>NC_069800.1:66227693-66926541 GCF_027406575.1 Nycticebus coucang | reverse complement strand
GACCTGTTAGGGCCCATGGCATTCACTGGGCACTTGGTGTGTGCCAGGCACATCCTGGAGCTCTGGGGGGCTCCCATGAGGCAGCCCAGGAATAGGAGATGTGGAGGGGGTGGCTTGGTTCTAGGAGAGGGATCTCTGTGTGCAGCCTCTGGGTGGGCAGTCTGGAGCGAACTCTCACACCTGGCTCACACCGGAGTGGCTGTGGACGGGCCGCTTTCTGTCACTCCTAAGATTGGAAGTGGCAGTGGGCCTGGAAACGACAGTTCATTATGAGAGAAATTAGATTCTGTGCTGCTGTGCCGGCTGCCGCTGAACAGGCGAGGCAGCGAGATTCCCTGGGGAGCTGGCAGGTCTCTGGGCCTGAAGCATGCCTTGGCTTCAGCCTGGTCTCTTTGTTCAGGGCTGGGCTCCCCGGTGCTCCTGTCCCTGGGAGTCACAACTTCATTGGCGTGGGCATCACTCCAGGGAGAAGGAATTTCTGCAGGGTGCCTAGGGTGGGAGAGGACAGGGCACGGGATAGCTGTGGCCAGTCTGCTGGGGCTTAGTCCCCTCCTGGGCCTCTGTCTCCTCACCTCTGATGTGGATGTGAGCACCTTCCTCCTTTTAGGGTCGCTCCCTGCCTATGCACTAGACACATAGAGAATTTTAGCCAGTGGGGCTGGGAGTGGGCTCAATGTCAGAGGCCCCCAGACCCACCCCCACCCCTGGGAGCGATCATCAGGGGCTAAGGTGCAGAGGGGTGTGGTGGCACCCTGCCTGTCTCCTCCCTGCTGTTTGTGCGTTGAATTTCAGTTTCATTCATGTAAAATGAGATTAATAACCTCAACCAACTCAAAGTCAGTCTTTGGGGAAGGGGCCTATCACAGCCCTGACAGCACAGAGCCAGGGCCTGGACTCCATTTCCTCTTGCTCAGCCCTCTCCCCAGCACGTGGCATGAATCAGCATCGAGGTGGCAGCAGCTGTGTCATGCTTTCCCAGAAAAGAAATGTCTCCTGTTATCAGGGGGATGGGGAGGAGAAAGGAAAGGGGGAGGAAGAGAAGTCTTTCTGGAGGTTGGGGCCTCTCGAGTTCAGACACGCACATGCACACGAGCATGTGCACACTCACGAACACACAGGAACATGGATGCACATGTGGACCTCCACACATACGTGTGGACCCTCACACCTGTACACTTGGACCCACACACACATGCACATGCAGACCTGCACATGCATGCATACACAGACCCTCACATATGTGTATCGGCCCCGCACACGCATGCACACACAGACCCTCACACACGTGTATACTCAGACCCGCACACGCATGCACACACAGACCCTCACACACATATATACTCAGACCCACACATGCATGCACACACAGACCCTTACCCACGTGTATACTCGGACCCCCACACGCATGCACACACAGACACTCACACACGTGTATACTCAGACTCACACACGCATGCACACACAGACCCTCACACACGTATATACTCGGACCCACACACACATGCACACACAGACCCTCACACATGCACACATGGACCCTCACACACATGTACCTTGGACCCTCGTGCACACAGAGCCTCACACACGTACCTCAGACCCTCACACACATGTACCTGCAGAACCTCACACATATACACTTGGATCTTCACACACATACCTTGGATCCTCACACACATGTATATATGGACTCTCACAAACATGCACACAGACCCTCACATGCATGTTCATATGGACACAGACCCTCACACATGCACACATGGACTCACACATGCACACACAGACCCTCATGTGCACATGTGGACCCTCTCATGCACATGTAGACACTATCATGCATGCACACACAGACCCTCTCATGTACGCATAGATCTCACACACATGTACATTGGACTCTCACATGCACATGTAGACACTCTCATGCATGCACATACGGACCCTCACATGCACACGCAGATCTCACACACATGTACCTTGGACTTTCACATGCACATGTAGACACTCTCATGCATGCACACACAGGCCCTCTCATGTATGCACACACAGGCCCTCACACATGTGCACACACAGACCCTCTCATGCACACACAGACTGCACACACAGACCTCACACACACATACCTTGGACCCTCACATGCACATGTAGACACTCTCATGCATACACACACGGGCCCTCACTCATGCATACACACACGGGCCCTCACTCATGTGCCCACACAGGCCCTCACTCACACACACACACACCCTCCTGCATCTAAGGACCTGTTGGTGCTGACTGTTGGGTTGACCACCCCAGGGGTATGATCTGGCCTTAACTGGGGGCCCTCTGGCCCAGTGCCTGTGGTTCCCCACTTCCTCCCCAGCCCTGTCTTCCCCTCTTTGCACTTGGGGCTCATTTCAGAGCAGGATGTCCCACCACACTCAGATCTCAGGTCGTGGCTTAGAAGCCCCTCGCATCTGACCCAGGCCCTGCCTGCTGGTGAGACAGTGAGTTTGCTCCGGGCCCTGGGGTGCTGCGGCTTGGCCCTCTGTGGCCTCTCATGAGTTGGGGATCTCTGGTGTATGTCCAGCTGCTGGAGATCCTGCCTGCCCCATTCCATCCCCAGGTTCCTTGCAGTATCTGTTGCCTTGGTAGTCATAGCCAGGGCAGCTCCTAGAATTGAGTCATTATTATAATTGGCCTTAAGACCCTTTTGTGCTGTGACTCAGGGCTGGGAAAAGCCACAGCCTTCCCTTCCTTTCCCCACCTGCAGCTAGGGGTGGGGGATAGGGACCTTATGGGGACGGTGGCCTGGGCACTCATTTCCCATCCAAGTGTCTCTCACAAGCCAGGTGCTGTAAGAGTCCAGCGAGGTGGAAGGTTCTGGGCCCCTCAGTGCTCTGAGCACACAGATGTCCCCATGGACACCCCCCACCCTTCCCAGTCCTCTGTCCTCTCTCAGAGCAGAAGGGGGTATTGGTCAGGCCCTGAGCATGTCAGGAGCTGGGCACTGAAGGACAGGCAAGGGGCAGAGGGGGCAGGTGGTCCTGCTGGGCAGTGTGACCTTCACTGAAGGCCCATGGCAGGCTATACCTTCTGCTTAGTCTGACTGTGGCTGCACTTGAGCTATGTGCTGGGTCTGAGGGTGATGAGCCTGGCCACTGGAAGCTCTAGGGACTCAACCTGGAGGGGCCCTGGGCTACCAAGGACCCCTTCCCAGACCTTGAGGCCTGAGGGCCAGGGAGTATTCCCTCCTGGCCGTGCTTGGTGAGGCCAGTGGGGGTAACCTGTCTTCCTGCCCACTCCAGGGACAGAAAAAAAGAAAGTGGCAGGGTCCCCTGCCCACCTCATTGGGCCTCAGTTTCTCCATCTCTAAAACGGACATGAGTGTGGATGCCCCAGAGATGCTGCTATAGTGGGGCAGGCGCTTGCCACTGAGGTGCCTTTGGACGGAAAGAGGTCTGTGAATTGGCAGTTTTCCACGTGCAGCTGCAGCAGTGGCAGTGGATTGAGGGGATTATGGATGATGCTGTTCCAAGCAATTCTCTGCTGTGCCCTGGGGTGGGAGCCCCAGCCGTTTGAGGGGCGCTCTGTCCTGGGGTGCATGCATCCTCCTTGTCCTGGGGAGGAGCCCCCAGTGTGCAGCCAGCCCTGCTGTGCCCCCGGCCTCCTGCTCTTCCAAGTCCCTTCCTGCCCGCTGGTCTCTCTGCCTCCCCAGCACCAGCCACCCCCGGCCCAGCCATCTGTACCATCTGTTCGAAAACTTAAAAAACAAAACTTGGACCTATTGCCAGCACTTTCTGGTGGGGCTGTTAGGGGATGGGTGGCTCCCAGAGCCAGTTTCCTCTGAGGAGGGTCTGCAGGGTGCAGCCAGCAAGGCGGGAGCCCAGCTGGAACCCTCTGGAATGTTCCGAGGGTCTGGATGTGAGCTCTCTCTTCCCCTGGGTGTCTGGTTGGCTCACTCCGTCTCTGAGTGCTAGGAAGGGCTACAGGCTGGGTGTTACTGCCCCATACACATCGGCCCTGTCTCGGGGGCTACCAGATGTCTTGGGATTCCTGGTCAGGGCCACCATGGGAAGCAGAGCTGAGGGGTCTGCCTGCCCTGGGACTGTGGCCCTTGTTCCCTTTCTTTTTAGAGGCATGTTCCCTGTGGTGTGAGTGGCCGGCCTTCCTGGGTGCAGCATTTGTCTGTGGGCTGCCCCTGCGCTATCCTCCAGTCTGGTTGGATTCACTGTCTGCTGTACCCCGACGCCCTGGCACTATCCTCCCCTGCCAGGAGTACCCTTCCCTTCATTCTGTAGGGGCTGTCCCAGCAAACACCTCCTCGGGGAAGCCCACCAGGGTTCTGAGTCTCCCCTGGCCAGGCTGGGTTCTGGTGGCCTTCCTATGAGGGGTGATGCCTCAAGACCCCTCCTGCGTCTCTTCCACTACCCAGGCCTCGAGGATCCTGACCCAGCCCAGGGGTCTCTGTGGCCTCCCTCCCACTGACAGAGTCTGGAGGAAATGCCACCAGGCAGACAGAATTGTGAATATGAGGCACATGAGATGCCTGCACATCATTTTCCAGGGCTCAGTTAATTGAATAAATTGGCTAATGAGCAAAGGAAATTAATTGCAGTTTTGAAATGTGACCGTGTCTTTGCGGGTGTTTTGTCTGTGCCAGCAGGCGCTGGCTGTGCCTTCATTATCCACTGCCAGCTCCTCTGCTCAGAGCTAGGAAGTTTAGGGACTGTGCAGGAGTCATCCTAGGGGTCCCATGCCCAGAGAAGGGCCAAGCCTGGAGCTGGGAGCTGTCAGCCTCAGGGGAGGCATGGGGGACGTTGCGTGTCTGGACGCTGTTTCTGCCTCCTTGGAATTCTCGGTGCTGGTGTGTCATCAATACCTGCCACTGGACAGCCGTGGGCAGGGCAGCAGCTGGGGCTGGAGTTGGCTGTCGCTATGGCCAGACCTGGAAGCACTGGCCACTGAAGGGTCCTCAGGGGGCTGGGGGTCTTCAGGGTGATAGAGAAGGGGCACAGCATGGGGCCAGGTGCCTGCTCTTGGACCCAGGCTTGCCCCAGGTGCCCAGGGCCCTGCCTGGCTTCCGAACACGGTGTCATGCCTCAGGACCTCATGTGGCCAACACCTTCACCCCAGCCTTCAAGGACCTGTCCACCGTGGCTGGACGCTCTGGCTGGCATGTCTGTGTCCTTTGCCTGCACTGAGGCACTGGGCTGTGATAGCTGGGCTCTGCTGTGCCTTTTTGCTGCAGGTGCAGGCCTGGTGGCCGAGGATGCTGGACAGTGGTCAAGGTATCTGTGCCTCAACTGTTAAGTCAGCTTGTTCCCTGTTGGCATGCCCAAGCCCCTTAGTCCTCTCCTAGCCTGTGATGGTTAGTTTCATATGTCACCTGGGCTGGCCTGGGCTTGGCCAGACCCCTGACTGGAGCCCACCTGCAGGCATTTCCTACATGGGCAGGGCAGGCGGCCTTCAGCAGCTGAGGCCTTAGGAGCAAAGACAGGTTTGTGAAAGATAAAGGGATTCTCCCTTCACCAATCTTTCAATCCTGTTGCCCTCAGAACTCAGACTCAGGACGCAGGGCAGCTCTTGCTGGAATTTCCAGCCACAGACTGCCTTGAGCCTTGCGCCTTGTAGACCCCACCATCTTGGGAGCCAATTCTTGGAAACAAACCTCTTAGCATGCTCATACCTCTGTCCTGCTGGCTGTGGAGACACTTGACAGGAGCATGGCCCAGTGCCTGCCCTCTGCCTGGAGGGGAGGTGGGAGCATCCCAAAGAAAGACTTGAGGGGCAAAAGCCAGTTGAGATGGAAAGGACTTGGGTGTCCATAGGTGAGAACGAGGCTTTTTAGTGGCTGACCTGAGCAGTGATGGGAATGGCTGAACTAGGACTTGGTATGGTCCATAGCAAAGAAATAACCGCCCCCCCCCAACAATCTGTCTCCTCTGGAACAGCCTATGGAGCAGATCCAAGTTTGAACACAGACAAGAATGAAGTGTTTATTCTGTCTTTTCTAAAGGAAACTTAGGGTAACCAACACAGGATGTTTTCATTATAGAAGTTTCTCTCTGTGGCTCAGTGAGTAGGGCGCCGGCCCCATATACCGAGGGCGGAGGGATCAAACCCAGCCCCGGCCAAACTGCAACCAAAAAATAGCCGGGCGTTGTGGCGGGCGCCTGTAGTCCCAGCTACTCGGGAGGCTGAGGCAAGAGAATCGCTTAAGCCCAGGAGTTGGAGGTTGCTGTGAGCTGTGTGAGGCCACGGCACTCTACCGAGGGCCATAAAGTGAGACTCTGTCTCTACAAAAAAAAAAATAAAAAATAAAAAATAAAAGTTTTTTACCTGTGAACTGAAAGAATGATTAACTCTATCCTCCAGCCACTGGACATTCATGCCCTGTGTGAATGTCAGTGACCAATGGCAGCCCAGGACGCCTGGCATGCCGACCTTCTGGTAGGATGTAGCTGTCTGTCCCCAAGCAGCGTGAGGCTAGTTGTCCTCTCTGCTCAACTGGAGGTGGCAAGAGACATGGACAGAGGAGTGCTCAGCAGCGCTATAGGCACATCTGTGGACAGGGGCCTGTGTCCCCTTAGCAGACAGGTTGCATAGGGTAAGGGAGGGAGGGACAGCCAAGGTCAGAGGAGATTTAAGGGACAGGTGGCCCCATTTGGGCTGGGTTTGGCTGTTGCAAATGCTAGAGGTGGGTTGGGGGACTGCGGGTGCTGTGTGGGTCTGGTGGTGAAGAGGGACTGTCAGCTTTTTAGGGGTAGCAGTGAGGCTTTGGTGATGCTTTGCAAAGCCCTTGTGTTTGAGGTGAGCCCTGAAGTGTCCACTGGGGTATGCTCTGGGCTAGAGGTCTGTGGCTTGCACAGCTGCTTGCTAAGCGGCAGCTCTGGCAGTATGGACCTGCCCCTCTGCTCTGCACTGCCATCAGAAGACTTTGAAGGCACAATCCCCACTGCTGATGCCTGCAGCTGAGCACCTAGGCCAGCTTGGCCTCATGGTGTTGGTATAGGTGGTGGGGATGGGGTGGACCTTGGCCCGAGTCTTATAGGTGGGGTGTGAGGCTGCATGGTGCTCAGGGGAAGACTGCCAGGTCCCAGGTGGACCAGAGTCCACTGGGTGTGTCTGTGATGACGGCTGTGAGGGAAAGCCTCTGTATCCCTGACAGGAGTCCTGGGACCATGAGGGCATCGGGGTTGGGCAGGCAGCCAGGTACCTGTAACTTGACACCACCAGGAGACCCCTCCGTGCTCATAGGACTAAAGATCTCCTGTGTCTGCTCCACCAGCCCCACAGTCTTCCTGGCAGGTCCTTGGTGACTCCTCAGGGAGTCCTGGCTAGGGCCTCTGTGGCCTCCATACCCAGGGTCAGCCCTGATTTATCCTTGGGATCTCCAGGGTCCTGAAGCCACCAGGAGTGGGAGGTGGGATGGGGAGGTCCAGCCGTGTCCTGGTGCTCTGCCGGCCAGCTTGGGCCCCTGAAGCGATCCGTCTAGTATGTGGCTGAGTCTGCGGCTCTGGGAGGAGAAGCTGCAGTTTCATTTAGGTCCCCCGGGAGCAGCCTGGGAGGAAGGTTTGGGCCCATCGGTCCCTTTCGTGAGGAGGGTAGCAGGACAGAGCAGGGAGGAGATGGGGCCGGGATGGGTGGGGGCTCAGCCTGGGGGCTTCAGAGGGCCGGCAAGGCAGGTGGGCAGGGGCCCAGTGTAGGTGACAACCTCCAGCTCTGGGGCTTACGCGATTCTCTTGCCTCAGCCTCCTGAGCAGCTGGGACTACAGGCACCCGCCACAACGTCCGGCTAGTTTTTGGTTGCAGTTTGGCCGAGGCTGGGCTTAAACCCACCACCCTCGGTATATGGGTCCGGCACCCTACTCACTGAGCCACAGGTGCCACCCTACAGTGGTGTCTCTTGAGACCCCCAGTGTTGGGCTGGCCCTGCCTCTCGCTGTGGTGCACCCCAAGGGGCTCTCTTACAGTGTGTGTGTGTGGGTTCCTTCTCCCGCAGCCCAGTGCTGACCTGTGCTCTCCAGAGAGCTCCACTCACTGAGGACCTGCCTTTTGGTTCAAGGTAGCGTACGGCATGCTTTCTGTGAGTGCTCAAGGGGCAGTCAAAGGTCAAAATAGGACATGACCACAGCAGTGTGATGGTAAGTCAGCCACTGAGCTCAGAGTAAGGACACACCTACATCTCTCATAGCCCATAGCTCCAAAAGGTCAGGGGTCATTTATTTGCAAGGGGCAAAAACCAAATCCAAAGCATTTTAAGTGGTGAGCTTAGTCTAAGAGGCTTCAGGTAGAGCGGGATCAGGTGGTCAAATTCCTTCTTTAAGGCTCTTCCCCAGTCTCTCTGTGCTGCTTTCCTTCGTGTGACTTCATCTTTGGGTAGGCTTTCTTGTACTCACTGGCTCTTCTGCCAGTACCCCCAGGCCTGTATCCTCCCAGGGGCAACTTCAGCGGAAAGGGGGTACCCCTGTCTTGGTGGTCCTGGGGCTGCCACTTGCCGGCCCTGGTTGGGCAGGCCTTGATCCCACCCCCATCTGGGAAGGAAAGGAGAGACTACTATAGGAGGGTGGACACTAGCCTGGGTGGCAGTAGGGGCAGCTCCAAGACGGGGGTGTGTCAGGGCCAGAAGGGGTCCCTGAGGAGTGGTGTGCTCACAGCAATTGCATCTGCAGTTGGGGGTATCCAGGGACTGTGTCCCCTGTGAGAGCCGAGAGAGGGAGAGGGAGGCCCATGCAGGGGACAGCTGGACTGAGTAGTGCTTGGAAATGGAGAGCTAGAAGAATCCGCATGGAGGGCTGTCCCTCTCTGGACAACCACCTGGGCCTTGGGCCCAGGACAAGACAAGGGGCTTGGGTTTGAGCCCGGGGCAGGGTCAAATCCGTGTTACCATGTTGCCAGCTGGGTGAACTGACAATTGATTCTGAAGATGCAGCGTGGGATGGAGAATAGGAGGCTCTTTGGCCAGTGGCTGTGTCCCCTCTGCTCCTGGTTCTGAGTCAGGCAGTCTTGTGGTCAAGGGAAACATGCAGCCCCTCTTTTGTCATCTCATAAACAAAGCATGTTATAAGCACGGCTAGTTTATAGCTGTGACCAAGGACCTGCTGACCAGACATTGAACACGCCCCCTGCATCTCCTAGGACACCTGCAGAAAAATGCAAATGAAAGAAATGATTTGCTTCACAAGAAGTGGGTTTTCTAACATGCTCAGAGACTTCAGCGTGTGGGCGTTTGCTTTCCTGCTCTCCCACCATGGCTTTCCTGACTAAACTTCAGCTTGAGGCTGCGTTGCATAATTTTGCTCCCCTGAAGTGAGTGGATCATGTGTGTGTAGGCCACTTGTGGGTGGCCTTGTCATGGGCCACAAGCTGGGCTTCCTTGGCAGGGTCTTGGGGCAGTAGGTGCCTCCTGTCTGCAGCTTCCTGGGGTGGGGCAAGGGAGCAGATGTGTCAGAGGAGGGATCTGCGTGGCTGAAAGTGATAGAACATTTGGGAGAATTCTGGTGGGGCCATGAACTTGAGGAACAGTGGAAAAAGGATCAGTAAGAGGATCAAAAAGGGAGGATGATGGAAAAGAGTAACTGTGGCAGAAACCCTTGGCTGGTGGGCAGGAGGCTTCAGCAACTTATAAGGAAAGAGAGAACTGAGCTTCCCGGCAGCCAGGACAAGACCAGAATGAAGATGATCTGAGGTCTTGTTATTCAGCACAGGATTTCACTGGAAAAGTTTTGTGCTTCTGAGTTTGAAGAGGAAATGGGTGTGTACAGAGAAAGAGATGAAGGGTTATCGAATGCTGTCCGTGGGGGTGGCTGTGGGGCTTGGCCGTCCTGGTTGTGCAGCAGTTGACGAGGGCAGTCCTTTTTTCTCCAGTTTTGGAGGCTTTCCAAAGCATGAGGATGAAGCCAGACTTAGCAGGGTGGGACCAAGTTGGGGGCGGGGCACCCTGGAGGCAACTGGACTCCTGGTGGCGGCCCCAGACCGCCATCACCCGCGTCTCTGTGGGGTCCCGGGAGGTGGGGCGGCTGTACCCCTCTGCTCTTCCCACGTTGGCTTGAGGGGCGGTGGGCGCTGGGCCCGGCTTCCTGCAGACCCCACACGGCGGCCAGCGAGCTCCCACACCTCCCTGGGCCGCCGCGTGTCCGCGCTGGCCTGCTGACGGGCGTCTCGCCCCGCGCCCCAGGTTCCTGCTGGTCTTCTCCTGCCTCGTGCTGTCCGTGTTCTCCACCATCAAGGAGTACGAGAAGAGTTCGGAGGGCGCGCTCTACATCCTGGTGAGTCCACAGCCCCCGGGCTTGGGCGTGAACCTGCCGTGGGCGGGAACCCCACTGCTGACGTCACGGCGCCTGCAGGCCCCGCCTTCCTCCTGCTGACGTCACAGATCCAACAGCCCCCCCCCCCCTCCTTCGCCCCCTTTCCTGTTCTACCTGAGGGCTCAGGTGGCCCCTACCGCACCAAAGCGTGGGGCGCTCCCTGCAGATGTGGGCGCTGGGGAGGGGTTGTAATGCTCCCAGCAACCCTGTGTCAGCAGGGTGGGCACCATGGCAACGAGACAGGGATTTCTGTGCCCATGTTGGTAATGGAGCGGGGCCTCAAGGAGACTGACCTCCTTTTTCAGTTACTTGGGACCTTCCTCCAGGTCAGCCCTGCTGTGCACCTCCCACCAGCTCTGGCAGGGCAGGACACCCCAGTGGAGTCAGAGCCCTCCAGCTCAGTCTCCTCCAGCTCAGAGAGGGTCCCTGCACATCAGACAGGGTTCCCCCCAGCTCAGACAGGATCCCCCAGCTCAAACAGTTTCCTCCAAGTTAGAGGCTCCCCCAGCTCAAACGGGTACCCCCCAGCTCAGACAGGATCCTCCAAGTTTAAACAGTCTCTTCCAGTTCAGACAGGGTCCCCCCAGTTTAGAGAAGGTCTCCCAGCTCAGACAGAGTCCCCCTCAGACAGAGGGGTGAAGAGGGTGGGTCCCCAGTGATCATCAGGCCCAGACATTCTCAGAGCCGTTCTGTGGAGGTTGGGCCCAGCTTGTAGTTCCCATTTGGGTCTCCTGCACTGTTACTTGGTTCTGGGCTGGAGTGACCTGTGTGGGTGTCCAGGCTGGCTTCGAGCTCCCTACCCCTTGCCTTGAGGTGGCCTCAGCTGTGGCCTCTCCTATAGGAAATTGTGACCATCGTGGTGTTTGGTGTCGAGTACTTTGTGCGGATCTGGGCTGCCGGCTGCTGCTGCCGGTATCGTGGCTGGCGGGGGCGACTCAAGTTCGCCAGGAAGCCATTCTGTGTGATCGGTGAGCCCTGTTGGGGTGGGGGCCCTGGAAGAATTGGGGCATCTGCGTTGGCCAGGGAGGCAGCGAGGGGGCCCAGGAACAGGACTGGCTCCTTCTGGAAGTTTCTTCTCACCTGCTGACTTGGAGGCAGATCCCATTAACATGGGCTAGGGACAGGAGGGAGGGATAGGGCACTGGGCAGCCTGTCCTGGAGTGACCCTCAGGATGGACAGTAGTAGCTGTCTGTCTGGGCCTGGACTGCCCTGGCCCCACACCCTGCCCCATACCAGCACCCTGCATGCAACTCCAGTCCACCTGCCCCTCCCCCTGGAGCCCTGGTGCTGTCCCCACCCCATGAGCTCACACCCCCTCCCTCGCAGACATCATGGTGCTCATTGCCTCCATTGCGGTGCTGGCCGCCGGCTCCCAGGGCAACGTCTTTGCCACATCTGCGCTTCGGAGCCTGCGGTTCCTGCAGATCCTGCGGATGATTCGCATGGACCGGAGAGGGGGCACCTGGAAGCTGCTGGGCTCCGTGGTCTATGCCCACAGCAAGGTAAGCTGGCTGCACAAGCGGTGGGTACCTCAGGCCAGGGAGGTCCTGGCCTGGCTCCTCCTGAGCCCTGTGCTCAGCCCTCACCCTGATGGTGGCTCAGGCTTGCTTGGAGTCCTGGGCTGCAGGATGAAGGGTCAGTAGGTGCTCTGGTGGGGCCTAGCCTGGGAGGCCTGGACAGATGGGAACGAGCCCCTCTCCTTTCTTCTTGGTGGTTCACTCCATGACTTGAGCCATCTTTGTCTCTATCTCCAGAAAGCTTCTTTTCTGCAAAGCTCTGTCCATTTGGGCCCCACCTTAGGGTTGTTCACTCTGTGGTTTGGTGTTTTATTTCCAGCATTTCTAGTGCCTGAATCAATACACCCTAGTCTCCTGCCTGGGTAGTTGTTTAGGCTGTGGCTTGTGGTGGCTGCTGGCCGGGGGACCCATGGGATAGCTATGGCCACAGGTCCTATGTTCCAGAGGCTACCAGGTCTCCCAGCGTCTCAACCCCTTTCTGCCAGGCTGTGTTGTCAGTCCACGCTGCTCATGGGTGGTCTTATTTGACCAAACAGCCCCTCCCTATTTTTCTACCTGCTGGAGCAGTAGAAGGTGGTAGTGGCTTTGGTGGCAGGTGGCAGCCCCCAAGAGTCCCTTCTCCCTCCCTGGATACTGCAGGGTATTGGGATGCTGATTAGAGTGGGCATCTTCTTTCCAAGTACTCCCTTGAGGCTCAGGGAGGTTGGGGAGGGACCAAACAGTTCCAAGAGTGTCCAGCCCTTTGGCCACTGGGGCAGTTGCTCTCCAAACTTGGGTGATCGCTGGGTGCTGGTTAGCTGCAGTTCCCCAGGGCTGAGATGCAGGGGTGAGGGGCTGCCAAGGCTGGGCCCACAAAGCCAGTGGCCCCTCCCTGTGCTACTGTACCAGCCCTCCTGCTGACCCCGTGCATGGAGCCAGGGGTCTCCCCAAAGCCCTGGAGATGGGGGCCTAGGACAGGCACCCCGGGCTGGCCAGGCCTGGTGTTCTTTTGGGCAGGATTGGGCTGGATGCTGGGCCAGGCTGGCCTTGGTGTGGTGGTGACGTGGCCCCGCCTGTCTGGCAGGAGCTGGTCACTGCCTGGTACATAGGTTTCCTCTGCCTCATCTTGGCCTCCTTCCTGGTGTACTTGGCGGAGAAAGGCGAGAACGACCACTTCGACACCTATGCAGATGCACTGTGGTGGGGCCTGGTGAGTACTGGTCCTTTGGGTCAGCCTCCCTTCCCTGAGGAGGTCTTTTCCCCTGTCCCGCCCCTGCCCTCTGACCTGAGGACATTTGTCCTGCCCAGAAGGCCTGGAAGGAGACCTCGGGGAGAGTAGAGGTGGCTGCCGAGGCTGGGTGATCGTGGATGCCCATGGCTGTGCAGGTGGCCTGGGGCAGCCTGCGCTCGGCCATGGTGGGCCATCTTCCTTCATCCTTGACCATTCCTGGTTTACTCAGGACCATGGGGAGAAGGAGGAGGAGGTGACCCAGTCTTTCCTGGGGACCCTGGTGTGGGTCAGGCATGGCTGAGCTGGTCCATCCTGCTTTGCACATGTCTTCAGAGCCTGGGGATAAACTCCAGGATCTACAGAGAGGTATCCTGTGCCCCCTGGGTGGGGGACCATTGGCCTTGCTGTCATGTTCCCTGACCTAGGGGCTAGCCTCCACACTCACATCTTGACCCTCCATCTAAAGCCCTGTCTCCCCAGGGCCTGTCCTCTTGGTCCCATTTGGAGGGACCTCCGTGCATGCAGCCTGTCCTGAGCCTCCTGACTGTGGTGCAGGTTGTTCTGGTGGGCAGGAGTGTAGTGAGGTCCCCGCCTGCCCAGGACTAGGTGTAGGGTGCCTGCTTCTGGCTTGCCCACCCCCAACCTCAAGTCCTGTCGAGCTGTCTGGAAACGCATCCTGCCTTGGGGTCCCACTCATCTACCACTCAAGAGAAATTCTAAATACAAATTTCCCCAGGTTTCCCACGGCACCAGAGAAGCCCACCCTCCCTCCCTGCTGCATCTCCCTGTGGTGGTCTCTTCCATCTCTCCTGAGCCACCCCACCACAGGGCCAGGCCTGTCACCTCCTGCCACCTCCTAGGCCAGGCTCTTTGCTGGAAGGCGCCAGCCTCCCCAGCCCTGCCCTCTTTGCTGGCTTGGCCTGTGACTCCCTTCAGGGATCCCTGCACAGCTTCTCCATCGCTACCCCATTTCTCTGGGTCCCTCACATGCCTTTGGCTCCCCAGCTTCTAAGGTCATGTGTTTGGGACCCTCTGTCTCAGCTGTTATGCCCTCATGTGAAAGTCACATTGTTACTCTCTTGGTCCTCTTGGGTGTGAGAAGGGAATAGGGCCTTCCGCTGTGTAGCAGACGAGGACAGACTTGGGCTGCAGGGAGGGAGGGCGGCCACGCAGACCCTGGCCTCACTGAACCCTGGGCAGGTGGTATTGGAGGAGGCGTCCTCCCATGTCTGTCCCAGCCCAGGCCCCTGAGTGGGTGGCCAGCATCCAGCCTGCCTTGTATGACCGGAGCCTGCCATCCCACAGATCACCCTGACAACCATTGGCTATGGAGACAAGTACCCGCAGACCTGGAATGGGAGGCTCCTGGCAGCGACCTTCACCCTCATTGGTGTTTCCTTCTTTGCTCTCCCGGCAGTGAGTCCTGTGCCCTGTGCCCCTTCCTGCATTTGTGGGAGACGAGGCCTCACAGGCTACTGTGGGCACCATCTGCTGGGGAATCTGGGCCAGGAGTAGGCTCTCAGCAGGGTCCACAGTCCCCAGGAGAGGGCCCACTGCCTGAGCCCCGAGCTAATGGCCCCAGGGCTCCATGCCCCTCTGAAGCTAGGGTCTGGCATGGCTTCTGGCTGCCCTCTGGGCCACTGGCAGCTGCCCCTACTTAAAACGGGGCTGCACAGTGGGGTCTCAGCAGCTGCAGCACTGCCATCTGGTAACATATGCCCTTCTCAGGTCTTTATGGGACCAAGCGTCCACTTCAAGCAAAAGGGAGGGCCTTTGCTAGCCCTACCTTGCAGCACTGGGGCACAGATGGGCAGTTGGTGCAGGGCCACGGGTGAGGCTGCTGCTGCTTCACAGCAGGCCCCTCCCCAAGGGCTCACAGATACTTAAGTGTACACAACTGGGTTCCACCATGGGTCCGGCTGTATCACCTGCAAACCAGATGTTTCCTTGACCCTAAGAGTAAGGGCTTCTCCCAGTCTAGCCTCCAGGTGATTGGAGAGTGAAATGGGAAGGTGGAGCCCCTAGGCAGCAGAATATGCTGGAAAGGGGTTGGGGTCCCAGGATGTAGCCTGACCCTTGATGGGTGAGGAGATGTGGGTCCTGGAATGTAGCCTGACCCTAATGGGTGGGGAGCTGTGGGTCCTGGGATGTGGCCTGACCCTGAAGAGTGGATAGATGTGGGTCCTGGGACATGGCCTGAACCTGAAGAGTGGATGGATGTGGGTCCTGGGATGTGGCCTGACCCTGACGCTTTACAGGGCATCCTGGGGTCTGGTTTTGCCCTGAAGGTTCAGGAGCAGCATCGGCAGAAACACTTTGAGAAGAGACGAAACCCAGCAGCAGGCTTGATCCAGGTGAGCCAAGGTGCCCACACCTGGGGACCAGTGGAAAACCTGTCCTGTCTACCTTGTTCAGCAGTGGAGCCTGCCCAACCGTGGCCTGAGTGTGGCCATCTCCAGCTTCTCCTTGTCTGTGGATGGGGCCACAGCCCTGGTTTCCCTTAGGAACATGTCAGGGAGTGTGAATGTCTAAATTCATGTGTTTAGAAACTGAGTTGCACAACATGGTGTCCCTCATCCTGTGTGGGCAAGAAACATGAGAGAGATCCCAGGCCACCTGTGTCAGGACTGAGGTTCGGAGAGACGGTCACTCAGGTGCAGAGCAGGTGCTGAGCCCTACCTGTCAACTCCCAGCCTGGCTGTGGACCACCGTGTTGTGCCCTGACCTTACTTGGCCCACTGTTCAGGGGGTCAGTGGGGCATCCAGCATGTAATCCCTGAGGCTGCAGAAGTGAACAGAACATCAGGACGCCTGCCCAGAGTCAGACCTGCCAGACACTTGGAACTGACCAAGATTTACTGATAGCTGGATGTGGCCTGGGATCTCTCTCATGTTTCTTGTTTTAAAGACACGGGTCTTGCAGGGTGTGGTGGCCTATGACTGCAGCTCCAGCTAGTCATGGGCTTGAGACCAGGATTTGAGGCTGCACCTGTGAGTGGACAGTGCCTGGGCATCAGAGCAAGTCCCTGCCTCTCTTTATTTTATTTATTTATTTATTTTTGAGACAGAATCTCAAACTGCAGCCCTGGGTAGAGTGCTGTGATGTCATAACTCATAGCAACCTCCAACTCTTGGGCTCAAGCCATCCTCTTGCTTCAGTTTTTCCATTTTTAGTAGAGACCGAGGTCTTGCTTTTTTGCTCTGGCTGGTCTTGAACTGGTGAACTCAAGCAATTCACCCACCTGGGCTTCTCAGAGTGCTAGGATTACAGGCATGAGCCACCACACCTGGCCTCCTGCCTTTCTTTACAAGAGAAAAAAACACATAAAAGGAGATTAAAAGAAAAAAAAAAAAAAGGAGATGTAGCTCTTACGGTTTTAGCCCAGGGTGCAGCCTGTTTTAGTGTATGCATGTATTTATCTTTCAGTATAAAAACATCAAATGGCTATTTAAAAAAAAAATTTAAAAAAATGCTACAGAGTATAAAGAATAAAATGCCCCCAAATCTCACTCCATTATTGACTTTTTTGGGGGTTTTTTGCAGTTTTTGGCCGGGGCTGTGTTTGAACCTGCCACCTCCGGCATATGGGGCTGGCATCCTACTCCTTTGAGCCACAGGTGCTGCCCCCATTAATTGATCATTTTTAAAAAGCGAGTGCATGTATGTGTAGTTAATGGTGAAAATGGCATAGGAAAAGCATAGAGCAAGCACGTGGGACCTCCCTGCCCCTGCCTGGGCCTGAGCGTCTTTCCGGAGAGCCCTGTCCTCTGTGCTGACACACTAGGGAGGGGTGGCAGTCTCGGTTCCAAACCACTGTGATAAAGCGAACATGGCAAACACAAATCATGTGACTTTCTGGCTTCCCAGTGTCTGTAAAAGTCACGTCCATACTATTCCGTTTTTTATTACGTGTACATCATGCCTAAAGAAATGTACAGACCTTTATTTAAAAATACTTTATTGGTAAAGATTGCCAGCAGGCATCTATTGGCTGGTGGGGGTCTCAATGGTGCTGCCTGATCAAGGTGTTGCTGCTGAAAGCTGGGGTGGTCGTGGTGGCCGTGAGAAGGTCTTATCATAAGACAGCATTGAACTTTGTTGCATCAGTTGGCTCTTCCTTTCATAAAGGATGTCCCTGCAGCAGGGGATGCTATTTGGTGGCCTTTTGCCCATAGTAGGACTTTGTTCACATTTGGAGTCAGACCTTTCAAACCCTGCCCTGCTCTCTCAGCCTGTCTATGTCATATTCTAAATCCTTTGTCGTCCTTGCAACACGGTTTACAGCATCTTCACTAGGGCTAGATTCTGTTGACCAAAACAAAATTAGAGGAAGAATATCTCCAAGTAGATTTAATCTATTTGGAAGACAGACAAGAGGGTATGACCTGGGTGCACAGTGAACCACAGGTGCAGTGGGAGAGGGGAGGAGAGGGAAAGGTGGGAGGGGAGGGGAGAAGGGGGAGGGGAAGGGGGCAGGGAGCATCTGCTACCAAAGGGAGGAGTTGACAGGAGAAAGGGACAGAGACGGGAGTGTCTGCAGAGAGTGCTGGTTCCCCAGGCTCAGAGCCAGAGTCCGGCCAGTAGTGGTGCTGTCCCTGGGCAGGGCTCTGTCCAGAGCCTCTCATCTGAATTGTCGCAGCCCTGAGGGAGAGATTTGTGCTCTCCTGGCTCTACTTCACTTGGGTATGACAAACTGATTTCATTCAAGTGCCTGTAAATTTCATAATTCTATTTCAAGAAACCACTTTCTTTGCTCGTCCACGAGAAGCCCCCCCCCCCCCCCGTCTGTTACAGCTGGATCATAAGATTGCAGCAGTCCAGGCACATATATCTTCAGGCCTCACTTCTAATCCTTGTTCTCTTGCTGTTTCTACAATGACTTCTCCCACTGGAATTTCGAACCCCTAAAAGTCATCCCTGAGGCTGGAGTCAGTTTGGTCTTCTGAGTTTGACTTGTAAGACCAAACACCTGTTAATGTCAACATTTTGACCTTCTCCCATGAGTCACTAGTGCTCTGAATGGCATCTACAATGGTGGATCTTTTCCAAAGGTTTTCAACGCACTTTTCCCAGATCCATCAGAAGAATCACTCTGTGGTAGCTGTAGCCTTACAAAATGTATTTCTAGACTAATAAGACTTGCAGCTGAAATTATTCTTTGACCCATAAGTTGCAGAATGGGTGTTGTATTAGTCCTTGTACAGCGTCAGTCTCCTTGCACATCTCCATCAGGGCTCCCACTGACCAGGTGTGTTGTCAGGGAGTCATGATATTTGAAAGGACTTTCTTTTTTTCCCTTGAGCAGTAGGTCTCAACAGTGGGCTTAAAACATTCAGTAAGCTGTGCTGTCATTCAGACTCTGTTGTTCTACTTACAGAGCAGAGGAAGGATATATTTAGCATAATTCTTAGCAATCCTAGGATTTTTGGAATGGTAAATGAGCACTGGCTTCAACATCAAGTCACCAGACTCACTAGCCCCTACCAAGGGATATGAAGACTTCTCTCTAGCTATGAAAGTCCTACCTGGCAACTTCTTCCAATGCAAAGGTGTTTCATCTGTACTGAACATCTATTGATAGGTGTCAATTCTCCGAGGGAAATCGTCTGCATAACTTGTTACAGTTTCTCCATCAGCACCTGCCGCTCTCCTTCGCACTTTCATGTTGTAGAGATGCCTTCTCTCCTTTAGTCTCATGAACCAGCCTCTGCTAACTTCATACTTTTCTCTGTAGCTTCCTCCCAGCTCCCAGCCTTCATAGAATTGAAGAGAGTCAGGGCCTGGCTCTAGATTAGGCTTTGGCTTAAAGGAATGTTGTGGCTGGTTTGATTTTGTCCAAACCACTAAAACTTTCTCCCTATCAGCAATAAGGCTGTTTTGCTTTCGTATCATTTCGTATCAAGTGTTCACTGGAGTAGCACTTTTAATTTCTATCAGGAACTTTTCCTTTCACAGCTTGGCTAACAATTTGGAACAAGAGGCCTATTTTTCAGCATCTCTCAGCTTTCAGCATGCCTTCCACTCTGAGCTTAGTCATGGCTAGGTTTGATTTAAAGTGACAGACCTGCGACTCTTCTTTTCACATGAACACTTAGAGGCCAAATCATTGACATAATTTCAATATTGTTGTATCTCAGGGACTGGGAAGGCCTGAGGAGGGGGAGAGATGGGACAGTTGGTCAGTGAAGGAGTGACACACAAAGTCCACCATCTTAAATGGGCACAGTTCTCGGCACCCACAGCAATTACACAAGTAATTGTAATCCAACAGAAACGTTCCAGATGCTGCAAGAACTGCTGGACTATGGTGTAGAGTGAGCTTGCAGTGCTGGAAACACACCACCACAAACCTCCAATCCATGCAACGTGCACTGTCTGTGAGGCATAGGGATGCAGACTGCGCTGCAGCGAGGTGCCCACCTTGTCCCCCAGCATGGCAGTGGCAGCAGGGCTGTGCCTTGTCCAACCCAGTGGAGGACATGTTCTGCCCGGCCCGCCCTCTGTTTGCTTTTCCAGCCAGGACACAGGGCTGCTTAGGTTTCCCTGTGTGGGTGGTGTGGCTGTTCCTGGGGCTGCAGGATGGCCATGCTCTGGGTCTGATGGGCTGTTCCAGGACAGTTTCAACAGTGAAGTTGCTGGTCAAAGCGTCCTTCCTTTGCAAGAAGCTGATCTTCCTTCAGAATCTGGGACTGGCGTTGAGGCTGGTGGTGATCCCAGCAGCCTTGCTGCCTGGGTCTAAGGGTGAGGAGGATTGCCACTTACGTGGCCCATGGCTGAGGGTGATGGCCCCCAGAGAGGAAAAAGCTAACAGGGGAGACCCCCAAAGAGAAACCAGGCCCTTTGTGCCCTGAAGGCTTCTGAGGAGTTGTCTCTGTCTTTCTGGACAGCAGGGTGCCTGGGGCACCCTTGACATCACTGCTTTTGCACTTGATCCTGCCAGAACAGATGGCCCTGCCCAAGGGAATGGACAGCCTCACTAGAGCCCCTGGAGTTGGGCCCTGAGCCCAACATGGAGAGGGGAGGCATTACAACTGCTTCTTGCTGAGGGCCCTATGTTTGCCGGGTGCTCTCTCTTTTCTGGGTTGACCTTGGTCCTGAGTCACAATGGGGGCCTGAAGGAGTGTGGCCGTGTGTATCAGACCCAAGGACTGGGGGGCAGAGGTGACAGGGCTTCTGGCTTGAGTTCCTGCATGGGTAGTAGTGCTGTTTGCTGAGAGGGAGAAGCTTGGGGTGGGGCAGGTGTTGGGGTTCATGAGCTCAGATTTGGATGCATAAAGCATGAAGAGCCAGGTTGCCATCAAGAGGTGTAAGCGGGGGCTGAATATGGGGGTCTAAGGCTGGGCACAGAGGCTCATGCCTGTAATTCTAGCACTCTGGGAGTCTGAGGCAGGTGGATTGCCTGAGCTCAGGGATTTGAGACCAGCCTGAGCAAGAGTAAGACCCCGTCTCTAAAAAATAGCTGGGTGTTGTGGCAGGCACCTATAGTCCCAGCTACACAGGAGCACAAGGCAAGAGAATCACTTGAGCCCAAGAGTCTGAGGTTGCTGTGAGCTATGAGGCCACAACACTCTACCAAGGGTAACAAAGTGAGAAAGTCTCAAAAAAAAAAAAAAAAGTTTCCTTGAATGTAGGGGTCTGGAGCTGAGGAGCAAGGCCAGCCTGAGACAGATGTGAGGGAGGGGATGGGGCCTCCTAGGGAAGATGTAAGGGAGGCCCCCACTTTAGACCCAGGAAGAGGAACGGCTCTGCCAAGACAGCGGAGCTGCTGGGGAGGTAGGAGCATGCCAGACGTGTGGCCTGTTAGGAATCCAGCCCAGGCTGAGGAGGTGGGTGACAGGTGGGTGGGAGTGAGAAGGTTCATGATAAAGAGGTAGGGCCCAAAACCTGCCTCCCAGGACTCCAGATCCCAAAGCTGATAGTGAGGTTCCACATTAAAGTTTAGAGAACAGGGATGTCACTGAGGACGGCAGAGTAGAGAGCTTCCAAACTCATCCCTCCACTAAAGCCATGATTATGCTGGCAAAAAAATGACAGAATCAACTTTTTTTTTTTTTAACTCCATAGCCTAATACAAATTTTTAACTATGAGGGAAATGTTTAGTGAAGGACAAGCTGCTTGTTTGATTAAGAGAGTTTTAAATGTCTAGCTCTGTGGCAGCAGTGGAGATGGTGGCTGGCATGCCTGGTGTTCTTGCTGGTGTCCAAGTGGATAATGTGGATCCTGTCCCCAAAGAATTATAGCTGTTTGTTTTGACCTCTCAAGGGGGATCCCAGGGGGTGCAGCTTAGGGATTTGCCTTTGTTTCATCCACCTTTTGGGACTTTCTTATGGCTGGAATGACCTTCCGGGCAGTGTTTTTCAAAAACATTTAAAGGCAAATATGTTAGCAACAGTATTTACCTGGAGCAGGGGGTGCAGGTGGGACAAGAAACATATCAAAAGGCCTGGGAAAGAAGAGGCTAGAGTAGGAGATACAAAGGACAATGCCCCCACATACTGAGGAACCTGGAAGGCGACACATATGCCCACAGTTGGGCACATGCTCAGTGATTACTGGAAAAGACTCTAAGCTTTCATCCCAGGCTGAACTTTAGGCTCCATGTAAGCAAGAAGTTAGGGACAAACAAAGTGATAACAAGCCTGGGTAAGTGTTGAAGGGGTGCCCCAGCACACAGCCAATCTGTAAAGACTGAAAGAGTATTTTTTTCCTCTTTGGTTCCAGCCTTTGTTAAATCACTAGCCAACTGTTAACCTAATGGAACAGAGACTTCAGTGACCACACATGACAAAGAATATAGTCTTTATAAATAGTTTAGGAAAGACACTAAACAACTGCAACCAACAACATGCAGCAATAAAACCCTGGGGAGGGAGGATAATCTGATTTTCAGAGTTACTACATTATAGTATTCAAAATGTTTTCAACAAAAATTTATGAGGCGTGCAAAGAAATAAGAAAGTGTGGGTCACACACAGGAGAAAAGAAATGAATAGAAATTCTCCCTCAGGAAATTTCAGACATTCAACTTACTAGATAAAGACTACAACTGTCTTAAATATGCTCAAAAGAAAAGAATGAAAGGAAATGAGGAGAATGATGTCTCACCAAATTGAATATCAATAAAGAGAAATTCTGGAGCTGAAGGGTACAATAATTGATTTTTTTTTTTTTTTGCAGTTTTTGGCTAGGACTGGGTTTGAACCCACCACCTCCAGCATATGGGGGCCAGTGCCCTACTCCTTTGAGCCATAGGCACCGCCTTTTTTTTTGGTAGAGACAGAGTCTCGCTTTATTGCCCTGAGTAGAGTGCGGTGGCATCACAATGCTCACAGCAACTTCCAACTCCTTGGCTTAGGCAATTCTCTTGCCTCAGTCTCCCAAGTAGCTGGGACTACAGGCGCCCGCCATAACACCCGGCTATTTTTTTGTTGCAGTTCAGCTGGGGCCGGGTTTGAACCCACCACCCTCGGTATATGGGCTGGCCAGGGTACAATAATTGAAATGAAAAATTCACTAGAGGGAATTTAACAGCATACTTGAGGAAGCAGAAATAAGTAGCAAACTCAAACATAGGTCAGTTGAAATTATTCAGTCTGAGGAACAGAAAGAAAAAGAAGAAAAATGACCATAGCCTAAGAGACCTGAAGGACATCATGAAGTTTGCCAATGTTAGCATAATGAGATTCTTAAAAGGAAAGAAGAGAGAAAAGAACAAAAAGAATATGTTCTTGAATATTTTCTTGAAGAAATAATGGCTGAAAACATCCCAATTTGATGAATGCCATCAATCTGTACACACAAGAAGTTCAATAAACTCCAACTAGTATAAACACAAAAAGATCTGCACAAAACACATTATAATCAGCTGCTAAAACTCAAAGAGAGAATCTTGACAGCAGCAAGAGAGAAGCAATTCTTCACATGCAAGGGACTCTCAGTAAGATTAACAGTAAATTTCTCACCTGAAAACATGGAGGCCACAAGGCAGTGGAATGACATATTTGAAGACTTGAAAGGAAAAAGGAAAACACCCTGTCAACCAAGAACTCTGTATCGGACAAAACTTTCTTTCAAAAATAAATGAGAAATTAAAACATTCTCATGTAAGCAAGGGCTGAAGGAATTCATTACTAATAGGCTTGCTCTTTAAGAAAAGTTAAAGGGAATTCTTTGGGCTGAAATTAAAGGGCACTGGATTGAACTCCAGCCATATGAACACCATAAGGGGAAATACCTAGGTAAATATGAAAGCTTATACTAGTATATTTTTGGTTTATAACTTGTTTTTGTTTTCTGTTGCTGTTGCTTGCTGTAACAGAATATCTGAGACTGGCTAATTTATGAAGAAAAGAAATTAATTTCTTTACAGTTCTAGAGGCAAGTCCAAGGTTGAAGGGCTGAACTCGTGAGGGCCTTATTACTAGTGGGACTCTGCAGAGTCCTGAGGTGATGTACCGAACAGGAGAAAATATTTGCCAATCATATACATTACACGTTTGTTATTCAGAATGTATAAAGAACTCTTACAACTCAGCAACAAATGTACAAAGGACCCAAAGGATTGTTGTGCAAAGGATTTGTATAGACCTCTCTCCAAAGAGGAGATAAAATGGCCAAAAGCACATGAAAAGATGTTCAATATCATTTGTCCCTAGCAAGATACCTCTTCTCATCCATTGGGATGGCTAAAATTAAAAAGAAAAAAAAAAAGGGTAGGGGCAAGCACCTGTGGCTCAAGGAGTAGGGTGCCAGCCCCAGATACCAGGGATGGAGAGTTCAAGCCCGGCCCTGGCCAAAATTGCAAAAAAAAGAACCCCCCCCCCAAAAAAAAACACGAGAAATAAGTATTAGTGAAGATGTGAAGAAATTAAACCTTTATACATTGCTGGTAGGATTGTAAAATGATGCAGCCACTGTGGAAAAACAGTTTGGTGGTTCCTCAAAGTTAAATATGGATTTATATGACCCACCAATTCCATTCCATTCCAAAATAATTGAAAACAGGTCTTCAGCCAAAAACTATACACAAGTTTCTTAGCAGCATTATTCATAATAGCCTAGAAGTGGGAACAACCCAAATGGTTATCAGTGAATGATCAGGCCAACAAGATATGCTGTATCCATGAGAAAGAACGATGCTTTTACTTGTCACAACCTGGATGAACTCTGAGGACATGCTCAGCGAGAGCAGCCAGGAGAGAAGGCCATGTGCTGTGTGATTCCACTGACAGGGAAATCCAGAGGGACTACTGGGAACTGGCCAGGGCTTGGGGAGAGGAGGGTGGGTAGTGACACTTCCTGTGTCAGGGGGTCCTTTGGGACCATGAGCAAGTCATGGAATCAGGTCATGGTGATGGTGCACAGCATCGAAAGGATGAGACGCCACTGCAACGCACACTTTAAAATGGTTAAAATTGTGCATTTTATGTTATGTGCATTTGAGTGCCAAAGGGAAAAAAAAGTGTAAGACAGAAATCTAGGCCAAGTAGATTGTATGCTGCAGGCTTGCGATGCTGAGTCCCTTCAGCCCTGACTGGGGAAGCCCACCTGGCTGGGCCACCAGGCAGGGAGGATGGATGCATCTGGCCCTGGTGGTGCAGCATGAAATCCAGTGAGGACCGTAGCGGGAGGAGGGCAAGAACACATACCCTACAAGGTTGTGGTCCCACTGTCTCCACCAATCTGGCAATCCTGCCTGTCAGTAGAGTAGGGTTGGGTAGGGACCTGACGGTGCAGGGTGGCCCTCGCTGACCCACCTGTCTCCCTCCTCAGGCCGCCTGGAGATTCTACGCCACCAACCTGTCACGCACGGATCTGCACTCCACGTGGCAGTACTATGAGCGCACCGTTACTGTGCCCATGTACAGGTACCGGCGCCAGGACTGCCTACCTGCTCTGCTGCCACTGCATCGATTTTATTTTCCATTTTTCATCTGTTTCAACACAAAAAACCTTTTTTGTTGTTCATTATTTTGATCAATTGATTTTTTTCTTTAAAATGTATGTATATTTCAAAAGGATTCTGTGTGTGATTTATTTCAAAGTATTAATTTTGTTCTTTGTTTTTTGTGTTCGGTTTTTGTTTTTCACTTTCATTTCCCTCCCTCTGCTTTCCCTTTCCCTGGGCTGGGCCTCGGGTGTGTCATGGGTGTCGCCAGGACACGCCCCTCCCCAGAGGCCTCAGCTGCCAGGTTTTACAAGAGTGGATAGATAGTTATGACCTCCAGCCAGGACCAGGATCTCTATGTGGGGGAAGGAAAGTGAACCTGAGTATAGTGAGGCTCTGGGCACAGGAGACCTGTGTTATCCTGAGGGTCCCTGGAGCCCCTCCGACAGGATAGAGCACAGACACCCCAGCAGCCCCTGGGCTGCAGAAGAGAAGGGGACTCAGAAAGTGCCTCTGTGTGGGCAGAGGAGAGGCAGCACCAGCAGGCCCTTGAGCCCCTGTGGTCAGAGGGAAGCTTTCAAGGGTTCTTGTTCTACAAGTGGGAGTGGCATCTCCCCCTGGACTTATCTGGGTGGGCTGGTCAGAGATGAGGGGGCTGAGGGCACTTGGTGCCCCAGGCCCAGAGGGACCCTGGGGTGGACACCACTGTCCCTGACTGCTGTCCTCTGCCCTAAGGTGCCTACCTGCTCCAAGGCCTGCTTCTGTTCTCCAAAGCTTTCCCTGAGGATGAGGTGGGCACAGGGCTCGGATGGGACTTCTTAAGGGTCCTGACCTTAGCCAGGACCAACCCAGAGGCTGGCCCACTGCCTCCTTCCTGCCTGGCAGGGGCAAGTCCCCTGGGCGGAGAGTGCTGTAGCCCTTGGTGGTCCTTAGCAATTGAAGTCATCCTCTGGGCCGGCCCCATTCCACTGTCTCAGCATCCATCCTACCCAGCACCTTCTGGAAGATGGAGCCCTGAAGGCCTGGCTGTGCCCATCTTTCCCGGAAGTGTGGGCATTTTGTGCCACCACACGAGCCATGAGCACTGCAGAACAGCTGCTCTCAGCCCAGGGTCAGGGACAGTTTGACCCTGTGCTAATTTTCTTTGTTCTGTTGTTTCCCCCACTTTCCTTGGCTTTTTTTTTTTTCATTTTCTTTTCCTTAACCTGTTCTTTTAAAAATATTTCCATTCTTTTCCCTTTGTGTGTGTGTGTGAAAACCCTTGAAAGCTCACAAACTCAAACCTACGGGGCCTCCAGGTACGAAATGCATGGGCAGAAAGCGTGTGCGTGTGTGGTTCTCGTTCTGTGCGGGTCTGTGTGGGGCAGCCCCGCCCCCGCCCCGCCCCCGGCCCCGCCCGCCCAGCAGGGCCCCGCCCCCTCCCCGGCCCGCCCGCTCCGCAGGGCCCCGCCCCACCCAGCAGCCTGCACCTCCTGCCGTGCTGTGTGGTCGTTAGGCCTTGTCACCCCGTGGCCCCACCCTGCCTGGAGCCCCCGTGTTCTCTCTGAACCTCTCTCTGCCCTCCTGTGTCTCTGTCCGGCTCTTCTTGCCCTCCTCCCTCCTCAGCTGCTGCTTCCTTGCTGTGGGTCGTTTGTCCTTGGGTTGTCTTCTGCTCCTGTCCTGCTTCCTGCCTTGTCCCTACCTGTGCCCCAACTCCAGGCTCACAGCTGACGTGCCAGACATGGGTGTGTCTGCTGTGGCGCAGGGCGCTGTCCTGGGGCTACGGCTACTGTCTAGCCAGTGACAGTTCCTCTAGGGCAGCTCACCTCTGGGGGGCTTTGGGGTCTCCCTCCCTGGACTCAAGTTCCCCTGAGTCTCTCCACTGTGCCAGGGTAATGTCTCTGCCATGGGCAGCACAGACAGGTGTGTGTGCTAGCCCCTGCCCCTGTCAGTGTGTCCTCGCAGGGCTCTTTCCCTGCTGTGTTTGTGGCCACAGCCTGGAGCGGGAGAGGGGTTGGGGCACTGAGCTGCCACACACTTCAAGGGCCTTCTCCCTGCAGAGTAGGTGGGCTTGTTGCTCTATTACAACATCCAGGGCAAGCCCTGCAGAGTGCGAGAGCAGCCCCCCCTACTTGGACCAGGGCCCGATTTCTCCAGGGGTCACCCTTTCTGGAGCAGAGACAGCCTTCCTGGGAACAGGGTCAGAATATTAGCCCATCCCTGCCAGAAGGGATGGGGTGCTGCACTGGGCGGGGGCTGGTCAGGCTCCTTGGCTACCTCCACCCCTACCATGCTCAGAAATACGGTGTGCTGGCTCCCATGGAGGCTGCCCACTGGCCTGGGTGGGCAGCCCTCTGCAGCTGACACCAGACCAGCCCTCCCCTCCACTGGCACGTTCACCCTCAGCCTCCACAACTGGCCCTGGAAGCAGCTGGGGCTGTGTGCACTTCCCTGGCTGCCTACCTGGCACTGCTGCTGTGCGTGGAGGTGTGGCCACCTGTGTGGAGGTGTGGCCTCCCATGTCAAGACGTGACCTTCCATGCTGAGGTGTGACCTCCCATGTTGAAGTGTGACCTCCTATGTTGAGGTGTGACCTCCCATGTCAAGCCATGACTTTTCGTGTTGAGACGTGGCCTCCTGTGGGCTCTGAAAGCTGACATTTTATGTCTGTCACTGGGCTATGGTCTCTAGCCCATGTAGAGCTTGACTTCCCCCATGGGCGAGCTGACCAGTGCTACAGCCTGGGCCTTGGCTTGGTCCTGACCCACCTGGACAGCGGCCGGCCCACTGGATAGGGGGAGAGTGAGAGGGGACAGAAGGAGCTCACAGCACTGCAGAGGGGATGGGGCAAGTGCCTGGGACATCAGGAGTTATGGGTGAAAGTGACGATAGGGCAGTGGGTGGGGGGCTGTGGGGGGCATGGCCAGGATTGGGAAGGCATCTTGGAACACAGCAGGTTCCTCGTCCTTGGTGGAGAGGGGCCATGGCCCCTGTGTCCTAGTTGGGCTGCCCTGGGAATATTCAGGGGTAGAGGAGGAGGAGGAAAGGAGGGAGGGTGACCTAGCAGTGCTCTTCCTCACCTGCCCACTCTGCAAGGGCCGGGTTCTCCACCGGGCTCCCCACTGGGCTCCACTCCCCTCTGCCAGCCATTCTGGTCATGGCCCACGTCCAGGGCCTGAGGCTCGCAGGGCTGGGGAGGGAAGGTAGACACAGAGCCTGGGAACAGGTGGGTGTTGTCCAGAGCCTGACCACACCTATACTCTGCCTGCATGTCCTGAGGACGCTGGTGGGAGTGGGGTGGGGTCTGCTCCTGGCTCACTCCCCATCCTTCTCCCACCCAGACTGATCCCCCCTCTCAACCAGCTGGAGCTGCTGAGGAACCTCAAGAGCAAGTCTGGACTCACCTTCAGGTCAGCAGCAGGGGCTTTGGAGGGGGGGCAGGCATCCCATGCAGTGACTCAGCCCCAGATGGGGCTGGGAGCACAGGAAGCCCCTGGGACATGCTTCCCACGGGGCTTGGTGATGGTGGCACTTTCTCCTGCCACTCATGTCACACTGTCCAGGCATCCTCCAAGGGGCCGCGGTGGGTGGGCATGAGGAAGGGGCAGGAGGCTGATGTGTGGACCTTGAGTGTGTTCAGGGAGAAGTCCTCTATACCCTTCTCAGTCTTGGGGTGTCATCTCAGCTGGCAGCACCTGCTGGGTCTCCTATAATCTCAAAGGATGGGTGGGGCACAGGGCTGGTATGCAGAGGGATCACCAAGCAGAAGTGGACAGTGAGGGTCCTTGCCAGGGCCCAGTGTTGGCAGCTTCCCCAGGCAGTCTGTCTTTGAGGAGCGCTCAGTGGGCAGGAGGGTCTGATGGTGGCCCTTGCCTTGGACCAATGCCCTGGAGCCCTGATCATACCTTGGGAGGATTTTCTAAGGGGGCCAAGTGAGGATCCAAGTGTCCTTGTGAGGACAGGGAGATTTGGGGACACACACGAAAGAGACAGGCAAGTGAGGACAGGCAGAGGCTGGAACAATGTGGCCACAAGCCAGG
The DNA here is from genome assembly GCF_027406575.1 of Nycticebus coucang. Taxonomy (NCBI): domain Eukaryota; kingdom Metazoa; phylum Chordata; class Mammalia; order Primates; family Lorisidae; genus Nycticebus; species Nycticebus coucang. The sequence goes on along the minus strand of NC_069800.1, from coordinate 66,897,622 downwards.
GGATGCCTGAGCCACAGAGCTAGAGAAGGCGGGGGGATGGGGGGGATGCTCTCCCGTAGACCTGGAGGGTAATGTTGGCCTTCTGGCCTCCAGGTCTGTGAGAGAACACCTGTCTGCTTTTTTAAGTCACCATTTTGTGGTTTGTGGATTTGTTGTGGCAGCCCTGGCACTGGGAGACAGGTGCTGCCATAGCCACTGCATGAATGTGTGCCACTAACTAGGTGATAGGCAGAGGCTGCAGCAGAGGCCACAGCAGTTTTGAGGTGCAAGCTGCAGAGCTGAGGCCGCCTGAAGGGAGGGTGGAAATGCAGATGCAGGTGCTGCTGGCGTGGACCCCCAGGACGTGGGGACCCTGTCAGTGAACACTGGAGGAAAGGAGCAGCGATGTGCTGAGCTGTGCTCTACTCCTGGTGGAGGCAGGTTTTATAAGTGACACATTGGGCAGCTAGCCACGATTTCCACGATTTCTAGGCAAGGTGTGGAAAGTGCAGCCAGTTTCTCCTGGCTGCTTGTAGTAAAATGTTAAAGCAAAGAGACAACTGAGGAAGGAACTGCTAAAGGAATCCAGAACTTGAAGACCTGGGAGGTCCTAGGCCTGTCCCAGTGGCAAAGGATAATAAATCTGAGGGTTCCTGTGGCAGGGCCTGCTCTGCTGAGATGGCCGCGGGTGGGGCAGGACAACCTCTGCGGCAGAGACCAGCGTGACTCAGGCATCCAAGCAGCCATCTCAGCAGAAACTGAGAAGGAAGATGCAGTTTTCCAGGACAGATGTGCGGGCACCCTCTTGTCTGATGGCATTGGTCCCTGTGATAAGGTTTTCAAGAATTTTATGCCAGCATGGACCTGTGGGGATGAAGATGGCTGAAGTGAAGGGAGGCATGGACTTCTGGGACTCTTCGAGCAGAGGCCATGCTGGCAGAGTGACCTCAGGACAGGGGAGAGTGACCCTGGGACAGGGGAAGGATGATGGAGCCAGCGCTCCTGGAGGTGGCTTCCTGAGCTGAGATCGCTTGGACTTGGCCTGTTGGCTTTCAGACTTGAGTGAAAGCAAATCGCCAGCGACCCCTTTAGTGTCTGCCTTCCTGGGTGGGATGTCTGTCCCATGCCTGCCTACTATTATACTTCCAGAAGAAAGCTTGTTTACTAGATTAGTAGGTCCATATATGCAGGATTTAGCCCCAGGATGGATCAACCCACATCTCACACATACCCAATTTAACTGGTTGAATGTTATTAGGTGATGAAATTAGGGACTTTTTGAACTGATAGTATTTAGATGAGATTTTGGATTTGATGCTGCAGTGATTGAGACTTTGAAGGTGTTAGGATGGGGTGGGTGTATTCTGATCTTAAAAGGGACATGAACTTTTGAGGTCTGGGGAGGAGTGTGTTGGGTTGAATGTTCATCGAGGACTGTGTTGGGTTGAATGTTCATCCCCCCAGAAGATAAGTTCGTGCCTCAAGATCTGTGCATGGGACCTTATCTGGAAAAAGGCTCTTTGCAGATGTAACCAAGGGTCTCAAGATGAGGGCATCCTGGATTACCTGGGTGAGCCCCAGATGACCGTCTTTATAAGAAACAGAAGAGGAGACAGAGACACAGAGAGGGCCACGGAAGGACACAGGCAGAGACTGGGTGTGGCTCATGGAAATCAGTGAAGATAAAACTGAAATCAGGTCTCCAAGCAAATAGCTCCCTGAAGTGACTGATGAATAGAAAGGTGATGTAAAAAGCAGATCTGTTTATATTAAAGTCTTCCCAACTGATGCAATCCTTGATAACATAAAAGAATGGCTAGAAGACAAAGTTCAAGTACTAAATATTCAGATGTGAAGAACGTTGCACAAAGCACTTAAGGCATCAATATTTGCTGTGTTTGATAGCACTGAATCTGCTAAGATGTTTGTAGAGACCCCTGGCCAGAAATACAAAGACACATACTTGCTAATACTTTTCAAGGATGATTGTTTTTCAGAAAGAAAAGAAGAAGAAGAAGTTAAGAACTGAACAAGAGCCAGAAAAAAAGCGAAGGTAGAGTAGGCTGCTGAGTTGAAATCTCTAGAAGAAAAGATTGGCTGCTTGCTGAAATTTTCAGGTGACTTAGATGTTTGGACTTTTAGAGATTTGCATGTCCTTTTTCTCAAGTCACAGTGAAATAAAGTGGTTAGACTTTGTCAGAGGCGCAAAAGAGAGGATAATTCTGTTTAAGGAATAAGTCAAGGAAGCATTGGGTAAAGGCAAAGATGCAGATAATGGCAACTGCAGTTAAAGGACAGAGAAGTGACCTGGGAAGACCTAGAAAGAGAAGTGGAAAAGCAGCATTGAAAAGATAATAGAAGACCAGCAAGAATCTCTGAAAAAAAAACAAGTCAAAAGGTCACAGATTTAAGGGGAAAAGTAAAGGCAATAAAGCTACCCCGCCTGGGTCTGCTAAAGGAAAATGCAGCTTCAGGGCAAAAAAACCAAATTTGATAGTGATGATGAAAATGGTGAAAATGGTGCAACTGGACCTGTGAAAAGGGCGACAGAAGCAACAGGCAGAGAAGAACCCTCAGTAAAACAACAGAAAACAGAAAATCCTGCCAGTGACCAATATTCGATACGCAATTTTTTAGTTCATTTTAATTAGGTTTTAAACTGCCTTCGTTTTTGGAAGATTTAAAATGAAAATCAAATTAGATCTACTTTGATGTCCACTGGTAAGAAAGGAAAAGTGTTTTGTTGTTTAACTTGTCTTTTTATGTTGTTGTCCAAATGAAGATTTTTTTTTCTTGGAATGTATAGTTTGTGTTATTTCAGATGACTCAAATATCAAAAGGAAGATTCTTCCATTACATTAATTGTTTTTGTAATATGAGGATGTACTACTACAAACAAGTAAATATATACTATATAAAAAGGAAAAAAAAAGAGAATTACCCCATCGAGTCAAAACTGGAAAAAAGAATCAGAGCAGTTCAGTCTGTCCAGAAAATCAATTGTGAAGATGCCTTTCCAGAGCTTTCTTCAGCACACACTTCCTTTTTGACACTTTGCTAATTGTTGTGATTCTGATTAAAAGGAGAATCTATGAGGCACACAGGGACAGCCTTGGGGCGGCCAGGGGTCAGGAGATTGTGTGGGCATGTGTGGACTGTCCATCCTGAGAGGACCCCAGGCTTGGCCTGCCCTCCCGTCAGAAGACTGTCTCTCTGGGGCTGCTCCCGCACCTGCCATCTTCTCTGAGCCCCCCTCACATGCAGCCCCCAACCTGTGGGTCATGGGGTGGGCCCAGGCAGAGGGTCCTGGGGCAGCCTGGGTGGCCAGATGCTGACTCTGCTGCTTTTTTTTGCAGGAAGGAGCCCCAGCCGGAGCCATCCCCAAGGTCAGTGCCTCCTGCCTCCAGCCCCTGTGTGTCTGTGTGCACGCGTGTGTCTGCGTGTGCACGCCATCTGGTTTTTCTGGCCCTGCTCCTCTGCGTGTGCATTGTGTCATGGGGCAGCGGCTACTGTGCAGGGCGAGGAGCCTCTGTGTGCAGGTCCGGGGCTGTGTCCAGCCGCTGTCTGGCAGGGACGTGGGTTCTCTGGTCACTCTTCCTCATCCACCCCCACCCCATGCTTTGGGCTGACTTTGCAGCACTGTGGCCTGGGCAGCTGGGGGTTTCTTGGATGGGCTCCCCTCACTCACCCAGGAGCCCAGCCCTGGGGACTCTGACAGGGATCCCTCTGCTCCAGGCACAAGACTGGTCACTCTGGGGGGGCACAGGGAGGACAACCAGGGGCCAGATGATGGGAGGAGGGGCTCACCTGATGCAGGCAGAGGCTCCGGTTTGTCAACAGTCTGTGGAGCGAGTGGGAGAGACTCAGGGTCCCTCATCCTCCTGGGAGGGCCAAGCATCCCTTCTGTGCCTCACACCTGCTCTGTGGCAATGCTGAGGTCAAGGTCAGTTCCCCCTCCCTGATCCCTTGCTGGTCCCCAGAGTCTTGTGTGTAACACAGTTAGAGATGGGATGGAGAAGGTCTGCCGTTTTCCTAGTGTTAAAAGGAAAATCACAATCATTTTACAAATTTCGGGTCTGAGGACCTCCCACCCACCTGTGCGTCCTCTTGCTGACTTCCCAGGCTGTTCTGAGCTAGGCTGTCCCCTGCCCTACGCCTTGCAGACCTTGATCCGAGATGGGTGCTCACCCGCCCTCTCTAGTGGCCCCTGAGCTGGGGGGAACTCAGACAAAATGCTGAGGCTGGGGCTGGGGGCCTCGGAATTGGGCTGAGCCCTGTCTTCCCTGCCCATTGGAGAAGGACGCAGGTCTTCACTCCCCCAGTCCCACAAGGGGGAGGATCAGGGTTGGTGCCTTGAATTGCAAAGATCAGCAGCTCTGGGGCTGGGAGAGCTGGGCTGGCCCATGTGGCACTAGTGGAGCCCTTGGCATTGTTAGGACAAGCGGGGCATAAAGAAGAGCCGCTCGCTGGCACTTGTCCACTTCACTTTTGCAGTGAAAGTGGGAGCGGGTGTCACTGTTGGTGGGAGAGGGCAAGGACCAGGCCCCATCAGTGGCTTGGGACAGCCTGGGGAGGCTCCTCCCCCGCCCCGTGCCGGCTACCCCTCACCCTAAACCCAGCTTCCCCGGGACCAGGACCTGGCTGCCCTGCCACGTGGCCCCTCAGTCTGGTGCAATCTCCTGCTTGCCGCCGTAGCTTAGCTGCCGATGGCTCTTGTCTCAGCCTCTCTCTCTCTCTCTCTCCCTCTGCCCCCTCATCTGGACACTCTTGCCGCCCCCAAGTGCTTTAATCACTGTCACTGCCCTTCTCGGGCCCTTTTCTCGTCTGCTCTGTCTTTGGGGAGGAGGTGCTGGCCCCGAAAGCCGAATCCAGGTGAGGACACGCGGGGCCTCTGGGCTCTCTGGTACGTTCCGTGGTCCCTGCTGCCTGTCCCCAACTCTTCCCCGCGTGTCCAGTGGTCCCTGCCTGCCTGTGCCTCCCACACCCTTCCCTGAGGGTGGTGTCTGCCCACCCCAGCCCTCCCCAACTCCTGAGGGGCCCAGGTCTCCTCCGGCCTCCTCTACTGGGGGCCATCAGGCCTCTGCAGCAGTACTGGGCCACCATGGGTTGAGGCTCCGGAAGGCTTCTGGGTGCTGGAGTGAGGTGCGATCTCTGCCAGTGAGGACCCCACCTTCTGGGGTGCTGGCCTGCAGCCAGGTAACAGGTGGTGCCTCTGTCCCTGGCCTGGGGCAGCCACAGCCCTGTAAGCAGGGAATAGCTTCACCGAGTGGTACCCTGGTGGGGCCTGCTCTGTAAAGTGCTGAGGGGGTGTGGGCTTCCCCATGCCCCACTGAGATGCCTCACCAGGCACAGTTATCCAGTGGGGTCAGTGCCACGCCTCACCCTGCCCTGTAGATGTGGGGCTTGCAGCCAGCAGGGCAGGGCCCATGGGGCAGCTGGTCTGGGTGGGTGGCTGGTGTGGACACAGGGACCTTCGCTCAGCTTCATGACCCCTGGTCCCGCTGGGGTTCAGGGGGCCCCCGTGCTGGATGGGTTGGGCGGCCAGAGGCGGGCTCAGGCTGCACTGTTCTGTGTGTGTCTCTTGTGGCTGTGACTGTCCACGTCATCTGTCCCCCTTCTTACCACCCCTGTGCCAGGAGGGGCCTCTGACCTATTCTGTCTCCACTCTTCACAGGCGGGAGCAGCTGCATGTGTGGGAGGCTGTCTGTCCCTGCTGTATGGTCTCAGTCAGTGTCTGCAGGCATCTATGCTCCATCCTTGTGGGCCCATGGTCCCCATAGGCCTGTCTGTCTCCCGCACTGGCCTCCACATCTGCTGGGAGGTTCTGATAGGACAGACGGGACAGGAGAAGAGCCAATGCCAGCCTCAGCCCAGAGGGGACTGGTGTCATGTGGCCCCAGACTGCATCCTCCCACACCCAAAGCCACAGGGTAGTGCTCAGGGGACAGTGGCCCTGAGCGTGGCTGCATCTCAATGCTCATTAAATGCAATACAATTAGAGATTCACTCCCGAGTAACCCGTACCTTGGCCAGGCACTGTGGCTATCATGTCAGGCCACTTCCTCCACTGCTGAATTGGTTCTCAAGGCCCTGGGAAGTACACGAATACACTGAGGTCTCAGCTGGGGACCTCCAAAGTTTTGGGAGCCCAGGGCTGTGCCTCCCTCCAGCTCCTTCCTGGGGGAGCTGTGTTTGGGCCTAGAAAACCTGAGGGGATTCCTAGGTCTTCTGAGGGGCAGGCTGTGGTGGGACTGGCATGGAGCCGCTCTGAAGGACAGCAGCTGCCCCCACAAGGGGTTTCATGAGCAGCCAAGGCCTTATGGCAGGGTGCTGCCTGGGGCTAGCAGACAGAGCTCAGCTGCCCCACCCTGAGAACAGAGCCCATCTCTCCATTGGGCAGAAGCTGCCCTGCACAGGTGGAGGGGTTGTCTGGATGGCAGAGGCTCTTTTACAGAATTAGCAAGTATGTCTTTTATGCCTAAGGGGAGAGTTGCTTGCACGGACACGTGCAGTGGGAAGCACTGGTGTGTACGTCAAAGTGTGGAGGAGAGTGGGATGCCAGGCACTCTCTTAGAGCCTGCCAACTTTGGCAGGAACCAGCTGCCCGCCCTCATTCCTGGTACAGTCTGAGAAGAGCCATGGCAGGCGGAGTGGCTGCTGTGGCAGGCAGAGACCTGGAGGGAAAGAGCTTTTTTGTAGCTGCTTATTTCCATTTTTTGCTTTAAAATTTGCGCGTTCTAATGCAGAGCTGAATCTCAGGGGTCTCTGAGAGGTTCTCGAGCACATGCCCAACACCAGCAGGTCCTCTCAAGGAAGAGCCCACAGGAGGTGTGTCCACACTCCCATCCTGGGTGACCCTGACCTGGTGGCCCTGTGGCCCCATGGCCGTGAGCCCTGTGGGGCTCCCCTCCTGCAGGTGGCGGCTGCTGTCCCTGCTAAACCAAGGCCTACTTCTTGGGGAACCACTGGCGTGGCAGGGCCCTGTTGACAGTCTGCAAAGCCCAACTGCACTGGTTTCCCAGCGATGTGCTCACTTCATTGCCTGGAATTGCGTTCATACAGATCCAGGCCTTTGCAAAGTCTTACCCCTTGTATTATTTTTTGGTTGGCATGGAAATGGCAAAAAATAATACATCTTTTAAGACACAAGCCCAAGCTGTGCTTTTGGAAGGAAAATATATTTTTGGAGGAGAAAAACCAGGGGCTTTTCTCCTCCTAAAATAGGGAACTATTTTCTTTTCCAGGCCATGGACAACTCTGGGGCACCTTCCCCACTGTCCTTGCTTGGAAACAAACTCGGTGGCCAGGACTGTGAGCCTGGAGCCACTCCGAGGTGTGCTGTGCCTCAGTTTACCTGCTACCTGGTCACACCCCAGGACTAACTGTGCTCTCCTCATTTGCAGTAAAGGCAGACCGTGCAGAGGGTCCCCGTGTGGATGCTGCCCTGGACGCTCTAGGTACCATGGAACGCGCCGCACGGACTGGCCCCTGCTGCACGGCCCCTCGCCTGCCTGCTTATCAGAGGTTCTGGGGATACGAGGAGGCTGGCATTCCAGCCCATTCTGACTGGCAGCTTGGCCTCCCCAAGCCCCTTGCAGTGGGGCCTGGTGCTCCTTGGTCCCACTGTGGCCCCAAGTGTAGGGCAAGCTGGGCGGAGGTGAGGTCATGTACCCTGCAGGGCAGCTGGCCAGGGCTCTGAGCCCAAAAAGGTGTCTGCACCTCCTGGGCCCCGACTGCTCTCAGGGGGCATTTCCTCCAGGCTGGTCACTGGCACCTCTCCTGCATACCTTGCCGGCTGCCTCACCCGCAGAAGGCAGCTCTGTCCTGACACAACAGACACCCCAGAGAGCCAAAGCCTGTGGCTGTCCCTGCCTATTTATAGGCCCAGCATGGGGCAGGCTGGAGTGGGATGGTGGGAAGCTGCCTGTGCAGCCAGGCCCTGCCTGCGTCCTGATTACACCTTCTCTGCTCTGCCCACCTGGCTGTCAGCCTGAGAAGGTGCCTGTCCTCCCGCTTTCTCTGGGGACCTCTCCCCCCCTCCCAGCAACATGTGTGCAGCAGTGCTGTGAGGGCTGTGTGGTAGCCTCTGGCCTATGCATGCAATTGGCCAGTGCTGGCCCTGGGAGCGACGGCACAGAGGCAGGGCCAGGCTCAGTATGCGTGCCTGTGCATCCATGTCCTTGCATGCTCTGGACCCTTCTCCACCCACATTTCTCTGCGTGACTTCTCTCCGCCGCTAGTGGGGGAGATACTTGGCAGCCCTGGGGGGAGAGGGCACATGGCCTCCTGGGAGATACAGTCTGCTTGGGCCCTGGTAGAGGCTGTCCTGCTTGCCCAGCTCTTCCGTGTCTAGGGTGCTTCTGGCCAAGGCTGGTCTTTTAGGGCAGGGGCTGCAGTCAGGCTGTTGGGGGGCCGGATAAGCTTGGAAGTATGGGGTGGCTGGGAACCCGGGCCAGCATGACCCAGGCCATGCTTTGCCAGCTTGCATGGTCTCTCGGGATGCCCATCCATCCCCCAGCACTCTCTGGGCTGCTGTCATTCAGATGGGACCAGGCAGGTCTCTGGGCTGCCGTCGTGCAGATGGGGCCGGGCAGGTCTCTGAGCTGCCTCTGTGCAGATGGGGCAGGGCAGGTCTCTGTGGATGGTGGCACCCCAGTGGCACGAAGTGAGGGCGATCTCTTGCTTATGCCAGGTGGGCAGGAGCTCTGGGGCTGGGCTTCTTCCCCAGACTGATCCTAAGCTTGGACCTGGCCCCGTGAGCGCCGCTGTGCAGATGTCACAGTGCCCCTGGCACATGCAGTGTGGCCCTGGCTGAGGACTCACTCTCCCAGGCAGCCAGCCCAGCCTGGAGAGCCTGGCCCTGAGTGTGCTTTCGTCCTTGGCTATGGGGTGAGAGAGAACCCGCCAGACTCTGCGTCGAGATCAGCCCTGGTGCTGAGGAGGGCTGGGTGGCGTGTGCCAGTGTGCTCAGAAGGTGGGGATTGTCCACGACTATGAAGGTCCAGGCGAGGCCCCTCCAGTTGTTCCTTGCGTGCGTGACACTGCCTCTGCCATGGGTCCTGGGAAACACGTGGGGGCTGCATTTTCTGGGGACCCCTGGCTCTGTGTCCAGTAGAGGGTCATGTCCAGAAGAGGGTCCCACCAGGCCAGGAGGCTGCTGCTTCGTACTCCTCTCTCCTGGCCTCCCTCTCCTCTCTTGGGGGTCTGTGGGTTTCACCTCCAGCCCCTCCCTGTGGCTCCCCACGGACCTTGAGTTCCTTTCCTTACTTCCTATCTGGTAATGACTCCTGGACTCAAGTCCTCAGCATGGAGACCTGGCTGGGAGGCAGCCCCGCAGAGGAGTGGTCCCTAGCTGGCCCCTGGGGGCTCCCTTTTTCCTCTCAGACACTTCTGAATGGCGCAGATGGTCTTAGTCTTTGCCTGATGCCTGGAGGGTGGGCTGAAAAGGAGGCTACATTCCATCTGCACTGTCTGGGCTGGATGGACAGCGTGCCGTTGACTCTCTTCTCTGTGCCGTCTGGTGGACATGTCTTTTTGGCCATGGGCACCATAGCAGGGTCTGGAAGTGGGTGTCAGAGACATCGGTGACCATGTCGGGCTTGTCACAGGCCTGAGGGACAGCATACATGGCTATCCTGGGAAGTTCTGACTGGCTGGTAGGAGGAAGCCAGTAGGGCCTGATGCCTTCCAGACCGCAGAGGGAGGCCATGCCTGACTGGTGTACCTGCCACCCCTCTGTCCTTAGAACTAGTGGCATAGGGACAAGAGAGGCCTGAGGACCCTCACAGATATGGAGATAGGTGGCCTGGCAGGATGCAGCTGTGAGCCTTGCTTCCACCACACAGGCCTGGGGTGTTGGCTGAGGTCCTCCTACCCTGGGGCTGGCCTCATCCATTCCATCTTCCCAGAAGCCGTGATGTTTACTTCTTGGATGGACATGTTCTGGTGGGGGCGGAGCCCAGAGACGGGACAGCCTGAGCCCCACAGAGGAGGCCTAAACCCTCCCAAAGCCCCTTCCCACCAGGCGGCCTCCCCAGGGTGGGTGGGAAAGGCCCAGCATGTGGCTGCATAAGAATGGGCTGTGGACAGAGCCTCCCCTGGCTCTGGGGCTGGAGGATGGAGACTTACGGGGAGGCCACTTCCTGAGAGCAGTTATAGGCCGTGGAAGGGCTGGCAGGAAAGATACTGCCAGGCCGGGCAGATAGAAGGTATCCACAGACAGCCTCAGGCATTGGGGGACTGCTCTGCCAGCCACCCAGGGGACAGGATGGTGTGAGGAGACTCCCCCAACTAGTAGTGATAGCTGGAAGTGACTTGAAAGTCAATAGTTGGCCAGGCTTGGTGCCTCACGCCTGCAGTCCCAGTTGCTTGGAGGCTGAGGCAGGAGGATCAATCGCTTGAGCCCAGGAGCTGGAAGCTGCAGTGAGCTGTGATGACACTGCTGTGTGCCAGCCCAGGCTACAGAGCAAGACTTTTCTCTAGAGAAGAAAAGGCGTCCACAGACCTCACCATGGCCTCCCCAGCACGGCCGAGCTCTGGCCTCCCCAGTGCTGGCCCAGGAATCTGCTGTTCACCCGCTTTCCCCCACCTGAGCTTGGTCCCCTCAGCTGCCCCCTACATGGTCCTGCATCTCCCCCCATCTCACTGTGGGACAGTGTCAGCACCGCCTGCCTGTGTTCCTTCCAGAGTGACTTCTCTTGCTGTTTTTCTGTGTCTGTCTGTCGGTTCTTACGGGAGCAGTCAGAAGGTCAGTTTGAAAGATCGTGTCTTCTCCAGCCCCCGAGGCGTGGCTGCCAAGGGGAAGGGGTCCCCCCAGGCCCAGACTGTCCGGCGGTCACCCAGCGCAGACCAGAGCTTGGAGGACAGCCCAAGCAAGGTGCCCAAGAGCTGGAGCTTTGGGGACCGCAGCCGGGCGCGCCAGGCCTTCCGGATCAAGGGTGCCGCATCTCGGCAGAACTCAGAAGGTGGGTGCAGCGGCGTCACACTCCCCTCCTCCTGCCTGGGAGCAGGAAGCCCCCACACCTTTCAACAGAGGTGAAATTCATGCAGCATAAAGGGAGATGTTTAACAGTGCACAAATTCAGTGGCTCTCGGTACACTCACAGTGTTGTGCCGCCATCATCTCAGTGTAGCTCTGGAATATTCCATTGGCCCACAAGGAGACTGTGCTCATCCCCTCCCCAGCCCCAGCCCCAGCCACCACCAAGCTCGTGGGTGTCTGAGTGGTTGTGCCTGCTGGAGCCCTGCGGCTTCTCTCACTGAGCAGCGTGTCAGGCTCCCCTGTGCTATGGCATGTGCTGGGACCTCCTTCTTCCTCCTGGCCAACTCCTGTTCCATAGGGTATCCCTGCGATTCGCTGACAGGGATGCCCTTTTAAGCCCTCACATAGGCCATCTTCTGGCCACAGCCTGCCTGAGAAGGTCCTCGGTCGGAGGAATTGGCCGCAGAGGCCGGGCAGAGGGTTGAGTTTCTAGGGAAGCAGCTGAGTCCGGTGGGACACTCGGGGGCTGTGAGGGTCCCTGATGCCTGGCCTGGAGAGCGTGTGCTGTGGACCGCAGGTGTGACGCCCCAGGCGTGCCGTGTCCTCATAGCCTGTCTCCTTCCACCCAGAAGCAAGTCTACCGGGGGAGGACGTTGTGGATGACAAGACCTGTAACTGCGAGTTTGTGACCGAGGACCTGACCCCAGGCCTCAAAGTCAGCATCAGAGCTGTGTGGTGAGCTTTGTGGCCACAGCCGGGAGCGGGAGGGTCTCATAGTGCCAGGCAGACCCGTGAAAGGCTGTCTTCCGGGAGAGAGGGCGAGACACAAGAGGTGCCAGCGGTGTCCTGGGTCTATTCCTTCTGGCTCGTGGATCTTGGGGCTAGTTTTGGAACCAGGCTTCAGGGCCGGCGCCCGCTTCGTTCTGGCTCCTTATCACATGTCACCCACATCTGGTGTGGCAGGGAGTTCTGGTGTGTGGCTGCCCACTGGGCCCTGCTGGTCCTGGGTATAGTGGGGCTGTCAGGAGGCTGCATGTGAGTGGCCTAGATGAAAGGCATCCTCCAGCCATCTCCAGGTGCTGTGGTTGCAGAGATGCTGGGAAGATAACAGGCAGGGGTATGTCAGGGCCAGCCTGGTCAGCATGGCCAGGTGGCCTCTGCAGAGGGCTCACAGCCCCCCACACCCTGCAGTGTCATGCGGTTCCTGGTGTCCAAGCGGAAGTTCAAGGAGAGTCTGCGACCATACGATGTGATGGACGTCATCGAGCAGTACTCTGCCGGCCACCTGGACATGCTGTCCCGTATCAAGAGCCTGCAGTCCAGGCAAGAGCCCCACTGCCACCACCTCCTGGACATGCAGGGCCTCTGGGTGGGACCCAACAGGCCGCGGGGCACCCGAGGGGCCAGTGGGAGGGTGTGCAGTCCAGGCAGGAGCCCCGCTGCCCCTTTGGGACATGCAGGGCATTTGGGTGGGACCCGACAGGCTGAGGGGCATCCGAGGGGCCAGTGGGAGGGCGTGCAGGGCAATCTCAGCTCTGGGCTGCATCTCTGGCAGTCTATCTGTTCTCGATGCTTCTGTGTCTCTCCCCTCTCTCCCCTACCCACACTATGTGGGCACGTGTGTGTGCACGCATGCATATATGTGTGCACACGCATGCACTCTTGTGAGGTACATGCGTGTGACCCTTGAGTGTGCATGTACATGGGTGTATGTACATGTGCTGCTGTGGGTGTGTGCATGTGTGTGGGTGTGTGCTCTGTGTGCTGTGCCTTGTACACACACATGTGTTAATTCATAGTGCGTGTGGACACGTGAACACACGTGTGCATGTGTAGTGCAGATGGAGTCATTCTATTGAGAGATGAAGCTGCAGGGTTTCTGTGGGCCCCCAGGGAGCAGTCACTCCATGTGGGGCCTCTTCTGGAACACAGTGTGTGTCCATCCTGTCCTTCTAGTAAGGGGGAGGTACTGAGAAGGACACACATCCAAGGGCTGGGCACTCAGTCATGTGAGCACGGACCCACTCACCCCTATGTACATGCATGTGTATGTACACACATGTGTGCGTCTTCACGTATAGGCATGCAGGGGTGCACAGACCTATGTCCACTCCCACAAGCACATGTGCACACACAGCCATGCTCCAGCCCGCACACACGTGTCACATGAGTGCACACACACATAATGCTTTCAGGTGCACACCCTCAGCCACACACGAGCACATGCACATGCCTGTGTGCTCATGCAGGTGTCAGCTCATGCTGCTCCTGGGTGAGTCTAATGCCAATGGGCCCTGCCCTGCCATCTCCAGCTACAGCACTTCCCAGCTCTCTGCAGCAGGGGTGCAGCTGCTCTCTGTACCTGCTCTGCCCCACCCCAGGCCTAACCTGCTCCACCAGGAGGTGTAGGAGGGCAGTCCCCTCTGAGTGCCAGGGCTCAGTGCCCTCAGCAGTATGTGGTAGACTTGTGCCGTGTGGCTGCGTGTGGTGCGTGTGCGTGAGTGTCCCAGGGTCGTGATGCTTGTGCTGTGTTTCCACATGTCTTTGTGTCAGGAAAACAAACGAAACCAATCAGCCTGCCAAGGAACCCAGGGTGTTTTCTGTCACTCGCAACCCCGGATTGTGTGCACAAGCCACGGCTGTTCTGTGCACAAGCCACGGTCATGTGTGGACTCACGCCGGGGGGCTGTGCAGCTGCTGGGCCAGCTCCTTAATCAGAGGTTTTGCTTGAAACATGGAAAGGTTTGGCAAATCCAAGGTCAAGTGCGGGTGCTGTCAACTGCCTGCTGTTTTGAGTGGAATATATTTTTACAAAGCGTCACTTTGTTTTAAGCTGGGTTGTTCTGTTTCTGCAATTTTCTAGCCGACTTGCCCTTTCATGTCGCTTTTATGATGCATTTCGCTGGTGTCTCTCTTCTTGTTTACTCTGCCAGGATAGATATGATTGTGGGCCCCCCACCCCCTTCAACTCCCCGGCACAAGAAGTACCCCACCAAAGGACCCACGGCCCCTCCGAGAGAGTCACCCCAGTACTCACCTAGGTCAGGATGCAGCGCCACGCCCGCCTTGTCTGTGAATGGGCCAGCCCTTCACTCCAGGCCACATGACAGCAGCGCGGCACACTCTCTTCCTGAGAGGCAGAGGGGACTTGGGGTGTTTTCTGTGCCTGACAGGCCGTTCCTGGCCCAGGGCCCCAGGCAGCCGTGTTGGGGTCAGGGCTGTGAGGGCTCAGCTGCCACTCTTGGTGGGTCCTCCTGGGGAAGCTGGGGCCTCCATGGACATCTTGAGTGATGCCACCTGTGTCTAGGCGGCTCCAGCAGAAGTAGAGGAGCAAGGCCTGCAGGGTCACATCTCGGCACAGTGGCCACCAAGGTGCATGCTGTCCCCCACAGTGACCTTGGCCCTGTGTGGCCCTTTGCAGCTCTTTCCTCACTGAGAGTATTAGTGGCAGTGCCAGGCTCCTATGCCACCGTGAGCACAGAGACACCCCCCCACCGTCCCCACACCAAGCAGAGCCCCAGCCAGTCTTATCTCAGGTAGTCCGTCACCAGCTGGTGATGTTGGTAGGGAAGCCACCGGACCCTGCTGATGGAGGAGGGGCAGAGTGCATGGTGGAGCAGGGTGAGGAGGGTGACCACAGCCATAGTGTGGGGGGCGAGTCCACCTGCCCCCTCTGTGCTGGGGTTCTGCACATGAAGATGAGGGTCAGTGTGCTGGATGGTGAGGGGGGAGGCCCTGGGGACATGGCAGGACAGTGTGTGCATCTTCCCTGTTCTGCTGTGGCTCCCAGACCCCAGGGCACATCACCCTGAGAGTGAAGTTCCGTCCTGGGCATCACTGCATGGACGGCAGCTAGACATTCAGAGCCAGGGATGAGGAGAGGCACACAGAGAAGGAGCCAAAGGCCAGTCTGGGCACTCCTCCACTTCAGGGGCGTTAAGCGGCCTTGAGCATGGTCCAGGACAGGAGGTGGCTCAGGGTCCTCAGAGGACCCTCCCCTGTCCCCACCTGCAGCTGCCCCAGACTGAGCCCTGTTCAGGCTCCCGTGGGATTGACCGGGGACAGCCCGTCATGTGGCAGGGGTGAAGGTGCTGAGCATCTGTGCCTGGAACGTGTGACACTTGGGAACACCAGTGAGCCCGTCTCCTCTGTGCCTACTGGTGTCTGCTTGGAGCCAGAGGACCCCTCCCGTGACCCTCCTGCCCCGGCCCTCTCTGCATGAGTCCAGCATGAAGCCCGATGGAGCATGAGGGGCTGCAGTGTGGCTGATGCAAGCCTGAACCTTCTTCTGTTTCTTGCAACAGAAAGAAAAACACCCTGACCCCCCATCAGAGACAGGAAGTGGGGTGTGGCCCTGTCTGGCTGGTGTGGCACCTGCTGGGGTGCATGTCACACGAGAGGCTGCCATGTGGAGGGCCAGACAGGACCTGGCCTGGGCCAGCCCTGCCCAGACATGCCCATCCAAGCCTTGTCCAGCAGCTGGGCTTGTGGACTTAGTGCAGGGCCTCTGCTTCCTGGCGAGTTCTCACTTGTACCACCCCCGTGGCCTGCCTGCCCTTCTACCGGCTGTGCACATCTGTTGATGCCACGTTGGCTGGACAGATGCCCCTGCCCTGCGAAGGTGCTGCCTCCCCTTAGTGACCTGCTGCCTCACTGGAGATCAACTCAGCCAAGTTCTGTACCCTGCACACATATGTGCACCTACAGGGCACACACGCATAATCCTGTACACACCAGTGAGAGTACATGTAACCATATACTCTAGCATGTACACACGAACACACACACCCACGTGTGTGTGAGTGTGCACCACAGACTCATGCACACGGGATGCACACGCACATATACACACGGCCTCCCTCTGATTGCCAGCGGCTTTGTCCCCTCCCTGGTCGTGTGTTGGTCTCTGTGCTGCTCTCTGTCCTGGCGCATGGAGCCAGAGCTCTCGCCGCCCTCCTGCTTGTTCTCCGCTGTAGACATCTAACTCTGTCCCCAGCAGCCTGGGTGGGCCAGGGCCCCCATGGCACATTATGTGGGAGTAAAGCTCAGGGGTGGGGTGTGGCTCAGGCACAGCCCAGCTGGGCACTGGTCACGTGACCCTCTGGTCCTCCAGCCAGGGGAGGGAGGGCACTGTGTGGGCAGGCTGAGGGCAGCGTGGGGGCCCAGAGGGCCTCCTCTCACTTTACTCCTCTTTAATGTGCCAGGTCCCCTGGGATGGGATGGAGAGGGCACGGGACCCCAGGGTGTCAGCACACAGGGTGGGCACGGATACACCGGCTCATCTGGCCTGGCACCCACTGACCCCCTGGCTGGCTCTGGGCTGGGCCTGGCCCAGGAGGAGAGGGCCAGGGTCCTGCCACACCTTGAACTCATGCTTGGGGGTGGGGTCTCTCTTCCTGGCAGAGTGGATCAGATCGTGGGGCGGGGCCCGGCGATCACTGACAAGGACCGCACCAAGGGTCCAGCCGAGGGGGAGCTGCCAGAGGACCCCAGCATGATGGGGCGACTGGGGAAGGTGGAAAGACAGGTAGGAGAGACCAGGACAGAGGGCTGCTCTGTTAGTCTGGGCCTGGAACATGTGAGGGGAGGGACATTGGCTCCATCCCAGCAGGTACTACTCCAACCTCTCAGACTCCACCAGGAGCCACCACAGAACTTGGGCACTTTCCCTCCTGACCGCACCTGAGAGCTGCAGTGCCTGTGGTTGTGGGTGGGGACAGTTAAGGGGCAGGAATTTTATCTGCACATACGTTGGGGCTTCCTGGGGAGCTGGCCTTCCACTTGTGCCTGCCTGCCCAACCCTCTGCCACCCCCGCCTCAGGTAGGTCCTCGGAACCTCAGGTCTGCTTTGAGAGCCTGAGCTGGGGGGAGCACCCAGGGTTTTCCCTGGAGTTTGCTCAAGGCCGACCCTCAGCAGGCAGAAGGGCAGCCCCAGACCCCACATGCAGGAGGCCAGACACTGACTAATGGGTCGGATGTGCCTCCACTTCCTACGGAGCAGCACTTTGTGCCCTGCGTGTCCTCAGAGAGCAGCCTGGGACCCCTGCCTCCCAGAGCAGCTGGCCCAGAAGGCCCTCTTGCAGGTGCTGTCCATGGAGAAGAAGCTGGACTTCCTGGTCAACATCTACATGCAGCGCATGGGCATCCCCCCCACAGAGACCGAGGCCTACTTTGGGGCCAAGGACCCGGAGCCAGCGCCACCATACCATAGCCCGGAGGACAGCCGTGAACCAGTGGACAAACATGGCTGCATCATTAAGATCGTGCGCTCCACCAGCTCCACAGGTCAGAAGAACTTCTCAGCGCTACCAGCTGCACCCTCAGCCCAGTGCCCGCCCTCCACTTCGTGGCAGCAGCAGAGCCACCCACGCCAGGGCCACGGCACCTCCCCAGTGGGGGACCACAGCTCCTTGGTGCGCATCCCGCCACCGCCTTCCCACGAGAGGTCGCTGTCCGCCTATGGCGGGGGCAGCAGGGCCAGCATGGAGTTCCTGAGGCAGGAGGACGCTCCCGCCTGCCGGGCCCATGAGGGCGCCCTGCGGGACAGCGACACGTCCATCTCCATCCCATCGGTGGACCATGAGGAGCTGGAACGCTCCTTCAGCGGCTTCAGCATCTCCCAGTCCAAGGAGAACCTGGATGCCCTCAGCAGCTGCTACGCGGCTGTGGCACCTTGCGCCAAAGTCAGACCCTACATTGCGGAGGGCGAGTCCGACACAGACTCGGACCTTTGCACCCCCTGTGGGCCCCCGCCGCGCTCGGCCACAGGTGAGGGCCCCTTTGGGGACATGGGCTGGCCCGGGCCCAGGAAGTGAGGCCATGGGGCTGCTGGACGTCCACCACCCTCTCCGACTTGTGCCTCTGAGGCTTTGAGGCGGGGACCCTATGGGCCCTTTTCTTAGAGTAACTGGAGTGAGTGGAGGGCTGAAGTACAGGGCACCTTGTGGCCACATTTTACAAATTTTTTCCAACAGAGTGGATGGCTGGTTTGGGCCTCTGGTGGCCCAAGAGCACATGCTGGGGCAGCAAGGCCACCTTGCCTGCTTTGCTCAGGGCTGGAGAGCAGACCAGTGTGGGGGCTAGAGCGATGACAAGGATGTAGCTGTTGTAGGGGCAGGCCCTGTGCCAGTAGGTGGAGGCGTGAGGCCAGAGCAGAGCTGGGGAGGATGCCTGGCCTTGGGGCCTGTTCTGAGACCTGCCGGGCGGCTTCGGGAGAGCGTGGCCAGCCATGGACCAGGCCTGCCCTGGCTCCTGGGTCCCTGCCTCTGTGGGCATAGCTGGAGCGATGTCCCCTCACCTCTTGGGCCCCTGGCCAGAGAGCTGCTGGTCAGCATCTTTTCCTTGTCCCTCTGAGTTCTGAGGGGTTCTTCACTGGCAGTGGCCTGGGGTCAGGACCCTGCCAGCAGCTGAAAAGAGGGTGGGGCCTCAGAACCAAAACCAGAGGCCAGAGTGAGCCTTGGACACTCTGACCTTAGCCTCACCAGTGAGGGCCCAGCCCAAGGTGGGCCAGGGCTCTGTCTCTGCTTGATTCTTCTGAAGGGGACGTGGGGGCTCCAGCGGCCTCAGCCCTGGCTGTCCTGGTGTGCCAGAGTCTGCAGTGCCCTCCTGTCCAGACTGTCCCGGCTGGATGCTGGATACTAGGCTGCAGCCAGCACCTCAAGACCCAAGGGAGCAGCTCCTCATGGTTCTTAACTGGAGTTCCCACCTCATTTGTCCCCCACTTTCGACTGACCCAGAAGGCTGGCTGGACAAGCCTTCACACCGCCAGCCCCCCAGCTCCCACCGCTATTGGTAGGGGTCCACTCTCCTGGCCTTTCTGGAGGATGTCACTCCCACCTCAGCCTGGCTGCGGTCCTCCTTCTCTTGTTCCCCATGGAGCTGGCTGCCCCCTGCCCCTATCCTCCACTGACCAGTCCCTTGTCTGTGGCTTCTCAGAGTCTTGGGGGACCTGCCATCTCTGCCCTGGGCCCTGGTGAGCAGGCCCAACCCCTGTGAGGCAGAGCAGCACCCTGTTTTATTCCTTCAGAGTCATTGCCATTGACAGGTAGGCCAGGCACAACCCTCCCATCACCAAGTGTGGGAGCCCTCAGGCAGTTCTGACTAGGGGGACCTTGTGGTTAAAAGAACTTCAAAAGCAGCATTTGAGGGGCATATGCCCTGGTTTGGGGGGTCCTGTGGACCCAGCGATCTTGGGGAGCAGTACCTGCCACCCATGATGAGTGAGTTGCTGCTGCTATAGTATCCCTGGCCGCCCTCACCCCAGCTAGAGCACTCGGTCTCCCTCTCTCACTCCTCCCTGTGCCCAGAGCTGCTGGTCTCCAGGGTAGCATGTGGGTGGCCTCAGGCCCTGGAGCCGTGAGAAGTCCCTTCCAGTGTGGACACTGTAGAGTCCCTGCCATGGGACTGTGAGGCTCCAGCTGGGGCCCACAGGCAGGAGCGGAGGAGTCCAAACCAACAGCAGCAGCCCCAGCCCCCCTGCAGCCCCAGCTCCAAGCCACTCATGGTGGTTGTGTGCTGGATGTGCTCTGCAGCCTTCCCCAAGCCCTGGGAACTCCTGGGAATGTGGGGGTTCTGAGGGGCAAAGTGGCCCCATCCCTTCCCCTCCCAGAAGCCCTGGCAGTCCAGTGGTCCAGGCCAGGCCAGGCCAGGCCAGGAGAGTCCTGCTGGGGCCACAGCAGGAGAGGGAAGAGCATGTGGAATGTCCACCATCAGCCTCTGGTCCCTGGGTAGATGGGGCCCCAGTTCTGGAGAGATCCAGGTCTGAACAGAGCAGCCGTCCACTGCCCCTGGCCCCTCACCCTCAGAGAAGTGCCACTGGAAGGAGCTGGGTGCTTATGCAGAAGATTCTACACTTTCTTGGGCGTGTGTGTGAGTGTGGCCAAGGGCCAGTGCCACCTCACCCTGGTAGAGGTTTCCCAAGACGTTTGTTACAGCACGCATCCCCACATGCCCACTGGCACATGTGTGTGCTCACCTGCATACATGTGTACACACGCATGCTCACTACACACCCATGTAAGCACACAATGCACACACTCACATAGACACTCTCTGACATGCGTGCACATTCACATTCCACTGTGACACATGTGCACACTTATACAGGCACACACTGACACACATGTACATTCACATAAGTGTCCTCTGACACACATGCACGCACACATATAGGCACCCTCTGACACGTGCATGCACACAGGTATATTGATATGTGCACAAACATGCAGGCACACTAACACATGTGTACATACACATAGGCATCCTCTGACACGTGTGCACACACATAGGCACTCTCTGACACACATGTGCACGCACACAGGTACATTGATATGTGCACAAACATGCAGGCACACTAACACATGTGTACATACACATAGACATCCTCTGACATGTGTGCACACACATAGGCACTCTCTGACACACATGTGCACGCACACAGGTACATTGATATGTGCACACTCATGTAGGCACACTGATATGTGCACACTCATGCAGGCACACTAACACGTGTACATACACATAGGCACCCTCTGACACACGTGTGCATACACATAGGCACCCTCTGACACGTGCACACACAGGCACTCTGACACATGTGTACACTCAGGCACATTCACCTGTGCACACATAGGCACACTGATGCGTTACACTCACATAGGCACACTGATGTGCACACACAGCTACACTGCACCGACACATGCTCACAGAGATGTATTCTGGCACAAGTGCACACTCTGACACACATGGGTACACACATGCACACTCCACTCTGACAAATGTGCGTGCACACACAGGCACACTCTGACACTCTCTGACACACCTGTGCACCCACCATATGTCCAACCTGGGCTGTCCTTCTGTCTCTGGCCTCTTTCTTCAGCTCTGCTGGACTTGAGCTGCCTGAGGAGTATCTGTAAGGAAGTAACCATGACTCCAGGAGTCGCAGAGGGTTCTGGAACCTTGAACCCTGAGGCAGGGGTTGAGCTGCCCAGAGCTCCTGGGCAGCAGGCTAGGCAGCCATCCAGAGGGTGGCGTCTGCTGAGTCCTCAAGTGGCCAGGCTGGAGCCAGGGCTTCCTGGAGTCTGGCTGGCCCTGGTGGTCCTGGTGACCTCCTGGATGCTACCCACCTCAGCTGTCAGCATTTCCCCCTTTTGTCCAGGTAAAATCAAGGTCCCGAGAGTCTTCCCCACTGCCTACCATGCTGGGCCACCAAAGCGGGCCTGGCCCTCTCCTCTCACAGCAGAGGTCCTAGAGGGGCAGGTGCCAGGCTCCTCCCCACTGGAGGCTACAGGCCCCTGAGGGGTATCTCTACCTTTGGGGCATGCCTCAGACCCCCGCCTGGAGGCCAGCGGTGTTGGGGCTTCTTTCTGGTGGCTCTCAAGGCTATCAGCTGGGTCCATCAGCCTAAGCCCACACCCAAGGAAAGTCACCAGCAGGGGGTGCCGTGAATTTTTAATGTATTAGGCCTCACTGAGCTGGAGACCTTGGTGGTCATGGGCCTGAGAAGCTGATGTGAGGAACCCCATTGTGCATGAAAGAACTGAGCCCAGAGTCCTAGATGTCTTCCAGAGCCACAGAGAGCCTTTGCAGAAACACCACCTCACATCAGTGTTTCCCGTTCACCCCGATCATAAATCCTGAATGGAGCGGGGGCCCACAGGTGACCACATAGATGCAGGAACAGAAGGACAGCACAGACCGCACAATAGCAGTTTAGACAGTGAGGACCCACCATGGGGGAGAGGCACCGAGGGTGTCCAGTGGGGGCCCTCGTGGGGGTCCACATGAGGCACACTGAGGACATCAGCTGCCCTCAGCCCTGGTGTGGACAGGCCTGTCCTCTGACTCTGCCCCCCCTCCAACCTCTCAGGCCACTGGCGTGTATGTCCAGGTGGTGGGATAAAGAGGGTGGGGCTGGAGTAGCCAGTGGGTGAACCCATGTGGCCATCGCAGGCAGTTGCCTCTCATTTGTCACAGTTTACTGAACCCAGCTGTCCAATGTGAGTCGGAGGATGGTGGCCCTGGGAGGAGGTGATGGTGGCAGAGAGTCTCTAGGAAGCAGGGTAGAGGAAGTTGGGGGGAGGCACCTCTTAAAGTTCTAGTGAATTCATAGGACTCGAAGTCCTACGAATTCATAGAGTGGAGTGAGCTCCCGTTGTGGACACTTGCCTTTGGTGCCCCTGGCTAACCGAGGATACTGAGTCTGGCCAATGGCCTTGTCCTGAGAAATCCTCAATGTCTGACTCTTGGTCAGGTGCTGGTGGTAAGAGAACTGTCCCCAGGGCCTTAGATGGGGTTCCTGGGGCACTGAGGCAGGAGTGTGAGGGTCGCTCTGCACCTCACACCCAATTCCAGCTGGGTTTTACAAAGTCGTTGCCTTAATGCATGTTGATAGGAACTTACCGAGGTCACCCCATGCCCCCTGGCCTCTGCCAGGCACGGACAACCTGAACCCTGCCCCAAGGTTGGACTGGTGAGGGGCCTGAGGGACCAGCTCCAGAGATGGGCGCAGGGTGGTAGGCCTCACCGGCCGTCACACACTGAGGCGCTCAAAGCCCCATTCCTCTGGATGCTGTGTCTGCCTAGGATCATGTGCATCACACGCACATCTGCGCCCACCGCAGTTTGTCGTCCTCCGGCCCATCGGTGGCTGCAGCTGCCCCATCTGTGCTGTTGCCTTTGGCTGTCTGCACTTTTGTTCATGCTCCAAAGAATATTTCATAATGCCTTCAGTACTGATGTACCTTCCGACCATTTTGTACTCATCCGTGCACCACAGTGACCAGGCCTCTTTTTGGAGAACGTGTCACGCCCACACACTTCCATCTCGGCTTTGTGCACTGTCCGTTTTCTAGGGATAGACGCCCAGGGAATGAACTCTAGTTTTCTAACTGATTAGCCGCGATATTAACTTACTGCACACAGACAGGTTGATGCTTGTGCCACAAGAATGGGCCAGGTGGGTTTGCAGGGGGGACCTGGGGCAGAATCCCACGCAGGGTTGCACACAAGAAGTTCTGGGAGGTCCTGCTGCCACAGGGATGGGCTCGGATGCCCAGCAGTCCTGTGCTCTGAGTAAAACACCACGATTCAACCTGGACAGTGTGTGTGGTCTCTTCACCGGCGCCCTGCATCTGCATTGCCCGTCTGAGGGCTGGGACCAGGCTGGCCCCACCTAGACCCCATTCTGCCTGTGGGTTCCCGGGGCCCTGGGCTCTGTTAGTGTCATGGGGCCACCATAAAGCACCACAAACTGGGTGCCATAAATACCTCCTCTCACCCCTCTGGAGGCGGGTATGAGTGACCTCATGACACCCAGCTGTGCCAGGAGCTGAAGTCTGTGAAGACTTCTGCCTGTGCTGGCCCTGTGAGAGAGCTGGGTGTGCCAGCCGTGGGCGGCACTGTGCGTCATCCTGGGTGCTCCCAGCCCCTCTCCCTCCATAACTCAGCCTCCTTGCTCACAAACCTCTGGCTCCTGCTCAGGCCCTGGGCACCCGGCAGGCTAGATGGAAGGTGGTTGGACGCTTGGCCAACACAGAAGAGTCCTGGGCAGGGCCTGCTGCTACTGGTGTCCTGAGACATGGCCATACTTCAGCCTGCGTTGCTTTTGGTTGGCTATCCCTGCCTCTGGGACCTTGTACTTGCCAGATCCTCCCTGGGCTTCTGGGCACAGCTGAGTGGGAGGGCGGCCCAGCAGGGCACAGTGATCCCAAGAGGCAGTGACCAGAGCCACACATGCTGCCCTGTGGCTGCTCCCCTTGGCACCTTCCCAGACCACATCCTGTAGCATGAGGGGAGGCAGGGGCCTGGCTTTCATGTCAGACCTTCGTGGCAACTGTCCACTTGGGTGTGCATCACTTCAATCAAGGGCAGGGCCAGGACAAGGCCAGGACAGGTCACCTCTCGGCTGGTCTGGGGTCACAGGTAGGTGGGGAGCACAGACACTTGGGGCGAACCCCTCCTCGGACCAGTCCCCTGCAGGACAAAGGAGCAGAGGTGAGCCTAGTGTCCAATGGCTACTCGGTGCTGGGACTGGGTCTGTCTCTCACCCCTTCTTTAGGTACCACCTTCTATACCTCTGAGCCAGTGCCTGGCGGTCACTGAGTCTTGGTCTGTCCTGGACTGTCCACTGCCCTCACATAGCCATGTTCTGATACCCTCATGGTTGTGTCTCAGTAGCCTTGTCATCTGAACTCTGTCAGGGTAGAGGTCATACCTGAACCCAGGACGCCAGGGCACCACACTCAGGCAGAGGCCTGTGACTTTAGACTTCCCGCATTCCAAACAGGAGACATCTTGGGATTCAGCCAAGTTGTTCCTGGGGGCTTATGGTCCACTAACACCTTTAGTCTTTCCCTCATGACCCACTCTTGGCCTCAGACAGTGAATCCAGCTGCTACTTTGGCAACCCTGGACCAGGCACCAGTTTGCCCCTGGTGGATTTATCTTGTGGTCGGGACTTGAGTCCTGCCACTGCCAGCTGCAGCCCTGGGCTGGCAGGAAAGGCTCTCTGGGCTCACTAGCCCCGTACTCTCAGAGGCCCAAAGATTTCTCTCACCTGGCTTCTGCCCCTCTGTGACCCCTCCCCCAGATACAGTAAGTCCTAAAACTATCTCCCTAGTGAGCCTCTGCTCATGCACCACCTATACCAGGCGGTGGCCCCGATAAAGCCACCACTTTCTCTGGCAGCCGCCTGGCTCAGGAGCTGGAGCAGACAGCTCAGCTGTGCCCATTCCAGAAGCTGGAGCCAGAGCGCAGGAGTTGGGACCCCTCCTTGACACTCGAGTTGATAACGTGTGACACAGGGAGGCTGGAGTGGAATCTTGTAAACATCTCCCTGTGCCAGGTCAGATGCCCCTTGGTGCTGTCATTGCTGCTGCTCGCCAGCCAAAGGGAGGCCCTCACAGGCTCAGACCTGGTGTGTGTAGCACGTGGACCCCACTCCCACCCCCCACCACACCACATGGCCACTTTGCCTGCAGTGGACGCCTCGCCCATGCTGCTCAAGCCCTCACTGAGGGCTGCTTCCGGTCTTAGGTTTCTTCTGTGGCCCCTGTGTCAGCTCCGTCTGGATCAGGTGGGACCAAGGCACCCTTACATGGCCTGTTCTGCACTTGGCGGCCACTCTCTGCAGCAACCTTGTATTCATCTTGGGTCCATGTGCCACCCGTCCTCCCTGGCCAGGTTCTGCCATGTCCTGGATTGTGCTGTGTTCAGCAGGCACAGACCAGGGTCTCCCACTCCAGGGCAGTAGGAAGCCTGCCTTGAGCACAGACCGGACAGCCTGTGTGTGCACTGGCTCCTGATGAGAGATTTTCCGGGGGCTTCACTGTGGACACAGCCCTGTTGACAGCCCAGTGGGGTCTGTCAGCCCAACCCTGGCACTTCCTCCACCCCATCCCGCCCAGATCCAGGGCCTACCCGTTGCTGTCTGCTGCTGGTCACTTTGCCGGTGAGGAAGACTCTCCTTCTGGAGCTGTTGCAGGTGAGGAGCCTAGAGCTCTGCAACCTGCACCCAGGCTCTGCCAGGTTCACCAACATCTCAGAGGGGCACCAAGATCTGTGAGGCCTGGGCCTTTCTTGGAAAAGGCAGATGGTGGTGTCCTGGGACGCAGCACGGGCCAGTGTGGCTAGGGGGCATGGGAGCTGGGCAACCCCACACCTCCTCAGAGGCTGCAGATCTGCCTTGGGTCAGCAGGGTCCAGCCAATGTGCTAATACATTTTAAAGGATTTTTGATTTATGCTCTCCAGAGATATTGCTTTGTAGTTTTCTTATCTTACAATGTTCTTGTTTTAGCATCAGGGTAATACTCACTAAGGTGATGAATTGGGAGGTGTTTCCACCTTCTCTTTCTGAGATGAGGGGTGAGTCTCACAAATTGTCCAGGCTATTCTCAAACTCCTGTGCTCAGCAGCATCCTGTTTCAGCTCCCTGAGTAGCTGGACAGCAAGTGCATCTCTCCACGGGCTTCTCCTCCCAGCAGCGGCTGCAGCGTCAGGTTGCTTCTACCTCGTGTGTCTGCTAGAATTTATCAGTGGAAGAGCATGGGCCTGGAGCTTTCTTTTTTGGATGGCTTTTAACCACAAATTTAATTTCTTTAATATGTGTAGCACTGTCCTGGTTATCTGTTTCCTCTTGAGTTTTGGTAGTTTGTGTCTTTCAAGGAAATTAGTCCATTTCGTTGAAGCTGTTAAACTTGGGCAGCGTCCTTCCCAGGACTTTCTTAGAGTTCCTTTAATGACTGGTGTTGATGGTGATGTCACCTCTTTCATTTCTGATATTTCTTCCTTTTTGTTGGCCAATTTGTCTAAATATCAGTTTTATTTTTTTCAAAGAACTAATTTCAGTTTGATCAACTTGGTGGTTTTTCTGTTTTTAGTTCACTGATTTCCTTCCTCCCTCCCTGTCTCTCCTTTCCTTCAAGACAGAGTCTCACTCTGTCTCCCTAGGTAGAGTGCTGTGGTGTCATCACAGCTCACAGCGACCTCAAACTCCTGGCCTCAAGCGATCTTCCTGCCTCAGCCTCCTGAGTAGCTGAAACTACAGGTACCTGCCACCACACCCGGCTAGTTTTTCTGGTTTTGGTAGAGACAGAATCTTGCTCTTGCTCAGGCTGGCCTCAGACTCCTGAGCTCAAGCAATCCACCACCTTGTCTTCTCAGAGTGCAAGGATTATAGGCGTGAGCCACCATGGTGGCCTGGCCTGATGCTTTTCATCCCAGTAACGTCCTCCCATAAACGTGGCTGGCTCTCCATCCCTATCCCCAGGCCTTCACACTTACAGTTTCAGCCCCCTGACTACCCACCAAACCCACCTCTCAGAAATCCACCTGTCATAGGGTGTCCTGGAAACAGAGCAGGGTTGCTCTTGATTTGGCAGCAACTGAGAGCCATGGCAGGTATTGGAGTGGGGGAGTAAGTGTAGGGGTGGGGTGAGGGCTTAGGGCAGTGGGCTAGGCTGGAACAGAGGGAAGAAGATTTTGTCTGGGTTGGATTTGGGGCTGTTCCTGGGCTGCACGCAGGAGTCCCTGGTGGGTGTGTGCTGGGGTCCCATCCTCCAGGGAAGCAGGGGCCTCAGCATAATAAGGATGGTTTGATGTGCAGGCTTGAGTGCTCCCACATGGCAGCTTGCCCTCATCTGCTGGTGGCTCCAAAGGGGTCTGGAGAAGGTGGAGGCCATGAATGGGGCCCAGGACAAATAGGAGGTGCACCATGCATTGTGTCTCCCATTGGCCTGCCCGCTCCACCATCAAGGACAGCACCTGACACCTTGCTGACAGTTGGGTGCTTATTAATAGTAATTAGTAATTCCCAGGCAACATGGCTCGTGGTCTGACATGTGCCTTGCATCCCCCCTGCCCTGAGGCTCTGAGGTACGGGTATCCTGAAAACAGGCCTCCCCCCGCAATGCGTCCATGATCAGCATCTGAGTTTGGGATGCCTGGTCCCCAGGGGCTGCAGTACACACAGTAGGAGGCACAGTGGGCTTCCGATTGTGGACCCCCAGGACTTTGGCAGCAATAGGTGGGAATAAAGTCTGGACCTGGAAGCCTTCTGAGGGTAGAGTGTGGTCAGGTACGTCGGAGCTCACTCTGACTCTCAAGTGCCGAGACCTCCGTCCTGCAAGAGGGTCTGGTCTGAAACATGGCAGCCACTGAGAAGGTTAGAGCTGGGGTACTGCTTCTGGCCCACTGGGGGAGGGCAGTGCTGGTGTGTGAAGCCCGGGATCCAGCCTGGCAGCTACCTTTCTGGGCCTCTCAGCTGTGGCCCCACCTGTGGTGACAATGGATGGACCCTGACCCAAACCAGCTTTGCTGGGCTTTTCTATCCCAAGGCCCAAAGAGCCCTGACTGTTCTGGGAACCTGTGCCCAGTTCCAGGCCACTGGGAGGCTGAGTCAGGCTCGTTTACAGAGAGGGGAACTGTGGCTCAGACCGGTGGCACAGGTGGTCAATGGAGCTAGGTGGCTGCTAGGTCCTACCTCAAGCTCTCTCTGTCTCCTAGCACCCCAAGCACCCCAGCCATCTGACCCTGGCCACAGGAGACAGCGGGGGCATAGGGAAGCTGCCTCCCCAGGAACCATCAGTGGTGTGTCCACCTCCAAACCCTGGTGGACTTTCTGCTTCTGATTATGTGTGTAAGTGCATTTGAGAGGGCTACAGGCAGCACACATTAATTTTTTAATTAAAAACAAACAATAAATCCTCAGTTATTTTGCCACCAAGGAAACAGACACAATAAAGTGAGGCAGAAATAGGCGGGGATAGATCTGCCCCTGTGGGGGGCGCCAAAGCCCCTGTCCAGCAGGAGCCTTGGAAAAGAAGGATCCCTGTGGTTTGTGATCAGAGCCCTGGCCACACAGTCAGGAAGTCACTGGCCACAACCTCTGGTGGGTGGATCTGAAGGGGCCTTTGCTGCTGAGAATGTGCAAGAGGTTTTATTTTCTTCAGGCAGCAAGAAACTGTTTGATAAATATTTTATGTACCTTTTGAAACAAATTGAGCTGAGAGAAGGTTACACTGTCAGATGACCCTGCCTGGACTGATAGCCCAGGGTACGGAAACCTGCAGGCTTGTTAAACCAGGAGAAGCTTCTGGGTCACTGCCTTACCGGCTCGCTGCTGGGAGGGGTGCCCGGTGTGCTGGGCAGCTGGGGAGCAAGGCAGGGCTCTGGACGTAACGGAGGGGGAGTAAGGGCCCTGGCTTGGGTGGGGGGCCGCAGCTTTATGGGGGCTGGGGTGGGCAGTACTGGGGGCCAGCTGGCAGGAAGGGCACAAGCACATTTACTCACACAGGGGTGTCTGAGGGTCGTGGGGCTGGGGTCATCTAATAGCTCCCCTGGGGGTGAGATAGGCAAAGGGAATTCCTGGCCCTGCCCTAGGTCTACAGCAAGACTTGGGGACCTGCATTCAGACCATGGCAGCTGATGGACACCTCTGGCCTTGACATGGCCAAGAGGTCCTCCAGTTTTGTGTATTCCCCCTTTAAGGCCCCATCAGCTCTCCATGGAGAGCATCCCAGCTTGTGCCTGGATGGAGCTCTCGCAGCTGGGGATGCTGAGACGTCCCTTTAAGGTGACAAGACCACGCTGTAGGTGGAGCATGGAGTCATTGGTGTCCTGCATCCTCCCCACCAGCTGCCACCCCAACTCCTCTTGGTGGTGCCTACTGGTGCCAAGATCACTCCGAGTGATGTCCGGCAGGTGGCGCTGCTGCAACACACGGCTCTTGGCCACCCCCCAAGCCATCCTGGAGCTGCCTGAGTCTGGGCGGGTGTCAGTGCCTTTGGCAGAGGGGAGGCCAGATGGGCGGCGAAACCTGGTGGAAAGTCTGTCTTACAACTGGGGTCTGTATCCTCCTACCTTGAAACTGATTTCAGCTTGACTAGTGTGTAGTCTGAGCCACTTGGCCACCAAGCAGGGGATATGTGAGGTGTCCTGGGCTCATGGGGCCCTCACCAGGAACTTGACCCTCAGGATGCTCAGGGGAGCTTCCAGATCTCTCTTTCACCAGGGAAGGGGACTGCTCTGACTGACAGGCCAGAAGCAGCAAGTGTGACCACAGAGTCAGGCCAGAGCCCCTTTGCCAGACACCCCAGACCCCAAATTACACAGGCAGCAGCATCAAGCTGAGATGAAGAGGGGGCAGCAGGGGGGAGGTGATGTGAGCAACAGGTGCCACTGGAGCCACAGAGGAGGCCGAGTATGTGTGTGTGTGTGTGTGTTGCAGCAGCTCTGGACCTGTTTCTCTGGGTGAGGGCAGGGTGGGGGCTGGGACTCTGGGGCCCACATCTTCATTTTGTCTTTCTTCTCTGGTGTAAGTCGGGACACCAGGAAATGAGGTTACCCCAAATTCAAATGACCCTGGTTCTGATGACTGCTAGAATGGCATTGCATGCCTGCTGGCCACCAGCCCATCTGTCCATCTGGGCTCTAGCCTGAAGCCACTCCAGGACCACATGCTGCCACCTCAGCCTGACCCTGGGTAGGTCCTGACCCTGAGGGCCGAGAGGGACAGGTCCTGGGAGCCCAGTGGCAGGTCGGTGGTGTTCTGGCCCCGGAGGCTGAGGGGCTCATCTAGGAGGTTGAATTGTCTCAACTATGGAGAATGAGTTTTCCGAGTCTGTTACATGTTTCTTTGTTTTGTCTTTGGAGAGCCATGGGGGCAGCATCCAGGCCTGGGCCTTTCTGGGACACCACCACTGGGCAGTCCCCAGGCTCTGCCCCAGTTCTTTCCTCTCTTTTGCGTCCAAACATGGTCAAGGAAGCAGGTGGTCCAGGAAATGCAGGCGGGGACTGAGTGACCAGCTTAGTGTGGGTTTGAACTCTGATTTCTGAGTGGGGCTGAGCAAACACTCCTGCTATCATTGAAACTGGAATAACACATGACATTCATCCAGCAGATCCTCATACATGGTCAGCTGTGAGCACTTTGCTATGTAGACACAGCAAAGCAGGGGCCTGGCCCTCTTGGGGTGTTCCACACAGTGGGGTGTAGATGAGGGCTCTCAGAGAGTAAGGCCAGAGTGTGGTGTTTGTGTTGAGTGAGAGATGCCCCCATCCCCATCCAGACTGTCCCCTTCTCCCTTCTCTGGGTGACCCTCAAGAGCCCCTCATCCCTGGGACCTGATGGGGCCAACACTTTGGGTAGCTCTGTCACACCAGCCAGATCAGGCTCTGGCAAAGTCTCTGCCTTCAGCAGCTAACTGCCGATTTCCCCTCCTATAAGCCAAGCTGCAGCTCCAAGTCACAACTCCATGGCCTGGCAGCCCATCAAGAAGACGCCCTCATAGCACTGAGATGCCCTGGGCTTCCCCAGCATACTTTGCCCTGTGGAAGAGGATGTGAGAGAAGGGTGACAGCTGGATGAAAGAAGGAATGTGCAGAGGGAAGAGGCTGGCCAGGCCTTGCCCCTGTTCCTTATCTCCTAATGCAGGTAAATTCTGGTGATTTCTGTGGGCTGAGAAACTTGTATCAGAAATAATGATTTTACTATCAAAAATAGAAAGGTAGAGCCTGTGTCTATCTGAAATGATACTAGTAATTCAAATGCCTCTGGGGAAAGAACAGCTAGATGACAGCAAAAGAAGTTTTTCTGTCACCACATTTATGGTGTGCTCTGTAGTGACTGTAGCCCACAGGGCTGGAACATGGCTGCTCTGTTGTCCCAGGCCGGGGGCTGACCCTGTTCCACAGTGACGGTGCAGCGTCTCTGCAATGCTGGTACAAGGTGGATGCCAGAATCTGGAGTTACTTGCTACTGGGAGGGGAGATGCCTGTCAGAGTGAATCAGCTGCTCCGGGAGCATCACTGGCACTGGGGAAACAGTGCTGCCACTCAGCCCTGCACTTATTCTTGGTGTCCCCTAGGTTCAGTCCAGCGAGAGGGGGCAGGGAATGTACCCTGCGTCCTGGCCTTGAAACCAGAGGACAGACTTTGGGCTAGGAGGGAACAAGGTCTTGGCTGCTTCTGTGAGCACTGCCTTTGCTCCCAGGGAGCAGGGTCCACCCAGCACCCCAACGTGGAGGGAAGCCACTGGCTTTTCACTGGGTCGAGCTGAGATGGGACCTGGAGTGTCCTGTCTGCAGAGCTCTGCCTCCTGTGCCGCTTCCTAGCAGGGGGTACTATCATTACCACTCAGCATGACCCCTCTCTCTGTCTCCTGGGCCTGGGTTTCCTGGTCTGTCCAATGAAGACAAGGCATAGCTGGGATGAGGTTGTAGATTGGAGGTGCAGACACAGAAAATGGCGCCAAGTGCTTGCTCACTGCCGCTGGGAGGCTGGTTTGGGGTCGTGGCTCACCCCTCTGCCCCACACTCTTGTGAATTATTCAAGTCAGGGCTGCACCTTCAAAGAGCTCACAGTCTCCTGAAACGTGACTGTTGCTATGGAAACACGAACAGGCTATTTGGGTGGGGGATGGGTCTCAAGGGTCTCGCCATAGATGACATATTGAAAGATGAATGAGTTTTCCCAGCAGAGCTGGGCAAGTGGAGGTGGGGAGGGAGGTGCGTCCTTCTGGGCAAGTGTGGAGCCCCTGAGAAGCCTGGGAAAACCTACTGGAGCTGTATCCACCTGTATCCACACAGAGCTGTGTTTAGAAATCTCTCAGCAGGACCAGCTATCAGGCTGACACTCTGCTGACCACCTCCCTGGCTGGTTTCAGGGTGCAGAGACACAGTCAGGGACTGTTACTGGCCACTGATGTCCAGCCTGTGAATACATCTCTGCCTCCCTCAGGAGTGGGAGCTCCCTGAGCTGGGGAGACCTGGGTGCCCTGGCTAAGGCCAAGGGCAGAAGAGCCAGGCTCTCCATGTTTCTTGGCAATAAGCTGAATGGAGGGACTCCTTCTGTCCCCACTCCCAAGGGATGGACGGTGGAAGAACTCAACCCGGCCATGGTTGAGTCTCAGATCCCTGCGGTGATTAGGTGGGCACTGAGGTGGGCACACAAGTTCTCCTGTGTATAAATTGTTTATTTCTCCCAGGCAACGCCACTGGCCAGCCCAGCACAAGGAGAGGGTGGTAAGTGGGGAGGGGTCCTATTCCAGGGCGCATCCTTTGGCCCTGGCCATCCCGCAGCTGGCAGGAGCCTGCGCGGAGTAAAGGCGGAGGACCACACTGTGCCTCTGTGCCAGTACCTCAGCCACGGGTGTCGCAAGCGGGGACCCGATACCTCAAAACAGCCTGCAGTGGTCTTGCTGGTTGGCTGGTACTGCCCAGCCCCGCCCACCACCAGCTCCATCCTCGGCTCCGCCCGACCACCGGCTCCGCCCACTACCCCGCCCCGGGGCCACCCCGGTCCCACCACGCCTACAGCCCAGCTCCGCCCTGGCCCTTGCCCTGGCCCCGCCCACCACCCAACGCCACAGTTGGTCCTGCCTGCCGCCCCAGACCCGGTCCATGGCCCTGTTGAATGGCAAGTGTAGGGGTGGCTCTCCAGGGCATTAAGAGGGAGATACAAGGGCTGACAGGAGGGTGAATGGGTGATAAGCCTTGTGGAGGGCACCTGCAGAGATCCCAGACCAAGCTGCTGGGCACCCCAGCCTTCTCCATCCCTCCTTCCTTGGGGAACCTCTATGCTTCCTCAGCCAGGCTCTTGGGGCCCCACTTTACATCCTTGGGATCCCACTTTGCGGTCTTGGGGCCTGGAGGCCCTGCCTTGCTATGCCCAGTCTATCCTCAAAGTCAGAGACTGCTCTGTCTCCGCCCCTGGGGAACTGCTCCAGTCTCTCACAGGGATAGAATGTTTGTCACTCCGTGTTCCCACCAGAGAACTCCCCTGGAGCCAGAAGTGTGGACCTGACCCTCACAGCATTTTCTCTTTCCTCTTCCCTGAATTATCACCTTTTTACATCTTCAGGGTGGAAGTGGCCAGAGCTGTCTCCAGACCCACAGGCTGTCGGTGGGGTCTGAGCAGATCACTTTTAGAGTGGTCTCCAGTGGCATGGGTGGCTGTGTCAGGGGCCCACCTAGCCTTGGCCTCCATCCCTTGGCCTCTGTCCTTGGCTGGAGCAGTCCTGGCTTCTTGAGGTCCAGTGGCTCTCACAGGTGTTGGTCCTGAGTATGGGGAGGTCTGTGTCAGCAGAGTGTAGACAACCTGCTATGAAACCCAGCTTAGTGGGAGTATGGCACAGACCCCAGCTGGGGCATCTGTCCTTGCAGGACAAAGAAGCTGGTTTCAGGTAATGTAGTCCTGTTATCTGAAAGTTCATGTTTTGATGTCAGCTTTTAAGGTGGAGAAGGGACATAGAGGCAGGGTGGCTCAGAGAGTGGTGCAGGGGCCTTGGCAAGGTGGGTGGGGCCAGCGGAGCTCATGATGGCAGATGGCTGCACAAACAGCATGCCCAGCTACTCATAGATCATGAAGCTCAGTCCTCAGGGGAGCAGGGGGCCTATGAGTAGCTCTGCTTCCAGATTAGCTCAGGCAGTGCACACGCCCCCACTATGGGGAGCTGTTAGGAGCCAGCACACAGCAGGTTCTGGGAACACCAATAATTTTGTTTCATTAGGGTCTAAAAATGTGTTGGGCCACAGGTAGTGTGTCCAGAGTGGCCCCATTGGCTGCCTGAGTGTGCCTGGCTCAAGATGTCCTGCACAAGGGCCATCTGTGAGCTTGTTCTGGAGCTTCCCTGGTGAGAGTGAAGGCCCTGCTGTGACCCAGGGTGCAGTGTAGCCAGGAAAGACTGGATAGCAGGACCATGCTGGCCTAGGGGCTGCAGGCACCATCAACAGACTGAAGTGAAACGTGACCTGAGGTGAGGACACAGCTCAGCTGCCAGTGGGGACACGAAGGGGTGGGCTGAGGCCCATCCACCAGGGCAGAGCTGGGCCCCATCCTAGGCCTCTCTGGCTCCATGTCTCCACTGCCCACCAATGTTTCTCTGAGTGTAGGATGAGCTGCTCCCCTGGAGCCACAGGGAATTTCCTTTGTACCTGGATTTCCAGGGCCCAAACTCAGATCTCCCAAATGGAGTCTTTAGGGTGAAGCCTGGGGACTGCCATTTTCTTCTTTAGAGTTTGAGAAACTTAGCCTTAGTCAATGCCACCTCCCGGACACAGAGGCACGTGAGTGCCAGCACATTCTTCCAGCTCCCTTCTGGCCATCTGGAAAGGGCAGAGCCAGCAAGCAGAGGTTAGCAGCAGAGGGTCAGCAGCTGGGGCAGGGAAGAAGGCCAGCACTGGCATGGCTGGGGGTTGTCCCAGGGCCTGTGAGGTGAAGCTTCAGAGATGGAGCAGGGCAGCATGGGATCCTGGTAGACATGGTCACTGTGGGGAGGCAGCACAGAGGTCCCCATCAGGAGGACTGGCCTATCTGCCCGTGTTCTGGTAGGGAAGAAGAAAGTATGAGGCAGAAGTGGCTGGGTGCTGGGTACAGGCAGCCACAAGCTCAGGGAATCCCAGCCTGTGTCTCTTTTGGAACAGGCCTGGCTCACCAGCATTCCCAAGTGCACATGGAAGGTGTTTCCTTAGCCCTGAGGCCCACTGTGCTTCCTATTTCCACTTTGCTGCCAGGAACTCAAACACAGATCCACACTCGCACCATGACTGCAGCCTGAAGCTGCCACTCAGGCCATTTCTCCAGAAAAGCCGTGCCTTGACCCAGCTTGTCTCACTTTGCATTAATGTATACACAGGCCCAGTCTTAACTGGGGCTGGTTTGTGTTCCAAACAACACTTGGTGCCTCCTCAGCAAAGCTGGTGGTATTGGCAGCTCAGTGAGCCATGCTCCTCGGACTGGCCATATCCTGGTGTCACACTTGTTTCAGGGCAGGTGGCTGCACACACAGCATGCCCAGCTGCCCATAGATCATGAAGCTCAGTCTTCAGATGGGCCCTGCCAGCCCTGCCTTATAAAGAGTCAGCATGGTTGGCCCCTCTGTCATGCTTGGTGCCTCAGTCTTTTCTGGCAGGCATTTTGCAGGCATTTTGATAGACTTAGTGTGAGCTCTGGATTTGTGATCTGGACAAGAATCATGGGACTATTAGGGTGTGACTGGAGATCAAGTGGCAGATAGTTCAAATAGCAAATGTAGGTTCTGCAGTCTACCTGCGTGGATCCACAGCCTAGCTATGCCATATAGGAGATGTGTGACCCTGGACAGTTATCTAACCTCTCTGTGCCTTTGTTTTCCTATCTATAAAATGAGAAGAGTATGTATCTCAAGAGACTGTTGTGACTATCAAATGGGGTAATGCGCTCCATCCTCTTGGCATCTGACAAGAGCTCCACAGTGTTGGTGGCTTTACTACCATCATCATCACCATCCCCAACATCAGGGGTCCTTGAACTTTTTAAACAGGGGGTCAGTTCACTGTCCCTCAGACCATTGGAGGGCCAGACTATAGTTTTTAAAAAAAGACTATGAACAAATTCCTATGCACACTGCACATGTCTTATTTTGAAGTAAAAAAACAAAATGGGAACAAATATAATCACGCCGCCGCATGTGGCCCGCAGGCCGCAGTTTGAGGACCTCTGCCCAACATCATCATCCTCACAATTACTATCACCACCATCATCATCATCGTTCTCACTATCATTGCTATCACTACTATCATCATGACCACCATTACCATCAACACCACCATTACCATCATTATCACCACCACCACCATCACCATCACCACCACAACCACCATCACCACCACCATTACCATCACCACCACCATCATCACCATCATCACCACCACCATCACCATCACTACCACCAACCCCACCATCACCACCATCACCACCATCACCACCACCATTACCATCATCACCATCACCACCACAACCACCATCACCACCACCATGGCCACCAACATCATCATTGTCATCGTCACCATTAACATAGCATTTTCCCAGAACCATGTCACCCACACCATCAAATGAGGACTCTGGACTCCCAGGCCTGTTTCTTGGCTGCATTTTTCCTTTGGGGTTGGGGGAATTGGAGCCAGGGCCAGGAACCAGCTATCTTTGCTGCACACCTGTGCCTGCCTGGCAGAGGTGCCAGACCCTGGGAATCTGCCAGGTCTGGGAGCTCCCATCAGAGCCAAGTGTTTCCATGCAGCCTCAAAGCCCTGGAGAAGTTCCCAGTCCACTGTCTCCACTTTGTCTAGAAAGAACAGAGTCTGGCAATGTGTCTTTCTCAGCCCAGGCCCACAATCAGCAGGACTCTGTTAGAGTCCTGGAGAGCAGTGATGCTCAGCCACATGTAGGCCTTGACATCTTGCCCCACTGCACTTAACACTTCTAATTATCACTGCGTCATCTGGAACGGGGCTGTGCCACCAATGTGTCCGCATTTATATTTTAGGAAAGGCAGGCTTGGGGGTCTTGGGATCCCCCTGTAGTTCCAGCTACAAGCACTAGAGCCAGGCTGTGTCCTGCTTTAGTCTGCTCCACATGGGGTGGCTGTACCCCCTCCACCAGGGCTTTAGGCTCCCCTGGGGAGGTGACTGTGCCCCCTCCAGGCTGTCCCCCTACTCCCACCATTCCAAGCCCAGTCTCAGTGGTGGCAACAGGAAGAGGAATTCCTCCTTTGAATTTCTACATCAAAGGCTCTGGCCATAGGGATGGGCAGGGTTGGGGTGCTAGGCACCTGGCTGGCTGCCCTGGCTGGAGCTGTCCACAGAGCAGGCACCCGATAGCCCACACACCATGACCCCGAGGAGCTGCTTGACACTGATCCCAGGCAGGGCACCCAGAGCCGAGTTGACAGTCCCTTTCCTCCATGTGCCTTGTCTTCTTGTCCTCTGATCTGTGAGCCTAGGCAAGAGGCAGACCTCCCCTCAGGATGCCCTGCTGGGCCCAGATGCTGTGGCATCTGAGTGGCCTGCTCCCCAAGCTGGGGCCTAAGAACCTCCTGCCCAGGTCCTCCTGTGGTCACAGGGTGGAGGTTATGCCTCATACTCCCCCTCTTGGGCCCCTGCCTGGCCTGGTGCAGGGAGAGCCTGGAGGAGTTCCCGCCAGGACACCAGCAGCCTGTGTGGGTCTCGCCCTTTCTCTTCCACTGAAAAGGGATTCATGCCTTAGCTGTGGAATATAAAATAAATGAAAAGAAATGAATACAAAAGGAAAAGTAAGTGAACCTAGGAGTACTTTTTCCCTAAAAGTGGTTGACTTCTCACTTGTTACTGAAAAAATTAACAAAAATACCCAGTCACTGACCAGTAGAGCTAGCAGTTTCCTGGAGCCCTGGGTTCCCAAGAAATGCCCCAGAGCTTATGCAAAGTGGGTGGGGGATTCAGGACTGGGGGTGCGAGGCTGAAGATTGCAGGGCTGGTGGGGGTGTAGGGCTGGTGGGGGTGCAGGGCTGGGGGGTACAGGGCTGGTGGGGGGGCAGAGATGGGACTACAGGGCTGGTGGAGAGTGCAGGGCTAAGGAGTGCAGTGCAGGGCTGGTGAGGTTGCTGACCTGGAGGTTCAGAACTGGGGAGTACAGGGCTGGTGGGGTACAGGGCTGATATAGGTGTAGGACTCAGGGGTGTAGGGCTGGTGCAGATGCAGGGCTGGGGGTGCAGGGCTAGAGGTTCAGGACTGGGGGTGCAGGGCTGATGGGTTGCAGGGCTGGTAAGGGTGTAGGACTGGGGGGTATAGGGTTGGTGCTGATGCAGGGTTGGGGGTGCAGGGCTGGAGGTTCAGGACTGGGGAGTGCAGGGCTGGTGGGGTGCAGGGCTGGTAAGGGTGTAGGACTGGGGGGTATAGGGTTGGTGCGGATGCAGGGCTGGAGGCTCAGGACTGGGGTTACAGGGCTGGCGGAGGTTGCAGGGCTGGGTTTACAAGGCTGAGGGGTGCAGAGCTGGTGGGGGTACAGGGCTAGGAGTGCAGGGCTGGAGGTTTAGGACTAAGGGTGCAGGGTTGGGTAGGCAGGGTGGGTGGAGGGTGCAGGGCTGGAGGTTCAGGATGGGGTTGCAAGGCTGGTGGGGTGCAGGGCTAGAGGTTTGGGACTGGGGGTGCATATCTGGGGCTACAGGGTTGGTGGAGGGTGCACAGCTATGGGTACAGGGCTGAGGGGTGCAGAGCTGGTGGGTGCAGGGCTAGAGGTTCAGGATGGGGGTGCAGGGCTGGGGCTACAGGACTGGGGGGTGTGGGGCTATGGGTACAGGGGAGTGTGGGGCTATGGGTACCATGCAGGTACAGCCCTGCATGGTGGGGTGTGGGGCTGGAGGTTTAGGACTGGGGGTTGCAGGACTGGTGGGGGTGCAGGGCTGAAGGTTCAGGCTGGGGAGTACAGGGCTTGTGGGGGTGCAGGGCTGGGAGTGCTGGCCTGACCTAGAGCCCTCCCAGCAACATAGAGGCAGCTATGCCTTTCTCTCTTTTATAAATAGAAGTTCCATCAGGTACACCTGCTTTTGAAGATGAGTCCTGTGGACAGACAGCATTAGAAACACCATCTGGGGCAGTGGCCTGTGGTGCCCATGGCTGCCTGTCCTAGATACTGGTAGGCGGAGAGACCCCAGAGCTGGGCCTAGCCAGTGGACTCCAAAGTGGACGCAAGGTGTGTCCTGAGCCCTAGGTGAAGGTGAACCATCCTGGGGCCAGGGATGGTGTGACTTCATGGCCTTATCTTGGTTGCTGAAACGTCCCCCTCGGTGAAACCCTGGCACTGTCTCTTAGGCAGCTGAGGAGGGTGCCTGGACCCACCCTGACTCTCCCCTCCCTGCACCTGCCCACCTTCTCCCTGGAGGCTGCATCCAGCAAGTACAGCTTGGGGCAAAGAAATTCTATTAAAACTGCGCATCTCCCAGAGTGAAAAGTGAAAGGTCTTTATCTGGTTGGCGAGCCCTGCACCCCTGCATCCGGAGCCTGCAGGAATGAGATGAAGGGCACACATGCAGCCCAGCCTCTGGGGTGTCTCTGTGGGAGGCAGGGAGCAGCTCACAGGGGCAGTGGGGGTGTTGCAGCTAATTAAGCTGCAAGGTGCAGTGCAAAGACCTTAATTAGCCACATCCCCTTCACTCTGCCTGCCGAGTTCCGGATGCCTGTAAACCATCAGGGGAAATCTAACTGGGCTGAGGAGGGTGGTGGGGGCAGCCAGTGATCTGTGCTGCTCCAGGGGACTTAGGGTCCCTCCTCCTTCCATCCTGAACATCCCCTCCCGGTAGGTTAGGCAGAGTGGACTCTGCAAGAAGTGTCCTTTAAAGCTGTGGTCCTCCCTGGGCTGCGGGTTTCCCCTGGGGGAAGCTGAGGGCTGGGCCAGAGATTACAGAGGGGACAGCAGAAGGTTCTGGTGGGGGTTCTGGCAGGTTCAGCAGGAGCAGGAAGGTGGCCACATGCCTCCAAGCAGACTCTTCCAGACAGGCTGGACCAGACCCCAGTGGGTTCTTCCCAGGGGCCTAAGTCCAAACCCATAGGTTATGAGGGCAGGGGGAAGCACCCCTCCCTGCTAGGTTGCTCTAGGAAGTCATCCCTGAACCCCACTCACTTGTCATCCAGGGGCTGGAATCAGACACTGAGCTGGTGTCCACTGCAAAACCGCAGCACCACTGCCTGAGAGAGAGCTGGGCTGCTGGGCTGGCCGCTCCACTTACGGCTTCCCAGCCAGAGGGGCCCAGCAGGCCTGTGCAGGCCCAAGGGGCTCTGAATCTTGTCCCTGAAATGATACTTGAAACCCTGTCATGGTCCTGGCCATGAAGAGGCCACTTCTCCCCACCCAGCCTGCCTTGTCAGCCCAGCCTTCACCCTGTGCTGCCCTAGTCAGCCAGCACTCTGCCAGGGGTACCAGGGCCTCCGTGGGGCAGTGGGTTTTCATTCAAGACGTGAATAGGGTCAGCCAGGTGAGCCAGTTCATGGGTAGACAGGGAACATGTCGTTCCCAGCAGCAAAGAGCTGGGTGTCTGCTAAACCTGCAGGAGAGAAGACAGGGCAGTTCATTGTGGTATCCTGGGGCCGTGGACAGAGTCAGGTCACTATTCCAGTTGTCCCTCCCCCGCCTCAATGTCACCCTGGGTCTAAGCTCTGGAACGCCCGGGTGGTGGATCTGCTTTGCTTTTATTTCCTGTGCTGGCAATATGCCCAGGAGATGTTTGCTGGGTTTAGCAGGATTGGGGACAGGACAGTGGACCTGAACTGGATGTCTCAGCTATGTCCCAGGTGGTAGCTGACTCTGATGTCCCTACAGACCTGAGGGTTGGTCGAGTCTCCTCACCTCAAACTTAGGTGTCTAGCCTCAGGGTCTCTGCAGCTTCTACAGCTCTGGCATCCCAGAATTCTGTTTTTATAGACCTCAAAGGAGCCATTCCAAGAGAAGCTGCTCTCTCACTGCCTGAGTGGCTTCCCTGGGCCAGGAATGGTCTTCACCGGCCCCCACCCTGCCCCAAGGTCATATCTGGGCCCCTTCATCACAGCCCAGAGCTCCTGAGGTGAGGCTAGGCACCTGTGGAGTTCACAAGGCCCAGGGTGGCAGCTTCCAAACCCAAACCTGCAGAAGCTTCTCCGGGATGCAGGCAAAGGGCTGTAGGCAGTGCCTAGAGATGGAGCCACTCCTGGCCATCCACCCACATGGCCCCTGCCCCAGTGCTGCCCAGGGTTGGGCTCATGCCAATAGCTGAATAAGGCCCCTTGGTAGTGGAAATGGCCATGTCCAGTGGGGCCTGGCCAATAGTAAGGGACATATGCCAGCCCATCATAAGATGCCACAGCCAAATCTGTGTTTCCAATGTTGAAAAAACTCTTTAAACTCTGCAAATGGACAGCAGGGCAATTATCCTCACCAGGACTGGGATATGGTCCAGGCCTCCCTGAAAGCAGCAGAGATGTGTCAAGTGCTTCCAGACCAGGGACTGTAAGAAAGGTGCTGGCTCTAGGATAGCCCAGGCCCAGAGGGAGGTGGAGCCCCCCATCTGCTGGAAGGAAGAGAAAGATGGGGTGCTGAAAGTCCTGGTGTGAGTGAGCCCAGAAAGGGAGCTTGGCTGGTTCCATGCGGCTCACTAGGGAGGCTCAGAGACACTGTCTGCACCCCAAGCATGTCCTCAGACCCCGCCCTGCCCAGGTAGCTGCATGGGGGTGGAGGCTGTGTGAGCTCCCGTGCAGTTTCAGAGGACAGCACTTCCGGATGGGAGATGTGTGAGCTATTTGTGGACACATCTTTGTTGATAAGGAACAAGATTGGTTTGCAGAACTCTCCTGAGCATACACATTCTCTGGGCACAGCTCAGGAGGATGTGGCTTTCCTCCAGGTGGGGTGAGAATTATGGGTCCCTGAAGCTACCTGTGGTGGGGCACCCGGTCCAGGGAGTCTGGTGTTGAGGAGACTCCACACTCAGGGCCAGGCAGGATAGGGTCCCTTTTGCTGGCCAGGTGACCTTGGCTTTCTCATCAGGGGTGTAACAGAATAATGTCACCCCAGATGCTTATGGCAATCCATCTGGTCTGGCAAATGCTAAAATATGCCAGAAACCGAAAAGTGCTCCATGTTGCAAATGAACTCCCAAAGTTATGCCCAGGCTGGACTCAGAGACCCAAAGGCACCTGAGCCCACCTCTCCTGCTGGCACTCCACGAGGACCACTGAAATTTGCTGGCCAAGGACTTGTAGTCAGTCCACAGGGACATGTCCACCTGGCTCCCAGTCAGCACATACCACTTCCTCCTGCCAAAGGCATTGTCACCCAGGCCTAGCTCTGGGGTCCTTGCAGGGAGGCTGTGTCCTGTGTCCTCTTCCCATGTGGTCCCCAGCTGGGACTGGTCTGGGGGACTCAAAGTCTGGGAGGGTGGCAGGGGCAGGAAGGGAGAGGGGGTCTGAGCGTGGTCTGGCCTTGAGGGAGGGGTCTGGCAGGACTGAAGAGAAGATAGGTTTTCCTCCTCACAGGTAGGCAGGTGTCTGTGGAGGGGGTGCTGAGCAGGTGGAGAGCTGAGCCTCTGGAAGGCCCAGGTGTGCTACCCCCCAGTGAGGGCTGTG
Source organism: Nycticebus coucang (assembly GCF_027406575.1). NCBI lineage: Eukaryota > Metazoa > Chordata > Mammalia > Primates > Lorisidae > Nycticebus > Nycticebus coucang. The sequence continues at coordinate 66,855,276 of NC_069800.1, read as the reverse complement.
TCCCAGACATGGAGTCTGGTGGTCAGCACCATGCTGCTCTGGAGGACAGGCCTAGCCGAGGGCAGCCCTCAACTCTGGCTTTCCGGCAGCCCCAGGCTTGGCCAAGGTGTTCAAGCAGTTGATGGTTCAGGAGGTGCCTGAGCTGCGAGTTGTGAGTTCACCAAGTGCCTTAGAAGTCTCCAGTGCCCAGTGCTGGAAGGAGCCGGAGGACACCCAAGGAGGACCTGCCTCGCCCCCGCCCTGCCACCACACTTGCCTTGCCACAGCCTGGCAAAAGAAGCCTCTCCTCCCTGACATCAGCCCCTGAGCAGGCTGGAAAAGGCCCCCATTTCCAGATGCAGGGAAGACAATGTGTGGAGGTGAGAGGGGATTTGTGGGGGCCTCCCAGGAGATGTGAGGTAAGAGTCAGCTGGAAGCCCTAGGGCAGGGTTCAAGGGCCGCCTTTCAGGAAGTTACTGTCACATTGCCTATGCAAACACACAAGGGCTGAGGGTACACACACCTCGTGGACATGCCCCCTGGGCACACACACACCTGTGCACATGCCTTCTGTGCACACACACTTTGTACACACCCCCCCACACAGACACCCCCTGTGCACACACACACATCCATCTGCACACAGTCATGTGAACACATACCCCAGGCACATGCATCTCTGAGTAGACTTTGTTGATAAAGAGCAGATACCCACACGTACCATGCACACACGGGAAATTGATCTATCTCACTGGCTCTGGTAGTGATACCCAACCTGCCCAGGGCTTCCTGCCCTGCTATGAGGCCTCAACCAGCTCAGGCCCAAGGGATACCATCCCCATCCCTGCAGTGGCCTCCTAAGCTAGCCACATGCCTGCTTGCAAAGCCTCAGAGTTGAGGAAGGCCAGCACTTTTGTCATACCGGTGGGGAGGCTGAGCCTAGAGGGGCAGGGACTTGCCCAGGGCTCCATGGCTTACCCCTGCCTCAGAAAGTAGGGCCCTGCACTGCCCAAGTCAGCAGGGACATGAATTCTTCCCATGTCCCAGAGAGGGGTGGGCACTTTCTGGGAACCAAATCCTGATGTCAGCATCCTCCCTCCTTGGAGGACTATGGGCCTGGGAAGCTTTGTATGCAGTAGCCAAGCCCTGGTCTGGGCAGGATGGGCCTGTGAGTGCCCAGTCCCTCTTCCAGGATGTCTGACAGCCATCAGGTGACTCTGTTCATACCCTGTGTGGAAGGGGCAACACTCTGCCTGGAAGGGCACAGGGCCTGGGAGGGAGGTGGACACCGCAAACCAGTGATGTTAGGCCACTTGTGAATTAGCAGCCCCAACAGGGAAGTCCCCAGGGAGCCGGTGGGCACTGGAATATGGGATCTCAGGAGACACGATCAGCCCCCAGGGAGCTGGCAGGCACTAGAGTAGGGGTTCTCAGCAGACATGATCAGCCCCCAGGGAACCCACTCTGGCCATGGCTCAGGCCTTGAGTGTGTCAGATGCTCACCTGAAGATGTGGGCCAAGCCCAGTGTGGTATTCTCACTGGCCCTGAGGAAAGCTCCACCCAGAGCTGCAGGGTTCTTCTATCTACGTGGGTCAGGTATGGGATATAGAGGGGCAGGTGGCTTGGAAGTGGGGGAGGAGGAAGAGAATTTCCCAGCAGGCCTTGGCTCTCTCCTTGGAGGGTCACCACATGGCAACTGGATCTGCCTGTCGCTGGCTCAGCCTGTCTGAGGCTCTACTGACAGCCCCTCCCCCTGCCCTGTCCCTGCAGGAAGCTGCGGCCTGTCCCTCTGGTGGAGCTGCATCGATCCTGGATACAGAGGTGGATTCTGAAGGGCTCAGGCTGGACATCATTAGCGGTGGCCAGCTGGCTTGGACAAAAGGCTTTTCTGTGTCAGTGACCTGTCAGGACCTAACTCTTCAGGGAACCAAAGATGTGTGCCCTGGTCTGGTGCCTGCCTCAGAGTAGGCTCTGGAGGCCTGGGCTGAGGGTGCTGGATTGAGACCTGCTTCTCAGGTCAGTGGTGGGCTGTGGGGGCCAGGCCACCAGTAGGATCCTCAGCTGGACTCCAGCACCAGTCTGGTGCTCCACAGCCCACCCCACCCCCACCTGTACCCCACTGGCCTGGCCCTTGAGGTCTATGCCTGGATTCTGAAGGCACAGTCGTGACCCTCAGATGTCAGTGTGGGGACCTTTCCCTGAGAGAGGGCAGAAGGTATGGGTGGCTCCAACTACATCTAGGTAGTAAGTGATTGGCTGGTACAGCCTTTGTCCTCCATCCTCACAAAAACACAGTGACTCAGGCCATCTGGCAAAACCCAGGCTCAGAGTTACCTGATGGTAGGGGCAGAGCCTGGGTTCAAACCTACAGCTGTGGCTGTGATGGACAAGGGTCTTCATCCCTTGAGAAAGCTTCCCTTCTAGGTGCAACCTCTCCGAGGGCATTTACAGGCAACTGGCTGCTTGGCGAGGAGGTAGTGTATATGTGGGGAGCTGGCAGAAGCATGCTGGGAGAGGGAGCCAGGACAGTGGCAGACCCGTGACCTGTCCTGGAAGACCCTACCAGGTGTGCAGGATGGGGCTGGGCCATGGGAAGCCCAGGTGTGCAGGAATTGGCTGGGCTATCCATCAGAAGCCCAGGTGTGCAGGCCTGAGCCTGGTCCACCATGGGGAAATGCATGTATAGAAGCCAGTCAAGTGACCTGGGGACAGACAGCTTGGGGGCTGGACGCAGCACCATGCACGTTTGTGACCTCTTCATTTTTCCCATCTTAGAGGAGTGAGTCAGGGGGTCACAGTCTACCAGATTCTGTGTAGGAAATAGTGATGTGCTCAGGCCTCACAAGTAGTGTGTGCCAGGCCCAGGTTCACAGAGGGGCTTAGTTAATAAGTCAAAGGACAATGCATGCTTGGGGTGTCAGGGCTGGCCAGATGGGCATAACTCCCATCAGAGGATGGAGGAGGCCTTGCCACGCCCAGTGAGGCTTAAGTCTCTCCCCAACCGTTCATGGCAGACCACAAGGACATCCATGGGCCACAAAGGTGGCCCTAAGACCCTACGTTTTGCTCCCACCCAGGCTTTGTGACTTGCCTTCCTGGCACCTGTCCTGAGCCAAGGGCCAAGCCTGGACACAGATGGTCTGAGCCTGTGCAGAGTCTGGCAGAGGTGGGACTGCCAGTGGCAGACAGGGTCCCCCCTGGCCCAGCCTCCCTCAGTCTTGAGGCCCAGCAGTCATTTGTTCCCTCACTTATCCATTCATTCCTTCTTTCTCCCACACATTCTGTATGTGCTAAGAACCAGGCTTTGTGTGCAAAGCCTAGAGCCTCCCGTCTCTGGCTCACGTGGCCAGCAGTGGGGGTTGGGAGAGGCCACTAGAGAACACACAAGAAGAGTTGGGGAGGAGCGTTACAGCATGGTTCTGGGGCAGAGCTGGGGACATTTGGAAGATTCTCTGGAGGAAGCTGGGTTTCCTGTGTGTCTTTCTCAGGTGTATCTGGTAGGGAAGAGTGGGTCTGGGATGGTGAGGCCTGGCTGATGTGGAGGAGAATTAAGCCGTTTGGGGTGGGCTGATGGTGGTGCAGGCAGGCTCTGTGCCCCTCAGCCATGACAGGTCCCCACCCTTGGGTATTCAGCCAACACCCCTCTTTCCCGCCCTTCACTGAAATCCTTATTCACCCTGACAGTTGGTTACCATGGAAATGTCCTTGGGACAGGTGGAGCTGAGAGGGCAGGAGAGGACCCGTCCCTGCAGAGATCACTGGCCAGTGACAGTGTGGGGAGTGACATGGCTGGGGTGGGTTGGGCCAGACATTTGGAGGGCCCTGCTCCATGTCTGTCCCCTGGCCCCTCAGGTTACTCAGGCCACAGAGAGTCTTGCCCCAGTGCTGGTCTCCAGGACCTATGAATTGGGAGTTTTCAGGGGCAGCAGAGGGAGCAGCCTGGGCTTGGAGCAAGTGTCTAATTCAGCATTTGATGACTGCCAGGGGCGCAGGTGGGGTGGGAGGGACCGAGGACATTAGTGAGTTAGACCCGATTAATCTTGCCGCATTAGCAAATCTGCAGGGAATGCCAGTGAGGCTGGACAGATCGGTGTGAGCGTTTGCGCGCAGCCAGAGTCCTGAGCACCATGCTGACTTCTGGCTCTGGGAGATATGGCCTGCTGGCGTTGGCTGGGCTCTCGGTACTAATTCGCCTATGGAAGTTATTCAGTGAGAACCACGGTCCTGAGACTGCCAGACCAGGGGAGAGCCTGGGCACAAAGGCTTTGCTGCAGAAAATGTGAGAGGAAAACAGGATGGACAGAGCAGCTGAGCCTCCAAGCTGCCTGTCTCCTGACCAGAAGCCCATGGCCAGTTTCCCTGTATAGACTCGGGCAGGGTTCTGCACTTCCCCTAGGCCAGGATGCCAGGTCTGAGCCCCAGCCAGGGGTGGGACCCCTGGGTGACCCTCCATATTAGCCCTTGGGCTGAATAGCCTCTGAGGGTGGGCCCCCAGAAACCCCAGGTGATACTCTGTGCACAGTCACTGGTGGATATCTGTGGTGCCCGGGGCTGTGTCCCTGTGTGCCTCCTCCCTCCACTCTGACATTCTGTCTCAACTGCAACCCTAGAGGTGAAAGTGAGCCTGCATGCAAAGGCAGCAGGGGCACCCCTGTCCCAAAGAGTCTAATGGAATTTGGGACCCCTCGGCGTTGAACCTTAGGGTAGATGTCACTGTGTCAGCAGGTGACGGTCCTGTTCCTGCCACCTCCCTTGGTTGCCAAGTCAGAGTGATAAGCTTGCTTCTTGGGGCTGCTGAGATGGTTGGAAGAAGATATTGCAGCATGGTGTGTCTCTCTTATCAGTAAAGAAGTGTGGAATTGGCTCTGCAAATTGTATTTGTTCTGTGACAGTGTAAGGCAGGCATCTCATTGAGACGAGCGATGGAGCAGACCACAGAGGCCAGCCCATCTCTCTCGTGGGCAGGAGCCACCAGCCCAGCTGCCCTCTCCATATCCTTTCCAAGTAGGAAGAGGTTGGTGGTTGGCCTCAGAGCTCTGCCCTCCTCCCCTCCTGGCACCCTGGTTGCCAGCTGCTGTTTAGTATGGATCTCTGACTTGGAGAATCTTCTAGTTCCTGGCACAGAGTTGCCATGTGGAAGAACCCTGGATCTGGCACTTCTGGGGGGTTTGGGGAGAATGAGGAGTAGGGTGAGAGGGTCCTACCTGGACAAACAGGATTACAAACCAGTCCCTCCAGGGCTTGGGAGGCTGCATGGTGGTCTGAAGGAGGTAGGTGTGCTGGGGGAGGGGTGAGGTGGAGACCTGTGTGTGTGGATGGTCAGGCCTTCCTTGGTACCAGGAGAGATTGCAGGGCAGCTGTGGGAGCCCCCAGACACCATCCCAATAGGGGCATCTCAACCTGGGACAGCTGTGGCTGAGGCCAGGAGGAGGCCAGTGCAGATGCTGAAGCCAGATGGCCTGGGTGGAAATCCTACTATGGGCTGTGTGGCCTTGGATAAGTCACTCAACCTCTCTGTGCCTCCATCTCTTCGTGAGTAAAACAAGTATAAGGAAAGAACACACCTAACAGGTGTCCTAGGAGTTCAGCGAGTAAATGCATCTAAACTGCTTGGGCCAGCATCCTGAAAAGCCACAAAGGGGGCAATTGTCACTGTGGGACGGGCCATTACACAGGGGCTGAATGTTTTGAAAGCTTTCATTGTAGGCACTGCTTACAAAAAGACACAGCTCCTGCCAGGCCACAGAGAAGAGCCCCTGAAGGTGCCAGGGCAGTTGTGTGAGGTGCGTGGAACTGGGGCAGTGCAGGGTCAGGGAGGGGAGGAGAAGCAGCAGGCAGGGAGGGGAGAGGAGGGCTGGCACAGAAGGAGGGGGGTGGTGTACAGGACTGATGGGGGCAGGGGCTGGCCTGCTATTAGCACAGCTCTGCCCTACCGTCTTGGAGGGAGGGGCACCAACCAGAGGGCGCGTAGACCTCTCCAGCCCCCCTGCCCTGCCCCCCCCCCACAGGTATCCCATCTCCTATGGGGGCCCAGTCCTGGGTGCAGGGATGGCCATGGCCTGATGTTTCTGTCATCCTCTCCTGGTTGCAGAAGAGCTTCAGCCACCCAAAGCTCCTTCTCTCAGCACCCACCTGAGGGTGGAGCCCCTCCCTGGGGACCATGTAGGACCTCTCTTCCCCTCCCAGTGGCACATTCTCTGAGACTGGTCCAAAGGCCATCCTTCTATTCTCCAAACGCCTGGAGCCAAGACACTCCATTGTTGCTCCTCACCTATGCGCAGCTGGGACAGGGGCCCCATCTCCTGCTCACGCTTTTCCTGACCTAGGAGGCCTCAGGCAGAAAGGGGCTGGACCCTGACCCCAGGCTGGACCTTGAGACTGCAGGCAGTTTGCCATGGACGGGAGTTAGCGCCTTTCCCTCCCTAGAACCGCAGCGGAGGACCTGGGACGCTTCCCGGCTGGCAGAGTGGGCGCCTTCCTGAACCCCCCCCCCCCGCCCCGGGGGGAGGACCAGACACTTGTGATTTCCAAACTGCAAACGCTACCGCGGGGCGGGAGATACAGCTAGCTGGATCCCCGAGGGGTGCCCGCCCAGGGCCCCTGGATTCGCGCCCTCCAGGAGAACCTCGGACACCAGGGTAAAGACGGGGATAGAGGTCAGACCGCCAGCTACAGGCAGGGATCACGGGGTCCCCACCCCGACTTGGGCACGAACAGAACCCCGGTAGGCAGAGGAAACTTTACCTCCGCATGGGCCAAGCGCAGCCTGCTCATCCCCTCCCTCTGCTCCCTCCTCTTCCCTTCTCATCCTCCCCGCCGGCTGGAGGCGGGCAGGGCCGGGCGGGGCCGAGCCCACAGCCCCGCGCTCCGGCCCCGCCGCCACCGCCTGCGCCGCGCAGGAGGAGCTGCGAGCCGGGCGGGCGGACGAAGCGGCCCGCGACGCGGGGGTCATGAAGTTGGGCGCGCGCGGGTTTCGGAGCGAGGGCGCGGCAGAACCGGGAGCCGTCCGCATCTAGAGCCCGCGAGGTGCGTGCGCCATGGAGCTCGGGGGCCCCGGGGCGCCGCCGCCGTTGCCGCCGCTGCTGCTGCTTCTGGGGGCCGGCCTCTTGCCGGGTGAGTTCGGGCCCCCTGTCGCCCCAGTCCCGGGCAGTCCCAGGCAGCCCCTGGTGCCCAGAGCCAGAAGAGGGAAGCTTCTGACTGCGGTCCAGGCTGCGGGTGCGCACAACGGGCAGCTGAGGCTCCCACATCCCGAGCGGCTCAGGCTGCCCTTCGACAAGGGCCAAACCAGGAGAGAAAGGAGTTAACCTGCCTGAGAATGGGGGAGAGGGGTTCTGGGGTGGAGAGGGTGGTCCAGCTGCTACTACAGGAGTCCCAGCCAGAAGCCCTGACTTGAGTAGAGGTGGGGCCCACGTCTCCCTTCCCCCATCCTTGGCCAAATTTCCCTGGAGACCCCCTTGTCTGCTTCCAGTTTAGATCAGAGCAATAGCCTCTGCCCTTGGAAGCCCCTGCCCACCCCCACTTCCAGCAGGACCTGTTTTGCTTCCCCAGGTCCAGAAGGGGAAGCTCCAGCTCTGTCCCCCATCTCTGGATAGCCACACAGAGCTCCCACCTCCTCCAGGGGCTTTGGGAGGGAATTTAACCCCTTTGCCTCTCCAGGGAGAAAGGGGCTAAACCTTACTGGTCAAAGGGACCAGGAAGAACAAGATGGGGGTCAGGGCTCCAGGCTGGAGTCAAGAGTCCCAAGGGTCTGGAACTGACTCCTAATGTGGCCCAAGGGGAGCCAGCAGGGAGGTCCTCAGATCATGTGGGAAGATGCTGATGGAGGACACAAATGGCCAGTGAGCTGGGCTGGACGAGAGACCCCTTTGCAGGCAGGTCACTCTAGAGCTAGCTGGTTGAAGGCATTTGGTGTTTCTGTCGGAGAACGTAGGGCACCTGCCACTCTGACGGTGTTGGGCCCATGCTCAGGGTATGCACTTAACCCCTCCCAGGCATTAGTGGCCACAGATACAGGCTCTCTGTGGCTGGGCCCTCATTCCCTCCCCCACTGGCCTCTGCCCTCTGTGCCGTGCAGGTCATGGGCTGGTGGGAAGATACCCACAGCAGTGCTGGGAGACCAGTATCTTGGTTTTGTGAGCAGGTACAGGGTGCTGGGGGGGCCTGCTCAGCCTGAGGGGTCTGCAAAGGCTCCCCTGAGGCAGAGCCACTTGCGCCCTGGGTTAGAAGAGAAACTGAGGTAGGGTGGGTAGTATATGCGAGAGGGTTGAGGGTGACAGGTCCTGGGGTAGATGTAGGAGGAGGCAAGGTGGCTAGCTGGGGGTGGCCTGGTGTGAGGCAGCTGCCGCCCCGCCCCAGTCCCTCCCACGCCCAAGCCCTCGCCTGCCCCTCCTGTAGTGGGCAGCCACGTGGAGACCCGGGCACACGCGGAGGAGCGGCTCCTGAAGAGACTCTTCTCCGGCTACAACAAGTGGTCTCGGCCGGTGGCCAACATCTCAGATGTGGTCCTCGTGCGCTTCGGCCTGTCCATTGCACAGCTCATCGACGTGGTAGGTGGGCTGTAGCTGTCATGGGCACTGAGGTCACCTGAAGGGAGCATGGTGTCTGGGAAAAAGCCTTACATGCTAGCAACGGGGGATAGGCACCACCAGCTCTGGCCGCTGGGCCCAGCAAAAGGATGACTCTGTGTATTAGCTCAGGCCCTGCCCCCCAATAGAGGATAACTCAAAAGTGGCTGGATTTTCAGCAGTGAGGCAGGGCACCTTCAGAAGCAAAGAATAGAAGACACCTGCATGGCAGGGGTGGGGGACAGTGACCTGGCTGGTCAGCACCAGGGCTTGGGGTCTTTTGCAAGGCAGAGCAGGCAGGCTTCACTCCTAAGCTTGGGCTGGTCTCAGAGGCCTCTCATCCATGGCTGTGGAATTTGGGGTCTCGCCACATTTTGGGCAGGTTCTGCTTGACCTGTGTGTTTACCTTCCTGGCAAGGGGCCCAGGAGGCTGCTGGAAGGACTTGGGCATCCGGCAAAGGCCCCTACAATGTGAGCCAGTGTCTGAGCAGCCCCAGTGGGGGCTTCAGCTTCAAGGCCCAGAGAACCAAGCTCAGGGCCTCTGCACAATGGAGGTGCTTCGTTACCTTCCTAGAGCCTGGACCAGCTGCCTGAATCCTGCCCTCCACCCACAGCTGCAGGACAAAGTTCTGGCTGTCCCTGGGTTGCCTCGTGCAGGGCGGTGTCTCTGGAGGGCCCTGGGTGAAAGGCAGTGGTTCTGGGTCTGTGGTTCTTGGCCAGCCTCAGCCACTCCACGTAGGGCAGGACCATCCTTCAGGGTATTTGACCAGCGGTGCACGGTCTGGGGGGTGCCCTGCTCCCAAGTTTGGCAATACCCAATCCCCTGCCCATTAGGTTTGGCCTCAGAGTGGAGGCTCCAGCCTGGCTGGGAGGCAGGGAGGGCAGCTGTGGCCTCTGGAGCTGGGTCTGCTTGCCAGTGGGTTTGGAAGAGCTCCACACTGTGACGCATGTGCGTGGCCAGCTCATTCCCTACTGTCCTGTCCAGGGAGGGGGCCCAAATATGGGGAGGGGGATTTGTCTGCTGCAGGGGCTGCAGACAGCCCCAAATGCCCAGCCCACCCCTGCCAGGACCTCAACCCTGGAGTCCAGGGAGTCCACCTCAACCTTGTATCCAGGCTGGGGCCGTGCATGCAGATGGCCCTGAACTTACGTGGAGTTCTCCCTGTGAGAGGTAAGAGCTGCTGCACTATCTCAGGTTAAGTGGCTGACATCCAGGGGCTTTGGAAGGCATGGGGGGCTGTGCCACATTTCAGGACAGACTGCCCGCAAGGTGGAACCAGCCTGCGCGGAACCGTGCATGGAGACACGGTAGGTCCACCCTATCCAGAGCTGGGCACCCGGCCCTCCAACCTCAGGTGTCTTGGAACTGGCCCTGGATGGAACTGGCCCTGGTGCCCAGCCAGGAGACAATGCAAGATATATGGGCCTCATCAACCCTGCTGAGGTTTGCAAACATGGTGCAGAGTGGTGGCTGACGAAGGCAGCTGTTGGCAGCTGCTGAAGGCTCCAGGTCTGCTATGCTGATGCCCACGGCCTCTGAGCTCACTGGGACTGCCCTGGCTCCCATGCCACTGTAGTCCCCCAGGTTGCCCTGGACACAGTGAGGCCTGAGAACATCCAGTTCCAGACTCCATGAGGACCCTGGCGTCACTCCCAGCCCTGATCTCCACCCTAGAGCTGGCTAAGGACACACGTGAACGTGCACACTCGTGTGTGGACAGCTCTGGGTGCTGGCCTGAGGCCCACGGTCATGCTTGAGGTGGAAGGGGCTGCCTTTTGTCTGTCCCAGTCTTCCCCCCACCTTGGTGTTGGCCCTCCTGTGCCCCTTCTGTGGGGCTCATGTGCTCGTGGCCAGGATGGAGCCCTCCTGTGCTGTGCATGGGGTCACACCCCGAGTAGCTGCCAAGGAGCCTTCAGAAGTTCCCAGGTTTCCAACCCACAGGGGCTGATGCTGAGTCCTCCTGAAACATTCCAGGCATCCTTCATCAGACTTGTGCGGATACGTGGGGACCTGTCCTCCAGGAATGAGGTCTCATAGAGACAAGGTCTTTCAAGTAGCACAGGACTAGGCTGATGACCAAGTGCTCTGCTGTGTCCTCCCAGGGAGGGGCCTGGCTCTGGCAGCTGGGTGACCTTCCCAGGTGTCTCCGCTGGAAGGTGGGACTTAGGACAGGGGCCTCAGGAGCTTATCCCCAGGGAACAGCAAGGGAGGTACCAAGGGCTGTGTCCAGGGATGGAGTCCCCAGCCACCCTGGTCCTGTTTGAGGCTCCAAGATGCTTTTCCCATTTACCATTGTGATTTCTCTGGCTAGAGTAGCTTTTCTGATCGAGCCTGTTTGTCTCTGGTTGGAGTGAAGAGAAAATTAGGGCTATGAGAGGGGGAAGCCACCTTGCCAGGATGCTGCCCACCATGTCCTGTCCAGACTCTCCCAGCAGAGAAAGAGCCCCCACCCCATGGACACCCCATGCTCTCTGCAGTGCCTGTGCTTGCCCCAGATGTGGCAGGTGTGGCTGCTGCCCTCTGGAGGTCAGCATCCAGCACCCACAGAATGGGGGCTTCCTGTCCCCAAGGACCCTGTGGCCTGCATGGAGCCTATGTCATGACCGCCTGCTCCTCATCAGAGGAAAATGAAGGAGACTAGTCAAGGAAGGACACTGGGCTGGATGGGGACTCCCACAGTGTGTAGTCCAGCTTGGACAGTGATCAGCGTGGGGTTTCCCTGTCCCACCTTCCCAGGCCACAAGGCTCAGGGCCTAATGGGAAGTGGGAGCAATTTGTCCAGGGGCCACCCTGGCCAGCAGGTGGGATCCACTGAGATACAGGAGGGAGCAGGTGCACACTCACATGGGGGCCTGGTCTGCAGAGGGGATGCCCCATAGACTGGGAGGGAGGGAGGCAGGCGGGCAGAGGCCTTCACATGGTCCCACAAGGTTGTCCTAGGAGTAGCCTGGAGCTTCACCTCCCCAAGGTCCTTGTTCCCATGTCCCTGGGTCCCCTTCTGTCCTCAGCTTGGTTGCCTCCAGGGATGAGGCACTCCCTTCCTCTTGAGGTGGCCTGCCATGTCAGCCTGGGCCCGTCCTCTCCTGTGGCTGTGAACAAGGAGACTGAGGGCCAGAGAGAGATGTCCTGTCCTGGGGCCACACCCTCCCTCCTTGTTTGTGCCCTAGGATGAGAAGAACCAGATGATGACCACGAACGTGTGGGTGAAGCAGGTGAGTGGGAAGTGCCCCCCCGCCCCACCCCTGCCCGTGCCCCTCCTCACAGAGAACTGCCCTGCAGGAGTGGCATGACTATAAGCTGCGCTGGGACCCCGCTGACTATGAGAACGTCACATCCATCCGCATCCCCTCGGAGTTCATCTGGCGGCCAGACATCGTCCTCTACAACAAGTGAGTCTGCTAGCAGCAGTGGCCGGGTGGCTGGGGGAGGAAGTGGGAGCAGAGCAGAAGTTGGGCATCTGAGAAGGGGAAGGCTCCAGGGAGGCTGAGAGTGCCTGGGGGTGTCCTTGCCTGGACTGGCCTTGGGGCCTCCTCAGGCCATGTGCTGCTCTCCCAGCAATGACTCTGGGTCCTTTAGGGCCTGATGATTTTCACAGTTGGCCCTATCTCGGGCATGTGCCCCCCCAAGCCTTCACGTTTTGGTGGACAGTGTGACTTCAGGATGCTCTGGGGGGTGGGGGAGGGGACTGCTCCCAGATCAGGATGGCCAGTTCCTCCCTCCAGGACGGACGTCAGGCCAGGGTGGCCACGTGGCTGCTCCTGGGCAAACAAAGGCTCATGGGCTCTTGGAAGCTCAGCTGGAGTCTGCTCACGTCCCAGGTTTTTGTGCTTGGAAGCTGGGCTGCATTTCCCAGGATTGGCCCTGGCGGGCAGAGGCTGGCGTCCTCCAACTTGTTCTTCCTGGGGATCATTGCTGGTGTTCCTCGCCAGGTCCCCAAGCCTGGGGGCAGCAGGTCTCTCTGAGCCAAATCCCCCCCAGGGGATGGAGTCTCTGTCAGGCACGGCTGGACACTGCAGCTCTCACAAAGGAGGCAGGGAAGCCCTTCCTCCCTGGCCCGCCATCTGCCCACAGCCCCTTCCAGGCCCCAGGGCATTCTCCTGACCTACAAATGCTCCTATTTGATTAAGAGTGACCGGGCTCCTCTTCCAACATAATTGATTCCAGTAATGGCAGCGGGAAGAGCCTCAGCTGATGGAAGCATGGAGTGGCTGCCAGGACGCATTAGGGAGGTGGTCAGTGGGGAGTGGGCACCATTGATCTGCCCTCAGGATGGGCTCTCTGTGCCTTGCCAACTGTCCAGGATGAATTCCTCAGCAGCCCCCATCTCACCCACCTTCAGGACCCAGTGCTGAGCCCCCAGAAAGCCTATTTGACCAGGGAGCACTAAAGACACTGGGTGGGTGTGGCCAGGCTGCCAAGCAGCTAGGGAACCTGTCCACGGCCCCCCAGACCACAATTCGAGAGAGCAGAGGCTGCCACAACCTGCTCCTCCCTGCCAGGACCTGTGGGAGGCAGTGGGGTGGATGCCGGCTTCTCTGCAGGCCAGGGGTTGGTGCAGAGTGCTCTCTGGACAGGACTTGGGCCGGCAAGGGCAGAAAGGATGCTGGAGAGGGCAGCTGCTGCTGGGCCACGGCCACCCCAGAGGCCCCTTTATAGGGACAGCAGATGTAAACAGCCTTTTGTAGGGCTGCTGGGTGTAAATAGCAAGCTCAGAACTGGCTCATAGCTGAGTATCCAGCCCAAACACCTGGAATGTGGGACAGGAAACCAGGTGGTCCATCACCTGGCATGGCAGGGCTAGCCTCTGTATGACAGTGATGCCTACCCGCAGACACGGCTCCCTCCTAGAGCAGGGCTGCCTGGCCCCACATGGAAGGTGGGACTGTCCCTCCCTTCTAGAGACTCTCCAGGGCTGACCCTGTGTGCAGAGAGAGGCTGTTCCTCCTCTCTTCCAGAGACTCACCAGGGCTGGATACACTACACAGGAGCCAGGAGGGCAAAGCCGCCTATGCCCACGAATCCTGGTCATGCACAAGGACCCCGCAGCTGAGCGGCCCACTTTGTGGGAATGGAAAGTCCCAGGGCTAGGTCAGGGAGTGCTCAGACCCCAGCTCTGCCGCCTGAGCTGCAGGGGAAGGGGCATGACACTCAGAGCACATCTGTGCAGATGGGGTCCAGCAAGCCCAGGGGTGGATGCCCAGCAGGCCTCCTTAGGGCTCCTAAGGGAGTCTGGCCAGTGTGGAGGGTGATGTGCTGCAGTACAGAGTGTGCTGGGAGGACCCGCCTGACTTGTCCATGCAGGCAAAGGGCCTTGACAGACCCCAGCCATGCACTGCCATCGTAAGGGAAGTTCTGTAACATTCTCTGCTCCTGTGGTGGGGATCATACTTGGTGGGAGTCATATGAGGGCCCTGCCAGGAGCAGCCCCACCCCCACTGGAGCCTCAGTGTCCTCTGCAGAGTGTTTGCTAAGTGCCTCGGGGGACACCTGTGCCTCACAGGGGCTTGGCTGATTTTTGGTGAAATAGGGCTGGGGGTTAGGAAGCAAACTTGAGTCCCCAGGCACTTAGAGGCACCACTGCTCCATGTTGGTCAGAGCCCTGCCAAGATGCCTGACAAGAGTGGCTCTTGGGGGACCAGGCAGAGAGGGGAAGGGGCAGAGGCTGGCTGGGCACCAGGGGAGACCACTGTGGGGGCTAAAGCTTGGTGACCCTGAGGGTGAAGATGTAGCAGCCACCAGCATCACAGAGGGAATAGCCCTAGGTGTCCTGAGGGCCGTGACCCCTTGCTGCTGAGGACCTGGGAAGGCAGGGAATGGCAGGTGCAGCCGGGTCTACATGTGGGTCAGAGCAGGAGCTCAGAGGAGCAGGGGCCATTCCGGCCTGAGGACCTGGAAAGGCCTCGCTTCTGAACTGGACCTTAGGAGATGAGGTGGAGGCAGGATGGGCAGAGGGCCTGGGCAGTTCAATGGCTATAGCTGTGCCCTGGGACTCGCCCTGGCCCTTGGCCCTGTGGGGCTGAGGTCAGGGCTAGGACAGCACCGTCATGGGGAATAATCTGGGTTCAGAGCGCTCATTAAGCGTAGGATGAGGTTTTCTGTCACATTGCTGAGCCAAAGCCAGCATGGTCTGCCCTGAGGGCTCCATTAGTCTGTAGGTGCCTGGACCTTATGGGAAAACTGAGGCAGAGAGTGGCTCAGGTTACACAGGCACATCGAGGGGGCTCTCAGATCCAGCACATCAGCCCTCACTATTTGTGGGCATCTGTGGAGGAGAAACTTCTCCCTCTGTGAAGTTCTGGGGCCAGGGCTGGGAACTCCACCCACCAGAAGTCACCTACTTGGACCTGGACAGGACACCCACATCTGCTGGGTAGAGGGAATCAGGAGGCTACGATCACATGTGGCCTCGGCATCAGGCAGCTCGAATGTCCAGCCCTGTTGTGTCGTTCTTGGGTGACCTGGGCACTGTCCTTCCCTCTGTGGCCCTGGCATCCTCATCCTCAAGTCCTTGGGATAAATGATGGATGCCAGGGCGAGGAGTCCCCATGCAGCCCTCGGATCTGCTCAGAGGTGCAGATGCCTGGGGATACCACATGCAGCATGAGGAAGGCTGGGAAGCTGGCCGGTCCTGTTTGTACCCCGACGGTGCTATTAATTGCCCACATGGACATCTTGCCTGCTTGTGGTCAGGTGTGTGTAGACCCCTCCTGTATTCTCTGAACCACTTGCCGTCCCCAGCTCAGGGAGAACAGAGCCACACAGGTGAGTATTGATCAGGGCCAGTGCCCAGCCCCATGTAGCTTCTGCTCTGCCCCCGAGACTGGCAGCGTCCCCAGGCAAGGCCATAGGCCTTTATTTGCTTGTCCATGATGTGGGAATGTGCATTTTCAGGGTGGGTGTGCCAGTGGGTCTCACACCCACTCTACCTTCCCCCTCTTCCTGGCCAGTGCGGATGGGGACTTTGCAGTCACCCACCTGACCAAGGCTCACCTGTTCCACGACGGCCGGGTGCAGTGGACACCCCCGGCCATCTACAAGAGCTCCTGCAGCATCGACGTCACCTTCTTCCCCTTCGACCAGCAGAACTGCACCATGAAGTTCGGCTCTTGGACCTACGACAAGGCCAAGATCGACCTGGTGAGCATGCACAGCCGTGTGGACCAGCGGGACTTCTGGGAGAGTGGGGAGTGGGTCATCGTGGACGCGGTGGGCACCTACAACACCAGGAAGTATGAATGCTGCGCTGAGATCTACCCCGACATCACCTACGCCTTTGTGATCCGGCGGCTGCCACTGTTCTACACGGTGAACCTCATCATCCCCTGCCTGCTCATCTCCTGCCTCACCGTGCTGGTCTTCTACCTGCCGTCCGACTGCGGCGAGAAGGTCACACTGTGCATCTCCGTGCTGCTGTCCCTCACCGTCTTCCTGCTGCTCATCACCGAGATCATCCCGTCCACCTCACTGGTCATCCCGCTCATCGGCGAGTACCTGCTCTTCACCATGATCTTTGTCACCCTGTCCATCGTCATCACCGTCTTTGTGCTCAACGTGCACCACCGCTCACCACGTACCCACACCATGCCCGCCTGGGTGCGCAGGGTCTTCCTGGACATTGTGCCACGCCTGCTTCTCATGAAGCGGCCGTCCACAGTCAAGGACAACTGCCGGCGGCTCATCGAGTCCATGCACAAGATGGCCAATGCCCCACGCCTCTGGCCTGCGCCTGAGGGGGAGCCCCCTGTCCTGGGCAGCACCCACGGCCTGGGCCAGCCACCCTCCCCAACCTGCCACACCCCTGTGGACGAGCCTGCCTGCGAGTTGCCCTCCTTGCCCTCTGACCTCCAGGCTCCACAGCCCTCAGAGGCTGAGAAGATCAGCCCTCCACCCCAACCCCGGCCCCACAGTGCACAGGCCCCAGGGCTCACCAAAGTCAGGTCCCTCAGCGTCCAGCAGGTGTCCAGCCCCGGGGAAGTGGCAGAGGGCAGTGGCCGGTGCCGGTCTCGAAGCATCCAGTACTGCATCCTCCGAGACGACACTGTGTCTCAGGCCGATGGCCAAGCGGCCAGCTCCCCAGCCTCCCAGAAGGCCCATTTGGCAGAGCTCCCACCCCAAGACAAGCCCTCTCCCTGCAAGTGCACATGCAAGAAGAAGCCACCCACAGCATCCCCAGAAGCCACGCTCAAAGCCCACTGTGTCAGGCCACCACCCCAGCCCCTGCCCCTATCGCCAGCCCTGACGCGGGCGGTCGAGGGCGTCCAGTACATTGCAGACCATCTGAAGGCAGAAGACACAGATTTTTCCGTAAGTTCCTGTTCCGTGCCTGGGAGGTGCCCCTGGTATAGAGCGGACATGTTCTGGGTTGTTGGTGAGGGATCCTAAAGCCTGGGCTGTGCACTTGGGCTGCTCAATCCTGTCTGGGTGCCTGGCAGCTCCCAGGGTGCAGCCTTGTCCCCGCAGTCCCCAGGCTGACTCAGAGCAGGCAGCCCACAGTGGTGGAGGGGAGTAGATAGTAGTGATGCCTTCCCTCTGGGCATCAGGACACCAGGAGTTCAGTGGCTGCAGTGCAAGAGGCCCCCAGCCCCGTCTTCCCAGGACAGCACAAGGTCTTCCTTGGGGGAATCTTGGGGTTCCTTTGCTGGTCCCTGGGAGTTCCTGCTTGGCTGTGCTGGCCATGTTCAAGTGCAGCAGGGCTGGGAAGGGCTGCAGACCCAAGGGTGGGGGAGGGGTGGTGAGCAAAGGTGGAATGGGGCCAGGTGGGCTCTGAGGCCCGGTAGGAGGTTAGATGGGGGGCTGGGACACACCTGTCAGCCCCTCACAGCCAAGCTAGGGGGAGGAGCTGCAAAGCTTCTGGGTGAGAACATCAGGTTTTCACCAGGTGGTCTACACACTAATCCTGGCTCCCACCAGGCGGTCTACACACTAGTCCTGGCTCCCACCATGTCGTCTTCACACTAATCCTGGCTCCCACCAGGCGGTCTACACACTAGTCCTGGCTCCCACCAGGTTGTCTACACACTAATCCTGGTTCCCACCAGGCGGTCTACACACTAATCCTGGCTCCCACCAGGTGGTCTACACACTAATCCTGGCTCCCACCAGGCGGTCTACACACTAATCCTGGTTCCCACCAGGTGGTCTACACACTAATCCTGGCTCCTACCAGGCAGTCTACACACTAATCCTGGCTCCCACCAGCCCATCTACATACTGACATTGGTCCCCACTCGCCCATCTACACACTGATCCCTCTGCTTATCCTATCCACACACACAGGGGCAGGTTACACAGGCTCTTAGCGTAGCTCTGGCTCAGCCAGGCCCCTTGTGATCTGGGAGGGTCATGTGGGCGTCTGGGCTCCACCTGTGAGGGGGCCATCAAAGCTGTAGGACCACCTAGGGCATCCTCAGTGATGGCTCAGTGCCTGTCCTGGCTGTCCACCTGCCCTTGGCCAGCACCTGCACTGTCCCACCTGAACCCTCACCTCATAGCTGGCTCCCATGTCCCTGTGGGCTGATGCTCTCTGAAGGGGCCTGCATGGTCACAGACCCCTGAAACCTGATGCTCCCCCTCCGATCACCCCATTGAATCCTGAGAAGCTATGAAGCTACTCTGTGGGTTTCTGGAACAATCCAATGTCTTGGAGATCAGCTCAGAGAAACTGGCTCTGGGACACACTCTATGGCAGCACCTGGCTGAGGCTGGTGGATGCTTGTAGAAGTTTAATCAGAAGTGTAATGCAGCCAGTAGCATGCACCTGGTCATGACAGTGTCCTGTGGCCACCTTTCTCTGCCTGGCTGGCGCTAGTCTATGGGGAGCGAGGCGACTTCACAGGTGCCAGCCCTGGAGCAGCAGGGGGGCTTTGGTCTGTGCCACATTTCATCTCGAATATGGGACTCTGTGTGTGCAGTGGGGAGTTAAAGGCAAATTGGACAGTCACGCCCAGTGAGGCAGGAACCCCAAGAGGTCCCCTGTTTATAAGCGACCTGCTGCACTCAAGTCCCTAAGTAAACATGCGACTTTGGCATGGTTCAAAACCAGCTTGACACCTGTGCTGACTGGGGAATCAGAGCTGAGTAAGCCCACACAGGAGCACTGAACTCTGGCTGGGCACAGGCCCCCGGTCTCTCAACTGACCTGAGCCTGGTCACTTAGCATCCACAGGCCCAGGACGCCTGTGTGGTGTGTCCTGAAGGCAGCTCTGATGGAACTTGGGGTGCAGTCCATGTCCTTGCAGAACAGAAGTGCCCATCACACAAGGCAGACGGAAGAGCGAGGGATGCCACATGGGCACCCAGCCTATCAGCGAGGAGCTGGCACCCCAGGTTGTCCCCAGAGATGCTTTTCTACTGCTGGGCAGCCAGGTGGTTGCACCAGCCACCCAGAGCCTCTGCCTGCAGGGGTCATGGGGTAGCCTCTTGGGTCATGCCCAGGTGGAGGCAGGAACGGGACCTGGAGCAGTGCCAGGATCCACATTGACCTTTCCAGATGTGTGACTGTGGTCCTGTCCCTAAGTCTCGATGTCCCTGCACATGAACAAAACTGTCCAGCTGAAGGTTAGTGAGTGACCATAGGTGAGGCCAGCGTGCTCAGAGGGCTTCCTGCCTGCTGGCTGCCACCACCTATCCTCTGGCTCCCACCTGCCAGACCTCATCTGTTATGGTGCCTAGTGGGGGGTGGGGGGGTTCTCAACAGCATTCAGGCCCTGCTGCCCAGCACACTCCTGGTCAGCCAGTGCTGTGCCCGCACAGCCTTTCTTCCTCATCTGGGCCACCATGGGAGCTCTAGAATTCTAGAACTCTCCACATGAATTCCTCAGATGCCACACTTGAGCCAATTCAGCGCCTCCCACTGCCTGGCCCCCATAGTGGTAGCGTTGGTACCCCCTCAACCTGCATCGTGGCCACTGCCCAGTGGGTATGGACTCTGAGGGTAGCTGAGCATGTCCTCAGTGCCCCTTCCTGTGTGTCACCTCAAGAAAGGTGTGATCAGGGCGAGAGGGCAAGAAGGTAGTCACGAGAGCCTGTTCTCAAAGCACAGGTTCCAGAAGCTTCTCCAGCTGCCCCAGAGGCTGGGGGTGTGGCTGGAGTGACGCATGTCTGTTTGCAGGTGAAGGAGGACTGGAAGTATGTGGCCATGGTGATTGACCGTATCTTCCTCTGGATGTTTGTCATCGTCTGCCTGCTGGGGACTGCGGGCCTCTTCCTGCCACCCTGGCTGGCTGGCATGATCTAGGCACACCATGGCATTTGCCAAGCTGCCCCCATCTTCTGTGTCTACTGTCAGGAGGCCTGGAAAGGGCTGAGGCCTCCTGGGTAGGGGAAGCATGGCCCAGGGACAGGTGCATGGAGGGGGGTGGCCGGTAAATGTTGCTCTGCACACAGAGCTGGGTCTTGCCCAGGCTTCTCTGCAGCTCCGTGACCTGCTGACCTCCTGCCCTGAAAGAGACTCTGTGCCCTTTCCACCCCAATTGCCCCTTAATTGGCTGGGGCCTGGCTGCCTCTCCTGCCTGCCACCCCACACCTGTGCTGGCCAGTTCCTCTAGCCCCAAGCTGCCCTCTGACCCCATAAGGGCCAGTCAGAGACACTCAGCACACTTCTAGGAGCTAAGTTCTGTTTGGGGCAAGTTATTGATGACCCAAAATTTTGTGCCAAGGACTCTGAAGGACAGGGTTGTATGGACCCTGGTCCTTCTGGGAAGAGGTCGGATGGCAGATGCCACACAGGTGAGGGGACGCAAGGCCTCCCTGCATTATGGGGGCCGTGACAAGTGTCAAGCGCTTCATGGGGGCCAGAGGCTCACTAGCCTCCCATGGACACTTGCAGTCTGCGATTTCCCAGGGCACTGAGGGGCTGGGTCAGTGTCCATGCCTGGACTCTGGGCTCCCCTTAGGGCCTCCCATACCCTGTGGGTTTCTTGGCATCTGTGTATAGCTCGGAAGAACCTCTCTGGGGCTCCAGATAGACTTGAGTTATGGGGGGGATGGCCTGAAGATGGCCTAGCCTGGAGACCCTGGAACTCTTCATGGCAGGATGTCCGGAGAATGCTGGGCAGTGGGGGAATAGTCCTGGGCCCCTCAGCTCATTCTCTGGAGCCAGCAGAGCCTCAGGAGTGTCTGAGGACACAACCCTGAGGCCCAGCATTGCCCTACTAGGTACAGAGTGCCTGGTGACCCCAAGGTCCCAGGGGTGGGCACATGTTGCCTGCCCAGACTCTAAGTGTCCAGAAGAAACTTCCTACTGAGTGGCCCTGACCCCATCTGGCCTGGATCCTGAGCTGGGGTCTGCTTGTCCTGCTGGGCAGGGCTTGGCCTCTCAGTGCTCGAGAGGAGTCAGTGGATGGCCTGGTGACTCTGGTTCTGGACACACGGAGTGACCACCATGTGCTGCTACCCTGGAGGTGGGGGTAGGGGAGATGCTGCCACCCCCTTCCTGCATGCAAGCCCACCTCTGACCCGAATTGGGCCTGGAAGCTCCAGAGCCAGGTCCTGGGCATCCCCAGTGTCCCTGTGTCCCCAGGGCATTTGGGGCCCCTGCAGAGTTCGGGTCTGCCCCTGGCTCCCAGGTCATCTGGGGCATAAACTCCCAAAGGCCCTTGGCCAGAGCTTGAGGGATGTTGGAGAAGACTCCAGGTAGGTGAGTCTTCCCCAGTACTTCAGGGTGTGGCCAGGCCACAGGGTAAGAGGAGGGAGACAGACCCAGATCCTAGAGCGAGCACCTCTGTGTGGCATAAGCAGATCCTGCTGCCAGATGTGTGGGGTGGCCATGGGAGGCTGGATGCTGGACCTCTGTACTCACTCTGGATCAGCAGTGACCTAGGAGGGCCAGGCACTCCCGGGGGCAGCTGCTTAGCAGGATGAAGATTCCTGCCCCTTCCTTGGGTTTTAGTCAGAATCCAAGAAAAGAAACGGAGGCATCCCCACGGGCACCACACAGTGAACCCTGACTGCTGTGTGGACACATTTGCCTCCAGTGTTGTTTTTGCACTCTTCTGAGGTAGAATTTACAAGTAGCAAAATGTGTGACTTTAAGCCTCGGTGTGTTTTAATAAATGGGGACTCCACTGACCCCACTTGGGGTGTCAGACATTGCCCTCAGGAGGCCCCCGCCCCTCCTGCCCTGCTCCCCAGCCAGGAGTTGCGGCATCGCTGTGTGCTGTGTCTGAGTCTACGTCCGCTTCTTCATAAAATGTAGTGCTTTGACCCCCCGCCCCCCACTCCTGGGCACTGTGACCCTCTCCCGGTGCTGTGACACTCCTCCCACAGCACTGTAACCCCTCCACACGGTGAGCCCCACAGTGCCATGACACACCCCCTATGCTGTAACCACCACTCCCCCACAGCATCGTGCATATCAGCCACTCACTGCTGTGTGTCCCTGTGTGTCCCTGCAGTGCAGAGTATGTCTGAATAAACTCAAATGCGGTCATACGGATGGAGGCGCCATGTGCCTGTGCGTTGGTGCATGTGGGCCTGTGTTCTCATTTCTCTGTATTAATCACACTTATTTCTTCTGTGTTCTGTGATGTCTTGAAGTCTTGGGGAACCTTTCAAACCCAAGGATGCTCCCCCCTGGCCTGCTGATGTCTGGGGGTGGACAGCGTGGCCGGCACCCACCAACCTGGGCTGTGCCCCCCAACTCCTTACCAAACTTAACGCCAGGGCCAGGTGCCGGCAGCTAGCGGCTCCTGCACAGCTCAAGGCTGCAGGAATCACTTGTGCTGTTCACTCAGGCTGCTCAGCTACCCGCCTGTGCCTCCCGGAAACCCTGATCAGCCTTCAGGGTTTCCACTCATCCCCACCACCCAACTCCCCACCCTGTGACTCCCACTGGGACAGTGGCCCTCCTGGAAAATGCAACGGAAGTCTGTCGTCGGCCTCTGCAATGCTCATTCAGCCCGCTTCGAAACCAAGGCCAGCACAGGGTGCTTGCAGGTGCCCTGCTCCCCCGCCAGGAGTTGTGGGTGCCTGTGTGGAAAGTGTGGCTGTTGTCCAGAGGTTTTGGCCTGGGCACCACATCATCCCACATCTCAACAGCACTTGGGATCACAGGTCCTGCTTAGCCCACAGACCCGGTTCTGCTCAGTGTGGCCGCTCACTGGTTTCTCCCTGCTGCCACAGAGCAGACTCCAGTGTCCAGACTTTTGTAGGGACTGTCTGCCTCCCCCGACACCTGTGTCTGTCCCCAGGGTGCACACAGGCTGACCTAGCAATAAAACGTGCCCTGACCACACGATCTGTTTCTGCGTTTTTTATTCTGGTCTTTTCCATTTTGATCTGTAAAGAATGCTGGTTACAACCTGGAAAGTTGATTTCCCCATAGAAGTGCTCTGCTTAGGAGAGACCACCAGACCACCATGCCAGGCCCTGAGGTCATGTTTGATTTTAGGAGATGATGCCTAGATGCCTCCCCTGGGCTGTGCACATCCGCGCTCATCCTGGCTGTGGACCGGAGCTGCCTTCACATAATCCAGGCTGACATTTACTGATATTTTCCTGCCTCACGGGGTAAGGTCCACAGAGTGCCCACAAGCCTGCATGGCTGAATGCTTCCCTCACAGGCTGTGTGTGGCTGTGACCCAGCACCCAGTGGCCCTGCCCATCCCACCAGCTCTCCCTCCTCCCTCCAGCCTTGTGTTTTGTGGTGTCTGCCCAGACCGCAGGGCTCCCGTGCCTGCCTCCCCCCAGCCTTGTGCTTTGCATTCCAGCTTTGTCCGTTTGCCACACACAGCCTCCCACCACGCACGTCACCTGCCGCCCTCCAGCTGTGGACATTGGGCTATCTCCAGTCTGGGGATATTTGAACGGTCTGGGTCCACATATACACGTGTCTGTCAGACACAGCCTAGAGCACATGACTTGGGCAGGATGAGCCTGTGGTCAGTCCACTCAGCCGCCAGCCAGGGAGTGGGTTGCCCCCGAGCTCATGCCCAGGCCCACCACTCCCAAATGGGCGGCTTGTCCCATGCTGGCTGACTGCGTGCTCATGCTTCGTCTCTAAAATGCCCACTTCTGTCTTTTGTCAAGTTTTGGAATCTTTATTGTTGATTTCTAATTTAATTCCTTCACAGAGAATTATTCTGTTTAATTTCAATCCTTTTAAATTTGTCACACTTGTTATCGGGCCCAGCAGATGGTCTTAGTCACACACTGAGAAAGAGAGTGTCTTTTGCTGTTTCAGGGGAATGTTCTAGAAATGCCACCCAGGCCAAGGCAGCGGACAGCTGTTTGCATCTTCGGTGTCCTTGCTGTCTGCTTTCTCTCTTGATCTTTGAGAGGGGAGACTTGGTGTCAGTACCTAACGGTGGATTTGGCCACTCTCCCCAGCACTGCCTGGTTTTGCCTCTTACTTGGTGGCTCCTGTATCATCATGTGACATCCCTTTTTACCACTGCTAATGTCCCATGTTTAGAAGCTACTTTCTATGATCACGGCATAGACTGCTGCTTTATTTCCATGGTGTTTGCTTCAGCTAACGATGTCATTTCATTACTGTGAGGAGGGTTTCCTGCAGACAACCGTGACCACCACCTGGTTGGGTGCAGACCGTCTCCATCGCTGTCACCCCAGAAAGCTCCCCCTGCACTCCAGGACACCACTGATGTGATTTTCATCACTACAGATCACATTTTGTGGGTCAGAATTTCATGTGAGTGGAGTGTGTTCTGTGTGTGGCTCTCTCAATCCCCGGATGCTCTGGGTGTCCATCCACCTGCTGGACACCAGTGATCTGCCCCTTCTGTGAACATGCTGCAGTGGCTCACAACGCACATTGGGATCCGGGATCGCTTCCAGCTTGCACCTGTTAGGACTGAAGCTACAAGGAACGTCAATGCCCATGTCTTTGTGTGGGCATCTGTCCTTATTTCTTTTGGTCAGTTATTGAGGAGTAGAATTGCTGGGGCATGGCATGTTCATACTTCTGTCTCTATGAGGAACCCCAAACTGTTTTCCAGGGAGGCTGCACCTTGCCAACACTCTCTCCAACCTGCAGTGTTTCATTGTTTCACAATTGGCGGTTGTAGTGAGTGTGTGATTTTAATTCGTGCATCCCTGCTGACTGGTGATGCTGACACGTCTCTGTGGCTCCATCTCCTTCTCCTGGTAGTAGCAGAGACACTCCAAGTGCCAGCCTGCCAGCTGCCATTCACACGTCCTCTTCTTGTGAAGTATCTGCTGAAATATTTTGCCCATTATTTTATCAGATTATCATACAGCACACCTGTAGTCCCACCTACTCTGGAGGCTGAGGCAAAAGGATGGCTTGAGCCCATCACTGCACTCGGCCTAGGCAACAGAGCGAGACCCTGTCCCTGGGAAAAAAAGTATCTGTCAGGCCTCCTACCACCCAGTGAGACAAGCAGCTTAGTTTGCTTTCTGGGATTCTGCCCTCCACACAGCAGCCACACTGGGTAATCTGGAATTTTACTTCTAGAGGCTGAGACGTGACTGTCGGTGGAGGGCTGGCTCTCCTGTCCACAGCGAGCGTCTCTGGAAGTCTCAGCTTTCTGGGATTCCCTGGGCATGTGGCAGAGCTACTGCTCTTTTCCTTTTCTGCAAGATTCGTCCTCTGACAGGATCAGAGGGGGTCTCGAGAGTCCACCTTCTGGTGTTCTCCGGGTGGCAGAATGTGTTTCTGTCCTATTCATTTAAGTGGTGGTTCCACTGTGAAACTTGGTGATTTTTCTTCAGCACTTTGAAAACATTGTCCTCCCATCTCTGCTGCCCACCTGCTTCGTGGTCCTCTGTGGTTTGGCTACAGGTTTCCCCTGGAAAGAGTCTTTAAAGATTTCCCACGGCCTTCAGCACATGCTGAGTCAGCACCGGATCTGAGGGCACGTGTGCAAATCTGCTCAGTTGGGCACTCTGAGCTCTTCTAAACTGAGATCTCGAATCTTTCTCTAATTCGCAAATCTTTAACACCCAGTTACTCCAGCACTCCCACCCCCACATAGCCCCCACCTCCTGGTGCTGACACCTGACCCTTCTATTTCTGTTCTACCTCTTCTCAAGGCCTCCTGGGCAGTGTCTCGAGCTCGATCTGACCCCTCACCAACATTTTCCCTGCGTCCATTTTGCACTCAGCCCACCTATCAATTCCTCGTCTCTCCTTTTGTGTTTCAGCCTCACCACATTCCTAGATGGTTTTCCTTCGTACCTGTTCATTCTGGCTTTGTGTCACTGATATCCCGCCTGACCTCCTCAAAGAATGATAATTTTACAAATTGTTGGACCAAAGAGGACACGAAAATTCTCCTTTATGTGGTTCAGCTTTTCTCTCTCAATGTTTTTCTCCGCAGTTATCTCGTTTTCCACTTGTTAACATGTCCCTTAAACCCACATAATAGTGCTGTGTGTGCATGAATGTGAGCGTGTATCTGGGCCATTGCCACCTGGAAAAGATAGGGCCAGCCCACACCTGGGCCAGGTGTCTGCAGGGTGCACACAGGAGCCCTTTCCTCCCACTGTACTGACCCTGGTCAGGGTTCCCGCCATGGCCCACAAGGCCCCATGGGCTCCTGCCACATGACCACACTCGTGAACCCTCTAGCTCTAGCACCTCCCCCCTGCCCTCGGAGCCACCTGGTACCCCCAGCCCCCTCCCATGTGTGAACCCATCCATCCCGTGGGGAGTGGTTCTGTGTGTTCCCCACCCCTGCTGTCCCCCCCAGGGTCCCCCATCAGACTGGCAGCTCCAGGCTCCCTGTGCAGAGAATGGGGTGTGCTGGGGCCCAGTTCTGAAGGGGGCCCTCCCCAGCCAGAAGGCAGCAGAGCCATAGGCCAAGGCTGAAATCTCAAGGTGATTACGCCTTGGTCCCTTGAGCCCAAACAGACACCTCCTGAGCTCAGTGCTGAGGATTGGAGGAAGGTAGTGTCAGTGGGGAGGGGACTCCAGGCAGGCCAGCAGTTCTTCCAGACCTCCCACTCCCTGCCAGCAGAGGAAGGGTGAACTGGGGGGACTTGTGTCCACACTGCCCATCACTCAGAGCACGGGGGCCAGCCCAGCTCATCCCAGGAGGTGCCATCTGTCCCTGGTGTGGGCTAGGCTCCCTCCTTCTGGCCAAGCTGCAGTGTTGATGCTATGGGGTCATGGTAAAAGAGAAAGGCCCCTGCTCAGCCTCTCCCACCCACATAGGGCCCTCTGTGCCCACAGCCAGGACCTGGATCCCTAGAGGTTGACTCTCCTGGGGCTGCCTGGTATCCAGGGTGGCCAGCCAGGCAGGGGCCAGAGGAGGAGGAGGCCTTGTCCACGTGCCTATGCCCCACCCCCACCCCCACCTGCTGCTACTTGCAAGCCTGGGATTCCATTCAGGGGATACGGCAGGAAAGGAGGGAGCACCTCCCACAGGTCCCCTGACTATGGCCCATGTATCCCCAGAACCCTGGCAGGGGCAGGGCCTGAGGAGGGTGAGCCAGTCCCTCTGCTTGCAGCTGGCCCTCCCAGCCCTGTGGGCACCCAGACCCAGGCCCAGAGACTTGCCAGCTGCTCACCTACAGCGTCTTGGTGTGACCCCCTCCCTGGAGCTTGTATACGGCAGAACCCGTGGGGTACCAGCTCCATCCACCCCTTAGTCCTCCCTTACCCCAACTCTGGGTTCCAATGGGGACAGGTGGAGCTGCACAAATCATTGAGAAAAACCAAGAAAACACCAATAAGCCAGCATGTGGAGGAGACGGAAGGCTTTCCTTGAGCTCTAAACCCCAGAACATGAGTCACAGATTTCACTGGAAATCCAAAGCTGATGTGACAGGCAATGGTACCATCAGTGTTTAAACTGTGTGGGAAAGTGTGGGGGAGGGAGACCCTTCCAAATCATTTTTTTCATTAAGCAAGTCCCAGACCCTATAAAGAAAACTGCAGACAGTGTCACTTAGGAGTATTGATGTAAAAGTTCTACATACGGCAAACAGAACCACTCCCACATCAGGGGGTAATGTGAACTGGGTCGACAATTTGGCTTCTTCAAAATTTTTTGAGACAGTATCTCACTCTGTCATCCAGACTGGAGTGACATGGTGTCACAGCAACCTCAAACTCCTGGGCTCAAGAGATCCTCCTGCCTCAGCCTCCCAGGTAGCTGGGAGTACAGGTGCCATCACACCCGGCCCAACCTGGCTTTTTTTTTTTTTTTGTTTTTTTTTTTTTTTTGTAGAGACAGAGTCTCACTTTGTGGCCCTCGGTAGAGTGCCATGGCCTCACACAGCTCACAGCAACCTCCAACTCCTGGGCTTAAGCGATTCTCTTGCCTCAGCCTCCCGAGTAGCTGGGACTACAGGCGCCCGCCACAACGCCCAGCTATTTTTTTTTTGGTTGCAGTTCAGCCGGGGCTGGGTTTGAACCCGGCACCCTCGGTATATGGGGTTGGCGCCTTACTGACTGAGCCACAGGCGCCGCCCCCAACCTGGCTTTTTAATGGATGTGAGAACAGCTCAGTACTTAGGGATAAACTAAAATTAACAGCTAATATTTCCAAGAAGAAAGGTAATTTGACCATGTCCATAACAGTACTAAATCATCTTTAATATCCATTCTTGATTTCTTAAATCTCTTAATACGATAAGAGCAGATGGATTTTACTATCATGTGACAAAATATATCTGTTTGAGCTTCTAAGCTAGTGCCATGCTTGAGGGACAAACACTAGAAGCATTTCTATTAAGCCAAGAAGAAGATGAGAAATATCTGCCCCCACACTGTTCTTGGACAAAGTTCTAGAGTATTCACCAGCACCATCAGACAAGAAAAAGGATTTGGAGTTAGAAAAATTGGAAAGGAGATGGTGAGGTTATTACCTGCAGAGGATATCACTGCAAACGCGGAAAGTCCAAGAAAATCATCTGAAAATAAAAACCACCATGAATAAGATACTTGAGTAAGAAGGCCAGATACAAATACAGTGCTCGAGGACCTCAGCCTGTGGGTGAGCAGCGAGACAGAGGAGGTGGACCTGACACGGGTGAGTGAGCTGCCCTGGAGGAGGACACCAGGCTTCCCTAGGAAGACACTACAGAGCCACTCGCTGCTGAATGCATTTACACACCGAGTGTGGGATTGTGTAGGATGAATGGCTGATTCTACCGTTCACTGAACAGCTGGGAAATTCTGGGGGAAAAGACAAAAGAGAACCGCTCTTCCCAGATTTCAAAATCTTAAATGAATCTATGATAATTTAAGAAGCATGGTCCTTGCATGCAAATAGGCAAGCTCATAGGACAGACAGGAGAGTGTGAAAGGGCCAGAAGCAGGGACGGAGGACAGGAGAGCTGGGGCTGGATTCCAGCGAGCATCCGGCTGGTCTGGCGCCCTGTTCAAAGAGAGGGAGCTGGATTCTGCCCTCACACCTTAAACGAAGTAACTCCCTACATCAACATGTAAACATTTACCACAAGGAAGTGCGTTTTCTACTTTAGGACCAGGGCCTTTTAAAATGGGCCACAAAAATTCAAAAGCCATAGAAGATAAATCTATAACGTTGATGAGGTAAAAGTTGTTTTAAAAATCTCTGTGGAGATATGTCACCAGCAAGGTTAAAAGAATACAAAATGACAAACGCAGTCACAGTTCCCATCACACATACACGGCTGGCTCCATGAGGGGCTCCCACAAATCAATACCCAAAACAGCACAGAAGAGGAGTCAGAGGACACATTTCCAAGAAGAAAATATTAGGAACTTTCGAAGTGTTCAAACTGCTTGGAAGAGAAATGCATTTTCACCCGTTGGAATGTCCCGAACCAGCCAATTATACACAGGGTTTTGGGAAGCAGCTGCTGCCTTCCACCCAGCAACTAACTCTGTTTCAAGGAATTTATTCCTGAGATATTCTTTCAAACTCTGGCAAAATTTGCACACATATGAGAAGAGGCACTGTGCTGGAGAGACCACATAGCCTCATTCCCCAACAAAAGCTGCTGCCTGCGGATGGCCCATGGATGCCCTGCCAAGATAAGGCCCGCCTACACAGGACAGCCTGGGACAGTGTGTACATGGGGCGCACGCCTGTGCTCCTGGGCATGCAGAACTCTCTGGAAGTCTGCCTGGTGGGTGTGGGTGCTGGGGTTGAGACAGAAAGTGGCATCACCACACTGCCACACCTTAGCACCTGCACGCCCCACCTTGCTGCAGACCAGTGCAAAGGCCATTGGCTCCCCAGATCCCAGAATGGTGGGATCACAGAGCTGGGATCTCCCCTGCCTAGGCTTCCTCAGGAATAACACAGGGAATGTAAAGGACAGAAGTCTCTCCCAGGTCGTCAGGGGCATCCACAGAAGTGCCAGAGGATGGCCAGGCACACAACCCATACCAACAGTCAACCCAAGATGTGCCCAGGATTCTTATGGTGGAGAGGGTCCCTGGGTCACTCGTGGGGTCAGGAGCCCACAACCTGGCACTTGGGGCTGGAGCCTCTGCTGTCTCTTCTGGGGCCAGCACCCATAGGCTTGCTGAGGGGAAGAGAATGGGGTTTTGGGTCTCCCAATAAAGTTGTACCCATAGTTGCAGTATCGCTGTCTGGTCTTCCCTGGATCTTAGGATAAAAATCATGAGTCTGAGGAAGGCCCAGCTCAGCTATGTTCCTGCAATTCTGTAAGCAAGTGGCCCCAGGGCCTTGGCACAGCCACCCCTTCTTCCCCCTCCTGCCCCACCCCCAGGGGCTCTCATTCTTCTGGTCCTCCTCCGGGAGTCTCTCAGCCCCACCCCAGTGAAGGACACTTACCACCCTCAGTACCTGGCTACGTTCATGGTGGCAGGGCCACATCTGTGTTAGGTGAGCACACCTGTGCCAGGTGGGCGAGCACATCTGTGAGGGCTGGGTGAGCACAGCTGGGAACCACCTGCTGTGAGCTTCTAAGGGGCAGACAGGCAAACATGAAGTGCCTGTTAATGCCAGTGGGCTCTGGGTGGAACCAATCAGTAGAGAGAAGGGATGACAGCCCTGCCCATGCAGGGTCTGCGTTGGGAGGTGGCGCTGGGTGAGAAGCAGACTACAGAGCATCCTACTACCTACCACGTGCAACCCAAGTAGACCCGTACGCAGGAGGAGACTGCAGGGAAATTCTTGAGCCTTAGCAGAGCTAAGTGAGCTTTTAAACATCTATATTTTATAAGTTTAAACTTTCTGTTATAGAGTATGACTCACTTTTATCATTTTTTTTCCTGTCACCCAGCCTGGGGTGCAGTGGCCATGCACATGTGGTCAAAACTCATTGCAGCCTCAGCCTTCTGAGCTCAAGCCATCCTCCCACCCCAGCCTCCTGAGTAGTAGGCCTGGGTCTAGGGGAGTCTGGAGGGGACTGGGAAGGTCTGGAGGGGTCTGGTAGTCTTGGGAGACTGGGGGTGTCTGGTGGGACCTTATCTGGGGGGTCTGGGGGTGTCTAGAGAGGTCTGTTGGGGTCTGGAGGATCTGGTAGGGTCTAGGAGGTCTGGAGGGGTCTGATGGAGTCTGGTGAGTCTGGAGGGGTCTGGGTTCATGTCCTGCCCATGCCCACCCCAACCCTCTCGGTCTTCAGCAGCCCTGGCTTGGAGCTTCAGCTCTATCCTGGCCACCCGCACCTGGCTGATCAATTCAGCTGAGTGTCCTTGAAGAGCATGAAGGAGGAGGTTACTCTGCTGTAATTGCCCAGAACAGCTCCATAGTCTGCTCCTCACCCTCAAAGCCCCACCGCCACCTCCCAAAGCAGACCCTGCCTGAGCAGGGCTGTCAACCTTTCTTTCCACTGACTGGCCACCATCAGGTCCAACCCTAGCAGGACACAGTGAGCTGACCAAGAGGGAAGGGTGAAGGGAGCCTGAGCACACGGTCTGCAGGTAGGCAGGGGTCTGCTTCAGGTTCTGCACTGGGCACCTGCTCTTTCTAGAAAGTCCTGCACGGCTGGTGATGCCACCTGCCCTCAGCCCCAGGCCTGACATGGGGGGCTCAGAGATGGATGGGGCAGCATCTCCAGTCCACCAGCACCCACTCTCTGTGATGCCATCCCCAGCCCCCAGGCTTGTTTGTATCTCCCAGGAAGATGCCGCTGGTGAGTTACCCTTGGCAGATACAGGGCCGAGTGGCTGCCCCCACATCCCACATGTCTGAGGGCCTGCAATGACCCTGTTCCGACCCTGGGCCCACACAGCTGCAGGTGCTAGCTTACACCCTCAAAGTCCCAGCTAGTTCCTTCTGTACCGCAAATCAGCACAAAGTGAAGGGTGAAATCTCATTTACATGGTGCTTATCAGCATTGCCAGCAAGCCCTGGCTGGGGTGGGCAGGGGTTCCAGCCCTTTGAGGTCTGTTTCAAGTCAGCTGCTGTTCGTCCTGCCACCCACCTGCCCGGTCATCATGGCAGGCTCATGGCAGTCACAGCCCCACAGGGTTCACTCACTGGGCCCAAGGTGAGATAGCCCTCAGCACTGCTGAGCCACCTTGCACCTTAGGGCATCAATCCTGCTTGGCGAGCATCCAGCTCATGGCCCCTCTCTCTGGGGAGGGATTAGTATGAAGAGGACACCCAGGCTCAGCACCTCCTGCCTTCAAGCCCCAGATAGCAGAGAGCCTTGCACTGGGGCCCAAGGACCCAGGCCCCCAGCCCTGCCTCACCTCTGCACATCCTGGCTGTGACCTTGGACAGGCCTCAGTTCCCTGAACTGAGAAGCAGGACTGACACTGCTGTGCCAAACTTGTGGGGACCATTCCATGGAGGTGCAAGCCCTGCCTGAAAAGTCCTTGATGTCCCCCAGTGGGGGAGGGAGCCATCAGGGCAGAGGGCTAGGCCAGCAGCAGAGAGATGGGGTCAGGCTAAGCAGGGAGCAGGCCTGGCTCCTGTGCCTCACTGGATCACCAGGGGAGAGGCTGCTTCCTGGGCGACACCCTGACCTCCCCCGGATGGGGAGGAGACAAGGATGGTCCCACCACCTCTGGAATCTCACTGAGAGAGAGGTGCTCCCACCTGTACCTGCAGAAGACACAGCCCAGCAGGGTGTTCCCACTGGGTGCTGTGCCTTGTACCCAGACAGAAGTGTCCCCAGATGGCAGGCCAGGATGAGTAGTGCTGGGTGTGTGGGCAAGCACACTTGGGACATGCACTGCCCCAGGGGACTAGAGGTGTGGAATCCCCAAGGTCAGGTGCCCTGCAGGTGCTTGGAAACATCTACTGTGGGGGAGGCAAGAACCAACACCTGCCAAGTGAGGGGCTACTCTCTCCTCACAGGGGAAGCCCCCCAGCCACAGCAGCTCCCCAGGGAGTCATGAGGACTCGGGCTCAAAGGCTTCAGGCTGAATGCTGGCAAGGGCCTCCTTGAAGGAGCATTCAAACTCCTGCATGATAGACTGAGAGAATTTCTGTGGGTAGGAAAAAGAACGTGTAATTTATAAAACCTCCCTAGAGGAAATCACCATATGAGGATCCATAAACCCTTATGGTGCCTGGCCACAGCAGGGACCTCTGGGCAAGAGGAGGAGCTCAAAGAACCAGCTCCAAGAAGGCAGAACCCAGGTCAGGGCACTGCCCAGCCCATAGGTATGCATAACACTGACCAGGGACAGATATTCTCCGCTCTCTGCCTCCGTGAGTCTAAAGACAGGGCTGGATTTCAAGTACTAAAAATAAAGTATTCTGAAGGGGTTATTATGCCCCAACTCCACCTTGGTAAGGGCTTTCAACACTCCCTTTAAGCCAGGAAGCTCAGCTAAAAGAGTTTAGTAATAACTGCAAAACCCCAGCTTCCTCTTGTAGGCACTCCCCTTACAGGGTGTTGGCTCTTGTGAAATTCGGCTTGCATTAAGGATTCCCCCTCCCCTACTAAAAGCCCCTTATAAAAGGTTTCCACCCTGGCTTCTAGGGGTCGGGAGATTTTGACGTGTGAGCCCGCTCTTGGCCCGGCTGGTCAATAAAGGACCTTTGCTTAATTTGGACTCAGTGTGCGGGTGTTTCTCTATTCCACTTGCTTCGGGTCTAACAGGGTTACTCGCATTCTCAGAGAAAAGAACAAGAAGAAATGGCCTTGAAACACAGCTGGGGAGATGGCAGTCAGACCTTGGCAGGCACTTCACACCTGTGATGACTCTGGGTCTCAAATGCTGGAGAGAGCAAGGAAAAGAGGAAGGGACCAGCTCCTGCAGCTGATGAGAGAGCAGACAGACCATCATCCTGCCTGTACATGGATGGACACAGCCAGTGAGGACCCTGCTCACAGTCCAGCATGTGGGGTACAGGGTCCCACAGAAACAGAAACATGCAGGCATTTCTGTTCTCACTATTCACAGCTGACTTTTCCTTGAACATTCACTATGTGCCTGGCACCATCCTATGCTCTTCATGAGGCTCATAATCTTCACAAATAGCATATACTTTCAAGGTCACATAGAACATTTACCAAAACTGACCACATTCTGGGCCATAACTCAAGTTACTTCTCAAAGGATTGAAATCACATCATACATTTCTGACCACAATGCAATTAAGCAAGAAATCCGAAACCAAAAGTTGAAAATGTCCCGTTTTAGAACTAAGAAATATACTTCTAGGTAGCCCACAGGTCAAATAAAAGTATCACAATAAAAATCAGTAGGTATTTTAAATTTAATGATGATGAAAATTCTACACATCAAAACATAGCTATAGCTACTGTGTAAGGAAAATTAATGGCTTTAACTATATATCTTATAAAAGAAAACCTGGAAATCAGTGAATTGAGCATCCACCT
Source organism: Nycticebus coucang (assembly GCF_027406575.1). NCBI lineage: Eukaryota > Metazoa > Chordata > Mammalia > Primates > Lorisidae > Nycticebus > Nycticebus coucang. The sequence continues at coordinate 66,821,045 of NC_069800.1, read as the reverse complement.
TAAGAAGTTAGAAGAGGCTGGGTGCAGTGGTTCATGCCTGTAATCCTAGCACTCTGGGAGGCTGAAGCAGGTGGATTGCCTGACTTCAGGAGTTCAAGACCAGCCTGAGCAAGAGTGAGGCCCATGTCTCTAAAAATAGTTGGGCATTGTGGTGGGTGCCTGTAGTCCCAGCTACTTGGGAGGCTGAGGCAAGAGAATCTCTTGAGCCCAAGAGTATGAGGTTGCTGTGAGCTGTGATGCTACAGCACTCTACCTAGGGTGACAAAGTGAGACTCTGTCAAAAAAAAAAAGTTAGAAGAGATAATGAAATCAAAGAAAGTAAAAAGAAATAGTAGGAAAGAATTTAATAAAATGAAAAACCAACAAGAGCATCCCAACAAAGACAAAAGATGTTTTGTTATAAGACTAAGAAACAAAAATAGAGAAAACTCAATAACAGGAATGAAAAAAGGGGCTGTAACCACAGATTCTGCAGACATTTAAAAGATGACAATAATATGAACACTTTTATGCCAATTAATCAGAAAATTTAGAGGAAATACAAATCCCCAGGGGAAAACTAACTTATCAAAACTGACGAGAAAAAAATAGAAAGTCTGAATAGTCTTATGTTAGTCTCATTACTTAAAGCTTGCACATACACGCCCAGAAAACCAGTGAATCCTAACAAACACTTAAAGGAAAAATAACACTAATATTAAGCAAATTCCCCAAGAAAATAGAGTAAGAATCTTTTCCACCTTATTCTACAGGGCCTGCATAAAACTAACACCAAAATTTAAAAAAGATTTTATGAGAAAGAATAGTTATTGACTCATATGACCTCATGAATACAAGTGTAGACGTCTCAGACAAAATATTTGTGAATCACCTCAACAATACATAAAAGGGGTAACAAAGTGTAAACAAGGTTTTCCTGAGAATGCAGGGTTTGTTCAATGTTGAAAAAAATCAATCACTGAAAATAATCATCTTATTGATACAAAAAAGAATTTGCAAAAAACATTGGCTGGGGGAGGCACCTGTGGCTCACTGAGTAGGGCACTGACCCCATATACCGAGGGTGGTGGGTTCAAACCCGGCCCCCGCAAACTGCAACAAAAAATAGCCAGGCACTGTGGCAGGCGCCTGTGGTCCCAGCTACTGGGGAGACTGAGGCAAGAGAATCACCTAAGCCCAAGAGCTGGAGGTTGCTGTGAGCTGTGATGCCACCGCACTCTACTGAGGGTGACAAAGTGAGACTCTGTCTCTACAAAAAAAATAAAATAAAATAAAAAAATAAATAAAAAAAACATTGGCTGGTCATGGTGGCTTATGCCTGTAATCTTAGCACTTTGGGAGGCCAAGGCAGGAAGACTGGTTGAGGCCAGGAATTTGAGGCTGCAGCAAGTTGTGATGCCACCACTGTACTCTAGCTGGGTGAAAGAGTGAGAACTTGCCTCAAGAAAGTTCTTGAGGGGGGCATGGTGGCTCATACCTGTAGTCCCAGCTACTTGGGAGACTGAGGCAGGAGGATCACTTAAGCTCAGGAGTGTGAGGCTGCAGTGAGCTATGATCAGGCCACTGTACTCCAGCCTGGGTGACAGAGTGAGATCCTATCTTTAAAAAAGAAACCAGAAAGGGCCAGGTGTGGAGGCTCACACCTGTAATCCCAGCACTCTGAGAGGCCGAGTTAGGCAGATTGCTTGAGCTCAGGAGTTCAAGACCAGCCTGAGCAAGAACAAGATCCTGTTTTTACTAGAAAAAGAAAATAGAGAAACTGAGGCAGGAGGATGGCTTGAGGCCAAGAGTTTGACATTGCTGTGACTTATGATGACACCATGGCACTCTAACCAGGGTAAGACTTTGTCTAAAAAAAAAAAAGCATCTTGAAAAAAAATTAATGGCCTGTCTTGACAAGGACTCTCCCGTAACTAGGAATAGAACAGAACTTAATCTGATAAGAACATCTGTAAAAGCCAGCTACTGCCATCATTCTTAATGGTGAAATGCTGGAATTCAGTGCTTTTCCTCAATGTCAGGACTTAAGTAAAGACGTTTATTATCACCTGTGTGATTCAATATTGTACTGGAGGTTCTTGCCAGTGCATTAAGGGAAGAAAAAAATTAAAAGCAAAATATTAGAAAATATTGGGGGAAATACCAGAAAGTGTTATTTCCACACAACAGAAACCTACTTCACAGTAAAAAGGATTAAACAGATTAAAATAGTGATAGCAAAAACCACATGGATAAATTTCAAATGCATTGTCCTGAAAGATGGTCAAACCTAACAGCTATAACTGATGATTCTGTGTACATGACACCCTAGAAAGGGCAAATGGACAGGAACAGCCTTGTGCTGCAGGCCTCAGAGCAGCTGACAGCAGGTGCGCTACTGCCTGGACCATCTGGCCATGGTCACAAAGTTTTACCCTTGTTAAAACTCACACCAACAAAGGTGACTGTTTCTGCGCCCACATTACCCAGTAAGGGAACACAGCAAGATGCTGCTGAACCCCGCTGGGTCTTGGTGGGGACGTGGAGTGAGACCCCCACCCTGCTGGCAGGACATGGTGACAGCCACTCTGGAAAGCAGACGTCTCTGCTAACACTGAACTGCACACGGTCTGCGTCTCAGCTCTGCACTGTGGGGCCACAGCCTGTGGGAACTCACACTCAACGCAAGATGCAAATAGGGATTCTTGCACAGGACCCTTTAGGGCAGCTCCATGCCAGACAGCACTGCCGTCCCAAGGGCAGCACACTTCATAGTGGGTAGTATTCCTAGAGGCTGCTCTTATGCACATAGGGACCAGCCTCACTAGATGCTTCCCCAAGAAACAGATGTCCTGGAACATGCGTGGCACAGCTCCCCTAGTGGCACTCCCTCCTACACATGCAAACAGAGGCTCCGCCTGAGAAGCCAGGAAGGTGGCCATCCTGGGGTTGAGGTCCTGTCTCCCAGGAGGCACTCCAGCTTCACACACCAATGCCCACTCACAGCCACATGGCTACATTTGTGTGTTTTTCTGCTGGGTTAAACCTACATTTGGGGAATGTTTTTCTGTTTTTGAGACAGAGTCTCACTATGTCACCCTTGGTAGAGTGCTGTCGCCTCACAGCAACCTCAAACTCTTGGGCTCAAGCGATTCTCTTACCTCAGCCTCCTGAATAGCTGGGACCACAGGCACCTGCCACAACACCTGGTCATTTTGTTGTTGTTGCAGTTGTTGTTGTTTAGCAGGCCCAAGCTGGGCTTGAACTTACCACCTTCGGTGCTTGTGGCTAGAGCCCTATTCACTGAGCTACGGGCACCGAAACAGGGAATGTTTTTATTTATTTATATATATATTTTGAGACAGTCTCCTTCTGTCATCCTAGGTAGAGTGCAGTAGTGTCATAGCTCACAGCAACCTCAAACTCTTGGGCTCAAGTGATCCTCTTGCCTCAGCCTCCTGAGTAGCTGAGATTATAGGCATCAGTCACCACGCCCGGCTTGGGGAATGTTTTTAAAAGTCAGCACACAGTGTCATGTTTGGAAAGTCCTATGGCCAGGCCTGTGCTGAGCCTCTCCCCAGGCCCTGTTGGGCCTCCGCTGCTGTGGAACAAGGGTTAATGTTGGGCATAATTGCCGGGTAACGTCCAGGCCAGTCTGAAAGGCCCTCACAGCAGGACGACTGGCTCTGAGAAAGGAGCCCTCTGCTTGGCTTCATGCTGGGGACTCCCTCAAGTCCCTCTCCTAATAGCAGGAACCCATGTCAGTGGGGCAGAGGAAAGGGACAGACACAGAGAAGGGGCTGGAGGTGAGATTTAGGATGTTGGAGGGAGCGCCAAAGCAGCCCAGCTGTCCTCATCAGCAGTCTCAGCAGAATGGAGAGGAACAGGTCCTCATGGCCCTGTGCTCACCTGCACCAGCTAGCTGAGGCCCCTTCCCTCCAACACTCTCTCCTTAGGCAGCATGGATAGCCATCCGCTTGCTGCAGAAATAGGGCAGGGGGATCAGAATGGACACTGTGACCAGCTGACCTCCTCCATCCCAACCGCAGCAGGGAGCCAGAGGGAGACACACGTCCACCTTAGATGCTTGAGGGGAACCCAACCCCATCTCAGAGGAAGATGAAACCCTCTGGGGGCTGAGAAGTTGGCCCTCCCAGGGGTCTGCAGTGGTAGGAACACTCAGGTGGCTTCAGTAAGGAGGGCCCCTGGCCAGAGGGAGGCTTAGGCCAGCACCCAGGAGGGGAGCAACCACCCCGCTGGTGACTGGAAGCGCAGAGCTAACACCACAGCTGCCCACCTGCCCAGGGCCTTGGCAGCTGATTGGGATTCCCCCAACCCCCAAGTCCTTACCTGTCCCTGTGTCCCAGAGGAGTGCACAGCACAGAAACAGAAACCAGGAGGCAGGGCAGTCCCGGGAGCTCATGGAAGTGGCCCTTCAGCTGCCTGCCCATTCATTTCTTCCTGACCACAAAGCTGGAACTCCTCCATCCACACCCTCACAGGCCAGGCAGGCTGTTCCCCTGCTGCCCACCCATACATTCACACGCTAGGGCCAGAGATCACAGCTAGTGCCACACTGAGGGGTGCCCCACCCGCTGTCCTGACATTTACATTCACAGTGGGTGCACACAGAGGGGAACGTTGAGAGGCCAGTAGGCCTCTCCTGCTGTAAACAGCATTGAGTTCTGCAGACGTGGGGAGTCCCTGCCGGCCTCAGCCTGAACCAGACAGAAGAGCAGAAGTGCTGGAGAGTGGGAAGTGAAAGGGTCTGGGGGATGCCAGCTGGGGGTGTGGGGTACGAACAGTGGGTAGGGTGGCCCTGATGCCAAAGCTATGAGGCTAGTGGACCATGGAACACTAAGTGGTCTAGGCCTCTCTGGCAGCTGTCAGGAGGGACCCAAAGAGGCTGGAGTGGAGCTCAGAGTCGGGATACAGAGGCCAAGGTGACTCAGTGACCGGCATCAAGATGCCACTGAGCAGGAGGGGGCGGGGATGTCAGCTGCTGGTGACCAGAGCCCTTCTCCTCCCAGGTCTTGGGCAGCAGGTGGGCAGAGCATTCCCCACTGGACCCCCAGACCCCTGTGCTGAGCTAGGGGAGGGGGAACATGAGTGTGGGCCCAGCCCTGGGTAAGCTCTGACCCCCACACGGTAGGGTCCTGGGTCCTAAATATCCCAGACTCTCTTGCCTCCCAGCTCAGCAGAGACCCTGCTGCACATGGACTTCCAGGGATATCCTACCAGGGAATCAGCCCAAGGCCTCATATACTGGGGTGACACACCCCCATCCAGTGTCCACTCCCACCCAGTGCTGGGACTCCAGCCTGGTGCAGACTCTGTGACCCACTCCAGAGCAGAGGGACAGCCTTGAACACAAACCTGTCTTGCTCAGGGTCCCTCTCATTGCACCCCCATACCCCGGGTGTTGTCTGAGACCCCCAGGAGCTTAGTGAAACCCTGGGAAGCTCAGGTCTCCTGCCACCCACCCAACCATACCCTACTCCAGGCACCCAGGTCCTGCTTCCTGGAAGGTCAAATCACCCTCAGATCACAAGACCTGAGCACATCCCATGGTGGCCCCAGGAGTGCAGGCAAATCATTGACCTCTTCTTGTCTGAAAGCCAGAGTCCCTCACCCCAGCTGCTCTGTCCACTCTGGTCCTGCTGTGGGCACAGGAAGGTTGCAACTTATGAAAGTCCCCTCTCCCAGACATCAGGCCCCACTCCATGCTGACCACACTCCCAGAGACAGTGGGCCACGGGCAAGTGTGATGTCTGGGTGGCAGCTGCCCTTGGGGTCCCCTGACATTGCTGGGGTGTAGCTCCCAACTGCTCTTGCCAGATGCCTGGAGGGCAGGTGACACACAACCCTGGCTGCCCTTGGCCAATGCTGACCCATTCAAGGTGGACAGCCTGGCCTTGCTGCATAGCCATTGGTATTGTCCACACTGCTAAGCCCCAGGCGGGTCAGGCTGAGGTACCCGCTTCTTTGGTCCCTACCAAGGGCTTCACTTCCTTTTTAGGGCCCTCAACCTGAGTTCCAACCCCACAGGTGCTCTGGGGTCACGGCACAAGGAGGCTGCCAGAGGGAGCCTTGGGTGATGAGCACCTGCAGAGGCCAAAGTCATGATGATGCTAGCCCACAGGCTGCAGCTGTGGGTGGAAGGGGCCGGCCTCCCTGGAACCCTGGCCCACCAGCTTGCTGTCCCTGGGCAATAGCATGGGGAGTGGAAGCCACGTCAGGCCCGCCTCACACACCCACAGGACGAGGAGACACAGGCCTGAGGCAGAAGTGGCTTTGCAGGCCACCCCCATGCCTCCGTGGAAAGAAGTCAGGAGGGCGGGGCCTGAGACCACTGCCCCGCAAAGTCCCACACGCTCAGCCTGGGCACTGGGACACTGCAGAGCTGGGCTTCAGGTCTCTGGGGTGAGCCATTCATCCCTGAAGTCCCACGCCACAGCCAGCTAAGGGCACCCAGCCTGGCAAACACTGGGCACATGTGTGGGTACTCACACCCACAAGCTGGTGTCACAGTGTCATCACAGACATTGAGCTCCTGACCTATCTGCCTCTTGCTCCTGGGAACAAGTCCCTTAGTGCCCCTCTGAGCAGGACCTGGGCTCATGGCCAAGGAGGAGCAGCATGGAACCTGGGCCAGCCACTGTCCTCTCCTCATGAGACCACCAGGGTGGCAGCTTTGGTGGGGGTCCCAGGCACAATGTTCCACTTCTCCCAGTCCCCACAATGGGGGGTGATCCACACGCCTCTGGGAGAAGACTCTCCCCCAGCACCCTGAGGGCCAACCCTTCCATATGTGGGTCAGGTCAGCAAAGGGACCCCACCAGCAGGCAGCAGGTGATGGAAGCTTGCTGGGCAGGGTCGCCTAGCCAGCTTTCGTCAGTCCTATGGCTTCTCATTATCCTGAGCCCCTGGCTGCTGACCTCAGACCCACAAGCAGCTGAGGGGACAGGGTCCCTACATATCAGTCACCAAGGGGCTGCAGGCCCTCCCGAGGATGAAGAAACTACAGCTCGGATAAGCCTGTCCTGTTCTGCATGGGCTGAACCCCAGAGGACTAGCACAGGAGCCCAGGGCCCAGTTCATGCCAGGACTGTGCAAAGGGCAGCCAGTGGAGGGCACACCGAAAGCAGAGTGCACAAGCAGGCATTGGTACACGCACTGTGGGTTGTAACCAAGTGGTGACAGGGAGGGTGCAGGGTTCGCGCCACATGCAGCAGCACTATCAAGAGTCTTGGCTATAGGGCCACCGCGTGGTGGGAACCAATCCACAGGGTCACGCTGGCCACGTCTACCCAGCTGCCAGTGAGGCAGCTCAGTCTCACAGTCCAGCAGGCTAATGTCCAGTGAGTCATTCAGTGAGACTCCAACAACAGGACGAAGACAATGTGGCATGACAGGGACAGAGCCACAGGCACTGTGGCTATACAGCACCTGGGCTGCGTGTAACCGTAGGTTGGACACCTCACAGGCCCAGCAAACACTGAGAAGCATCCCTGCTCAGGTGGGCTCCCCAGAGACAAAGATGCTCCATGTCCCTACACTCTGGGAGCAAGGCCTTCCTTATACCTGCCCACCCCTGCGGGGCGTCCCACATCAGGACGAGGAGGCCACAGCCAAACCCCTTGCCTGGCCACACTTCACTCTTGATCCCTCCAGGGCACCCGGGACCCAAGTTCATGTGCTAAGAAGGCCCGGTGTCAGTGTGGTCACCTGAGGAGTCTGCCCCATGAGATGGGACTGGGCAGGGCTGATGCAGGAGGCCACCGAGGCCCAGAAGGTGAGTTTCCCACAGTGCCACTCAGTACTGCTTCTGGTATTTCCATTTCTAAAACTCCAGGCATCGTCTTCAAAAGAAAAAAAACTACAGAAAAACCTTTAACGGTGAAAAACATTTCAAAGGAACGACTCTTGTCGCTGACAGCATTGCACGTGAAGTGGTCCCAGCCCCCGAGGATGTTTCTCAGTGACCAGCCGAGGGATGGCCCCGGGGCCCTGCGTCCACACCCCGGACCCCTGGCAGCAGACAGCACCCGGCAGACAGACCCAGGCTACTCAAAAACCCCCAGGGGGCATGAAGTGGGCAGGCATCCCCACATGGTCTTGGAGAGTGAGCCACCACCTCCCATGTGGGACAGCCGGCAACAATCCCCATCTCCCAGGGCCTTGCCCCTAACGCCACCTGTAAGCCGCAGTGGCTGTTTCTTGGGTCACACAGGAGGAGGGAGGGAGGGCAGAGTGCAAACACGGCCACCACTGAGGGCCGGGCCTGGTGTGCTGGGGCCCTACCAGTTCTGGTTGTCCCAGCCCTCATCGGCAGGCGCTGCCTTCTTGGTAGCCTTGGCCCTGCCCTCCCCACCAGCACCCTCCCAACCCTCCCAGCCATCGCTGTTGCTGTTCCTGTGGTTGGAGGCTGAGCCCCACACTTCCCAGCTGTCTGAGCTCCTCCTTTCCGTGGAGGTATCCGCACAGGTCCAGCTGTCACTGCTTGGGGATTTGCGGGCCTTGGGGGGCTCAGCACTTCCAAAGGTCTCCCAGAAACTCTGGTCTATGGTGCTGCTCTGTGAGTTGTCCCCACCGCTGCTCTGGTAACCATGGCCCTCTGTGGATCTTTAAAAAATGGGGGAGACTGAGCAGCTGCTATAAAACCAGAACTTCATATCACAGACTCTCTCCCGCCCCCCCCCCCCACCCCCCGACAGCCTGGGCCACTCTCGGGCTGCAGTCTGGGCCCAGTGAACTGAGACCCAGGCCCCAGCCTGGCCCACCACTCAGAACTCTGTGCCCCTGGCAGCTCCACCGGGACCTCCATGCATGGCTGGTCCCCTCTCAGGATTCACAGCAGCCCCAACAGCCGAAGTCCCCACCAATCACCCCCATTGGAGAACAACTGGAAAGAAAAATTCCTTTTCCACTTGCTCCCAACTGTTCTGAAAATCAGCCCAAGGGGCCTGGTGGCCTGGCACTGGGGATAGAGACTAAGGACAGGTGGGACCTGCCTGGCTCAGTGGCACCACTCTGCCTGCACACGGTAAGAGGAGATGCACTTCTGCCTGTGGCAGACTGTGCCCCAGCCCCAGAAGCTGAGCATCAGTGCCTACCAGTGGCTTAAGTGCCCACAGCCTTGCTGGGCCCCACCCCATTAGCTCCTCTGTGGCTCCCCCATGGGGGTCAGCGGATGAGGAAGCCAGATATACATCACTCCAGGCAGACATGCTCAGCATACAAGCTGGGAGGCAGTGGAAATGCAGAGCAGGGCACACACGCCTCCAGGCACTACCCCACCCCCGCTCCCGGTCAAGTGGGTGAGACTCTCTTCCACCTACCTTAGGTGGTGGTGGCTCCTATGGGGTTCCTCAGAAGTGGATGGGCCTCTCTGGAACCCCAAGGCACCTGGGGCCTTTCTGCATGACAATCCTGCCCCTCCTCAGCAGGGATGCCATTTTCCTTCTAATGTCCATGGGAGGATGGTAGGGCAGAGAGTTGGGAAGGGACATGGCTTACCTATCCAAGGAGTCCTCTGCCTTCCCAGAAAAAAAGGTGGTGACGTCCCGCCATCCCTTACTGCCGACTCCCTGGACCTGGAAGGAGATGGGAAGAGAGGCTAGCCATGTGCCACCACCCAAAAGCCTGTTATGTGGTCCTGTGGAGAGGACCAGGTTTAAGATCTAGAAATAAGCCTCAAAGGCCTGGCACATGGTGCCCCCACCCCACACACAGAAGCAGCGCAGAGGCAAGTGTGGGACGGTGTAGCCAGGAAGCCTTGCACACAGAGCAGTGGCCTTCAAGAGCTCATGCCTGCACACAGGAGAGGTTAAGGAGGCCCGTGGGCACAGCCTGCTCCTAACACAGTAGGTGGATGGTCCCCTGGGCTTCCTCCTGGCCAAACAGCACCTCATGTTGGGAAAGGACCGGACGTGCCCACAACAGGCCCTGAGTAGCAATGGGGTGCCCCAGCTCTCAATGGTGTTGGCACTTACCAAGAAAAAGGCCAGAGCAGCAAGACAAAGGCAGAGGGAGAAAGAGCAGTTAGTGGGTGACAAGCCCCCCACCCTGGCTCAAGCTGTTTCCATATTCCTCAGGCCTCTGGGCCACTGGGCAACACTCCCGGCCCCAAAGGATGCCCCTGCTCTTGGCAGGCACCTGGCTGTGGAATGTGGAGACTGGCTTGGTTGCCCACATGGCCGGCGAGGCCTGCTCTACCTTGGATGCCAACTGAGAGACCCCACTGGACACATCATCAAAAATCTTTCCCTCCTTCACCTGTGCAGATTAAAACAGCAAGGTTAGTAGGGCAGAAGAACCTGATTAAAGCCTCAGAGGAAAAGAGGGAAACACTGGTGTGAGATCATCTGAAAGCACCACAAGGGCATGTAGGCACCTGCCATGTTAAGTCTCAAAATGCTCTGCAGTAGGCCGGATGTGGTCCCAGCACTCCGGGAGGTTGAGATGGGTGGATCACTTGAGCTCGAGAGTTTGAGACCAGCCTGAGCAAGAGCAAGACCCCATCTCTAAAAATTAGCCGGGCGTTGTGGTGGGCACTTGTAGTCCCAGCTACTCAAGAGGCTGAGGCAGGAGGATCACTTGAACCCAAGAGTTTGAGGTTGCTAAGAGCTAGGCTGAGGTCATGGCACTCTAGCCAGGGCAGCAGAGTGAGACTCTTATCTCAAAAAATAAAAAAAAGTCAAATAAAAAGCTCTGCAGTATCCTGGAAATAATTTTCATATCATGAGACCATGCCACTGTAAGGTCTGCTGGCCACTGGGGACCAAGGATGGCTTGTTAAGGAAGGGGCAGAGCCAGTGTCTCCTGAGGTCACTCCCTGAGCTGGCGTATCCTGGTGAGAAGAGGGGCAGAGGGAGCAGGGCTGACAGTCCGCAGGCTGATCTCCGTGATGTCCCTGCACCCCCCACAGCCTCCTGGCTAGGCTGACACTGTGCCCTGGCCTCCTCCCAGGGTAGCCAGGTGGAGCAGAGAAGCGGGCACACAGGCAGGATGAATCTACAACCCAGACAGTGTGAGCTGCTGGACAGACATCCCCTCGGCCCCTGCACACACCCAAACATCCACTTCCCCTGGAGGTGAAAGGTTGGGGACACAGCAGCATGCAGACCCCGGGCGGTCACCCCATTACCTTTTCCTGGGCAGGCTTGAGGACACTCTCGTTCAGGCTGTGGCCCAGCTCTGAAGCCTGTGAGGAGGAGGAAATGTGAGCCCTGTGCAGCCCATGGCAGGCTTGTAACCCATGAAGGACACTTTGAGCACTGCCAACAGAAGGGAAGGCAGCGAGTACCACCACGCTGGGCACGGGGTCATGGGTCACAGAACTCCCGGATGCACATGCGGCCGCCACCAGAGAAGGCTGAGATCCAGCCTCTGCCATGCGCTCTCACGGGCAGGGCACACAAGATGCAGGGGTCAGCTGGAGGGAACATCTTGTGGCACCCACCAGCTCCACAAGGACTGAAGTCCTCAGGGTCACGGCTGTGTAGGGGCCTAGGGAGGTGGCCTGAGGAAGGTGACTCTTCCCCTCAAAAGGCCAGGACAAGCACAGACAAAAGACTTCACTGGGAAGAATTCTGAACAGATGAAGGATCTCCCCGCATTGGGCCAAAATTCCTTTGGATTTAGTTTGAGGTAATTAAAGCGTGGAATTGAAAATACCCCCAACAGCCTCATGTCCCAGCCCAGCCCCCTACCCCCTGATCTTTGAGGAGCTACGGCCTGAGATGGGCAGGGGAGTGTCTGTGCACATGTGAGGGGTAGAGAAGACACAGTGGGAGGCAGGCAGCCAAGCGCATGCTGAGCAGACGCGGTGAGCACGCAGAGACACGCATTACCGGCTCTGGCTGCTGTCTGTGACCCCAAAACTTTACCGCAACAGCATGGAGGCAGGAGAGAGCAAGGTGGGAAAGCAGTATTAGCGATAATCACAGGCAGCTCCACACGCACCCAGGAGTGGGGGTGTCATTGACGGCGGCTCTGGAGCTGCTTCCCACCCGGGCCTGACTGCACTCCTGCTCCAAACCCACCCATTCCAGAATCCGCAAGCAAATACTGCTCATGAGCCTGAACCAAGGCTCTGAAACAAAGCCAGCCAGCATCCCTGCAGCTGGATACCAGTAGTGGGCAAGGGGAAGACCCCCCAGGGAAAGTGGTCACATCCCAGACAGCTGCCCACAGTCCTTCCCAAGCACTTCTGACCCTGAGCCAGGCAGAGGGGTTTCCAACCACCATGCAGGATGTGGGGGGCAACTGACCAAGCCCTGAATGAGGCCAAGGCTTGAGATGTCTCTGCTCACAAAGGAGGACACCCCATCAGGACAGGGCACAGACCCATTGGTCCACAGGGTACAGACCCGCTAGGCCAAAGCGCTTGGCACAGGCAGCCCTGGCAACACACCATCTGGCTGAATGGCCACAGCACAGCCCACTTGCCAAGCCAGTGGTGGTCCTGCACCCAGAGGGCCAACTACAGGGCGGCCTTGCAACTGTGCCTGCTACCCAGGACAGAGCTGAGCTGTCCCTGTAGGACCTGAGGACATAGCTGCTCACTACCCACCAGGCTGCACAGCATGTGAGGTACCCACACCATGTGAGGACGTGGGCCCAGGACATCCCTCCCTTCCAGGATGGGCCCAGGCAGCTCCTGTGTTACCTTTTGACTTGCTTGGGATCCGAATTTTGTGGCCTAAAACAAGAAGCAGAGACATAGCCCTTCAACCCGTGTACACTGACCACAGGCTGTACCATGTGGAACACGGGCTCAGCCCCAGGTCTATCTACTCCAAGCTGCCAGCGCCACCCAGCAGCAGCTCCAAGATGCTCAGAGGACCTGCAGGTGACAGCACAAGCACCAGCCCAGTGTAGGACTGCGGTCAGGGCACAGCTGTGCTGTGCTGGGGCTGGGGCCACAGCGGGGTCGTCACCGTCTTCTAGAATGTGGCAGCAGGAGCAGGGCCCCACACCCGTCACCTTCACACTCCAGAAAAGAGCAAGAGGCCTGGCCAGGGACACCCCAGCGGAAGGCACCTGGAGCAACCTGGCTGCGGTCTCCCACAGAGGCAAGGAAATGGAGGCCTGGTAAGAATCAGCAGTAACAAAGTCCCACTGCTACAAGAGCCAGTTCCCTGGCCACTCGGCCTGCTGCCCTCCCTGGCCCCTTATCTGCTCAGCAAAGACTTGGGCTCCTCCCGGGACAGAGAGCTCTGGGCTCTCCTCCCTCCTGGACACTGCTCCTCCTGCACCATGGCCACAGTCCCTGGGTCTCAGGCCTGCTCCTCACTGCCTGTGTTCACCAGGTCACTACCTTATATGCCACTGCTGTCCTGGCTAAATCCCCAATCCTCCCCTCAGGACAACAGGCAGGCAAGGGTGAGACTGAAAACCCAGCTATCAGAATGCCACCCCACCCTGACAATCCAGAAGCAGAAGCTTAAGTGGCACAAGGTCCACGACCTGCTTCACTGGGCCAGGGCAGGGGCTATGGAGGCATTGGGTCACATCTGCTCCCATCCCAGAGGGCAAGGACGCCTCTAATGTGGAAAGAACACCTCCCGCCACAGTCACAATGGCCATGTGGTCCTGCAGAACTGCCAAGGCCTGAGTACCCCTGGCAGGGAGGTGAGGTCCCTGCCCAGGAGGGCTGGAGCCCCTTGGACCCCATAGCATCTCATGTCCCCCCACTGGGCCCAGTTACTTACACCCTCCTTCGCGGCCGAGGCGAACCTGCTGGCTCCAGTGGTAAAACTGCTCCAACCCTGAGGGAGGTAAGACAATAGCCCTGTCAAGGATCCAGGGTGCCTGGCCCAGTGCAGGGTCAGAACCCACCACTCTGACTGCTCGAGCAGGGTTGGGCCCGAGAGGGAGACTCCGCAGATGCATCTGCCGTTCCTGCCTCCGACACAGAAATGAGGCTTGTCCCTCAGGGAGCACACCTGGGCAGCAAAGCATGTGCCCACAAGGGATGGACACAGGGAGCCAAGCCCAAGTGCAGGTTGGACAGCCAGGTCCCAGCACTGGGCCACAGGGAGCCAAGCCAGAGTGCAGGTTGGACAGCCAGGTCCCAGCACTGGGCCACAGGGAGCCAAGCCAGAGTGCAGGTTGGACAGCCAGGTCCCAGCACTGGGCCACAGGGAGCCAAGCCCGAGTGCAGGTTGGACAGCCAGGTCCCAGCGCTGGCCCCCTCCTGTCTCCCCAGAGAGGAGCCGAGGGATGGCTGGTGGGTGGGTCACTGCTGCCACCAGGGCCTAAGGTCAAGGCTGTTTTTTCATAAGTCTCCCTACTGAATTAAAGCTACTTAGAAATACAAATGCCCCATTTTAGTCATCACTTACCCTTTCCCCCCTAAAAGAAATGAGGTGGAACCCTGCACTTTATAAGGAAACCAAACTCAGCTGTCTTCATAGGACAGAGACACAGAACAAAGCCTACACAACTGGTTGTGAGAGGATGTGACCACGACTGCCACATCCCTACCACGTGCCCTGAGCACACTGCAGCCCCTGAGGTCCCTGTGGAGCTCTCAGAGGCACAGACACCTCTGTTAGGTAATTTTTGAATGAAAAGTTCATTCATTTTTGGAATAAATGTACACAAACAAGGCAGTGCTCAGTAGTCTCCCACCTGTGCCGTCAGCCCATTCCTGCGGTGACTGTTCTGACCCTTAACCATGTCTGTGGCCCTTCGTCCCACACCTTCACCTGCACTCGCAGTGTGAAAACAGGCCCCTCATTTCCACTATCTGCTGCACGCACCTGTCTCACTGGACATGGCCTGGGACAGCTGCCCAGTTAACTAGCCCTCACTGGCTGGGCCTGCGGGCTGTTTCCAATTATTGGCATTGTAGCCAATAATACTGCAATGTACAAAAATCATTTTTAAAAAACAGTAGCAGTATCCTCAGAAAATAAAAGTTCGGCAAAATTTATTTCCTTAACTAGAAAAGTGCCAGGCAGCCAGGGTCACAGCCGAACATCTGCCTGGTGCCCTAAAGGTCGGGCGGGGGCCAAAGCTCCACCAGCCCGACAGGGCAGCAGTGCCTGGGTGGCTCCTGGCGCTGCCTCTGCTGCAGGGCCCCACATGCAGAGCTCTCCCCAAAGAGAGGAGGGGAATGAATGTGGGCTCCACAGGAGACCATTTGTGCCTTAGGGAAATGTATCTTGTTAGACTCAAAGTAAGAAGTGGCTGAACACATTTCAGACGTAAATAATTTAAATCAGTTTCAGAAAAAAAGTTTCGCTAAAAGTGAGGAAGGGGCCTTGAGCCAGAACTAACTAAAACGTGTGTGTCTTGGGACTGCCCAGGACTGTCCTCTTGGAGTCCATCCTGTCTGTGGCTCTGGATGGTCCCTCATGCCAGGTCTACCCATGGGGGACACCCTCCACAGAGCCCAGTGTCCTCACCGAGTAAAGGGAGGACATGGCGTTGTTGAGGAAGTCGTCATCTCTCTTTGGAGGTGGTGGTGTGTTCCCAAACCCCACGTAGCGATTCTCCTGGGCCCTGAAAGCACAGCACCAACAGGGAGCAGCAGCTGGTGTGGACCCTGCCACTCCTACAATCACCGAGACGGAGGTGTGATCCAGCCTCTGGAGGACACGTCAACTTCACCACAAACAGGACACACTGTGCACCTGTGGTGGTGTGAGCCTCCAGCTCTGCCGCAACACATGAACTGCTCTCTCTGCTCATTTAAAAAGACCCCCCAGCACATCACCAGAGGATCCCCAGCAAGCCCCCAGACCCAATAACTAGAGTTACTGGAAGAAAGATCAAAATATAGCAGAACCTCTGTAAATGACCAAACTGTTCAACACACAGAGGTGGGTGACACAGGAACCAGACCTGCTGTACTCACATGTACACACGAGCATGTCTAGAGGTGGTCATTGTAGAGGGGTGGTCAGTTACGGACGTTCTACTACAGACAGCTAATCTGACCATTTCAGAGATTAAAATTCATTTTCAGGTTAGGCAGATTACAGAAAGGAAATGTGTGATTTTTTTCTTCTAAGTATTGGGTTTTCTCTATACTCAAGACGCCCTGTTCACACCTGGGCTCACCACAGTTGGGCCCGGCACAGCATGCGGACTGTGCACCTGTGACAGGAGCAGTACGTCCCGCCCACCCAGAAGACAGGCCTGACCCTCCACACTAAGCCCTGGTAGAGCTGAAGGGCCTCACCCCTGGTAGGAACCAAGGTCGTCATTCAGCCAGTCTTCAAAGGCCTTGTCAGAGGAGGCAGTCACAGTCTGCGGCTGACCAGGGGCCCTGAAACCAAAGCCAAAGGCTGATGAGGCCACCAGTGGATAATAAGAGAAGTACTGGGTAGCACCACAGTGGCACTGCCACCCCTAGTGGAACCATGTGGCCTATGTGGAAGGTGCCTCCACGCCAAGGAGAGCATCTAGGCCAGGCCAGGCTGCAGCTCTGTGCAAAAGCACCTCAGCTGCTCAAATCTCAGCAACGCTCATCCCCAGACACCAGAAGGGGCCTAGACAGAGGGTGCTGCACCTGCCTTATGGGCAGGGAGGCAGCTGGGACGGTGGGGCAAGAGGGGCCCGGCCGAGGAACAAGCAGAGGTCATCGGCAGAGTGAGAACCAGGAACACCTGGACATGGAACTAGCAGCAGTAGTGGGAGGCATGGCCAAAGGGGACAGGGCAGGGTACTGGGCATCCACTTGCTCCTCACCAGCCTCCTCAGGGATGCTCCCTGCAGTGGGGGCACCACGATGCCACGGTTCACGCAAGTGTGATGGACCATGCATACACCTGCAGAAGCCGTGTAGGGCTGACCCCTGCGGAGTGGGAGGTACTGCTTCAGATACATCTTTACTGGTTGAATCTTTTACAAAAAGCTTGTAATGCTTTGGCAATTTTAAAAAGCTATTTTTCCCCACTGTCTCACTATTTGTGCTGTTAGTATGAAAGCACAGAAATCAAGGCTTCCGTGGGAACCCCAAGCTATAGCTAAGATCAGGGCCTCGTAGGGGGCAGGGCTGTGGCTGACTCGCAGGCAGAGAGGCAGCTACCGGTGGGCAGTGGACGGCAGTGTCCTGGGTTGAGGTGGGGTCCAGTTCTGGGCAGGCGAGGATTCCAGAGACCACTCTCTGCCTTCAGCCAGGGTGGCCACCTGACAAGGGGACACAGTAGTTGGCACGGCACTGCCTGGAGCTGCCTGCAGCATGCCCAGGCATGGCCCACCCAGGCACCACCACTAGTAGCCTCCTCGCAGGTTTCAGTGGCTAGTCTCAGACATAAC
The DNA here is from genome assembly GCF_027406575.1 of Nycticebus coucang. Classification (NCBI taxonomy): domain Eukaryota; kingdom Metazoa; phylum Chordata; class Mammalia; order Primates; family Lorisidae; genus Nycticebus; species Nycticebus coucang. The sequence goes on along the minus strand of NC_069800.1, from coordinate 66,803,789 downwards.
AGGTGTGAATGGCAATGGGTGAGCCCCTGATCAATGCTCTCCATTTTCAAACACACAGGGATCCACTTATTTGGCCCACATTCTCAGAAGTATTATACCCCAGAAGCAACAACAGCCTTGTGGACTGGCCCTCCTGGAAGTTCAGAGACCCCTCACTCTAGTTATCTACAGGATACTCATTTCCCTCTGGGTACAAGGAACTGCCCTGTGCCAGATGAGGCCCAGGGTTCCTATCGCCCCTGACCCACTCCAGACAGGCGTGTCAGGACGATGGGGTATTCCAACTCCCCAAACCATGGAGTACTGGTGGGGACAGCACAGGGGTGGGCCAGGGCCTGCCATCACCTTGTCCCTGAAGAGGGCTGCGGCTCTGCTGTTGTACTTCTCCTGCAGGGACCAGCAGGGGTCGTAGTCCTCCTGGGCCTCTAGGAAGGCCCGGAACTTGGCATTCCCACCAGCCTTCATCTTCTCCAGCTCCATGTCCTTCCACTTGTCCATAGTGACAGAGCGCACAAAGCTAGAAACCAGAGGGCAGACCTAACCACCAAGTCCTGGGACATCCAAGATCCTCAGAGTTGGGCTGTGCTATGGTAAGTGGACCAGAACACACCAGACACAGGATGCCCACAGGGCGTGGGCAGCAGACACTGACCTGAGGTGCACTCCGAGCCCACGGTGTTTCCCAGAGCACTCCAGGCAGATCCAGATGCCATAGGTCACACTGACCCACTGAGGATTGAATGCGCCACACTCAAAACACACCTGCAAAGGGCCATGAATGATTCATCAGGTGGCTCAGGAAAGAGAGCCCAGGAACCCCAAGGATCCAAAAGGGGACCCCAAGACAGGGCAGGTAGCTGAGGCAGACCCCGGACCAGAGCAAATAAGCCAACAGGGCTTCTTTGGGTGGCTGGGGCAGGGGCCAGGATGCAGCATGAAGGAAAAGAGCCTCTCAGGAGATGAAATGTTCAGATAGAAGAGTAAGTGGATGTGCCCCTGAGGAATGTGGCAGGAGCTCTACCCCAACAGCCACCATTGGTAAGTACCAGGAGTGGCTGCCTCCTCTGCAGCAGACTGCTCACCCACAGCCCGGCCGGCATAGTCATGCACTCAGAGCTGTACCAACCACTGGCTATTCCTAGGAGGGGCATATAACACAGCCTGCAAACTACTTCCCAAGAGGTCAGTGAGCTCTGACTGAAGCCCCAGTGGGAGGCAGATGCTCACATTGTTCTCCTCTTGCACCCGGACTTCTTTAAGTACCTTCCTGGTTCTTGGGCTGGCCATAATGCTGCAAAAGAGAAAGACAAACCTTAAACGTATAACAGGTTATGAGAAATAATTCCGCTGAGCTGCTTGGGAGAACCTACAGAGTAAAGCTGCTGCCTACTGTCAGGGGCAACAGGGACACCTCCTGAAAGGAGCTTCTCTCCACACGCAGTGGACACTTCCAGGCAATGGCCACTGTGATAATTAGGAATGCCATGTAATTGTTGGGGTCCCCTGGCTCGGTGCCTAGCCACATACGCCAGAGCTGGCGGGTTCGAATCCAGCCCAGGTCTGACAAACAACGACAACTACAACCAAAAAACTAGCCAGGTTTTGTGGTGGGCGCCTCTAGTCCCAGCTATTTGGGAGGCTAAGGCAAGAGAATTGCTTAAGCCCAAGAGTTTGAGGTTGCTGTGAGCTGTGATGCCACAGCACTCTACTGAGGGTGACACAGTGAGACTCTGTCTTAAAAAAAAAAAATTGTTGAGTCCCCTTTGCTCAAGTATTATGCACTATTGTAGAGTAGTTTACAAGTTTTGTCTTTACTGATGAAATCCACAGCAAGTGCGGTTGGTCTTCCCAGAGCACACAGACCTTCCACCTACAAGGAGACACACCAGACTAGGGCTGGTCATTCCTGAGGACTCCGCACCCCAGCATTAGCTCACCTGCCCATGTGGTGTGGGGTGGGAAGAAACAAGCCCTGCCTGCCATGTGCGCAGATCCCAGCCTGCTGGGGCACCTATGGGTGGCTCCTCAGTGGGCCACCCTGAGGCATGGAGGCACTGGATGGTGTGGGCCACAGGACAAGGACTGTGTCCTACGGGCCAGCAGGCAGGCCCACCATGATGGTTCACAGGAATGGGGGGAGTGATGGCAATGAGGTTCAGGGAAAAGGTGTCTATTCCTCACAGATCTTCTGACTCTAGCAGAGCTCAGCTTCAGCTGACAGCCCACAAAACCCACGGTCAGGAAAGCCAGTAGGATAAAGACTCAAAGTTGGGAAAGAGAGTGCTGCCAACCCCAGTGTCAGGTGTGAATGACGCACACAGTGGTGTCTGTGGCCATGGGAACTGGCAGACAGCCCACAGGCCCAGCACACACCACCACTGAGCAGACTAGGTGCTGGCTCTCTGAAGCTCACCAGCTCTCATGACAAATGGCGTGGGGGGTGGGCTGTCCTGATACTCACACAGAAACATGTGAAGAACACAGCACCGAGTGACAGGAAGCTGAACACGTGTACACTGCTGTCCTATCCAGCGTCACCCCCAACCTCCTCCATGGCTGTGTTTAAGATGACTGCTTAGACCAGTTTAAAATGATGTAGGTGGAGCTTCATGATGATGTGTGGCTTAAAAAAAAAATCAGAAAACCCTCTGTGCCACACTTCATCTTCATCTTCCAAGCGCAGAGAGAAGGTATTCACTGAAGGAGTCTGGGCTCTCCACATAATCAAACCTTCTGAATCTCAAAGCCCATGACCCTTAATCTTCACTAGTACCCATTTTCAAGCTATTGGGAGTTAGTAAATAAACACTTGTTCTCTCTACCATGCATTCCAGTACCCTAAAACCACAGATCGTGAGGTAACCGTCTGAGAGGTTATTCCTAGCGTCACCCATTCAGCAGGAATACAGCCATCCACTGAGCCTCCACATTCACTAAAGCCAGAAAGGGGCAGAGAGCCGCACTCTGGGTTTGAGTTCATAAAGCCCTCTGGACACAATCTTCTCACGGCAGCCACACGAGGGCCCTGTGCGGAGCTGGTGCACATGAAGGCTGTAAACAAACCAGGGCCTCTGCAGAGCAGGTGGTCCACCCACGGTCACGGCTGCCAAGCTGCAGGAGACCGTTCCAAGCTGCAGGAGACCGTTCCGTGCCTCCACTCAGCCCTGTTTCCACATAACTACCTTACCTCAGGGGCTTATGACTTGGTCAAAAGACACAGGCACACAAAGGTCAGAACCCTGATGAGAGTGCTCTGAATTTCTGTGTAAAATAAAGCAGAGGATATTCACAGAACCACTGGAGAAAGGAAATGTGTGAAAAGTGAATGACTCGGCTTGGATTTTAAAGGAACTCCCCAACATGACCAATTTTGGATGTTCAAGAGCCCTAGTTCCCTGAAATACTAAGTTTAAAAACAAGAAAACACCTCCTGGCTCGGCACCTGTGGCTCAAGCGGCTAAGGCGCTAGCCACATACACCTGAGCTGACGGGTTTGAATCCAGCCCAGGCCTGCAGAACAACAATGATGGCTGCAACCAAAAAAAAAAAAAAAAAATAGCCGGGCGGCGCCTGTGGCTCAGTGAGTAGGGCGCCAGCCCCATATGCCGAGGGTGGGGGGTTCAAACCCAGCCCCAGCCAAACTGCAACAAAAAAACAGCCGGGCGTTGTGGCGGGTGCCTGTAGTCCCAGCTGCTCGGGAGGCTAAGGCAAGAGGATCGTGGAAGCCCAAGAGTTAGAGGTTGCTGTGAGCCGTGTGACGCCACGGCACTCTACCCGAGGGCCGTACAGCCCTCTACAACTCCTGGGCTTAGGCAATTCTCCTGCCTCCGCCTCCCGAGTAGCTGGGACTACAGGCGCCCGCCACAACGCCCGGCTATTTTTTTGTTGCAGTTTGGCCGGGGCTGGGTTTGAACCCGCCACTCTCGGCATATGGGGCCGGCGCCCTGCTCACTGAGCCACAGGCGCCGCCAACATGATAAAGGTTTATCTCCTTCTGTAAGCAGACACAACTTCAGTAAACGCTGAACCAAATGAGGACACTTTTTCTTAGTTCATTAAGCCATTTGTTAGACTACAAAATGTTAAGTCCTTAAGTCAGAACACATTCAACATGAGAGATCAAGAAAGATTTAAGGACAGTGCTCAGTCCCCAGGGCAATAACACAGGTAACAAGTAGACAGACTAGTCTCTGTCAGAAACTGTTCAAAGCACTCAGAATATCCATGTCTAAAAACAACAGCCCTTTCTCTTTCTAAAACATAAACTATTTCTGAGCTTGGCATGGATATGGTCCCCAAAAGAGATGCCAAGACAAACCTAGAGGTGTCTAAGAGCACCATTTTGCTGATATCGTTAACAGCATGGCAGGAATATTCGGCCTACAGAACTATTCCTCAGACTTGGTGGTTTGTGATCAAGTTTTTAACAGGGCAGAAAGGATGCACAGCTCTTCTAACTCACGTAAACTGAAAAAAAGCTTTGAAAAGCATCTTTCTGGTTTCCTTTTCTCCCTCCCCCAAGATGATCAACCACGTTAAAGGGTAAGTAGGAAAACAAAGCAAGCTGCCCTATCCGACAGGGCTGCCCGCGGGACAGAGCTGTCACTGCGCAGGGAGCGAGCCGGCGCGGCTTCAGAGGGGCCTGACTGGGCTCTGCGTCCAGGTCCGAGGAGCCCGGGAATGGTGCCGAGGGGCCCCGTGGGGATGTGGATGGGAACCCCGTAACAGATAAAGGTCTCCAGACCCGGGTGGGGGCAGCCGCGGAGGCAAAAGCGGCGGCGCCCGGAGAGGGGACGGACCTGCGGGGACGACGGGGAGATCTCCCGACCATGGTCCCGAGGCCTAGAGCCGAGGGCAGCTGGAGAGAGCAATGCGGACTCGCACAGACCCTGTGGGAGCAGCCCGGGCGGGGGCGGCTGCGGCGCGGACGGCCGGCGCGGAGCCCGGGGCGACGCAGCGTCCGCACCACCGAGCCGCGCGCTTACCTGGTGGGCGGGGCGGCAGACCGGGCCAGGATCGGGTCTGGTCGGGCCGGGGTCCGGTTGGGCTGGGGCCGGGCCGGGGTCACGCCGCGGAGCTCCACAGAGACTGCGCGCTGGTCGCCCACCCGCCGCCACCAGCTTCCGGCTACGTTGCACTTCGCAAGGCCTCACGGGAGCTGGCGGGGGCTGGCAGGGGCGGGACTTCCGCCTCGGCTTGGAGGCCGGAAGCAGCGCGGCCGGCGGTCACCGTGGAGACGCGGCGGATCTGGGTGTCCAGCGTTTCCGGCGCTGAGATTGCGCAGTTGCGTCGCGGCGTCGCTTCTGGGAGGCCCTGGAGCTAGGGAGACGGTTTTGTTTTTACTTTTGGTTTTCAGTGTGTCCGATGTGCTCCTCATTGGTCGATGTGATTTTAGAAATCATGAAGAATAAGCATTTAATCGAGGAGCCGCTCACGTGCGGTAACAGGTACATCTCAGAGGTTTGGCGGGTGCTCCACATGCGACCCTCGCCGGGGGCCGAGCGTTTCCGTGCCTTGGTCTCTCGGTCCTGGACTCCTTGTGAATACTGGGGTCGGGGGTAAGCGTTCGCCTCTGAGCTGCCCAGCCGGCCTGGGTCTGGTGGCCCAGCGGAACCAGCAAGTTGGGCTGAGTCACAGGGAGAGCAAGGAACTGGGTGCGGGAACGAAGCGGCGGGGGCTCCGACATAGCGGAGAGAAGGGGGGACTTCACTTAGACGTAAACAGAAGCTTTTCCAGGAGTGGGACGAGGCCGCCCTCGCTAGGGAGAGGAGCCGCCACACCGAGGCAGCTGGTCAGTGCATCCACTGCGATCCCAGCTCCTCCCGGATCCTTCGTATGAATTCCTGCTGGCCCCCATCAGGTCTTCAGGCCCGCAGTCCTGGTTTCATTGGTTGTGGATTGCTTCAGTTGTCACATAAACGCAATTTTCCTTATTCTGTATCAATAACTATTAACTGGTTTTTACTAGTGATAATATGACGGTGTCTGTTAGTCTTGTGATGTTTGTGGCAATTATGGTGTGCATTGTTCTATGCTGGGGATACTTATCTTTATTTTTTATTTTATTTTATTTTATTTTTGCAGTTTTGGGCCGGGGCTGGGTTTGAACCTGCCACCTCTGGTATATGGGGCCGGCGCCCTACTCCTCTGAGCCACAGGCGCCACCCACTTATCTTTATTTTATGGGAGGATCATTATCTTTGGTTTTTGTCACAGGCTAGAGGTCCTGAGTCACAGGCTAAATAGGTTAAATAGGTCACCAAATTCCTCATTTCACTCCAGGGCTCTCACCACCTTTCTGATCCAGAAGAATTCTCTTCCACCTCCCTTTAATCTCCTTACATACCTAATCCGAGAGAATCATGCAAAATGTTCTTTTTCAAGATGCTCTTTCACTTAATGTGTTTGAGATTTATCCATGTTGAGTGTGTGTCAGCAACTGGTTCCTTTCCATTGCTGAGTGAACCTAAAAGTGAAATTTCTAGGTGATGGGGTAGGTACAGATTGAATGGTTTTCCTAAGTGGTTGTACCACTTTATGCTTCCACCAGGAATATGGCAGTCCCAGTTGCTCCCCATCTTTGTTGACACTTAACATTGACAGTCTTTTTATTGCGGCCAGTCTAGTGAATACAAAGTGATACCCTTGCAATTTATTTGTACTTCTCTCTGTGATTGTTTAGAAGCTCCCCTGGGCATGCTCAACTTTCCCCTCGTCCAGCCTGCCCAAATGAGCACCCTGCAGCCAGAAGAAGCCTTTGGGAGAGAGTCACCAGTTCTTGTGTACCCACAGAATCAACCCAATCTAGTTCAATTTTGTGTAATAAAATGGTGAGTTGGGGCAGCGCCTGTGGCTCAAGGAGTAGGGCGCCGGTCCCATATGCCGGAGGTGGCAGGTTCAAACCTAGCCCCGGCCAAAAAAAAAAAAATGGTGACTTGTTTTTCAGTTCCTATGAACCCCAAGGTTGCAGGTCACGTGTGCTGAGCATGCCTAGATGGACCAGTCGGCCTGATTTGTGCCCTGGAGCTAGTGGGAACTGAAAAGTCAACCACAGGAGGAACCAGAGTGCTCAGATTTGAGCAACAGGGACTGAATTAAGTGAGCCTTGGCATCACCTCCTGGCCAGCTCCAATCAGATCCTTCTCATTATCCTCCACCTATAAAACCTGCTGCAGCCTCCAGTGGGCTGGGGCAGGGGGCAGATTTGAGGATTGCCTACTGTGTCCTTGCCAGCTGATTTGCAATAAAGCTTTGCTTTTCTCAAAGCTGGTGCCATGGTGTTGGCTTCTGTTGTGCAGCAAGCGTGGCTTGCTCAGTAATACTTGCAGTAGGAAGCTATTGCTGTGCACAGATATGGGAGGGCTGAGGGCTGTGCACTGGCACCAAGAGCATCAGCACCAGGGGCGATATGAACAGTGTAGATTTCAGCACAAGATCCTGTGGGCGGGACAATATAGGCTGTGTGAGTTCAGACAGTGGGAGCCATGTGCCAATTAGTCTCAGAGGGCTTCATGAAAGAAGCAAACTATTAAGGAAAAGAAATTGAAAAGGGAAGGCATTCCTGGAAAGGGCATAGCTGGAGCCAACATCTGGCATCAGATGATCAAACAACCAGTGCAAGGTGAGCTCCTGGTTCTGATTCTAAGACAAAAAACTTGTGGTGCTTCCTGGTCAGCTAGTCCCAGCCAGACCTGGAGGCCTGGGGCTACTTTTCCCCCAGAGCGGGACCTGGGGCCCTTCCCAGGAAATTCTCAAGGTTCATACAGTGACCAAGTAACAGAGGGGAGAAAACGCCCAATAACAGTGGCGGAATCTGGGAAATAAAGCCATGGATGGTACAGAACACAGCTGCAAACTGAGAATGTTTTACTACTCCAACTAAAGTATTCAGATAATTTGTTTTTCTTTTAGAACCACCGGCAGTCCATTAATTTTCAGTCCTAGTAATATCTTTATGGTTTCCACCCCCAGGTTCTTGAAGTTCTCAGTGCGTATAAAATTGAGCAGATTAATACAAAAACAGTGAAATGAAAACATCAGGGTAAAATGACTGCACAGGGTGGGGGCTCTTGGCACCCACTTGTGAGTGAGCAGGCACGAAGCTGCTGCAGTCCAGGCAGGAGTCTAGGTGACCTGCGAAGTCACCGTGGGACACAAAGCAACCCATTGCCTCTCCCTGAACTCAGTCTTCCCATCTGCAAAATGGGATTCTCTCCCATTTCTCTTTCAAGCCAGGAGCCCACACTTCCTAAGCACTCACCATAGTGGAGGCCCTGGGCTTTATGAAGATCTCATTAAAACCTCATGGCAACCATGCATGCTCTTTCTGACATGAACCCATTGTTAGGTGAGGAAACTGAGATACAATTCAGTAATTTTCCAGCAGGAGTAGGGCATCCTCAGTCAGGCCCGGCTCCTGCACAGGCGTCTGGAGTGCAGCGCAGTGACTATCTGGACTCCGCTCCCCAGTGCCACTCCCACCCCCAGGTGTGGGCCTCCTGGGTGCACAGGGCTCATGGCATCCCCTTTTCCAGAGTCACATCGCAGAAGGTCCCCTTGCCTAAGAGGTTACATCCCACCCAGGCTCAGCCAATGACTGATGGGGGTAAGGGACCCCTTGTCAAGGGTGGAGCTGTGCTCTGGAGCCGCCCTGGGTTGGGCTCTAGCAGGGAGTCCCTCCTAGCCCAGCCTCCTCACACCTCCCTCACCTTTTCTCCTGAAAGCACACCTATGGACTGAATGCTGGTGTCCCCCAAAATTCATGTGGGAATCCTAATCCCCAATGAGATGGTATTAGAAGGTGATGCCTTTGTGAGGTGGTCAGGTTTTTTTTTTCCTTTAAGAAATAGGTATTTTTAGAGATAAGATCTCACTATGTTACCCACACAGGGGTACAGTGGTGTGATCACAGCTCACTGCAGCCTTACCTCCAGGTAAAGCTATCCTTCCCCCTCAGCCTCCTGAGTAGCTGGGACTCAAGCGAGTGCCAGCGTGCTCTGTTAATGGTGACTGGATCTTAGGGGCAAAGCTCTCATGAACAGGCTGAATGCCCTTATTAAAGCAACCCTAGAGAGACCACAAATGGGGAGGCTTAGAGCAACAGACATTGATTCTCTCCTAGTTCTGGAGGCTGGAAACCCAAAATCCGGGTGTCAACAGGTCAGTTCCTTCCAGGGCTGTGAGGGGAAGCTGTTCTGCCCTCCAGCCTGTAGACGTGCAACCCCCAGCCTCTATCATCACGCGACCTTCTCCTGTGTGGGTGCTTCAAGTGCCTCAGCCTTTGTCTAACTAGGACACTAGCCACTGGCATTAGAGCTGGTCCTAATAGTCTGACCCCAGCTGAATCACATCTGCATCAGGCCTCACTTCCAGGTTTTGGGGTTAGGACTTGAATGTGAATGTTTGGGGATACAACCCTACCTGTAGCAGCTAAACAGAATTCCTCATATGCACACACGTGGATCTAGCCTCTGAGGACTGAAGTTGTAAACCACTGTCCCCAAGAGGGGCCAAGCTAGGCCCCTGTGTAAAGAGGGAGTGCAGTGTTGCCATGGTGAGTGGCAAGGATTCAGGTCAGGCCATGGAGAGACCCCCCCCCCCCGTCAGACATTGGCAGCCCCTGGGAGGAGGGGCATACGTCCCCTGACAGGCTGACTGGTAGGACTCGTCCCCTTGTGTCTGGCCCTTGCCCTCTGCTGCCCTGAGCTCTGTTGGTCACAGGAAGCCAACAAACCCAGGCTCAGCAGCTGAGAAGACCCAATGCTCTGCCGGAGCCTGGGGGTGTGCTCCTGGTGAGCACACAACCCTGTCCAGCCAACCAGAGATTCTCCAGCCTTTCCTGGAGCTGAGAAGCAGCTTCCTCAAATGACAGAATCAGGTTCCGCCATCCTCTCCAGCCCTGCTCAGAGTGGTAGAGAATAGCAGCCCCGGCGCTGCTCCTAAGTCTGGGCAATGCTGCTTCCTTGCTATGCTGCCTTCCTGAGCCAGGCAACCTCTCTGTGCCTCAGCTCTGGTATCTAAAGTATGGGTGGTCCTTGTACCTTCCTCAAAGCTGATGGAGGGACTCAGTGGGAAAGGAAGCAAAAGCTTAGGGGAGTGTGTGGGAGGTGTGCAGTTGGCATCTGGTGGTGTGGTCTCTACCTCGGGGGCCGTGGGATGCAACCTCAGGGACATCTGGAGTATCAGAGGAAACCAGTCAGGTCTTGAGGTTCCCTGACTTTCCCAGGCACACAGAACAGTGTCAGCTCTGTGCCTGAGTGGGTGCTGGGCTTATAGGATGGAGGTTCTGTGGCCAGCAGCTGATGTGGCCAGTGGGGCATGCAACACACAGGCAGCCCAGCTGGCCTTGGACCTTCAGGCTCCCTCCTCCTGCTTTCATTGGTGCTACAGGAAACCAGGTGGGCAGTATAAGGGCTGCCCTCATGGCAAGGAGCCAGCCCGAGTTAGGGTACACTCCTCCCACCACACTCGCTCTGTGAGGCAAAAGGGGGTCCTGATCACCCAAAATGTGTGGGGACTCAGGTGTGTCTCTCTGCAGGACAGAGAGCCTACGTGGGGCACACATCAGCCTCTGGCATTAACCAGAATAGAACAGATGAAGGTTCTAATGATTGGGTAGGACATGCTTCTTGGGGAGCCGCAGGAAAGGGGTCCATGCCCAGGTGGGGATATTGAGCCTCCTGTTGCCTCCTGTCCTTACCCCCCGGGGCAGGATTCTCTTTGATGACAGGTGGGTTTCTTTTTTTTTTTTTTTCCCAGCCGGGGCTGGGTTTGAACCTGCCACCTCCGGCATATGGGACCGGCGCCCTACTCCTTGAGCCACAGGCGCTGCCCAACAGGCGGGTTTCTAAATTCCATCAGCTCATCAGCTCAGAGCCCCACTGCTGTTTTCTGGGAAGGTGCAGAGAGGCAGACTGTCCATGGGCCCTACCCAGGCAGGGAGAAAAGGCAATGGCAGGAGAGAACCAGCCAGAGGAGGCTGAGCTGGGAGGGTGGGCTTCGGGGGGGCTGGTTGGAGCCCAGACGGTGGATGGGGAAGGCAGCTGGAAGCCAGGGTGCAGGCAGGCCTGTGGCAGGGGCAGGGTGGTGTCCCAAGGCAGGACGGGGCCGGGCTGAGAGGGGCGGCTTCCCTGAGGGAGCTCTCCAGAGCACCACCTGCATGTTCAGCACCACGGCCAGTACCCAGGATGGCCCCAGAGCAGGCTCTTTGGGAAACAGTACCATAGAGGAGGGCTCATCCTGGAAACCTGATTTCCAGGAAAACAGCTGCCAACCTGCTTGTGCCAGCATGGGGTGGAAGCTCATGGGCACAGAACCTGGGTGTGGATACCTTTCAAAGGAAGGGTGTGGGGCCAGGCACATAGAGGAAGACCCCAAGACCAGGTGGTTAAATAAGACCCTCAGGGTCAGGGGCTGTATATCCAGAGGGGTGCTGGATATCCAGGAGACCCACTTCCTTCTACTAGCCCCTGGGTCCCCAAACCGCTGCCCCTGGGTGCCCTCCTGTCCACGTATTCCCCTGATGCACCAGGGTCAGTAGCACAGAGGTGGTGCCCTCGGAATGGTATTGGGAGGGGTGCATTCTGTTGGGCTACATGGGCACCCCACCCTGAGGCTTGCAGTGGTGGAGAAGACTCCACCCTGGGCCCGAGGGATTTGGGAGCAGGGCTGCTGACACCAGGGGAGGGTCCAGGAGTTTGGCCCTACGTGCAGGGGCAGCCCTGCAGAGAACAAAAGAACAGACTGCTTCTCCTATCTCCTGCTGGGCTCTCCGCTGGCCAGTCCTTCAGATGCTGGGTGCCGTCTACACTGCCGGTCTCTTGTAGGGCATGGTGAGAGGGTATGCTGAGACAGATGGAGCGGCTTGAGTGCTGCCATCTGGACCTCGCTCCCCATGGCTGGGCCTGACTGTGTGGCACAGCACATGGATGTCCTGTGCTGTATGGGAGGCACTTACGGCTGGGTGCCCCTCGCTCGTCTTTGCTTTTGGCTAGTTTTCCATTCTGCCATCATTTCCATTGTCCAGGTTCTGTTTTATTGTGTCTTGATTTCATTCAATTGACTTAATTGGTGGGTTTCACCGATTTCCTCTCTACCATGTCAGTGAAAAGCCATCCAGCCTCTTGTCCAGATGGGCTACTTGTAAGTATGGCCCCTTGGAGCCTATTCCACAGCCAGCCCACTGGTCTGGCACTCCTGGCTTGCAGCTCCTTTCCTTGGGGCCTCCCAGGCATCCATCTGTTGTCTGTCCACCCATCCACCCACTTCTAATATCTCCTTGGTACCTGGCTCCAAGTGGGCACTAGGGCTCCAGCACCTGGCTCCCACCCCAGAGCTCAGGGACCAGGAGAAGCAGGGTCTCTGTGACACAGCTCTGAGCTAGGGGCTGCAGGAGCCACCTGAAGGCCTCTGCCAGCTGACGACCCAGTGATTTCCCCAGGGGTCTCACTGGGGCAGCAAATTTGGGGCATCAGCTCCCTGTCTTAAGAACCAGAATTCTTTTTTCTTTTCTTCATTTGAATTTTATTTTATTTTTTTGAGACAGAGTCTTACTATGTTGCCCTCAGTAGAGTGCCATGGTGTCACAGCTCACAGCAACCTCAAACTCTTGGGCTTAAGTGATTCTTTTGCCTCAGCCTCCCGAGTAGCTGGGACCATAAGCACCCACCACAATGCCTGGCTATTTTTAGAGACAGGGGTCTTGCTCTTGCTCAGGCTGGTCTCCAACTCTTGAGCTCAGGCAATCTACCCTCCAGGTGTGAGCCACCATGCCTGGCCCTGGGCTTCCTCTTTCTTGAAAGGAGCATCCGCAGCAGTGCAGGCCCCAGGCCTGGGGCAGGGGAGGCTGGGCTCCTGGCTCACCACCTCAGAAGGGCCTTGGCCACACAGCCTTGCCCTGCACATGATCCCATTTGGGGTCAGGGAGTCAGGCAAAGTGGCCTTCTCCAATAAAGTTGCGCTGTCCCTGGACTTCCCTAGAGATACCTAAGAACACTGTCCTAAGGATGAAGGCCCAGGGAGTCAGGCAAAGTAGCCTTCTCCAATAAAGTTGCTCTGTCCCTGGGTTGCCCTAGAGATATCTAAGAACACTGTCCTAAGTATGAAGGCCCATTAAGGCATGGACCATCCAAGTTAGCAGGAGTCCAGCTCCCGTGATGGAGAAGAAGGAAATAAAGAACTTGGGGGAGCTCACATAGCCCCCCCCCCCCACCAAGGCCCAGGCTCAAGCCCAGCTCCCCATGGTCTCCCTGCACTTTGTGGCCAGAGCCAGCAAACAGGGGCAAAACCTGCCCTGTGCTGAACGGGGGAGCCCTGGTTGGGGCTCTGGAGGATTAGAGTTAGGGTTGGGCTAACCCCTTTCTGCCAGAAGCCCAAAGCCCTCCCTGTCTTGGACTGTGCCTGACTTGCATTTCCAGTCCCCTAAGGGGCCATCCATAGCCCTCCCTACGTCACTGCTCTTCCTGGTGGTCTCTGACCTGGCCTTGCCCCACAGGCTGGTGTAAATGAGGGAGCAGCCAGATCCACCCCTGCTACCTCCAGCCTCAGCAACCATAGACCACTGTGACACAGCCCACCTTCCCAGTCCTCCCTTGGCCCCACAGATTCACATGCTTGACACTAGCAGAGCAGAGGGCAGGGCCTGGCCTAGACTAGGAGAAAGTTTGTCATTTCCTTTTTCTTAAATAAAAGAAAAGTAAGACACAGAAGAAAAGGCTCTGGATATCCCATGTCCATCTCCCCTGGTAGCACCAACAGTGGGCCTGGCCCTGCACTGCTGCTGCTGGAGGGAGGCGGGAAAAGTGTCACCCCCAAGACCTCACCAGTAAAGCCCCCATCTGCCCCAGGAGCTGTGGCTGATACAGCCCCAGGGTGGGGCTGGGTCCCTTCAAGCTGTGGGCTTGGTGGGTAGCCAGGCCCTTCCAGACATGGAAGGAGGGCTTGGGCAAATGGTCCCCCAAACCCCCCAGAGATCAGGAGCTAATAAATGAAAGGAGGAGGGGGCCAGGCTGTTCCATTCCAAAAGTTCTTAAGACACAGAAAAAATAAGAACAGTAGGCAATGCCTGTGGCTCAGTGGGTAGGGTGCTGGCCCCATATACTGAGGGTGGCGCATTCCAACCCTGCTCTGGCCAGCTAAAACAGCAATGACAACTGCAACAAAAAAAGATCCAGGTGTTGTAGTGGGCACCTATAGTCCCAGCTACTCAGGAGGCTGAGGCAAGGGAATCGTTTAAGCCCAAGAGTTGGAGGTTGCTGTGAGCTGTGATGCCACAGTACTCTACTGAGGGTGACAGAGTGAGACTCTGTCTCAAAAAAAAAAAAAAAAAAGAAAAAGAACAGGAAAGGAGTTGGAAAGAGAGGATAGACTGTGACCTTTGGGGGACAGGGAGGCGCCGACAGGCTGCTGAGCACTGTGCAGGGGAGAAGCCCCCACTTTATATTCTGAAACATCCACACATGGGAACACTAAATCCACCCCCATGCCCAGCAGGGGCTTCCTTCTCTGTCCTGGGCTGCATTCCGGGAACAGGTGGGTCAGGGCTGTCTTCCGTGGAGCCCTGCGTGGTCTGGACCAGCTGAGAGGGGCTGGGTGCTGTGGCTGGAGGGAGGAAGGGTAAGTGCTGCCCAAAGCTCTGTATGTCCCAGGTCTTGGCACCATGTCCCTATCCTGGGCCAGCCTAACCAGCCCTTCGTGTGTTTCCCTGCACATGTCTGAGGCCATCCCCCTGTCCCAGCCCGGCTGCCACCCTGTTCCTGGCTCTACTGGGGTGTGGTCCCCGCAGGACCACTGAGGGGACTGAAGGCAGAGGAGCCAGCAGGGCAGGTGCCATTTGCTCTGCACAGCAGAAGAGCATGGGGCACTTACCTGTCCTAGGACAGGAAGGTGCGCACACGGCTGTGGACAGGGGTCCGGCAGATGGGACACAGCTGTAGGCTGGGGGCGCACTCCACACAGGCCAGGTGGCCGCAGGGCACAAAGACCACAGCCACAGCCCTGTCCAGACACACCTTGCACATCCTCTCCTCCTGCAGCTGCCGTAGCTCCTGTGCCATGGCCTCAGCTCCTAGGGGACCGAGAGCCCACCACACACTTGGCCTGGGTTCAGCTGGTTTCTCTAAGGGGGACAGGCCCAGGAAATTTGCAGGCCCAGCCCTCACCCTCCATAAGGCCAAGGAAGAGAGGTGGGCTGTGGTGCCCTCCCACAGCCCCTGCCCCAAGGAGGCCTCAGCTCTGCACCTGGTTCTGGGGCACCTTCAGTCTGGGCCTCTCTTCTGGGCATGAGCGGCTCAGGGTCCCTGTGGACTGGAGCTGCAGACAGTTAGGAATGGACTCTAGTTCTGTCCTCCAGGGGAAAGCAAGGCCCAGCCCAGAGACAGGCCCAGCAGCTGGTGAGGTCTGGTCCCCACACAGAGGGAGGAATGACATCAGTACCCTTGCTGCTAGCCATGGTCCTCCCCACACCTTCCACAGCACACAGAATCCAGAGGCTTCCTGGAGGAGTCACCAAGGAGCTGCCCCTTGGCCAGGGTACTCTACCTGTCCCACCACTTGGGCAGTGGCCATGGGCGCTGTGTGCTGGGCACTGTTGGGGGCAGTGAGACCAGGGGAGGAGCAAGATGCAGATGGGGTGTTGGGGCAGAAGCCCCTCTGGCCCTGGTGCCCCACGCCCATCCTCAGGCTATGAAGCAAATCCCTGCAGCAGTTTCACACCCGCTGGTTAGGCAGCCTCTGCCCTTCCTGATGTCAGCTCCAGCTACAGCGCAGGCTGCAGGTGCTTAGAAACAGCGCTGGCTGGCATCAGCCCTCACCTGGCGGGGTGGCAAGGGTTGTGGCTCCTGGCTCTTCCCATTGGTCCTGGAAGGAGTCTTGAGTGAGCAGACCCCTACTACCACCCCCCCCCCCAGAGACCTCAGAGGCAGAACTTACCCAGGCCCCCAGCGGCCGGGAGCGAGACTCCTGGACACTGTATACAAAGTCTCTTCCCTTTGACTGGAGCAAGAACGGACACCTGTGGAAAGTGGGTTCCCATGGAGAGTGGACTGGGACTGTCAGAGCCCCCCAGTCAGGCTCAAGCCCACGGAGGGTCCTGCCCTCCGCTCTTGCCCACTTTGAAGCCAGCTGTGCAGAGGATTAGGAAAGCATCCCAGAGCCCCCAGCCTTCCCAGAGAGGGGCTCCTGCAAGGAGCCAGCCTACCTGCCACCGGCCTGCCTGCTGCCGGCCAGGAGCTTCATCTGGCAGTGGACTCCCCCAGTGCCCTGGGCCCGTGGGTCAAGGAGGCCTCTGGGTGCAGACCTGAGGGGTCCATGGTTGTTACCTGGGGAACCACTTTGCGTGCTCAGTCCAGGGGTCGTCCCCTCGCTTCCAGCTCTGCAGACCTCCATAGCAGAAGAAGCACCGGACCTTGTCCTGCTGGCCTGGAGTATGGCAGAGACACTGACCAACCCCTGGCCCCTAGAGTGGCCCCTCCAGGGCTGAGAGCTGGGGGGCTGGGAGGATAGTTCCTGGGGGGCTCCCTTGAGGGGCTGGGTGAGGTGTTTCACGTGCACTTCACTGGTGTCAAAGATGGAATAAGGACAACAATGTTGGGCAGACCGAGAACGTTCTGGAAAGGGTTGAGCTGGCATTCCCATTGTCCACAGAGCCAGTGGGTGGGGCAGACATCCAGGGCCTGGAATGCCTGCAGCCCTGGAGCTTCAAGGACACAAGGGGCCCTCCCCAGGTCACGCCTCCCCAGGACAGATTCTCAGCATAAGGAAGGGGGGCTGCCTTCAAATGCCAGTCGGCTTTAGGGATTCATGCCTCCTTCTGTGGGCTGGAGACCCCACCTCCTTGCACACAAAATTGTGGGGAGCAGAGATCCATATAGGTCTGTTGCCTACATAGCTGACACCTTCCTCTGAGCCTGCCTTGGAAAGTCCTGGCCCAGAACCCTGTCCTCTGGGCCCCCTGCCCAGTCTAGGGAGGCAGGTGAGCTGGGGCCGCCCCTCCACGAGATGGCTTAACTGTTTCAGCTACTGAGCCCAGCTGCCTTGTGTGGGTCTGGCCTCTTTCCCAGACAGGGCCTGGACTGACCCCCAAGCCCATTGGTGACAATGACTGCCACAGTGCCAACACTTACAAAGCTCCCGGGGGTCCTGCTGCCAACCCTTATCCTGGTAGGGGCAGAGCCGGGCTCAGGCCTGATCACATGGGCCCTCAGCTGTGGGGTGAGGTGCAGGCCAGAGTCACAGCTAGAGCAGTGCTTGAGGTTTGTTCAGAGCCTAGAGAAACTGCCCATAGGCCGAGTGGTCACCCATGTCTGTGCCCAACCTCTGCCAGCCCTGTGAACCTAGGCAGTGTTGGCTCCACCTGTCTCTCTCACAGAGGGTGCTGGGGAACCCTGGCCAGCAGGGATACCAGCATGGCCACAGTGGCAGGCCTCGAAGCTGACACCCCCGGGCTGTGGCCAGCAGACTCCAGGAAGGGCAGGCCCCAGAACATGCCACAGACAGGCTGTAGGACCTCCGACCCCTGTGGGGGGATGGGCTCATGGAGAAGGCAACACCCTGGCCTAGAAGGGTCCTGGAATAGTGTCCAGGTCCACAGCAGAAGCCCCAGGACTCACCTGTGTGGAAGAAGCCAGCAGCAGCTAGAGGCTCGGGCGGCACCCCTGCGGTCAGGGGCCAGTCGTAGAAGGAGGCCAGCCGCATGTCCTCAGAGCCCATTCTGGGGAAGGCGGGCAAGGTGGCCCCAGCCCCCTCCTCCTCTGCCAGGGAGTGCAGCAGGCCCAGTATCTGCCCATCCACGTGGTCCCGGTCTCCCCATCTGCCCTGGGCCAGGACGTGGCCACACAGAGAGTGGAGTCTGCAGTGTTCCTGTGTGGGACCATGGTCAGCTGCCCAGCGGCTCAGGTCTGGGCCACAGCACAAGCACTTGGCCCTGTCTTCGGAGCCCATGGAGGAAACACCAGCTTTGGCCGGGTCTGCTGCAGAGATGGGCCTGGATGGCCAGTTCTGGAATATGTCCAGTTGGCCCGTCACCGGGCCAGATCACATGTGCACTGCAGCCAGAGCAGGTCATGGGGCCCTGGTGTGGGCTGTAGTGAGGGCAGTGGTGGGGGCTTCAGGTCCCGCTCCACTCCATGGGGTAGGCACTGTCTCTTGGAGCAAGGGGACAGAACAGAGCAAGGAGGCCCCTCCCTGGACATCCCCCCCAGCATCTGGGGGAGTGAGGGCAATGTCAGTTCTAGGGCCAGGATGGGAGCAGCCTCTAGAGCAGATCAATAATGCCCAGTCAGGACAGACTAGTGGCCCAGGGGATAACACCCTTTGCATGTGCCCGGTGCTGGCCAGGTGGGTGAACTGGGTCTTCTCCTGAACCCTGGGACTGGAAGGGGCCTCTGTAGGTCTGGGAGGTCTTGTCCTTAGGCGGTGAGCGTCCTGGGCACAGATGAGTCTGCGTATGCCTCCTCCCCTTTCTTTCTGTCTTCTCCCTTGCTCTCCCCTCTCTTACTCTCTATGCTCCCCACTTCCCTCCCTCTAATTCAGCCTCTCTGAGTGGCCAAGAGGGAGGCTCTGATGTCCCAAAGTGGAGCTGGCTTTGGTTTTAGTATTCCTGAAGTCTGCTGTGGCCCAAACACCAAGGACATTTATAGAGAGGCAGTCCTGATGCTCTAGGCAACTGGACCACCATCCCATCCCAGCCCCCTGGGACAGGACCAAAGTCTGCCCACTTCCCCTGGGCCTGGCCCCTGGACTCCCCTGCCCTGCGAGGGATGGCCCCGGGCCAAATAGCCCAGGGTGTCCAGGGTCTTGGTCTAGGAGGAGCCCCATCCCTTCCCAAGGGAGCCCATGGTGGTGACTGTGCTTGCTCCAAGACAAAGCCACTCTCTTGAAGGCAGCTCCAACCTGTCCCCCACCCTGAGGGGGCTTTGCCTCACACCTGGTCCTGGCCACTTGGGCTCCACCAGCCAGCCCAAGTTCATGTGCTCCAGCTCCCAGGTGGCAGGAGTTCCAATGACACCTGGAAGGCTGAGCAGGGCTATCACTGTGGCACGCTGCTGGAAAGGAAGGCCAGGCTTCCTAGCTGCATAGCTGGGCAGTGGTCATGCACAGGGCCAAGTGATGCAGAGGAGGGTCCTGACCTTCCTGGAGCAGCCAGGGCCTGACTCACTTCCTACCACCAGCTGTGAAAACCTAGTGGCCACCCATTGTGCATATAGACCTGTGCACACCTGCTCCTCATGCAGGGAATGATGGTGGGGGCTGCACCTCCCTCCTGGGAGGCCCCTGGACACTCCAATTGCATCAGGTGCTCAGCCCCCATGTTACTGGGTCCCAGAAAGACCTCTGTCCTACCAGAGGCCCAAAGCTATCTGTTTCCTATAGGAAATCAAGGTAAAGTGTGTGGCTGGAAACAAGGTGGCATCAGTGTCTCAGCTGCTCCCCTCCTGGGTCCTGAGGCCCTTATTGTGTACCAAGGCCTGTCTGAGATGACAGAGCCCAAGAGAGAGTCTGCAGGGGGCAGAGGAGGGGTACCCAGGCAGCTCAGGGTTGTGGGAGGGGTAGGTTGCAAGGTCTAGGTAGGAAAGGTCCTGGCAGGGGCAGGTGAAAGACTCAGGCTAGACACAAGGCAGAACTCCCAGAGTGTTGATCCAGGATGACCTCCAGGTGCCTGGGCCTTTGCCCCTACCTGCCCTTCAGTTGGCCTATGGTAACATAGCAGTTACCTTCAGTCACTTTGGCAAAACTCTAAGTGTGACCTTGGGCTCTTTTAGGTGGATGTGGGCCTCAAGCCTGGTGGTTTTTCCTGGGTAGACAGGAAGGTGGATGAGGGCCCAGGGCACTGTCTCAAGCCTGCTCATTCAAGGGGCACACTCAGTTCCCAAGTTTGCTTTGAACCTTCTGGTCTGGCAACTCAACTGTGCTTAGTGCTTGGTCTGGGAGAGGAGACAATTTACATCACCTTCAGAAATACCAAACCCAAACTGTTTATCTCATACAAAACTGAAAGAAGGAAACTGCTAATAGGGGCTGGATAATATGCTGAGCCCCCCTACCACAATGGGTAGAACCACCCTTTGGAATCCTGTGCCCAAGCTGGGAGAGCCCCCTCACCCCCACATGTGCAGGTATTTCTCCAGGCACATCTGAGCGCGCAGCCCCACAGAAGAGGGGCTGGGGGAGATGCTGGGTGCCTGGACTCTGCCATCTGTGGTCCTGTCTAAATTCTCAAATCAGGGATTACCCATATGTTGCTTATTTAACTAAAAAGAAATACAGAGCTAAAAATAACGGTCACATACTTATTCCCGAAACCTTAGTAATACTGAAAATATAAAGAAAATAAAAGTCACTGTCTGAATAGTCTCCATCATGCTAGCAGTGTTTCGGGATTGACAGTTGCCCTGTAGGGTTGGAAGTGCACAGGACTCTCCACGTTGTTTGCAACCCTGTGACTCTACAATTATTTCCAAATAAAAAATTGGAAGAGAAATCTGCAGGCCTGTCCCCAGTGGGCACTGTGCCCCGCTGTGCTGCTGTACTGCTTCTGTCTGGACCAGAAACACTCTAGACAGCTTGGTTTGACATCTGCCCATCTTATTTATGTTGTGTGTCTGTTCTTCAGGTTGAAGGAACATTGGTCAACAGCCCAGGGCCCACCTCGAGGTGCCTCTGGGTCCCTGTGAATCTTCCCAATGAAACAGGCAGAAAGAGGCTGGATGGGGTGGGAGGCCAGGACCCTCGGGTCAGTGAGATGGGCCCAGGGCCTAGTGGGGCTCACAGAAGCCCTGGACCCCACAGATTTGGTCTGGTGGTGGCAATCCCCCCAGGAGATTCAGCCAGAGTTGGAGGGATATCATCATACATAAGGAGGTGCCCTGTTGAGGCACAGAAAGACCTGGGGTGACTGGGCTCAGTGCTCTCTAGAACCACCGCCTCCCCAAAGCAAAACATGCACTGCAGTTGAGAGTAGCCACTATCGCTAAGGGAAGGAGCTAAAGCCAGAGCCTCCCAGGCCTCCTCCCCTTGCCCTCCCCACTTTCCTTCCTCATCTCCTCCTTCCCCCTCCTCCCCTCCTCTCTCCCTCCTCCCCCCTCCCACTTTTTTCCCCTTCTCTCTTTTCTCCCTCCTCCCACCCTCTCCCCTGCCCCACCCACTCTGGGTTTGCCCTCAAGCCCTAGAAGTCTTGGAATTTCAGTTTGGTGGAAACCAGGAGAGGGTGGATTTGCAGATTTTCCACTTGAACCCTGGGGGTCAGGTGGGCAGCTGGATGTTGAACTGGACCCCTCCTCCCATGCTTGGAGCACAGAGCACCCCTCCAGGTATGACCCAGGCCTTGAGAAGGATAAGAGCTCTCTATAGATGGGAGGGTCAGAGGTCAGAACGACAGCTAAAGGCTGGGCTCTTGATGGTGACCAAGGTGGTGCCCAACCAAAGGTCATGGTCTACAGCTGTCAGCATGACCCAGCCTGTGTGTGGGGGCAGGAAGTGTCTTTGGTGCTTTGTGGAGTCTGGGGGGGACAGGAGAGGACAGGGAGGAGGGCAGAGCACCAGGAGAAGAACAGCTGTCCTGTCTCATCCTTATAGAAACAGGCAACATTCTTGGTCTCCCCATAACCTGCTGAGGTTAACTCCAGAGCAGGCCCTAAAACTAACGTGGATGTAAGGGCTTCTTGTGCGTCTCTATAGTCAGCATGAAAAGGGAGTGGACATGTTCCTGGGGATCACTGTCCTAGACACTCCTGCCTAGGGCCTCTGAGCGTAGGGACTCCCCACTTGTTCTGTGAATGGGCATGTGTCCATTGCTCCAGGTGGCCTCAGCTCAGGCCATGGTGGGCATTGGCTTCTGGCCAATGCCATGGGCAGGGTTGTGAGAGGCCAGCAGGGGTGTGTGGGCCTAAGCATCTCCTCCCAGCTGGACTGGGCTGGGCTGGGCTGGGGTGGACATTAACCTGGCTATGGGACCTAGGACAGTCACCATTCTGGATTTGGGTTTGTTAGTCTGATTTACTTTCTGGGAATGCCTGGCACAGGCCTTGGTGGGGAGATTGACTTCTCCCTGAAGCCTGTTTGGTGCAGCTGAGCCTGGCTGCTGCCTGCCTATTCTTGAGCCCTTCCATGCCCTGTGAAGCTGAAAGGCCATCTGGGGCAGGGATGACCAAAGGCATCTTTGTATGGGGAGGGTGGACAGGAGCATGGTCTTCTGTTCCCACAGTCCTGCCCAGAGTCCATGGCCAGCCCTGCTGCCTCCGAGCTTCCAGCCTGCAAATCCAGGAAATTATTGGGTTCCGCTTCAGGAAGGACTAGATCGGGGTGCTTTTGGCCATAGGGAGGACTCTGGAGAAGGAAGTGGAAGCCGTAGGAGGCAGATTTGAAGTTGCACACCCCACCACCACACAGGTGGAGTCTGAAGGGCTCACAAACCTGTCAGGCGCACAAGGAGGCGATAGCTGACAGGAGAAGGCAGGCTGACCTCCACTCCCTTCCATGTGTTGCCTCCTAGCTGGGGAAACCAAGGCAAGTCCATGGCAAAGCTGGGAAACCATTGAGGCCCAGGATTCTAACTCCTAATTCAGTGCTCCCTCTGCTGGGCATAACAGAGGTGACAGCTCAGGTGCCGCAAAAAGAGATGGCATGGTGTCCCCAGTGTGATGACTGCCTGGCGTCCCCAGTGTACTCGTGATGAGCTTGAGATTCCAGGGAGCCACAGTGCTCCTTGGAACCCCCTGGGGACTGCATTAGAAGCAAGGCCTCAGCCTCAGAGTAGACACCTATCATTGTTCAGTGTCTAGAAAATACTTACTCCTGGAGCTAGGACAGCCCCCACTGCAGTTCCTGGAGGAAGATGAGGCACTTGCATCCCAGCAACCCCCAGCAGCAGCTGTGCTGTCCAGGTCAGGCTGCCAGCCCTTGGGGACACCTTAGGGAGGGACAAAGGCTCAGCAGGGCAGGTGTCAGTGTTCAGGAGTGGCTGGAGGTCAGCGAGCCACCCTGGCTGGCTGAGTGGCCTCGGCATGTCCGTCAGCTTCCTGGGAGCTTAGCTGTTCCGGTAACCCAGAGCCACCTCCACAAGCCAAGCTGTACTCAGCAGTGGGCACGGGAAGAACCTGCTGCAGGGAGCTGACCTTCCTGGTGGGTGGGCAGATGCCACCATGCCCACCTCCCACTGTCACCCTCCTAGAGCAACCTGCCCACCTGGCTACGTGCTCAGCTGGCAAGTGTCTGCTCACTCCGATTTTCAGTTCAGGGACAGGCTCCTCCTGTTGTGGGCAGGGGGCTCTGACACTCAGTGACCCATTTATCCTCTGTTTTATGCTTATCTGGGCTTCAGGGCTCCTGGTGAACAGGGTCAGTGAAACTGGCTGAGCTGAGTCACAATGAGTGAGTGTTCCTGAGTTCTGCAGGGCATGCCCCCCCCTCCCCTCACACGTAGCAGATGCTCATTTTACCCTTGTAGACGGGTTTCTTTGTTGCCAGCCCCTGAGACCAGCTGTTTGGTAAACTGTGTCCACACTCGAGGGTCCACTTCAGCCAGGGGCTATTTGAATTCAGGGACCCTACACTCCACCTTAGACAAAGGTCTCCCAGCTAGAGGTTTTGATACAGCCTTCTTGGGGGCGATCTGGGAACATCTACAAAACAGCCAAAGTAATAACCCTTTGACCTGACAGGGGCCTCTCTCCAGGTGCTCTTGTCCAGGTGGGCATGAGTGTCAGGGGCTATGCAGCTGACTCTAAACAGTCCCAGGAAGGGCTGTCAGTGAGTGGTGGAGACTGACACTCGGTGGTGTCATGGGTCTTCAGTGTCGAGTCCAGTGAGATGCAAGGGCAGAATGTGTGCAGTCAGGCAACAAGTGAGGTAGGCGCACAGACCTTTGTACTCAGGTGCAGTCTGTGTCCAGAGAGTTCCCTCTGGGATGGGGGTTGGGGTGGTGACTTCTGCCTCTGTACCCTGTGAGTACAAAGATAGTATTTTTTAACCATAGGCCTGGATAACTTTGAAATAAATTTAAAAATAAAAACGTTTTAATTAGAAACATTTAGAAAATTCCACACCACCTGGGGGTGTAATGGACAGGGGCACAGTGGGCGGAGGCTCAGTGAAGAGGGTGCTCAGGCACCCAGCAGGTGTCCCGAGTGATGACCCTGAGCATGGACAGCCCAGATGGGGTTGGCTCTTATTTATCATTAGGGCAGAGGATGGCAGATAGCGGTGGTCTCAAGTCATGTGGACCACCCAGAGAAGTCATCATAAACCTTCTGACCCCTGTGTCCACAAAATGAGCTTCTGTTTGTTCCTTGTGAGGGAGAAACAGGTGGCCCCTGACACCTTAGTGCTGGCCAAGAACTCCAGCCCAGAGGTGTGGATGTGGGGCCAAGGACTCCAGGTGCAGAGTGAGAGCCCATTCTCATGAATATCTAGCGTCTGGGTGAAAAAGGTCTCACATAAGCATCTGGTGTGGAGGTGCTGATGCAGTCAACTGCGATGACTCAGCTTCAGCAGTAGAAAGGTTGTGAGGGGTGGGACCCTGTCCCCTGCTGGGTCCACATCCCTCCGCAGTAGGGCAGCAGTGCAGATCCCCAGGGCCAGTTCCTGCACCCTCCCAAAGAACTGAGCTGGGTGGTCAGTGTCATTTGGAAGCTCAGGACTTGGACCTCCTTGTCCTGCAGCAACTGGGCTGTGGGTGCAGGTGCAGCAGCTAGACCCTGGCCTCCCTGACATGTTCCTGGGTCCTCAGGCCTGGCCAAGGCAGAGGCTTCCCCTGGGGTTGGCCTGGGGGGCGGGCCCAGCCTCTCTTGTGAGTACAGCACCTGGCACCCTGTCCCTGTTCCTTCAAGCTGCGTTGGGGCCCTCCTGCCTCTCTGCTTGTTTGGGTCAGCACGGAGCCCCCTGGATTTCAGGGCTGGCATGACGGCACCTCCTTGGGGCTCAAACGGTGGGTGGGGGCACTTCTCCTCTTCACATTTGTGAGTAGAACCCACTCAGCCCCAGGGCTCTTCCCCTCCAAAATCT
The DNA here is from genome assembly GCF_027406575.1 of Nycticebus coucang. Classification (NCBI taxonomy): domain Eukaryota; kingdom Metazoa; phylum Chordata; class Mammalia; order Primates; family Lorisidae; genus Nycticebus; species Nycticebus coucang. Next base: position 66,778,793 of record NC_069800.1, on the reverse strand, counting down.
GCTCATCAGCAACTCTGCAGAGAGACCTCATCAGTGAGCCCAGCACTGGGCTGCAAAGTGCCCCCCAGAATTCATGTCTACCCAGTACCCGTGAATGTTGCCTTATTTGGAAATGGGGTCTTTGCAGGTATAATGACATTAAGATAAGTTTATCCTGGACTAGGTGAGACCCCACTCTAGTGGCGGGAATCCTCATAGGAGACACAGAATCAAAGAGTAAAGTTCAAGAGCAGAGGAACACAGGGGTGGGAAGCCAAGGAAGGAAGGAAGGGGCCACCATCTGCCTGAATTTCAGCCCAGTGATACTGATCTCAGAGCTGGGGGAGAGAACAAATATCTGTTGTTTCAAGTCACCCCCAGGGCTTTGTGTCCCAGTGTACAGCCATCCAAGAAGTCACCTGAGCTTTGAGATGCCACTTCCCGAGGGGCCAGTGTAGCCACCTGAGACCGGCTTGGGCTTTTGTGACAAGTAAGACCCAGTGTTTAGGCTCTGGCCTGATGCAGAGGGCTGCACGCAGTTGTTTCCCACACCCACCCTTCAAGAGGTGAGTCAGTACCCCACACGACAGAGGAAAGGGGGCTGGGGAGTGAAGGACCCATGACTGGCCATGCAGCTCCAAAGCCAGCAGGTGCCATCCAGCCTGAGGGATGCAAGGTGGGGGGAGAAGGGGCAGGGGCTCTGCAGTTGTAGCTACCTAGCTGTTCTAGGCCCTTGGGGGCAGATACACAGCCCCTATCTGAGTGTCCCAGAGCCAGGCAAGAGCTCTCAGTTAGGCAAAGGGACATCGGGCCTCAAGTACAGGGATCCCCTCCCTGGCTCCAATCCTGTAAAGAGAGCCCTACCCCTCAATGACTCTGGCCACTATCATCCCTCCCATGTCTGCTCTTATGCCTGACACACTCTGTTCATTTTTAGACCTACCCCAAAGACACAGACTTCATCATGGCACAAGGTGCCCATGGCCTGAGTATATCAAAGATCCAGTGGACCCAGATTTGTCCTGGGGTAGCAGAAGTCCCTCCTGGCTCCGTGCCAGGGGAAACATCCATCCTGCTCTTCTTCACTTTAGGTTACCCAAGGCCCTGGGAACCCTGGATGAGGAACAGTGCCCCTCCACAGGGCTGACCAGCTGCTGGTGCAGTTTCCACTCTGCCTGCAGTGGTGAGAGATGCAGTCGTGTCTGCCCATCTGGATGCCCAGGCTCGGAGCTGTCTTGGAGGCCCACTGCGGCTCCTGATGACCTGTTGACTCTACTCAGTATATGTGTAGGACCTGACACCAGGCGCCCAGCTGCACTTCGGGCCCAGCTCACCAAGAGCAAATGTTAGAGCCGAAGGGGCTGTTCCATCCCCGATCTAAGACCAGGGCCAGGGCGCAGAGCAGGCTGAAGTCTGCTGGGGATGAAACCAGGGTCAAGAATCAATGAGCACGCTCGGGCACACGCTGGCGAGTCCCCAGCCTCAGGAGCGCGGTCACAAAGCAGCTGTCCCGAGGCGCCGAGAAGACGGCGGGCGGGCGGCCTGGCCCGGACGGACTTCCTAGCGCTACTATCTGGCCAACGCGGCGCCTGTTCCGGAGGGGAGGGTGCGCACCTGGGCGCACACCTGGCTGCTTCTTGCTCGGTGTCGGCGTCGCCGGACACACCCCACGTGACATCCCAGGCTCGCCCCTCCCCCCGGCCGCAGCCACGAACTGGCCGTGCTAGACTGTGACCCAGGGCATGAAATCCGTCTCAGAGGAGGTAGTGCGCAGGCGCGGCACGTGGCGTCCCGACGGCGTCCCCGGCATGCCCCGCGCGCGCTGACGTAGCGCAGCTTCGTCCCCGCCGCTGCGGCCGCCACTTTCGCCGCCGCCGTCGTCGCTGCCGCTGTCGCCGCCATCGAAGCCGGCGCGTCCTCGGTGCGTCCGCGTCCTGGGCTCAGCGGCGCCCCGCGCGCTCTGCAGCCGCCGCCCGGCCGGCGCCCCGGGACGTGGCGGCGGGGCCCGGGGCCGCGCGAGCGCGGGTGACAGGCCCGGCCTCGCGGGGAGGCCCGAGCCTGCGGGCACCCCGGCCCGGCGCCGCGCTGTTCATGAAGCATGTCGGCCACCAGCGTGGACGCCCAGGTAGCGGGGCCGGGCTGGGCCGGGCGGGGCTCGGGGCCGGGGGCGCGCGTGGGCGCCGCCGCGGAGGGTGCTCCGGTGGGTAACTCTATGTTTCCTTCTCCCGTCGGCGGCTCCCGCGCCTCGGCCTGCGGCGGTGCAGAGAACAAAAGGACAGGATAACAAAGGTGAGGTGGCCCGGCAGAGCGCGGGAGGGGTACTGGGAGGGGGCCGCGTCTGGAGCCGAAACTTCCTCTCCGCTGCCGGCCTCGGGGAGATTGGGCGGGTCAGAAACAGGGTCCTTTCTAGGAGAAGGAAATAAATGGGTGCTTGGGCTAATTAGCCCTTCTCCCCGCCACAAGATCGGTGACTTGATGGGGGAGGGGAAGAGGGCGAGGAAGTGTGCGGGGTGAACATGGGTCGACATGGCCGGACCGGGCCGCAGGGCTGAGTGATTTGTCCTCTGCCGCCCGGTAGGGGCTGCTCGCGGGGAGAGGCAGCCGCAGCCTTGCAGGCCGCTTCTTACATGAGAACCCGTAAGTGACACTTCCTGTTTGCTTGGAAGACTGTTTTTAACCAGTGTGTTTGTTAACCCGGGTGTAACTGAGAATGGTTCATCGTGTTTTAAAATTGAAGAAGTCCCAGCACTTCATTTACCATTCTTTCTCTGGCTGGGCTGCGTGGCAGTGGCAGTATGTGCTTCAGGGCTGTCATCTAGTTACAGCTCCCTCTCGGCCTCAGTGCTCTACATGCCTCTTTGTACTTTTGGAGACACCATTCTGTTTGTAACTAGTAAGTCTTCTTAGACTATATTGATTTCGTCCCTGGCGATGCCTTTCTTGTCTTATGTTGTTTATACCTATACTTTGTCAGTGTCTCTCCAAATGATGGTTACATCTTTATTAAAAATGCAGTGTAGTTTACTGAGATTCTAATTAGCGTGTAAACATCGGTTTTGTATTGATTGTGTCCCTTTTTAGTAAAAGCATAGTTTTTACTGGCAATTGATGAAAGTAGACTTTACTATGATTTCCATGCTTGAAAGTAGTCTTTTAAGATCTGAAGGTAATATTTTGCAACTTCTTGTTCTAGTACAAAATGGTTCTCTGCATCAGAAGGACACAGTTCATGACCATGACTTTGAGCCCTACCTTTCTGGACAGTCGAGTCAGGTGAGTTTACTTTGATAGCATACTTTATTTTCAAATTTGTTTCATTAGGTAAGACACCTTTACTGTCATGTTTCTGATTTTTAAGTTATCCTGAACAACAGTGAAGCAGACTGTAAGGTGTTGGAAATAAGAGTGCTAACAAATACTTGCTTTGAAAAATTGCCTCTCCTTAAACTTGGGGAGTGAGTGTGATGAGGATAGATTTCTCTCTGGAGGAATTAACATCCCAATGGGACTGGGATGCAGACATTTCTAGGTGGCTCCAGCACTTGTGGGTCAGTGTTGCAGCCTGTTTGTTCCCAGTTGCCAGGCTGCCTCCATCTTGCTGTGCCTGTGCACACGTCCTTTAGGTGTGCTTGTACTGTTTGTTGTCCTCAATGTGGTGGCTTGCAGGGGGAGAATGGTTAAGATCTTTGTGTCAGAGACAGAAGGGAGCGGGGATTTCAGGATTCATACAGGCTCACTTGTGAGTAACCCATGTTACTGGAAAGAAAGGGCTTAGAGGGGACCACTGGGCTGCTCTGCTGTCCTGGACAGCTCTAGCTGGAAGCCCTGAGATGCCCCCCCTTGCACAGCAGGCAGGGTGGGAAGCCTAATGGGCGGTTGTCCCAGCTTTGTCTGTGTGACCTGTGTGCTGGGTCTGTCCATTTATTATTTAATGGATTTCCAGGGATGCTAAAAACTTGATGTAATGCACATCTTCTATTATCCTGAGTTATATCTCATCTTAGTTAAGGGTTTAAGTTTGACTCAGAAGTGGCCCTGGGTGTCTCTGTGGCCTTACTTCTGTTGGTTTTTGTGGCCAGGAGAGGGTCCAGCTGATGGGAGGGGGAAGGCTGGGCTCCCTATGGAAGAATCATTCCCTTTGTCCTGCTGTCTGCGAATGCACCTGCAGACACTGCCTCAGACTGCATCTCTGCCACTTCCCTGTTGGCCTGCTTCTCCCTCCTGCCCAGCTTTGCCGGATGTCCACAGGAATGGCTACTGCAGAGGAGCCAGGATGGTTGATGTCTGTTTGTAGGAGGATTATTCTCGTGTGTAGAACATCAGTAGTGTCTAATTTGTTTTTCACCATGAGAATCTCAAAGATTTTATCATAGGCAGACAGTTGTTACTGCATTTTAAAAGATGGTTTTGAAATTGCTGATAGTGGAGCAGTCGATAGGGAGGCAATTAAAAGGAAATCTGATTCCTGAAGCCTCAAGAATTCTTGGCTAAGACCAGGAGGCAGAAGGTGGTAGCCTGGCTGCTGGGTCACCACAGTCTGTGAGCATCAGCTGCTGATGGGTTGGGGGCTCTGAGGAACAGCCGTGTCTGTGGGGGCAAGTTGCTTCCTGTCCCACTTTGCTGTCTGGGGCGCCACACCTGCCTTGTGCCCCCGACCGGAGGTCGGGCACAGGAGTCCACTGTTCTTCGAAGGGTGGTCTTTGAGTCCCCACAAGGGGTAAACATTGGTTGGCAGCTGGTCTTGCTGGAAGAAGGTGTGAGGTTGTAGAACTTTTTGGTTACTTGGGGGACTTGGGGAAAGGGATTAGGGAAAGAGATTTAGGGATTGGAAAAAACGAGTAAATCTCACTGCTTTCCTTAATGGCACTTCCACACACTCAGACTGACTGGCAGAAGCCTTGGCCGCTCCTCGGCCCCACACAGACACACACACCTTTCATGATTGCCTTGGGATGTGGTATAGTGTGAGTACCCAATTCTGACCAGACCTTTGGGCGAGTGAGTCTATAACAGATATCTTCAGGGACACCATGGTGATGCCCTCTGCGAGACCTTGGAACCTGGCACTTTACTGGCCTTGGAACCACGTCCTTGTGGACTAGGCACTTTAAAATCCTTCTCTGGGGTTCCAGCTGTCACGGAAAGGTGTATTCTCAGTGAGCAACCCCAGCTCTGGTGAGTTGGCACCCAAAGTGCAGAGCTCCCACACCTGCAGAAATCCATGGGAATGGAAAAGGGTGAGATAGATCCTCATGGACTGAGGAAGTTTCATGGGAGGGGCCTGAGGATGGCTTATCCTGTGGGAAGGAGTTCCAGGAGGGCGCCAAGGCCCAGAGGTGGCATGTTGAGTAGTTGGGGAGTTCGAGATCAGCTTGCAGGGGCAGACCCCTTGCAGCCTGAAAGTCCTGCTTGCTGTAGAAACTACTCGCTGCCTTTTTGAAGCTGTTCCTGCTTCATTGTGCTATCAGGATCCATCCTCAGCCCTGTTACCAGCAGAACAGGGGTTTAATCCTAATCTGGATCCTTTTAAATGGGTCAGCTGTGGAAGATAAAATGGAGGGAGGGGTTGTGGCTTGGCTTGGCCCTTAGCTTGAATCCAGGTCCTTGCAAGTGAGGCTTTGTGTTTTGAGACAAAGCCTGAACCATGTTTCTTACTAACTGCTCTCAGTCCTGACTCTGTCCTCACGTTGGGGCCCTCGCTGTCCTCTGGAAGGCACAGGCCAGTGCCATGTGTGTCTTGCTTTCACTTAGGCCCTGGGTAGCTCAGACGGTCAATGTCTCTGGGTGCTGCAAAGCATGGTCTGACGTGCTGCCTGTTTGTCTCTACAGAGCAACAGCTACCCTTCGATGAGCGACCCCTACCTGTCCAGCTACTACCCGCCATCCATTGGATTTCCTTACTCCCTCAACGAGGCCCCATGGTCCACCGCAGGGGACCCTCCAATTCCATACCTCACCACCTATGGACAGCTTAGCAATGGAGACCATCATTTTATGCATGATGCTGTTTTTGGGCAGCCTGGAGGTCTGGGAAACAATATCTATCAGCACAGGTTTAATTTTTTCCCTGAAAACCCTGCATTTTCAGCATGGGGCACAAGTGGGTCTCAAGGGCAGCAGACGCAGAGCTCCGCGTATGGCAGCAGCTACACCTACCCGCCAAGCTCCCTGGGGGGCACAGTGGTTGATGGGCAGACAGGCTTTCACAGTGACACGCTCAGCAAGGCCCCCGGGATGAACAGCCTGGAGCAGGGTGTGGTTGGCTTGAAGATCGGGGAGTGTAGTGCCTCTGCAGTCAAGACCGTGGGCTCTGTTGTCAGCAGTGTGGCACTGACCGGTGTTCTTTCTGGCAACGGCGGGACAAATGTGAGCATGCCGGTTTCAAAGCCGACCTCGTGGGCTGCCATTGCCAGTAAGCCTGCAAAACCACAGCCTAAAATGAAAGCAAAGAGTGGGCCTGTAATGGCAAGTGCTCTGCCCCCTCCGCCTATAAAGCATAACATGGACATTGGCACCTGGGATAACAAGGGGCCTGTGCCCAAGGCCCCAACCCCCCAGCAGGCCCCATCCCCACAGTCTGTCCCACAGACCCCACAGGTGGCTCAGCCGCTCCCAGCTCAGCCTACCCCTTTGGCCCCGCCACAGTATCCATGCCCTCAGCAGCACCCCCAAACCCGCTGGGTCGCCCCTCGCAACAGAAATGCGGCTTTTGGGCAGAGTGGAGGGGCCGGCAGTGATAGTAACTCTTCCAGCAATACCCAGCCCAACTCTGCCCCCAGCATAGACTCCCACCCAGTCCTTGAAAAACTGAAAGCTGCCCACAGCTACAACCCTAAGGAGTTTGACTGGAATCTTAAGAGCGGGCGTGTGTTCATCATAAAGAGCTACTCAGAGGACGACGTCCACCGCTCCATCAAGTACTCCATCTGGTGCAGCACGGAGCACGGCAACAAGCGCTTGGACAGCGCCTTCCGCTCTGCGGGCAGCAAGGGGCCCGTCTACCTGCTCTTCAGCGTCAATGGGAGCGGGCACTTCTGTGGGGTGGCCGAGATGAAGTCCCCCGTGGACTATGGCACCAGTGCTGGGGTCTGGTCTCAGGACAAGTGGAAGGGGAAGTTTGACGTGAAGTGGATTTTTGTCAAGGATGTGCCCAACAGCCAGCTCCGGCACATCCGGCTGGAGAACAACGACAACAAGCCAGTTACAAACTCCCGAGACACACAGGAGGTGCCCTTGGACAAAGCAAAGCAAGTGCTGAAGATCATCGCCTCCTACAAGCACACGACCTCCATCTTTGATGACTTCTCTCACTACGAGAAGCGCCAGGAGGAGGAGGAGGTGGTTCGCAAGGTGAGTGGTGTCTGGTGCTTGCTATGCAGGTGGCCCGAGGGTGAGAGCCAGCTTGGGCAGATCCAGCGGCTCCCTGCTGGCCTGAGCAGCATGTGGCCACCAGCTCTGGGCCACATTGCTTGGGCTTCTCCCATCAAGGTCACCGGGAATGACTGTGGAGTGTGGACGCAAGTCACCGCGTAACTTTGGGTGCATCCCAGCTCTGAGGAGCATGGTTATGAGTGCCAGGCAGGCTGCATGTGCTGGCGTGTCGATGTGAGGCTGCCTCCCCGAGGCTCTTGGTTTCTAGGGCATTGCCCCTGGTGGTCAGGAAGCTCTGGTCTCCCATCTAGAGATCGTTTATTTTTCTTTTGAAAACGTAATACCTAAAGTTTTTAGAAACACGAATGTGGTCCATCTAGGTAGTGAAGAAAACGGTGGGAAAAGACAGTTTGGAAACCAGATCTTCTGTAATAAGTAAATATGTACATTTAGATTAAACAGCAACAAGCCTTTGTCTGGTCCCCTTGTTCTGGTCCTGCTTTCCTGAATGCTGCAGCCGACTCTGGGAGCCCAGACTGTCACCACTCTGCAGTGGGAAGAGTTGGGCTCAGGGGCCACCTACTGGCACCAGAAATGGGAGATTGAGGACACTCATGTACTTCCTGAACTGCCTTTCCTTGAGAGAGTTTGTCCTGAGAGTCTTTCCTCTTTTGGTGTGAAATTGTCTTTTTTTTCTATAAAATGTTGGTTGACAGTAAATGGTTTCGGTCCTCTTTGTTACAGGAGGTCACCTTTGAGTGCTGATGCCCTGCAGTGTTTGCTCAGGAAGCACAGACAGGGCAGCGGGCAGCAGCCTCAGCATCTCGAGTTACACATATCCACATGACTCAGGGTTTACAAAAATTGAGGAAGTGTTGGTCCCTCTTTGACTCTAGAGAAGAGAAGAGGATGACACTTATCTCCAGTTCCTGACTTCTCAGGTGCACACCTGGAATGAGCCAGCTGCCCAGCTGTTTAGTGCACTGCCCTGGTGGGCAGTTGGAGCACAGCTGAGCCTACTTGTGTAGTAGGAACCACCCAGACCCACCTACAATCCTTTAGTGAGCCTAAAGGAACATCAGGGTCCTCCTTTGTCACTGTCAATAACACGAATTAACAGAACATGTTGCACCCAGGCCAAGGGTTTTCCAGCCTGACTGGCCAGGTGCAGGGAGGGCTGCCTGTTCAGGATGCCTTGCCTAGCAGCCCAACCAGGAAGGCCTTCAGGGTATCCCAAGTGGCAGGGGAACATGTTGGACCAGATGTAGACCACTTGCCCAGAATCTTAACCTGAAAGGACAACTTCACACCAGACAATGAGAGAATCACAAGGACCAACTCTGTCAAAGGAAGACATGACACAAAACTCAGGTATCTAAGGATTGAGTTTCCATGATGCAAGTTTTAGGACATTTGAATTTTAAAAATGTCAACCAGGTTGACTAGAATTTCACCCCTAAGCGCCTAACAAACCTTGAAGACCCAAGTGCCACAGTGCTGAGAAGAGCTGCAGGTGCACGGCCTGCGCAGCTGAAGGCTGGGCAGGAGCTCAGGTCTCGCTAACAGGCATCGCCCTTCTATGCGAATCAGCAATTCAGTATTTTATTTTATGCCTAGAACTAAATGCTTCAGACAGAGAAGGCACTGAGTGTCAGACATAGCACGTGTCAGGCTGAATTCTCATACTACCCTGCACTGGGCTGGCCACAGGGGCCCTGACCACGTGTCATCACTGGGAACACAGGCCACCTCTGGAGAATGACTTTGACTTTGGGACCTGGGTAAAGAGGAGAGACTTCTAAGATGCTCAGTCTTTGTTACTGATCATTTCACTCAAGTCTGAGCTGTGCTATTAATTTTTTTTTTTGAGAAGTTTTATGAGTAATTGTATATCTTTTAAAGAGCACACAGTGAACTTTGTAGCAGTTTCTGAGAGTTGACGGGAGATAGGACACTGGGAAGTGTCCACCTCTGAATGGCTTTAGTAGCAGCTGTTTGAACTTGGAGAGATTGGCATCTGCTGGTAAGGAACAACAACACCACTTTTTTTAAGAGTTTTTTTTATGGCTGGGCACAGTGGCTCATGCTTGTAATTGCAGTGCTCTGGGAGGCCAAAGCAGGTGGATTACCTAACTTCACAGATTCAAGACCAGCCTGAGCCAGAGCAAGACTCAGTCTCTAGAAATAGCTGGGCATTGTGGTGGGTGCTTGTAGTGAGCTACTTTGGAGACTGAGGTAAGAGAATCACTTGAGCCCAAGAGTTTGAGATTGCTCTGAGCTAAGACGCCGTAACACTCTGCCTAGGGTGACAAAGTGAGAATCCGTCTCAAAAAAAAAAAAAAAAAAAAAAGATTTTTTTTTTTAAAGAATTTTTAAGAGAATGTAGAATATATGAAGTTCTTAATTTTTCCAGTTTTACGTTTCAGAGTAAGGAGGAAACTTTAATTTTAGAGTGTTGGTTGTCTTGTCTAGCATTCTGTCCAGAGACCCTGGGGGTTTCTCAGGACAGGGTGACTGTGCATTTCCGGCTGAGCACTGGTGAAGGTGCCTGAGAAGTTGTCTTATTAGCCTGGAGATACTCATGTTCGATTTTGGCAGAAGAGGGGGCTGCAGTGATGTTTGGGTCTCTACCTGCCACGTTCTTTACTAGTTTTGTATCTTGGTGGAAAAGGATGGATGTGCTGAGCAGGCATCTTTACTGTGTGGTGCAGTCTGTGCTCTTGGACTGAGTGACCCCATATCTGTCTACTGTGTTTTATGGACAGACTCAAGTGGCCTTCAGACCCCCTAACTGGAAGCCAGGCAGGCAGATGTGGGAGTGCTTCAGCTGTAAGCCTCAAACCCATGTGCCCCACATACTCTGAAAGCTTGATCTCTTCATGGAAGTAGAGAGCAGATGTGACCTGGTGCCTTGCCTGGAGTAAATCCCTCTGCTGGGGGCTGTGGTGTTAGGTAGCAGAGCAGACTTGGGGTGGTGGACAGGGCTGAGCTGGCCCTGGTGACTCAAGCTTGCTTTAGCCTGTTAGAAGGACTTCAGTGTTCTTTGAGCACTTGAGAGGTTTAAGTGAGATAAAATACAAAGGGGCAGCACCCACATCCCTGGTGTGCTTGAGAGCTTGTGATTGCCAGATTTTCCTCTGATACAAGTTTTTCTTTTTTCCAGTTTTTGGCCAGGGCTGGGTTTGAACCCACCATCTCCAGCATATGGGGCCAGCACCCTACTCCTTTGAGCCACAGGTGCCGCCCCTCCTCTGATACAAGTGATGTTGTGTTTCTAATGTATTTCTGGGTAGAGAGACAGTGGCACATGAGGGCAGGCGGGGTGTGGGTGCACCTGCAGCCACAGTGCTTCTCTGCTCATAGTGAGGGCACTTCGGGGAGGGGCTGGGACAGGGTGCACCTTCTGTGTGGACGGTCAGCACATGGCCTGGGCTGTGGGATACTCGTGTGACCTGGGCTGAGCAGGGGTGTTGTCCTAGGACTGCAGCTGTGGCTGCAGGCATCTTGGCCCTCACTCTGGGAGGGCTTGACCTGTGTGACCTGGCCACTCAGAGCACTCACCTCGTCCCTCTTTTCTTTTATAGGAACGGCAGAATCGAAGCAAACAGTAAGGACAAACCAGTTTCTTGTACGTTCTAACGTTCAACTTTGAAAAGCAGTTTTAAAGACGTGTGCTTGGTCAGCTCCAGTGTGTGGTCCTATGCAGGGCCAGTCCTGTGTCTTCATCTTCTTTGTAGCTTATTTTTGCCCAGATGGATATTCGTTCATTTGTATTTTTTCTATGTATTATAATATTGTAGAACTCACTAATAAAGGAGTATTTTTTCGTCAGCTTATCAATCAGACTGACCTAATGTGAAATATAAATTTCCTTAAAAGCAAAGCAAAACACAAAACTTAATATATCCCAAAGATTTTTTTTATTTTGACAGAAATTAAGTTCTGTTTATATTTGCAGTCATGTACTGTCTCCAGATGAGATTTTATATCTCCTACCCCTTTATTGCTTTCACAGACATCAGAAACAACGCATTGTTATTTAGAGAATCCTGTCAGAATGTCTCCAGAGCGCTGGAAATCAAAAGGTTAATGATCCCCTAGTCCAGCTGGTTTACCACTTTGATTTGTTATCTGCCTAAAATGCTAATCTGCCCTTTCATTTTTTTTACTAGACAGGTAAATTTTAATTTTTCGAGTTTAGTGGACATGTTTTGTTCCCTTGGAAAACCTGTCACTTCCTGACCTCCCCATGCCAAGCTGCTGCTCTGTCCAGTGCTGCCCACCTGACCCTGCTGTGTGGCAATGGGGTTCCGTGGGGGGTCAGTTCAGAAGGTGTTCTGGGCCTAGTCTGGAGTTCCAGTGTCCCCAGTTTACAGATCATTTTTAATTTCCCCCTTTTCCTCTCTTGAGAATCCTAATGCCATCATCACATCAGCAACACCGCGCTTTACATGTAGGGTCTGGTGGTCCAGACAGTGTGGTGGAGATGCCACTGATTGTAAATTTCACAGTGCAAATCTAATTTTGTTTCTAGTTGAATGGGTAAAAACAAAAAAGCCTTTCAGAAAATGAATTTGCTGTCATGTTTTGTGGAGTAAGGGACTGTTGAGCTGGCCACCACCCGGAATTTGAGTTTACGCATGAAAATGGTGCTCGTGCCTGACGCCCAGCGCAGCCGTCTGCACGCCGGTGTGCGGGGTCCTCACTGTCTTAGAAGCAGACACCTTTGAATCTACTTCCTCCAGAAGACCCTCCATGTTAAAGTTTAAGCTGTATCATTTAGACTTGTATTTAGAACGTATCGCTTCCTTTGACCTGTCACTGCCTGTGTGGAGTCATGGTGGACGACATCGGGTAACTTTCCTCTAGGAGAATACAAGCCTTAATAAACACCTACTTAGCAAAGCTGCTGTCATTTTGTTCTTCACTCACCCCCATCAAACAGCCTGTGTGCTTCTCAGGTGTGGGAGGAGCCAGTGGAGCCTGAGCTGCACCATGACTCCCCTCGTACTCACTGTGCACACACGCTGAGGAGCCCGCAGCACTCTGCACCCCTCTCCTTCCTGGACTGGCATCCCCACCCCCTCCTGTGTTCACCCTTTGGTGCCTCTTATTTTCACCCATTTCAAATGCAGAGGGCTGCAGACTTCCGCAAAACAGTGTGGCATGTACGTCGGTGGCAGTTTAGTGTTTGTTTACTTTTGTCCTTTTGAGGTAAAATTTACAAATAGTGAAATGCACAGACTCCAAGCATACATCTGTAGAGATCTGATAAGTTTTTTTTTTTTTTTGAGATAGTTTTATTGTGTCGCCCTCGCTAGAGTGCTGTGGTGTCACAGCTCACAGCAACTTCCAACTCTTGGGCTTTAAGAGATTGTCTTGCCTCAACCTCCCAAGTAGCTGGGACTATAGGCACCCACCACAACACCCAGCTATTTTTTGTTGCAGTTGTCATTGTTTTAGCTGGCCCAGGCTGGGTTCAGATCCACCAACTTTGTTGTATGTAGCTGGCGCCGTAACCACTGTGCTGTGGGCGAGCCGAGGTCTGACAAGTGTTAACACAGATGAAAAGTACGAGTGTCACCCAGGAAATCCTCTTGTGCCCTTCCCAGGCAGTCCCCCCTGTGCTGGGGTCTGGTAGCAGGTGCAAGGAGGCCAGCTGGAAAGCTGGAAGCAGGAGGACTCATCTACTCTGTGCGCTCTCCCCACCTGCAGCTAGTTCCTGATCACCTCGGGGATTTCATTGTAGTGTGTCTCAAACCTGGAGTGACTAATTCTTTCATACTTGCATTGTTTTCTTGACAAGTGTGCCACCCATCACTGGGCTCCTTTAAAGTTTTTAATTCTGGCCTTTAGAGCGATTGGCTCAAAGACGAGCTGGCAGGTCATATTTGTTACACAAGGTGTCTTACCTCTACGTGTGTGCCAGCACCAGGGAGTGGCACAGAGGAAGCAGGTAGTGTCAGCTGATCCCGCTGGAATAATGGTTGCTGACTGATCTGTATATTGAGGGTGAGCACTGTAGTCTGAGCATCGCCTGTTCCGAAGGCTCCCTGCAAACCCAAGTAGGAGCCGGTGGCTGGCACCTCTGTCCCCCAGAAAGCCTGAGAGCAGACATCAGCCCTAGTCACGGTGGAACCTCCACACGTGTTCTTTGTACTCCTGATGCCTGGTCTCCACCAGAGGGGGTGGACCCTGGACACTGTCATCTGTGTTCTGTAGGAGACATGCAGAAGAGGAGGCCATGGGCGGCCAGACGGCCAGGGAGGTGCTGCCACGAGCTAAGGGGCACCCAGAACCACAGATGAAAGGGACAGGAAACACCCTACTCTGGAGCCCATTGTGTTTTGCTTTGTAAAGGGCTGGGGATCATAAGCACTTCCCCTGGGCTTCCTCCAGGGCCACCTGCAGGAGCTCTCTTCATTTTCCCTCTGCTCTTCCCCAGAGCACACCATGTTGGGTTTTTTTAAATTCATAATTCTGACTGGAAAAGCCTTTAGCTGGATATGCCCTGAGGTCCCTAGGGCTATGACATTTCCTTGAAGGGTCTGGTAGCTGGGGAGCAAGGCAGAACACATGGTGGTCTGCTGCAGTGTCCAGCAGCTTTGCAGGACACTCACGCTCTTGGTGCAGAGCTGTCTGACTAGGGTGTGAGTGGAAGAGATGTGAGGCCTGCGGTGATGTGGGACCTACTTCTTCACTTCCTCTGCTTTGGATGCAGGACAGAAATAACCCCCCTGGCCAAGGACCAACTGTGAGCCCAGGCCCATGACAGGAATCAGGGCACCACAGCTGTCCTACTGTGACCTCAGGTCACTAGGCCTCTGTGTGCTATGGAGGTGGGTGATGAGGGCACACCGGGGACCCTCAGCTCCAAGCAGCCTGGAGAGGACTTGCTGTCTTGAGCGGCACACATGCCGGGGCTCCTGTGCTGTCCACAGCCTGGCTGCTCTCAGGGTGGAGAAGCCAGGGGGTACCCCAAATAATGTATTGGAAGAGGGATGTGAAACCATGACAACACACTTAGATTCCCCTTCATCTGCAGGTGATATGCACTGGGTGCACACGTGACCACACAAAAACAGTGTCCCTTCAGCAGGGGTCTCTCCTCACCACTCATCGCTATTCTCAAGAGGATCACCAAAGAAGGACCCACTCGGTGTGTGCAGTTGTGTTGCTCCCGTGTGTGGAGGGTCCCTGCCCCCTGTCCTGTGTGCAGTTGTGTGTTCCCATAGGGGTCCCACGTTGTGCATGTAATTTCCTGTCTATCTGTATAGATTGTGGGTCTGGGCACAGTGTCGTTCTCTGTGCATGGTCACAGCTGTGCAGCCAATGTGCAGCCAGGTGTGTGCAGCCACAGGCTGAGTGGACCCGGGCCCAGGGGTGGTTGTATACCTGTGGAGAAGGGCCCTGGGCCTGCTGGCCTCCCCATGGTGCCAGGTGTCAGGGATGGTCTCAGAGAATGTCTGTCACAAGCTCCTCTCCTCTGGGGAGTCCACGCAGGCAGACTGGGAGCTTTCTGGTCAGACATCCCCTCTTCCATGCACCCAGACCACTATTCAATGAATGACTCACTGTTGCCAATTGGTGGGCAGAGCTCAGGGACCTCGTTGCCAGGACCTCCCTGTCCTCTCTAGCTCTGAGGCCTTGGGGAAGGCAAGCTTTCCAGGTCAGTGCTTCAAGGGGACACGCACACCCCTGAAGATGACAGGATGAGCTGGTGCTCTGGGCCATCCTGGGAAGTGAGGTCCGGTGGCTGTTGATGCAGAACCAAGTGCCACTTCCCATGGGTGATGAGGGCTCCGGCATTGCTGGCTGTGGCAGCCTGGCCACTGGTTGCTGTGAAGAATCTCCTGGCAGGGGTTGGGGGGAAGCCTCAGCTGGCTGTTAGGCGTATGATTCCTGATCCATAGGATCACAGGACCCTCTTAGGAGATGTGGCCTCATCCCTGCTTGTCACGCTAGAAGACTGGGATTTTCTGTGGGGGCAGTTGCTCCTCCAGGGCAGGGTCCTGGTTAGGCCCATGTCTCAGGCTTAGATTTGCAGGGCCCCAGATTGGCCTATGGGGGCCCCAGGTGCACAGCCAAGCAGAGGTGTGCCCCTGACCTAGCTTCCTGGAGCCAGTGTCCAGCCCAGACAGAAGGGACCCCAGAACCAATTCATGGTGGCTCTACCTCCACCCAGGTGTCAGGTTCTGTGTAGGTGCCTGAGTGTGTGTGTTTGTGTGTGTATGTGTGTATGTGTGCATGTGTGGTGTGTGCATGTATGTGTACATGTGTATGTGTGCATGTGTGGTGTATGCAGGTGTGTGCATATGTGTGTGTGGTTTGTGCATGTATGTGCACATGTGTATGTGTGCACACATGTGTGGTGTGTGTGAGCAGGCGCATGCCTGTATGTGCATGTATGTGCACGTGTGTGTGGTGTGCACGTGTATGTGCATGTGTATATGCGTGCGTGTGTGGTGTGTGCAGATGTGTGCATGTATGTATGTGCACATGTGTATGTGCACACGTGTGGTGTGTGTGTGCATGTGTGTGCATGTATGTGCACGTTGTAAGTGTGCACACATGTGTAATGTGAGCAGGTGTGTATGTATGTGCATGTGTGTATGTGTGTGGTGTGTGCAAGCAGGTGTGTGCATGTATGTGCACGTGTGTGGTGTGAGTAGATGTGTGTATATGTGCATGTGTGTGTGGTGTGAGCATGTGTGTCTGTGCACACGTGTATGTGATATGTGCGAGCAGGTGTGTGCGTGTGTGTACGCATATGTGGTGTGTTTGTGCATGTGTGTATGCATGTCTGGTGTGTGTGCGTGTATGTATATATGCATGTGTAGTATGCATTTGTGAGTGTGTGTGTCTGCCTGTATGACATTTACACGTGTGTGCCTGTGCAGTTTGTGTACACACACGTGTCTGGTGCCTTTTTAGGTTCATTATGGACCTTCGGCCCCAGGTACCAGAATGTGCGTTTCTCAACGTTTTACCTGCACATTGTGTCGGGCATTTCAGGGAATGTGGCAGAGGTGACACTGTTACCTGATGTGTCATTGGATTCCACTTTTGTCAGTTAACTTGGTGTCTTCCACAGCAGTTTTTGGGGGCAGTGGGAGACCTTTCTGGCCTAGCCTTTTGCCCTGTGAAAGGTGTGAGGCTGAGGGGCCCTGCAGATTTGGCTTTCTGCAAACTCCCCACGTCCCTCTGAGCCAGGTGTGTGGTCCCCTGGGGCTTGTCTCAAGCCCAGGCCATCCTCTCATCACCCCCACCTCGAGTTGTCCTAACTTGACAACTAAGGAGCCTCAACATCCTATGTTGTAGGATACGGAGGGAGGATACTGGGACCACTGGGGTGGCAGGGTCTGAGGAGGGGTCACACCAGAGGGGGGGCCTTTGTCATCACCAAGGTCAGTGTTCCTGATGTGGGGGGTGTCTGGAGAAGACAGGAGGGCTGAGGGCATGATGGCTCCAGAAGGGACCTGGGTGCACTTGGATGTGCTCCTGGGGGTAAGCAGGGGGAGGCAGCTGGGGAGACAATGCCAGGGTTGGGGCACTGGGGAATTACAGGTGATGGAGAGGAGGCACTCTGTCCACTTGCTGGGTATCAGGGCAAGGCTCTGTGTGGGGGTGGGGGTGGGGGTGGGGGTGCAGCAGGAAATAGGTGTGGTGAGGTAGTGCTTTGCTGAGGGGCATATGGGGGCCGAGGAACCAGACCTGCTGTGGGTGCAGGGTGCAGTGGGGTACAGGGATGTGGGTGTGGCCAGGTGGCCTTTGGGTTTTCACCCTGTTGACCAACCTCGAGGGGGCACTTGCTGTCCCAGGTGGAGCTCATCTTTGTAGCTGGGGAAACCCTGTCTAGTACAGTTGATGGACCATATGGAAGTGGGTTTAGTTTTTGAAGGTGCAAAGAGGAAGGAGCACCTGGAAGAGGTGGGGGTCCCAGGACTGGGCAGGGCTCTGGACACTGTCACCAAGAGCCTGGTCCCTCTGCTTCCCTGGGGGAGTGTCAAGCTGGGGTGGTCTCCCTGCTCTATGAGACTGACCAGCTCAGTCTGGACCCTAATCTGAATGACAGGGCTGAGTGGCAGTCCCTGCCACCCAAGGAAAAAGCCGTTGCTCCCTGAAGGATGATAAAACAGGAGTGGGGGTTGAGTGGGGGCCTGATGTAGGACCCAGAGGAGGAAGGAAGAGGCTGGTGTGGGTGAGCATGAGTCTGGGGCCTCTCCTGAGGAGGTCAGGGTGTTCGAGGGGCTGGCCTGGAGGGCTTCTGTGGCCTGGGGTGAAGAGGGGACACAGGGATCGGCAGCTACGGCCTGTGGGGCAGGCAGCAGGGTGGGGCAAAGGCCTCTGCAAACAGCCTTTAGGGTGAACCCCTAGCTAGCAGGGAGGAGATGAGGGGCTAAGAGGTGGGTGGGGGCAGAAGAAGTTGGTACCAGTATCTGCAGGTCAGGAGCAGGCCAGGGCTCAGGATTGCGGCCTGAATGGGACTCAGTCAGCCCAGCATGCGAGGAGGCCAGAGACCAGGTGGGGGTCTGCACTAGGGATGGCTCCAGAGAGACATGGAGTGGGGCCATCTCTGCCCAGTGTCCAAGCTGTCCTCAGGCCTGGTCCTTCCCCCTGCCAAAGCCCTGCCCCAAGCAGACCCCTGTCTGTTCCCCCTACCTATCTGAGAGCTGAGGCAGGAAGGCCGGCCTTCTGGGGACTTCCTGATACTCAGGTTGGTCATGAGGTTCTGATACAGTGGGTGAAGCTCAGGGGCCTGTAAATGTGTTCACTGGAAGTAAATGAGTTACCTGGAAGACAAACCACACCACCTGGCCTTCCTGTACTTCTCTAGATGTGAAGCGTTGGGAAAAACCGTATGGGGACTAAGACATTCCTGAACATTTTGGAGGATGGTGGGGAAAGGACACTGGAAACTATCCAAGTCAGCTGGGTCAGGGGCTGCTTGGGCAGTGATGGGAGTGGCCTCTGGCATGGAGAGAACTGTCCTTGTGCGGGGCCTGAGCGTCACCGGGCTGATCTACCACCGAGCCCCCCACGCTTCATGGGCGGGGGGGAGAGTAACACTCATGACTCTCTTACGTTCTTGCCCCAACCTGTAACTGACCCTACTGGGTCCTCTGCATGTGGCAGAGGAGTACATGTCTTCCTATGAGTGTACATGTCTATTGAGTGCCTTTGAGTAACCACAAGTCCAGTTGGGCCTGCTTCTACTTGATTCTACCCTCAAGCCCTGCTACTTCAAAGAACTGGAAATAGGATGAACCAGAGGGAGTTTACCCAACCCCAGGTTGGGTAAACCCCAGGTGAGGTTGATGATAATGGTGTTACTGCTGCTGATGTGGTGATGGTTATGATGGTGGTAGCAGTGCTGATGGAGGTAGTGATGGTGATGATGATAGTAGTGGTGGTGATGGAGGTGGTGATGGTGATGATGGTATTGAGATGATAGTGCTGGTGCTGATGGAAGTATGATGATGGTGATGGTGGTGGTGCTGCTGCTGCTGGTGGAAGTAGGATGATGGTGATGATGGTGATACTGATGATGGTTGTGGTGATGGAGATGGCGGTGGTGATGTTACCTGCTCTTTTACATAGTTAACATGTCTAATCCTCTAGGCACAGGTGAGTAAACTGAAGCACAGAGGGTGAAGACTTGACTCCAGGAGTCTAAAACCAGACTTGTGGCCTTCCTCCTCTTTTGGCCAGTCTGCTCTGTTCCAAACTCAGTTCCAGCTGGAATCCAAGGGGGCTCAGGAGCCTATGTTACCCTCTCTGTCTATTGAAGTGCTTTCCCCTGCAGGCTTGCCCAGACCTCTCAGCACTTGTGGCCTGGTCCCTAGGAGTGGCTCAGAAATATTTGTTGAATGAATTAATGAATGAATAAAAACCATCCAGCTGTGCAAGACCCCTGTGTGTTGCTCCTCCCCTCTGAGGTATGTAGGGCAAGTGGCGTCTTGATTTTGTTTTCTGTGCAATAGTTGGAGTCTCTCTGGGGCCTGCTTCCGCCTTGGCTCTGGCCCCCATTTTTGCCCAGCACAGGACCCTGTAGCAGCTCCAAGGCAGGAGAGCCTTGCCGTGCACACCCAAGCATGTGTTGGGGAGCACTATGTGTAACCCTGAACAGATGGTTGTGTACTGCCTTGTTGTACTTTGAGACTTTACCTGAACTTGGTCTGTGTACTTTGTGGACATCCCTGTCCTGTCTGTAGAGATGTGCCAACTATGGAATGTATACCCTGTGTGTAGTGTGAACAGGAGCCCTCTGAGCCTGGTCTTGTTGGTCATTCATTATCAGTGGCCTAGACTCTGCTCATAGGGCTGCTCATCGCTCAAGGATCTTTGTCTGGATTGGGGTTCTTAGGAGAGTCCAGAGTGGTAAGGCCCCAGAATAGCCTTGGTGCCCTCCAGAGTGTCCAGAGCTCGTGTTCTGAACTTGTGTGGGAGAGTGCCCCAGGACCATGCTGGAATGCTGATCTCCATGGCTCTGGGCAGAGCACTGAGCAGCCTTCAGCTTCCAGCTGGCCTCCACCCAGTGAGTGTCTGTGGAAATGGCTTGTTGGGGGAGGGGTCCCTTCTGAACCATTCTGCCTCCACGTTTGCCAGCACTGGAGTCTTTTCCGCTCCTGTCTCCCTGTGTAGCTCTCTAGGTGGTGATCAGGCCCAGCCAGTTGGCGTGGGGTGCATAGATCTGAAAAGGGCAGGTGTGTGGCCATCTCTGTGGCTTTTATAACATCTTGACTGATGCATCAGAAAACGAGCCAGTATGGTCTGTGCAAAGGACCAGGCACCTGTAAGCATGCAGGTGGGATGGGGAGGCACCTGGCCATAAAAGTGGGTCCTCTCCATGCTGCCCCTAGACATGTCCCAGGGGAAGACTTTCCCTATCTCCTTGCTTTGGTCCAACCCCTGGCTCATCAGTTACCCAGGCAGCCCTGGGAGACACACTGGTTTTATTTTCCCCAGTGACTGGAAGGAATTTGATGCTGAGGAGGGTGGGTGGAGCCTGGACAAGGGGAGCCTGGGCTTGTGTCCAGCTGGGTCAGTGTTCAGCACCCTCTTGTTGGGCCAGGTCAGAGTCTGGGGTGGAGGTTGGGGGTGAGCAACACTGGGAGGTTCCTGCCTCTGGATTCTCACAGCCCCACTCTTTGAGGAAGCCCTGGGACAACAGGGGCTGAGGCTCCAGGTGTATACATATGTATGGGTATGTGAGAGAGACAGCAGGGGTTCACTGCTCCTCACTCCCCACCCTGGAGTGAGGGCCCTCCATCATTTCTCTCATCCCTCTAACAAGTTGGAGGGAGTAACACTTTATCATATTCTTTTTTTTTTATTTTCTTGAGACAGGATATTGGTCTGTCACCCAGGCTGGAATGCCATGGCATCATCACAGCTCACTGCAACCTCAAACTCCTGTGCTCAAGTGATCCTCCTGCCTCAGCCTCCCAAGTAGCTGTGACTACAAGTGTATCCTACCAAGCCCAGCTAGTTTTTTAATTTTTTTGTACAGATGAGGTCTCACTCTTACTCAGGGTGGTCTTGAACTTCTGGTCTCAAGCCATCCTCCTGCCTTGGCCTCCCATAGTGCTAGCATTACAGGCATGAACCACTTTGTCCAGCCCAAATTCACTTTTTGATTTTTAATTTCTTCCCAAGCATTATTATCCCCTGTGCCCTACCTAGCTTGCTGAGATCACATAGCTCCTGACACCCCCAATCCAGGGATGAATCTGGGTATGGGGCCCAAGGTCTCTGGGGTCACCCAGACCCAGGTCACCTAAGGGCACAGCTAGGAGACGGCCAGGGGCAGAAAGGAGAGAGCCCAGCTCTTAATCTCTGCCCTGGCCATAGGCCACCAGAGGGTCTGGCCATGGAGACAGAGGGCAGGGGCTCGTGGATATGGCTAAGCTGAGAAGCCCTGTCTGGAGGTAAGGTCAGGGCACAGCTAAGGGCTGACATGGGGATCTGGTCCCTACAGCTCCTCCCTCCTCCGCTGGCCATGTCGGGTTGGGAGTGGGGGTTCCACAGGAGTTCCTATGGGAATTTTGGAGGCTGTGGGCCCAGTGGCACAAGCCTTGGCAGCTTTGTTAGCTTTTACTGACAGCAAGAATGTCCTTGGGCCAGTCGGGGGCCCCAGCCCAGCCCCACTTGTTCTCCACCAACATGAAAGTATAGCCCAGCTCTGCCTGATGGAGTCAGGCGGTTTCTGTGTGAGCACGTGGCTGTAAGTGTGAGCAGGAGGGAGGGTGTCTGAACTGGGTATGCAGCGCTGCCTGTGTTGGGTGTAGAGTGCAGTGGTGATGTTCCTGGTCCAAGGGCCTCTCAGCAAGGTGAGTGGCATCCCACAGGTCATCTGCACATGGGGCCCTCCCTGCGCTGCAGCAACCTTGTGATGGCATGGCCCACCACGGAGGCTGCACACTCGGGCTCTGCCCTCCCTGAGAATGAGGCTCCCACTGAGCCCTCCCACACTCACTGCACAGCTCCAAGACCCAGCCTGGGGCCTTGATGCCGCCCTCTGCCCTCCTCAGCTTGGGCTCCAGGAACCGCAGGCCTCCACTGGGGGACAGCACCAGGAGAAGACCCCACCAGATACTGGCCAGGTCTAGGGTAATTTGCCTGTGGGCCCCTCATCCCTCAGCTCTTGAGTGTCCCCATGGGCTAATGGCAGGTCCATTTTGGCCAGAAACCAAGTCTCCAGGAAGAAGGATGGTGTAAGAACATCCCTGGCTGCAGGGGAGCGGGCAGCAGTGGCCACCTTCCCTGTCCAGGCTGCAAAGGTCAATGGAGGTTCTAAGCAGCCCCAAGATAAAGCTCAGGTTAGGCCCAGGCCATACCCCTAAGCCCTTCAGTACTATCCACTTCTCTAGCACTAGAGGTGCCCCGGAAGGTGCAGTCCCTCCCCACTTGCAGGAAGGAAGAAGGGGATGCTAAGTCCAAGGTCAGTGCTGTGGTCAGATTAAGGCTTGCTGAAGCTGCCTGGCCCCTTTCCTGTCCTCCAGGGGGCAGGAAATTGTTCCAGACTCTGCAGAGCTCTGATTTGGGTGGGGGTGCTTACATCTGCAGCCCTGTCACTGGCTGGAGGGCTGAGCTGAGAGGTAGGGTTCTTGCAGGTCCCTTTGCTGGCCCCAGCTGTGCTGGAGGCCTGGAGTGGAGATGCCACTGCCTGATGCCTAAGTGGTGCCTTTTGTCCTGGCTTTCTGCTGCTCCCTGCCTGGGGCCTGAGGCAGGGAGAACTGGGGACTGAGCAAGCACAGGCTTGGAACCTGGTGGGAGGGACTCTCCTCACCCCAGGTTAGGAAAGACTGCAAAGCCAGGTCAGGTACTGCCCAAGGGGAAGGGCAGCTGTGTCCCTGTTCACTGACATTCACCCCAGGCTAGTGGGGCAGCACAGCCGCTCCAGGGGCTGTGGGGCGGGTGAGGACGCAGAGGCGGAGCCCGGGGCCAGCAGGTGGCGCTGGCTGTCGAGGACGTAAAAAAAAAAAATCCCTGCAGCAGTCCTGAGTGGGTGTCAGCGCGCTGCAGATGGTGTGTGGCGGGGGAGGGGCTTGTCATTCTCTCTCAGGCTGCGGGTCTCACGTGCCTAGCGTCCTGCATAGCTCAGAGCGAGGGCTAGAGGCGGGATGCGGTCCAGCGCACCCACCCGCCCTGGTCTGCACCCTGGGAGCGGAGGCAGACTGTCCCCCCAGTTCTAGCCCGGCCCTCGAGGTGTGGGGACTGCTCCAGGAGCTCTTCGAGCACCGCCCCCGCCCCGCCGCAGAGAGGCCTGAGGACGCACAGACTTTGCAGTGACCTCAGGTCTTGCTCCACCCCCTCCCTCGATGCTGAGGCAGCTGTCCAGGGCGCCCACTGTGGGGGCGAGTGGCACTCAGGACACACTTGACCGCGCGCGCCTCAGCGCTGCCGTCCCGCGGGGCCTCCCCGCCGCCAGCACCGCGGACAGCGCCCCGGCCCGCCAGCGGGCGACCGCACCGCCGAGGCCTCAGCCCGCGCCTGGCCCTCCCGCCGCCCCCCGCGGGCCCTCTCTTTGTCTCCCGGCCCCCGACGCCCTCTGCGGGCTCTTCAGTGCTCCGCGCTGCGAACACACGTGGCCGGGGGTAGGTGGCTGCAGCCCCGCTGGGGCGCAGGCTCCCCTTCGGTTTCCCCACTTGCTCCGCGACGCCGAGGCTTGCGGCCCCTTTGTGTCCCGCGGCCGGATCCCCAGCCAGGCAGCTGGGCCGCCCTCTGGGCGGGCGCATTGTTCGCCGGATTTGTCCGCGGCGCGAATGGCCGCCGGGGGCCGGGCTCGCCTTCCTCCCGCGGGAGGGGCGCATGCCGACCGTTCTCGCGGGCCATTTCCATGAGAAAGGAGCGGCGGAGGCGCCTCTCTTGGCATTCACCGCGTGCCTTAATTGTATAGACATTAAATCAAGGTCCGCTGTGAACACGCAGAGGGGCCCTCAGGGCTTCGGCGGGCAGTGATCGGCCAGACCAAGTCCGGCTCCGGCTCCGGCTCCGGCTCGCTTGGGGTCCTTGCTGGAGGTGCGCGAACGCTCCGGCCCCTTCTCAGCGAGGCGGGCAGGGCGGGGGCCCCAAGCTAAGCCGACTTTGCGGGCCTAGTCCGCCTCCGACTCTGAGGAGCCCTCGCTTCTACCCCTTCCGCAGCAGAGAGGGGGCCGCCAAGTAAGTCTCTCGGGGCGAACCCGGAGCTGGAGCCCTGCAGAACCGCGGCCGGGAGGCGCGGGAGCCGGGGTGGGGGTGAGCGAGCGCGTGCGCGCCCAGCCACCTCCCGCAGGGTTCCGAGGGGTGCAAAGCCAGCTCCAACGGGGCTGCGCGAGCTTCTTCGCAGCTGCCCTTCCCCCGCCGTCCCCCTCCCAGTTCCGACCCAGGAGCGCGCACCGATTGCAGTTAAAATAAAGAATCTCGATGCTAGGAGATGGAAACTAGTCTCTTTTCACAACCCAGCCAGTTCGCCCTCCCCGCGCGCCGCGGGCTAGAGAGCAAGGCGCTCGAGCTGCTGTTGCTGGAAAGACGGGAGACCGCCACAGGCCGCTTGCCCAGGGCGGGCCCCAAGCTCAGTTACCGGTCCCGGAGGGAGCCGCCGCCGCCGCCCGCTGCTCTACTGCCGTCGCCGCCTCCGCTCCCAGCGCCGCCTTTTCCCGCCTGCTCTTCGGCTGCCGCGGGCTCCGCATACAGCTGCCCGGGCGGAGGAGGGCGCGGGAACCACGCGAAGGGAACCTGGCAAGTCCCCGCGCACCACGGGCTGGCTGGGAGCTGAGCGTCTGCGGGCTCCAGGCTGCAAGAGCCCAGCTCCTGCCTGCCACGTCCGGTCCCGAAGCGACTGTCCTCGCGCTCGCTACCGCCGCCACCGCCTCCGCGCGTATCCGCGCTGGGCTCCAGCACCGGGCGATTATCACTGGGACGCGCGGTGACGTCACCCGGACACCGGCTCGGCCGCCGCCTCCCCGAGGTGTCCTTGAGAACTGCGGGGCACGCGCGCCGCGCACACGCGCACACACGCACTGCGCGCCCATTGCCTCCCGCGCACTCGCGCCGTGTCCCGCCCCGCGCGCTCCTCCGCTTGCACGGACTCAGCCCTCAAGCGCCCTGGACCGTGCTCGACGCACGCGGCCACACGTATGTCCACGGAACGCCTCCCTTTCGCACACACTGAACCCCTCACACAGCCCTCCCGCACCCACGTGTGCAGCCCACGGGCCGCAACCACACCCCGCCACTCGAGGGCCTTGCCTGCACACAGCCCAGGGCACCTGGAGACGTGCATCCACACCCGGCCTTGGCGACAGGTTCGCACCTCCTGCAAACCACCAAGTTCTGCCAGACAGCTCACACACACTGTGGGCGCCTACTGGCCCCTCCAGCCTTCTCACTCCCGCACTGGGAGAAAGGAAGGTATGCCCGCCCCCGCCAAGGGCCCTGCTGGGCTTTGATGTGGAGGAGCGAATTAGAGGTCATGTATCCTCCCTCCCCCCCCACAATCAAAGGCTGGTCCTCTTTCTGACTAGGGTGGGCAGCTCTTTCCTGTAGGGACCACGGAAGCGCAGGCGACACTCCACACCAGACTGCAGTCACTGCGGGCTCTCTGGGGTCCGTCAGGCAGATCCCTTCAGGGCCAGGATCTGCCGCATCCCCCAGCCGGACCACCCGGGCCTCCCCAGCTGCCTTTGTCCGCATTGCAGACTGAGAAGGAGCCACAGGCCCAGGCGCAGCCAGCAGGCCTCAGTCCCCTTCCTTCCTCCAAAGGCCAACCAGCTTCTGCGCCATCTGCCCTGGGAGTAGAGCCTGGCTGACCCTCCTGCCCTAGGCACGAGTCCTGATTCCATCTTTTGCGGAGCGGCTGCCTGCTGGGAAGATGGGTAGGAAGTCTGTCTCCCTCTGCCACCCACCGCCTCCGCGGAGATCCCAATCAGTCAGGATGCCCTTGTGCTCTGGGGCAGCTTCACCCAGACCCTCTGCAGCTGCAGTTCCTGGCCCTTCGCGGGTGTCAGGGACTCTGTTCTGTCTCATGGGATGCACAAGCCGAGATCCTCCACCTCGGAAGGGGAGGCTTCGCTATTCCCAGCCCTGAGCCCTGGAAGCCGCCCCCAGCCCGCAGGCGCCGCAGCCACCGCCGGCGCAGCCGACGCTGCAGGGGTTGGGGGCGGGGGACTCGGGGACGCTGGGCTGCGGTAGAGACCGTGGCCCTCGGCCTCAGGCGCCCAGAGAAGAACTCACCCACGGAGGCTGGGCCGGGCGGTCCGGGTGGTCCCGGCTCCGCCGCCGCGGGGTCCGCTGTCCATGGTGTTGAAACCCGGAACCCGGGCCTCACCTCCGGACTTTTCACGGCTTTCCCTCTTCACCGCGGCCTCCTCCCAACTCCGCCCCTTTCCTCCCGCACCACGGCCTCCAGGATGAGTCCAGGACGCAGCCGGCTTCCAGCCCTGGAGCTAGTTTGCATTCTGAGGGGAGGACTCCTTAGCACCTGCCTCGGCTCAGAGGGTTACGGACCCCAAAATCTCCTTGGGCCCCTTTCGGTACGCGGCGGTTCCATCCAGTGCCAGGAAGGGGCGCCACCCTCACAGAGCTGTTGCCTCCTTTGCGCAGAGCCCCCTTCTCCCCCCTTACCTTAGGCGGGAGTCTCTGGCAGGCCAGGGCTCGGGGAGGGAGGCTGGGGGTCGCACCTTTTCCCTAACCGCCCCAGGCCTGGGCGCCCCCGTCCGCTCCTCAGGGCCCAGCCTTGCTTCTGCCTGTCTCTCCGATGCCCACGCTGCCGCCTCGCCCGAGCACACCCAGAATTTGTGTTTGTGGATTTATTTATTGGCCAGAGACAGTGAGGGAGGGGAAAGGGGATGAGGATGGGGGTGGGGTGCGGCCCGCCCGGCTCTGGCTACTGGTCCCGGTGGCCTCTTCCGCGCGCACAAAGGCCCAGCGCGCAGTGGCCCAGCAACTTCGAGACGGGTCAGGTGGCTCCGGTGAGGGCGGGGGCGCGGAGGAAGAATGGGGGCGCGGCCGAGACCCCTCCCCCTTCCCTCCGGTCTGCCATCCGTGAAGGCCTCCGAATAGCGTGGGATTAAACAAATCAACAGAAACCCCTGGAGAGCCCCCTCCCTTTCCTCTGCTTTTCCTGGTCACACCACTCCTCCCCCTCCTCCGCGGGACGCCTGTCATTCCTCCAGAAAAGGGAGGGGTCCCAGCTCACATCTGGGAACCGCTGGCTCCCGTCTCCTGCCCCTGGAGCCTGCCTTCCAGTGAGGGCGAGGGGGCAGAAATAGGGTGAGAGTCTCCAGCTGTGCGGGCCCCTGCAGCCGGGGTAGGGAGGGGGGTGGAGGCAGGACAGCTGTGGGCAGGGAGGGCCAGGCAGGAGGGCCACCCCTACTCCCAGCCCTGGTGGCCTCCAGAGGGTCCCAGGCTCCTTGGTTCCAGCTCTAGTGGTCTAGGGAGCTCAGAGTCCCCCACCAAGGGATGACACCTCAGTTTGGCTCTTCAGAAAGGCTGGGAAAGGTCCAGGCCCCCCTCCCAGCCCGCACCATTGACCCTAAACATCGCCTCAGTGGGTGGCCTGTTCCACAGAAAACAGAAGCCTGGGAGGGGCAGAGGCTTGAGGCTTGAGGGGAGGACCCTCTTTGGGCTCATCCCACACAGGCTGGGGCTATCTTCCACGCCCGGGGACACTGTCCAGCTTCTCACCCTGTCACATGGCCATTGCTCCTACCCACAAGCACAGAGGGTGGGGTCTCCACCTGGAGGTGTCCCTTTCCCATCTGTTCCCTGGGCTTGGGTGTGGATGGGGCCAGTCCTCCTAGGGTCCCTGCCCTGTGGGGAGCAGGAGATCCTCCCCTCCTGGTCCGGCTTCTCCTTGCCCTTTGTGGTGGGTAAGGGAACCCCCACCAGCCTGAGTGTTGAGGGTGGGAGCCAGCGACCACAAAAGCCACAATTGTGAGCCTGTCCTGGTGCACAATGGGGCAAGGGGCTGAGCAGGGCCTGGGGCCCTCAGCATTGAAATGAGCCAGGCCCCTTTGCCTCTGCTCCCTGCCTCCCTCCCTCCTCCCTGGCTCTAGCAGGAAGGAACTGAGGAACCTGGGACAGTCCAGGAGGTGGAACTCAACCTTGTTGGGGGTCCCTTGCCAGCTGGGCTGCAGACCCAGAGCAGAGCAGTTATCAGTCATAGAGGGAAGACAGGTAATTGCTGGGCCTGGCCTAGGCCAGGAGGGCTGGAGGCCGGAGCAACTGTCTCTCAGGGGCTTCCCAGGGTGGTGTATGAACTGAGGGGAAGCTGGATGCCTGGCCCATGGCGGGAATAGGCCTTTTGTTTCCCAGGGACCAATTTTTCAGTCTGAGGAGTATCCTGACCAGTCCAGGGCACTGCTGGCAGTCCTCCTTGAGGTTCCAGGTGGCTCCCTGGCCACCCACCATGACTGGGAAAGCAGAGCCTGGGCCAGTGCCCTCCTGCCCAGCGGCCTTCCAGCCCCTGCCCCAGGGCTGAAGCCTCCCTTCTCCTCAGGGCCAAGTGTTGGCTTTGCGCAGCCCTTCCCTTTGCATCCAGGCCCAGCTTTTGGGTCCAGAGGGTGGGGAGACTGACACTGGCCCCCGCTGGTCCTCCTGGGGATATTGGCATCAGTAAATTACCCTGGGAAGCCAGAGGTAGGAGGCCTGTCCTTAGTGCTGCCCTGGGAAGGACTTGGAGAAGGCTCTGCTGATCCACCAGAGCCCTCTTCTCACTGTGAGGCCCACTTTAGGCATGCAGGGCCCCCACAGCCTAGACACCCTTTGGAGCCACTTCCCTTTGAACCTGGGGCTCAGAGCGGCCCAGACCAGGCCCGTACAGAACTGGGGCAAGAGGGAGAGCCCTGGGGTCTCCCTTCATGGGACTCCTGCCCTAGCTGAGGTCAGGTAGAGCACCAATAGGAGGCTAGTTTGTCCCCAGGGCCAAGGGCCCTTTGTCCCTGAGTCTGCCAGGGTGGGGGCTCTCTGCTACTCCTGTTTACAACCTCAGGGGGAGCAGGGTGGGTCTGACCCCCCACGTGGTCCTCCCTCAGTTCTGGAGGCACCAAGCCCAGGACCCCATAAGATCCTCCACAAGGGTCCTCCACAGTGACCCTTGTCGGGGCTGAGCTGGCCCAGATTCTTGAAGATGAAGGATCCTGAGAACAGGCCTGCTTAGGGTGGGAGCAATAAGATAAGACTATCCTTGGTGGAGTTTGGGGGTCAGACTGTGCCTGGGAGGGTGTGGTCATGGGAGGGGCTGGAGTGGCCCCAGGCTGCATCACCCCTTCAGGACGCCTCTGCCAGCCCTTCCTGTCCCACTTGCCCTCAGGTCTGGTCCTTGCAGGGCTCCTCACCTGCCCTAACCCTCTGTGGGAACCTTTCCTCCACAGGTCCCTGTACTCTGACTCTGCTCTCCCGGTTTCTGTCCTCTGCACTGCCTACCTCCCCCAGGTGACTCCAGCAGGTGGGCGGGGGGCTTGAAGTGGCTTTCTCAGTTTGCCATCTGCTCTTCGGAGGTGCCCTTCCACCCCAAAATCAAATTGCTGGGAAGAAATGGAAACTTTTGCCAGGGTTTGTTGCCCCCAGGACACCCCAAGGAAGCCCACCCCCTTGTGTAAGTGGGACCCAGCCTGGTGGGGGCAGTACCCATACTGGGTGTTAGGATTGGTTCTGGAAGTGGGAAGGGCCCCTGGAGCTGAGCAGAGCAAAATCAACCTTTCTTGTCTGACCTGTGTTGACCTCACTAGGAGGGGGTGTGAGAGCTGGGACCCACTCAGTGATGCAGGGATGTGGGCATGGCTGTGCCTGCCGTGGGAAGGAGATGGACACACTGGGAGGAGCAGGCAGGCCTGACAACTCGGGGTGCAGAGGGGGCCTATGGTGTTGGCTCATCTCCCTCAGACACTCAAGAATGCCCTTATTGTGACAAGGAGTGGGAAGGGGTTGTAAGCCTGTTGGTTGTAATTGTGTTTCAGGGTGTTGTTTATTTAGGGTGAGCTATAGCACTTTTCCACTAATAGTGGGAATAGCTCTCTTTACAATACAGTCACTTAAACAAAGTGGATGGAAGAGAGCTCTTGGGCAGAGCAGCAGGTGGGGCTTCTGTGCCCAGCTGGGGGTGGTGTGGGCTTCCATGCCCTGGGGCCTCAGGAAAGGTGAGTGCTAATTTTTGACTTTTGAAGATCTGCTGTTTCCACTTGCTTAGGAGAGGCCTACCTGGGCTGGCAGGGCCTGCACCTGAGGGCCCACTTGGGGGCCTGCAAAGAGTGAGATGCAGTCGGGTGTGTCCGCTGGGCAGGAACAGAGGCAAAGAGTGGACACATCCACTTGGCCAGGCACTGTGGTCACGCTGGGCACTGGGTGTGGGGGTTCCAGCCTTCCCTCTCTCCATGTCTTCCTTCAGAAAGACAGATTTTCACTGAGGTGTGAATGTGTGCCCACATGGCTGTGTTCTCCCTTCTCCCCACTGCCTGCAAGGTGAGGCCTCTCCTGTGGGAGGCAGCACAGATGGGGCAGTGGGAGATGGAGTGAGTCTGGAGGTGTGGGCAGCTCCATCTCCCCAGCCCAGGATGCTGTCTGTCCCTGGCCCTGCACCTGCCCTGCCTCTGCCATCTGTTCTTTGCCAGTTGGCTTTACCAGGAAGGAATGTGTCTACAGCAGGCCTCTTTCCCCTGTGACTAGGGTAGGAGACTCTGGAGGTCAGGAGAGGCCTCCCTGGCTGCCCTTCATGGCCAGTCTTTCTGCTCAGGTCAGACCCAAGGAAGGAGTCCTTGTGAAGGACAAAGGGGCGCTAAATTGAGGAGGCTGGGCAGGGTAGGGGGCCCTTCCTAAGGCCACACAGCAGAGGGAGGGAGCAGGAGGTGAGAAATCCCAGTTTCTGGCAAGTGCCCCACCCTGAAGTGGCCATAGAAGTTCAGGGCTGACCCAGGGGCCAGAAGGGAGCTGCCCTGAGTGATCACCCAATTTATGGGAATCCTGAGAGCCAGACTCTGACCCCCAGTTTTATAGGACAACCCATGCTGAGGGAGGATGAAGGGAGGGAGAAAGGAACCCTCAGGCCCAGGGCTGATGGCTGCAGAACTAATGCCTGGGCTCACTTCCTTCAGATCCCTCCTGCCTCTCCCCTCCTCAGAAGTGCCTGTCTGCCCAGCCCTATATGAGAAGGAGCCTCAAGAGAATGGATGAGGGTCCCCTTGCTCCTGAAGCCCAGATCTCCAACCCCCAGGGGCTTCTCCTCTGGAGGGGATGCCCTGATGACCTCTATGTCTTCCTCACCCTGGGGAGCTGGAGGTCTCTGCACAAGACCTACAAACGCTCATTACCTGACTTAAACATGATCATCACATGACCTCCACATGATCCTGTGTGGACCTCATGTTGATCACCGTGTGACCTGTATGTGGCAGGGTCACATGTCCACGTGTAGTCATGTGATTGATCATCAGGTGCCTTTCACCTGATCATCATGGGATAGCCATGTGGCTTCCACATGATCATGGCAGTTGCCAGTCACCCAGCCGGGGAGTGAGTGGCTGTCACGTGATTGTCACATGGCCTTCATGTGATTGTCATGTGACCCACACATGGCCTTCACCAGACCATCACATGATTGCCATGTAACTTTGCAGTGGTGTCATGATCTCTTCATGTGATCATCACGTGACCTTCCCATGGTCATCAAGTACAGCTGCTGCCTCTTCCTCTGGAAATAGTTCCCAGTAGTACCCAGTAGTACCCACTCCAACACTTGCGCACATGTCCTCTGAAGAAGGGTGGCTTGTGGAGGCCACCGAGACCACCCCCTGGAGGCAAGCCAGGTTTTAAGGTTGTGGCTCTGTCAGAGTGGGCTAAGTGGCTTCCCCTACCACACACAAAGTGAGGGGGGCTGCCTGCTGGGGCCTCCTGCCCGGTCCCAACCTCCTGGTACATATCGTGGGCCAGCTGGGTTCCATCCTGCAGAACTCGGCGGAGGCTAATCTTAATTAAAACAATTAGTTCAAATTACAACCAGCTCTGAAAGAATGAGGCCATGTTGAACCGGCTTTCTTGTTGCAAAAATGTTTTTTTGTAAATCATCATTGGAATTGAGAAGAGTCCTACTACTAGGACTGGTTGATAGTAGGTTGATAGATTTGGAAAAAGCTGAGCTCAGTAGGTACTGCTCACCGGACAAGAAGAGACTTTCTCTAGGCCAAGATTAGCATATAAAAGCACAAGTTTGTTTCATATTAGAGAGAGGGAAGAGAGTGGGGGGAAGAGATGAGAGAGCAGAGGGCAAGGAGGGAGAGAGGGGAAGACAGGGGAGAGAAAAGGAGAGAGAGAATGGCATGGCATCCAAAGGAGGAAAGGGGCACAGCCTCCCTGCCGTCCAGAGGTGGCTGAATTTAAGGGGGGAGGTAAGTGCAGCCCAGTTCACAGGGTGCTGGGAATGTGAGTGCTGTGTCCCCTTGGTCCCCTCGTCCTCAGGCAAGGTTGCAGACAGACATTTTCCAGGTGTTCCCATCCTGAGGCCTGATTGTTCATCTGTCAGGACACTCAGGAGTCACTTGAGGCTTAAAGGAACAAATCCTAAAAGACAAAGGAGCTGGGGAAATGTAAGGAGAATTTACATTTCCTTTTGGTCTGTTGGGTTCCTCAAAGGACAGAGATCAGCAAGGGTGGGGGTGGGGCTGGCAAGAGAAAGAAAGTGGGCAGAGATTTTATGCCTTGTCAAAAAACTAAGAGTTAGGCCAGGCAGGTGGCTCATGTCTGTAATCCCACCATGCTGGGAGGCTGAGGCTGAGTTGGGTGAGTTGCCTGAGCTCAGGAGTTTTGAGACCAGCCTGAGCAAGGGGAAGAAGCAAGATGCAGGGAGAGTGTGGGGAGGCCACAGCCCTGCCTTTCCTCTGCCTGGAGCCAGGTAGTATCCCAAGGGCCCTGGAGCATGACTCTGGCCAGAGCTGGACAATCGATAGTGGATGGGCAAGCTGCATACCAGGCACTCAGGTGGGGCTCAATTGGGACTTTGGTGGAACTCAGGTAGGAGCTCTGGTGAGGCTCAGCTGGGACTTGGGTGGAACTCCTCACTCCGGTGAGGCTCAGGTGGGGACAGGGAGGTATTTGTGTAGTTCACCATTTATGTTCTCTCACCTGTGCCAGGCAGAGTAGCAACAAGCTGTTCTCACTGTGAGAAGGTCCCAGTGAAGAAATGGAATCCAGGATGACAGGGACCACTCACAGCCCGAGACTGGTCAAGGGAGGTCAGGGCTGGAGCCCAGAGTGACCAAGTGTTTCCCTGGTGTGGACAGTCCCTAGAGGCTGCAGAGACCAGGCTGGGTGGACATGTGGGCTTTGCACTGCCCACCCTTTGCTGCTTTTCCTTGACTGTGAGCTGCCCTTTGGCCATGCAATCATGTGGCCACACTCTGCAGCATGCCCAGCTCTCGTCTGGCGTAGGCAGGGGCTGAGAGGTGGCAGGGAGGGTGGGCTGGCACTAGTCACCCATGTGCCCTGAGTCCACTGGGTCCTCCGCTGGTTATGGGTCAGACTTGGGCTCACTGTCCTCTGTGGGGAGTGGGGAGGGGGCAGCTCATCCAGACCCAGGCAGCCAGATGGTCCTGGGGGTCGGGGAAGGCATTGCTCCTGTGGGCAGCTGGGCCAGGCCAGTGTGCAGGATTCTGAAAGCAAGTGAACTGGGTCAGACTCCTTCCCAGGGTATCAAATGTGGGGGGGTATGGAGCACCTCCACTCACTGCCTGCCATCATGAATGGTGGGGACAGCCAGGGTGGGCGTCTGAGTGTCCACATCTGCCTGTGGACACAGCGCAATGAGGGTGCAATTTAGTCAGAGCTGAGAAACTGGTTTAGTTGTCCCGTTTTATAGACCAAGTGCAATGAAGCTGCATGGCCTAGTAGTGTGCCCCAGGCCTGCCCTCCCACCCAAGGGATGCCACTATCCCCATCTCACCTGTAAATGTATTTACTCTTCAGAGGACCAGGCCACTACTGACCCAATGCTGTGTCACCTGTCTCATCTTTTCCAACACTTGCCTTCAGGAGGCTCCTGGGCCAGGCGAGGCTGGGGGAGGAGGGCCTTGTGTTACCCTCCTCCTTCCTTCCCTGGAGGGAGGCCCAGCCCCTGTTCACCTGCCCCCATAGGGCTTGACAACTCAAAGTAAGGTCACCAGGTCAAAACCTGATTCACCCAGCACACCTGCTCACTGTCAGTCCCTATGGGTGGTGTGGACAGCCAGTAATAGCTGCAGCCTCCCTTCTTTTTCTTCTTTTTTTATTGACATGAAATTCACATACCATATGATTAACATCACAGATTGTACAATTCAGTGACATTTGGTGTTTTTCCAATGCTATGTGACCATTACCACTGTCTAGATCCAAACTTTTGAAATTCCTAAAAGGTGCCCTGCACCCATTAAGTAACCAGCCTCAGTTCCCCTCCTCGGCCACCCCTGGAAACCACTGTTCCATGGTCCACCTCTACCAATTTGGCTGCTCTAGGGACCTCACATGACTGGGATCACACAGTGTGCTTCCGTGCTGGGTGTCTCAGAGGGCAGAGCGTCTTCCAGGTCCATCCATGCTGTGGCCTGTGTCAGCATTTCCTTTCTCTGCAGGGCTGAGTGCTCTCCCTGTGGCACCATACTGTTTTCTGTTCATCCCTCCACAGATGGACACTTGGGTTGTTTCCACTCTGGCTGTTGTGAGTAACACTGTGTGGACCTGGTGACAGTTTGTTCTTGGCTCTCTTGGTCTGCCAGGCTACAGGTTTAATTGCTCAAGGAACCATAGGCTGTTTTCCTGTCTGCCACCTCCGGAGGTCCCTGGTGTGTCACTGTGGCCTGCTGGGCCTCACTTCCAGCCCCATCCTCACCTGCTCTGCACCTCCAACTGGGCCACAGGCTTAGGCCATGGTTCAGGAGGCCTCCTGTCTGCTGCCTGCCTGGGTCTTGCCCCTCCTATCCATGTGCGCTTCTGTCCCTGAGTGGAGGCTTGGAGGGTGGGCACTGGTGTCCTGTGCTTCCCCGGCCACTCCACTTCCTGTTCAGCCCTCAGCATCCTCTGCTGGGAGGGTCTTGGGAACCAGGGATCTATGGCGTTAGCCATGCACCTCAAGCCCATGCCTCACCCCGTTCTCAGTCTGACTCTAGCCCAGCTAGCATAATAGACCACCATCACTGGTGGTCGGACTCAGTGTCTCATTTTGCTCTGGGTCCTGTTTGGGGTCTCATGGGCTGAAAGCGAGGTGTTGCCCACCACACCCTACTCGGGAGCTGTGCGAAGGGCTGGCTTCCAAGCTCTCCTGGAAGGTATGGCTTAATATAGAAACTATGATGTGGATGGCCTGTTTCCTTGGCTCCCAGGGTCCCCCAAGTCCCCTGAGTGCCCTCTCATGCCTTCCACATGGGGCCTATGAGTCTTACTCTCTCTGGGATAATTCCTGGGATTATACCTCTGAAGGTCTGAACCTGTTGTCACATCTGCAAAATCCCTTTTGGGGGCCTTTCCACCTACCAGCAACCCCAGGTCCCAGAGCTGGGCTGTTCCAGCTAATTCTGCCCCAGGCTCAGGGCTGGCCTTATGAAACCCAGAAGGCCCTTACTCACCACCCCCATTTCACAGATGGGGCCTGAGGCTGAGCCAGGCTTGTACTGGCTGGTCTGGTCATAGGGAGTTCTTGCCCTGGCCCCTCAACCCATTGCCAGAGTCTGTAGAACTTGTCTTCCTTCCCTTTTACTTAAATACACTTCATTTTGGAATAGTTTTCAATTTTAGAGACAGTTTCCACATGTGCAGCATGAAATCCCTGTTGTCGTTAACGTCTGGAATGACCACGGAAATTTGTCCCCATCAGTGGACTGACACCATGCATTGTTAGCAGATAAAGCCCCTCAGCTTTTCAGGTCCCCACGGCATCCCCTTCTGACCCAAGCCCCTCCAGGCTCCCACATGAGTCACACCTGCTGCAGCTCCTCAGATGCACCTTGTTCTTGCTGACCTTGGTGCTTCTGGGGTTTCATGGTGTGTCCACGGTCTGCATTTGCCTGGGCCAAGGGTCTCTGGGAGGAAGGCCTGGAGGAAGGGCCTCCACCTCACAGCCTGTCGCGTCCTTGCAGTTGGCAGAGCCGGCACTGGAGGAGCCTCCCTGGACCACAGGCTAAGGCCGCATCTGCCAGGCCTCTGCCCTGCAACGTTCTTCTTGTCCTTTCCTCGATGTTCTTTTGTGAAGGACATCTTTGTCCCCACCCTGGCTCTCCACTCTTCCTAGTGCATCAGGGTACCCATCCTCTTGGTGTCCTGGATGGGCTTGGTTCTCCCAGCCTCATCCCTGAGCTGGGAGGTCCTGCCCTCTGGTCCTTGGCCTGGGTTCCCAAGAACCCCATCTGGTGTGGGGAACCCCCTGCAGGCCGAGCATGTGGGGCAGCAAAAGGAGCAAGGCTGGCTGGACCTGGGCAGGATCTCTGCCCACTGAGCTGTGGGAGAACCTGAGGAGTGTGAGCAGGGCCAGAATCTGTCCCTTCTCACCCAAGCCTTGCCCCAAGGCCCACATGTCTCTCAGGCCGGGCCTCGGACTCACTCCTGGCCCCGTACTTGTGCTGTTGGACGTGGGTGCACTGGGGACTACTCTGGCCCAGAAGGGTTTCCTGAGGAACTGGTAGAGCTGGCTTTTGGTCCCTTCTTACACAAATCCTTCCAAGACCCAGCACCTGGTCTCTGGGTCCCACCCTCCAGGCCAGGGAGTGGAGGCACATGGGCATTCCCATCACTGCACAGGGCATTAATTGAGGAGTGACATTTTCTCCTCAGGGAACACTCTCAAAAGGGCTGAAGATGCTACAGGGCAAAATGGAATTTTCAGAATTGGCTGGGGAAAGTAACAAAGATAAACAAATATGACCCTGCCTTGTGCCTCCAAGATCAGTGGTGCGACTAGTATCTTACAGCCCAGTCCAAGAAGTTCTTCGGATGAAGCGAGCTGCCCCTCATTTGTATTTGCTGCTTGCTTTGACCAAACCCAAGCATATTGGGTGAGAAACCGACTAGGAACCCAGGAGAAAGATCCAGCCCAAGCTGTCCCAGACCTGCTACCCCCCAAACCATTTGCACTTAGAAACTCCCAGGGCTGTGAGGTCACTGCCCAGGTGTGTGTCTGCCTCACCTGTGGTCACTGCTTGTAGTTACTGCCCAAGTCAGTGTGCGAGGGCAACCTGAACCACATGTAGGAGCCCCCTCTGCTGTGCCTGGTCCTGGGAAGGATTCAGACCTCACCGGGGCCCCAGGGGCCCACTCGTGACCAGGGGCCTCACCCCTGCACAGGTGGCAAAAATTTCAGCAGGAACAGTGCTAAATAGTACCTGGACCCCTGGGGCAGGCCAGGACTGGCCAGGCAAAGTGGACCTGTCAGACCCAGCCCCTGTGGGCCAAGGGATTCAGAGAAGGATGGAATGCAGGGGAAGTCAAGCCGTCAAGCAGTTAATTGACTTTGCCTAATCAGCGCCATGAATATTCAGAAGGCATGCTGGTCCTCCGTGGGGCCTGAGATCCAGCAGCTACACGCAGTCTGAGCTGACATGACATCCCTGCCGTTGCCTCCGCTGCCTGCCGTCAGCCCTGATTGGCCCAGCCGCTCTCTTGAAAACGCCATAGCAACCTGGCTGTTGCCTAGCAATGCTTCCTCCCTTCCTTCCCCCAACCCCAAGTTGGCAATCCACAGGCTCAGGGGGTGTGAGCCTATGTGCATGTGAGTGTGCACATGTGTGCGTGTGTGTGTACATGTGTGTGCACAAATGCATGAGACCAGGGCTACACCTGCTACCCCCTTGTGGTGCCAGCTCCTGCCAGGGGATAGGATGTGAGGGCGCAGATCCTGCTACCGGCTGCATCTCCATCAACCAGGATCCCCATGCCCAGGTCCTCAGATAGCACACTTGGCTCAGAGTCCCTGCCTTTAGCCCTGTTATGGCTGGTGATGAAGCAATGATGATCTTAATGCCGAAGCCCTATCCCAAGAAAGGATGGTGCTGGGCTTTTGCCTGGCCGTCCATGGACCAGCATGGGGCTGAGGGCCTGGTGGGCCCAGCTTCAGGAGGAAGTCTTCTGGGGTAGCAGGCACTCCCCTGCAGACCAAGAGGGGCTGTGAGGTTTATGGCGCTGGAGTGACTGTGATGGAGTCCAGGCGTCCACTGCCTAGGTGAAGCCTCCAAGAGGCCGTGGGGAGCTGAGGGCCGTGCCTAGGAGCAGGCAAGACAGGACCACCTGAGGCTGTCCCTCCGCCATCCCTCTCCACACAGGTCCATGTCTCTCTCACCGCTCTCTGTCCTGGGCCCACAGGGTGTTTCCAGTAGATGTTGGGGGAGCAGCGTCCTGGGCAGAGAGTAGAGGAGTCTCTCTGGTTTGTGTGAAGGTTTGCTCTTTGCCTAGAGAAAGATCTGAGGGGACTTTCAAACCAGGGAAGTTTCAGAGTCCAGGCCTGAGGTCGGAGTGACCAGGTGGTGCTGGCTGCATCTGGGGAGGCTTGGCTGTGGCACTGTCTCCTGAGCCTGGGGCTGTATGTCTGTGGATGGAGGGCTCTGTGAGAGGCTTGATGTGGGCCTTGGGGGGCATCTTGGCAGGGGTGTGAGGTTAAGGGTCCCCCATGAGGGGTGCTTGGTGGAAGGCCGGGCATGATTTCCAGAGGATGTGGTGGAGGAGGTGGGTGAGAATGACAACAAACACTCCCGAGATAGTGCAAATTTCCTTTTATTTTGGGATATGAAGAACTTAACCGTCTGCTTTGCTGTCAATGGAATGTCAAGATTGAGAAATCAAGGGAATTGGGCCACTAACATTTCATCAACTCCACAAGACAGAAAAGTAGAGAAAACAACATACATGTGCCCAGAATTCCTGCCTCTCCCTGAGAAGGGGCAGCTTAGGGCTTGCTCTCCTTTAGAAAGTGTGTGTGCCCAGGTACACGTGTTTCATGTGTGTGCACATGTGTGCCTGTGTGAACATGCTTGTGCACGCTTGTGTTTGAGTGTGTGATAACAATTGGGATGGACACCCTGTGTTTTTGATCAGTAGAAGCAAAATCACTGAAGCCCACACTGCACCCTCCTCTCTGGTTTCCCTGTTAAACACAGCAAACCTGCATCTCCAATAAAAAGCCACATAGCAACTTAATCTCCAATTGATGTCGAGAAAAGAAAAATAAAACCCTGCTCCCAGGGGCACAGGCAGCCTGTTGGCAGTTGTTCTCAATATAGAACGTGGGCAATAGACCCATTAAATATAAATGGAGACACAGGAGTGATACGCCCTCGCTTCCTCGCACTAATTGAAAACCCAGTCAAGATTTGATTAATGTGGAGCCCCATGGGGGCAGATGGGAGATGCGAAGCCAGGGCCCACAGGGTGCTCACCCTTCCCTGTTATGAGGACTGGGCCCTTGGTGTGTGGCGGGGCCAGGCAGGCAGGTGGGTCTGATACCTGCACGGAGTCCTGGGATCCCCAGCCACCCATCCCTGCTGACCTCTCCTTACTGTTTATCCCGGATAACTGACGCCTGATTCACAAGTGTCCAGAATTGCCAGAGAAATGAACACGGCTTTTGTGAACTGCCAGCAGGGACCACGTGGTGCTCTATGTGCAGTATGGCACCCAGACAGTGGTCTGGAAGGCTCATGTCAGCCTGAGCTGGACTCCCCAGGCCGACGGCCAACAGGCTGAGCTGAGGCAACCATTTACTCTGCCCATTATGGAGGTGAAAGGTCCAAGGAGGAGCAGGACCTGCTGCCTCTTCCAGCCTCTGGTGTCTCAGACAGAGGCGGAATCTTGGCTCAGTGGGACCTGGTCAGGGGTTCCCATATGCTGATGGCCAAAGGGTGGTTTATAGTGGGATTGGGGCCCTTGCTCTGGGACCCTGGACAGGTGACTCAGAGGCCTAGGCAGGAACCAGATGGACCTCTGGGCTGGTCATGTGGTCATCTCTAATACTCTGTAGTGTATGGGGGCTGCTGAGTGAGCAGAGGAGCTGGGGGCCTGGTCCAACCTTCCCCTTGTTTAGAGGCACAGCCCCCTGGTAGGTGCTGCAGGGGTGGTCAACAGCTGGGTGGACATAGGGAGCTGGGGTGCAGCATGCCTCCCTGGTTCTCCAGAGGCCTCCAGGTGGCAGGTGGGTTCTGGGACAGGGCTGTGGTTTTGTTGAGGTGCCTGGGAAGGGTCCAGCTGCCTGGAGGAGTGTTAGACCCCACCCAACAGGAGGCCAGGGACCTGCGGAGGTGGCAGGAAGGTGCCCCCTGGGCCTGTGTGGGGCTGCTGAGTTCAGGTGTGCCAGCCCCTGAAGCAGGGAGGCCAGCAGGCACTTCATGCTGTCCTCTGCAGTATGCCTGCCAGGCCTGTCTGGTGTAAGGCTCCCAGAAGCTAAGAAGGAAAAAGGCAGAAAAGCCCAAGATGGCACCAGAAGTCATCACCATGGAAACAAGGTGTGCTCCCAGCAGGAACCTGGAGGCAGAGCAGAAAGGCTGTGGGCCTGGAAGGCAAAGGAGGCGTCCCCATGTCCCCAGGGGGGGAGGTGGGCACTAATCTGAAGGGGGTGTGGCCATCACCACTCTGCCCTGACCAGATGGGAACTGCCACTGGTCCTGGCTGGGTGCCCCTAGTAGGCTTCCCACAGGCTTTAGCCTCTAATTCCCCCGCCCTGTTGAGGCAACCTCGATTTACTGGCCATGTTAGAGGCTGTGTCCTGCCTCTCGGTTGTGGGAGGGTCTGTACACAAGACTGAGGGCTGAGAAGCCTGGCCTCCCACAGCCCCAAGCCTGCACTTGGAGGGTTTGGGCCAGTGCCCTCCTTCTGGGGGCCGGCATCTCAGCTAGGACTCTGGGCACTGGGCAAGGTGGAGGCGGGAGCTGGGAGGGTCATGCATGCTGACTTCAAGCTTCCCTACGGCCACTGCCAACAGGCCCCAAGTGGCCGTCCATCTTCTAACAAGAGCTCAGCTTCACAGCATGTCTGAGGGCCATCATGTCACAACCCAGGGCCAGGTGAGCCCACGCCCAGTGCATGTGGCCTCCCACCCACCCGCAGTGCAAAAAAGGACAAAAGGCTGGGCCCAGAGGTGAAGAGGGCCTGCTCACATGCCTGCTCCAAGGTCCTGCCTTGGCTTCTCAGCTCCTGAATTCAAAAGGGGCCCAGGAGGAAGAACCAGGTGGGCTCAGCTATCTCGCTTCTTGTTTTTTTTTTTTTTTTGTAGTTTTTGGCCAGGGCCGGTTTGAACCCGCGACCTCCAGTATATGTGGCTGGCACACTGTTCCTTTGAACCACGGGCGCCACCCATCTCGCTTCTTGTTATTTAACTTTTTATGGTAACAATTTTATTGAGATGTGATTCACATACCCCACCCTTCACCCTTTTTTAGAGGGTACAATTCAATGATTCCTCTGTCAGTTCCTCCCCAACCCCTCTAGCAGCCACATACCTGCTATTTATCTGCCAGGGCAGAGCTTCCTGTTCTGGACAATTTCTACACACAGCATGGTACCTGGAGTGGACACTGTGTCAGGCTTCCTCCCTGTGGTCCATTTTGAAGTGTGACTCTGTGCTTCATTTCTTTTTAGGGCTGAATGATAATCCTTTGTTTGTATAAGCCCCATTTTATTTATCAATTCATTTTGTGATAGACTTTTGGGTCGTTTCCACTTTTTGGCCCATTTTGAACATGGTGTACATGTATGTGTGTGGATGTATGTTGTCACTGCTCTGTGTACCTAGAGCAGAATAGCTGGGTCATGGGGTCACTGCATGTTTACCCTAGGGGATGGAACCCCAGGGCTCAGTGAGCCCAACTTTCATGCACATGGGGCCCCCAAGCTGATGAGCTCCTTGGAAGGACCTCACCACCCATCCATCCCTAATTTTTTAGTAACTGCCAGACTGTTTTCCTAAGTGTCCACATCATTTTACATCCCCACTATCAGTGTGCCTGCTCACCTTGCTTTTCAATGACATCCCTTTCTTATGTTCAGGAGACTAAAGCCATCCACCCACTTGTCCGTCCCCACATCTGTCCTCCCATCCCCTCACCCATCCATCCTTGACTTCCCCTACACATCTGCTGATTCCCAAGCCTGGCCTATAGTGGCAGCATCTGCAGTGCAGGCTCCTCTTGGTGCTGCAAGGAGCTTTGGCCTGGGGAGTGCAGTGGGGAGCAGGTGCCTCCTCATGGATGAATGGGCCACCTCCCCATGAGTTTCTTGCCTGTCAAGAGGTGTGCGGGGGGGGGGTGGGGAAGAGGTGTGCGGGAGGCAATGGCTACACCCAGTGCACTGTGAATGGAAAAGTCTGGTCCAGGGTGACTCCAGCTCAGGGCCACCCTTGCCTGCCACAGCCTCTACCCACCTGCAAGGGCCTCCACCTCTAGGCCTGCCCTCCCCAGAGCCTACCAGGGCAGCAGAAATTCTCAGACATAAATGGAGGTCTTGTTAAAATGCTGACTCGAAGTGCGGTAGAGATCAGTGATAGGTTTGGAGAAAGCTGAGCTGCTCAGTAGGTACTGCTCACCGGACAAGAAGAGACTTTCTCTAGGCCAAGATTAGCATATAAAAGCACAAGTTTGTTTCATATTAGAGAGAGGGAAGAGAGTAGGGGGAAGAGATGAGAGAGCAGAGGGCAAGGAGGGAGAGAGGGGAAGACAGGGGAGAGAAAAGGAGAGAGAGAATGGCATGGCATCCAAAGGAGGAAAGGGGCACAGCCTCCCTGCCGTCCAGAGGTGGCTGAATTTAAGGGGGGAGGTAAGTGCAGCCCAGTTCACAGGGTGCTGGGAATGTGAGTGCTGTGTCCCCTTGGTCCCCTCGTCCTCAGGCAAGGTCGCAGACAGACATTTTCCAGGTGTTCCCATCCTGAGGCCTGATTGTTCATCTGTCAGGACACTCAGGAGTCACTTGAGGCTTAAAGGAACAAATCCTAAAAGACAAAGGAGCTGGGGAAATGTAAGGAGAATTTACATTTCCTTTTGGTCTGTTGGGTTCCTCAAAGGACAGAGATCAGCAAGGGTGGGGGTGGGACTGGCAAGAGAAAGAAAGTGGGCAGAGATTTTATGCCTTGTGGAAAAACTAAGAGTTAATAATTTTCT
The DNA here is from genome assembly GCF_027406575.1 of Nycticebus coucang. NCBI lineage: Eukaryota > Metazoa > Chordata > Mammalia > Primates > Lorisidae > Nycticebus > Nycticebus coucang. The sequence continues at coordinate 66,735,870 of NC_069800.1, read as the reverse complement.
ATTGTTTTGCTTTAAAGCTGGACCATCCTCACAGTCAGTCCTGAGCTGCTGCTGCTAACCGGCTCCCAGGAGAGGCGCTGCCCTGTTTGGGGGACCCCCAGCACCCAGGTGGCCCTCTCCAAGCCTCACTGTTTTTCCATTTTAGTCGCCTTTGTCCTTGATGAAGTGCTGCAGGGGCACAGGAAGCTGCTTCTCTAGCAGGTGATGCTGCCGATTGCGGGACCCTCGCCCTGCACACCAGCCCACTGGAAACCTTCCCAGGTGCCCACTGCCCAACCCGCCGCCCGAATCCAGAGCGCGGGGCCCGGTGGGCCCGCGGGGCGTGTGCGCTGTGGGCAGCCGGGCGCCATCCCGCGCGCTGCTGCCAGCAGCTGGCAGCATGCAGGTCCAGCGGGCGGGCAGGGCGGACTCTGTAATCCCTGCCTCCCGGCCCTGGGGAGTTGGTCCCCACTTAATCCCTCAGCTCCCCAGGGCAGCACTTTGCCACTCACCGCAACGGCTTTATCTTTGAACATTAATCCAGCTCAGAGCGGAATTACCGAGGACATCCCTTTAGACCGCGGCCCAAGGTCAGGGAGACAGGTCAGCTGGGAGCCTCAGGAGCTGGCTCTCCCGCAAACCCGGCTCGAGGGGCTGAGGGGAGGGAAGAGACTCTGGGCTTATCCTGCAAGCTCAGATCGAGGGAGGGCGTGTGGGCCAGGGGAGGCGCGGGGATGGGTGGGGGGAGATTCTGTCGAATGAGAAAGAAGGCTGGTGGAAGCAGTGAGGGACGGGCACAGGAGCCGGAGGCTGGGGTCCGCCTGGAGTGGCTGTCCTCCCGGCTGAAGCCAGTGGGAAGCACCTACCCCCGCCTTTCCCAGCCCCTACTCCGCCCTGGGCTAGCCCCGCGTGGCGTGGCGTGGGCGTGGCCATTGAGGAGTCGTCGGTGGGCGGGGCCACGGGCGGGAGGGGCGGGCCAAGTGGGGCCGCGGGTGGGGAGTTCTGTGGCACCGTGGGTCTTGTGGTCCATAGGAACTGGGCTCCCAGCGCTGAGCTCCTTCCTGCCCCAGGGCCCACAGGAGTCTGCAGGCCTGGCCTTTGTAATAGGGAGTTGAAGGGAGTTCTACCCTGAGGGGTCTTGAGACTGAATCTGGTCAACAGAGACCCCAGAGGAGCCTGGTTGGGTCAACCAGAGTCGCTCTGTCCTGCTTGCCCTCAGATACCTCCAATGGGCCTGGGTGGAGCTGCCTCCCAAGGGGCCCCTCTGCCGCTTAGTCAATGCGTAAGCCAGTGAAACCCAAGGCCCTGTGAGACCCACGCCCGCCTGGGGCTCCGTGGCACCCCAGAGTGAGGAAGAGAGTGCAGAAAAGAATCATGTCCTCCTCTCTTCCTCCTCTCCCTGTCAACCATCTGCCTTGCTGGCCTCTAGTCTGGAGCACCCACTTCCTAAACATCCCCAAGGGCATTGAGGGTCAGGGGTGAGGAGGGAAGATTTCCACAAGGCTGAAAGCCCCGTCTGCAGGGCCCTTGCCTCTGCTGCAGAGCAGTGAATTCTTATACCTGTTTTCAGTAGCAATTATTTGCCCTGCATGTGTGTTGGAAACCGCCTTCTGTCCTCATTCAAGAGGGGAAAGTAGAACTTTATGGATATGGACAAGTCCTTGGATGCTGAGATCAGGCCACCCACAAATACTGGGAGGAAAGTGGGGGAGGGGAGGCGAGGAGGCAAGGCAGAGGGGAGAGAGGGAGAGACCAGTGGTGGTCAGGGTCTGAGCCACTCCCTTGACCCCACCCTGCCACTTGCACTAGAGCCTGTCCAGCGATACCCTGTGCTCCTGGGTCTCTCTCCTTCCCCACCCCCTTGGGAGTCCAGCAGCACAGTGGTCCTTGAGAGGCAGTGGGAGGGTGCCTGAGGTTCACCCCTCATCCTGCCTGTGGGGCTCTGGAGCAGCCCCCAAGGGCCTGCGGGATGACGTGGATTCTAGGCCTGAGAAGAGCTGGAGAATTCTGGCTTTCAACAGAGATTTTGTACATCTTCAAGATGTCCTTGTTCATGTTCTTTGACTATGTTTTGGTTTAAAATCTGGGCTCATTAGATGCTATAGAAAGAAATCCTGACATAATTTAGCACTTCTACATAAACAGTAATACAAGACACACCTTTAAGCATCATAGGCCAGTGCTTTGGAGGGCCTGGCTGTCAAGCTAGCTGGCCTTTATGACTATGTTAATTTGGAAAACAGGTCATCGGAAATTAAATTGCTTAAAATAGGTCACCAATTATAACTCTGCATTCAATTAAAATGAGAGCATCTGAAATCTTTATGGTTTATTATAATTAAAGGCAAAATATTCAGAGTTGAATTATTGCTACTTGTGTGTTTTTGTCTTGGTTGCCTCATCTCCTCTGGTAGGCTGGGTAAATATCATTTAAAAAGACCACCTTACTCCAGGTATCTGGACTCAGAGCCTATGAAAATCATCTTGTGACTGCAGAACCGGCAGGACAGAGGACAGATGATCAACAAAGTTTTTAGTCATTAATAAAATGAGAAAAAGTTTTACCCACTAGAAAAATGGGATTACTATCTTGACTTAATTCAATCCTGAAAACCCCACCCCTATTGTAGCAGGACCCCCCTGCAGGCCTTGTTCAAGGTTCAAAGTCCCATGGAGAAGAGCTTGGAGCCCCACATAGGGCCAGACGGACTGCATCGGCTTGCAGATATGCCCTGGCTTAGATGCACTCTTATTCCTCACCGCACTTGACTCCATCTCCTGGAAGCTCCCTGAGGGACTAATGTGTTCTCATTTTGAAGATGAGGTGACTGAGACACAGAAGGCTGAGGAACTGGCCCAAGGTCGAGCAGTAAGTGGTGGGGAGCTGGGGTCTCAATCTGGCTATGTGGCTTCAGAGTTTGTGCTTTGATCCCTCGATATTGTCCATAAGAGCATGTGCCAGGGTTGTTTCCCCCAAAGAGAGTCCCACTCATTGTGAGCCATTGAAGGACTAAACTTGGTGGAGCAGATCAGCTTCTGCTCTCCCAGGGGAGGAAGAATTCACTTGGAAACCCACTTCCCTGGGACACAAGCCGAGGTCTTGGGCAAACCCAGTAAAACAAAGCTTTCTCCTCTGAGAACAGCATCCCTGGGAGGCCATCTCCCCATGCCCTCCATGGCCCTTCAACCAGAGGATGGATGAGCTCCTAGGCTCTGGGTCACTTCAGCTGCTCTTGAGTGTGGGTGGGACCCTCTGGGGGGCCCATGAGTGAGGAAGCCATGATCATCCTCTCCAGGCAGTTGAGGAAGACAGGTGGAAGAGAGGTGGCTGCAGTCCATCCTGTGCCCCTCACAACCACCACTTTGTGTCAGGGACACTTCCCCAACTCCTGCTGCCCCAGGGGTCTGAGGCTGCCCCCTGTGAGGTGCCTGTCTAGCAACCGACAGGGCCCATCTGGAAGAGCTCCCTGGGGAAAGGACTCTCAGTTGTTCTCATGTGGATGACATGGAGGTATCAAGGCACAAACCAAAGCCGCATGGCTGGGTTCCCCACACTCTTGCTGTGTGAGCTTGGGCAGGTTTCTCAGCCTCTCTGTGCTTCTTGCTTAGTGGCTCTGTCACAACCGACATTCAGACCCTGGGCTTGTTAATAAAGATCCCAGTGCAAGCGCAGGGCAAATAGGGAGATGGCTGTCAGAGCTCCATCAGGGTCTCCTGGGATGAGTTTGTTATGTGGCCTTCAAATCTCTGGATTTAGAGCGTGTGAAGCCATACACCGCCCCCACCCCCACCCACCGCAGCATCTGGTCTGGGAAAGTTCTGAAGCAAAATCCTCAGAGCAGGGAGTGAGTTTGTCATTTAGCCTGCTGCCAACCCGACTGGCCTCTGTAGCCTGTTGCTGGTGTTGGAAAAAGATCACTTTGCACTTTATTTTGAACAAAAGGACACTTTGCTGGTAGGACCACACTATTTTTATCACAATTTACATATGTGGTTGTGATCCTGAGTTAAAAGTACCCTCTAAAAATAAGTGCTCCTTTTAAATCCCATCGTCAGGTTGAGCTGCTGGGGTGATATGTTGCTCATTCTGGCAGTGGGGCGGGTGCTGGACACTTAGAGGCCCCCACAGGAGGGGACACCGGAGGCTGAGCATTGTTCTCTGAGCTCAGCCCCTGATCCAGCCTGCTGTTTCCTGGGATGGCCATGACAGCCACATCCACGCTCTCTGTGGGCATGTGGCCAAGGTGCACTTGCTGGCACAAGTGTGGGTCCCTCTGTGGGCACCACCCACACCCATGACAGTCACACATCCATATCTGTGGAATGCCCCCAAGGGTGGGGTACAGGGATGAGAAGGTCGAGGGGACCCTTGCTGGACATAGGGGCCAAGGTGGGATTGATGTCAGTGGTGAGCCACATCTGGGCGGCCCCCTGGCCCCTCCATATCCTAACTTCTGCTCAGCCCACTCCATCAGAGGCACATAAGGCTTGGCACCAAGAACCTATTTTACAGACCTCCAGAGCAGAAACCCTGTCCTCACCTGTGAGGCCTGAGCAGTGGGAAAGCACTCTGTCCAAGGCTGGTGGCTGGGAAGCTCTCAGAGTCACTCAAAGACCTGTGGGCCCTCCCAGCCATGTAAGCAATGGCTGTGGGCCAGGCTGTGGCCCATGTAGGCATGGGGGAGGGGCTAGGAGGCTCATTCCTGCACACCCAGAGCAGTGGCAGCCACTTCCCCTCTGAAACCTGCCAGAGCGCCCTCTAAACCTGGTCATTCTTGCCCTCTGGGAGCTTCGGCCTGGCATTTGGGCCCTGCTGAGCCTCGGGTCCGGCGGCATCACTGGCCGTGGAATCTGGTTCCGATTCTGCCTGGACACCTGCTGGCAGGACTCCCGAGGTGAACCTTTCCCATGTGCTTGCACACACCTGGGCTTTTCTTGGGCCTATGTCAAACTCAGGTGAGTCTGCAGTCCCACCCACCTGCAACCACCTGCACCTGGCCCCCACCCCCCTCAAGCCAGGCCCACAGCTCACCTGCTCTCACTGCCCTTCCCCACTGCTGCCTCGCAGAGTTCCCTAGTCTCCCTGAGCACCTGTCATAGCTTGTGTTGTTTTATTTATTATTGTCTCTTGTCAGGGAGGGTCTACAAACCCCTCTCAGAGCTTCTCTTTACTGGACCCACAACACAGCACAGCCTCTGGCATACAGCAGGTGCTCACTGAGCAGGGGACTTGGGACCAGAGGCCTTGTTCGTGTCTGTCTCCATCAGGGCAGCAGACCATATACATCACTTTTTAAGGAAAAAATTAATCTTGTTGCTGGGTTCGGTGAATCACGCCTGTAATCTCAGCACTCTGGGAGGCCAAGGCAGGTGAATTACTTGAGCTCAGGAGTTCAAGAGCAGCCTGAGCAAGAGTGAGAGCCCGTCTCTAAAAAAATAGATGGGTGTTGTGGCAGGCTCCTGTAGTCCCAGCTACTTGGGAGGCTGAGGCAAGAGAATCACTTGAGCTCAAGGGTCTGAAGTTGCTGTGAGCTATGGTACTGTCTCCATCAGGGGTACTCTACTGGGGACAAGAAAGTGAGACTCTGACTCAAAAAAAAAATTAAAAAAAATTAATTTTGTCCATGCCCTAACCAAAGAGAACTAATGATGCTTAGCAGCAGAAACAACAGCCAACACCATAGACATCTCGTCGACTGGATCTGTTCACACAGTTCCGACTGAAAAGTTAAAGTTGAGCAAACTTGGCACTCAAAAGGGACCACAACAGTTGCACCCAGATCAACTGCACACAAGGGTGGAGGTTTCAGTGGAAATTTTATACAAGTGGAATCAAGATCCTGAAGCTTTTTTTTCTTTCTTTTTCTTTTTTTTGCAGTTTTTGGCCAGGGCAGGTTTGAACACGCCACCTCTGGTCTATGGGGCTGGTGCCCTACTCCTTGAGTCACAGGCACCACCCAATCCTGAAGCTTTTCTTCAAAGAATTCATAGGAGATGCAGATGTGGCTCAGTGGCTTCAACCCACAGACAAAGCCCACTGAAAAGAAGGCCGAAGGGGTGCGTCCAGCCAGAGTGCAGGTCTCAGCAGTGGTTTGAGGGATTCTCAGGTGTTTTGCTTGTTGACTTCTGAAGGGTCAGAGAACAATAACACCTGCTCACAAGAAAAGTGTTTTGAGAAAGTCTGCCAAAGCTTCAGCAGAAAAACGCCGGGGAAGCTTCTCAAGAGGGTCCTTCTCCCCCACCATGACCTCCCGCTCCCTTCTCTCAGCAAACAAGGGCGAGTGGGAGACTTTCCTAGGAAGTCATCAGGTGCCAGCCCACAGCCCTGTTTTCTCTCTTTCTAACTTCTTTTTGTTTCCTAATTTAAAAAATTCTTTAAAGGGCACCCATGTTTCATCAGCTAGTCATGTAAGGAAACCACATCAACATGGCTAAATTCCCAGGACCTCTGTTCTTTAGAGATGGATTAAATGACCGGAATTGTAGCTTTTGTACAAGCCAATTGTACAAAATTGGCTTGGCCTTGCCGGAACTTAAGTTGAGAAATAAAGTTTTTATTTTTCATTTTTATCTTTTAATTCTATTTGTCCACAAACTTTTTGAAGTCCTCTTGTTTATCTGACAGAATACTTGTGTCCAGAATATATAAATAACTCCTATAAATCATGACAAAGAAACAAATAACTCATTTAAAAATGGGCAAGAGGGCAGCACCTGTGGCTCAAAGGGGTAGGGCGCCGGCCCCATATGCCGGATGTGGCAGGTTCAAACCCAGCCCCGGTCAAAAAAAAAAAAAAAAAAGTGGGTAAGAGACTTGGTCAGACACTGGCAAAGAAGGGTCACGATGCTTAGTGCATGGGGCCATTCCATGCGGTGACAGCACAGTGAGGGCCCACGCCACGCTCACCTGCTGCTGCTGGGAGCTGGAACTACTTGCCCTCGGGGAACAGCAGCTAGTCACTATTCTTACCACCAGTTGTTCACCATGCAGAGCCTTGGGGGTCGTGTCGTGCAGCTTTGCTCCTGGACGGACACTCACAGTTGAGATGCGTCTGCACAATGGCACTACTTGGGGAAACCGAGAAGGACCACTGGTCTCCCCACACACAGGGACTGTGGGGGTGCGGCGTACCACACAGCCATAGGTATGCGATGCTCTAGAAGAGGCGGAACTAGCCTCGACAAAAGAACAAAATAGGAAGGAGCTGCCTGGTGGGGTTGCCTGGGAAAGGGCAGGGGACCCTCTGGGTGATGAAGCGCTACGTATGTGCGGTGTGTGGTCACGGGGCATTGGCACGGGGCATGCACGTTTGTGAAAATGCACAGAATTTGTCCTTCCGGCCATGTGTGTGTTGTGAGTAACCAAGGCAGAGGTGACACGCTTTATGTGGCTGCAGTGACTCTGCAGGTTAGGCCCGGAGACCCCCAAATCTGGGTCTCTGGGTGGTCGACAGGGATGAGGAAGTGGCAGGAAGGAACATCGGCCGACCTTGCAGGTGTTGTTTGGGCTCCGGTCAATCCCTCCGAGAGGTGGGCATCCAGAGGCAGCTGGAAACCAGCCTGTGGGGTAGCGAACTCCCTAAGTAGACCAAGTTCCTCCAATTACTGGCCTTGGCAGGTGGTCACCCACTGGTGTGACATTTGCTAGAGGCAGGGGCTGCTTCTTCACCTAGGTTTCTCACTGATAAAGGGGGAACTGCCCAGATCGCTTCATAGGCTCTTTCTCAGAAAGGCTCTTGCAGACTGGGTGCTGACTGTCAATTGTCAGGCTCCAGCCATCAATGCTTCACGTGAAAGGGGAATGTAGAGAATTCTGCTTGGGGCTCAGAGTCACTGTGTTCTGCACCACCGCTGGACACCAGCCAGAGTGGGCTGGGCTAGTGCAGGGGGCACAGATGTGTGGGAGGACCCTAGCCCCCAGAGTTCTTGCCTGAGCCCCAGCACAGCTCCATGCTCTTTTTCAAAGGGGCCTGTGACACAAGCCTCATTTAGGGTGCCAGCCTGGGACAGCGACTGGAACCCTGCCTCTGTGGGCACCTTGAGAATGCCTGTGCCGCCCCCCCCACCAGCCTCCTGGGCTCCACTCTCACCCCCACCCACTCTTCACTCATCTGCCTGGGTGGGTGGTTCTCCAATCTTCCTCAGGTGAAGGTGGCTGTGTGGAGGCCTCCTGATGCGGGCTAGGGACACAGCACTGGGCCCAATTGGATAGAGGTGACAAATACACCACGCCCCAGCCTGGCACATTCTGGGTGCTTGAAAACTCTGGAATAAGGACGGCACAAATGAAGTGACCACTGCTGTCCCCAGAAAGAGGACTGCCAGGCGGTTACTTTGGGAAGCTTTGCCCCAAGAGGTCAACGTTGGCCAGACCTCTGGGCTCCTCACGGGTACCCTGACTTAGTCACCAGCCCAGGCGATCGTGGCCTCGCTAGAACCAGGAGCTGCCACCGTGCCCTGTTCACATTCCAGCAGCTGCTCCTGGGAGATAATGACACTGGGCCATGGTGACTGAATGGAAAGATTATGAAACCAGTAGCAATGAGGTTCTGGATGTTTCTCCTGCATACAACAGTGGCCCTGGTAGGGTGGCGCGTTTGTGCCCCCAGAGACAGGGATGGAAGCATCCACTCAGCCGTGATTTACTTGGTGAGGGCCTGAGGCCTCTCAAGCAGTGTGTGGCCACGCCCCAGCCTGTCCTCGGGAGCAGGCTGCCTGCACCCCCTTGGTCTGTGCAGGGTGAGTCTCTTGTGCTGTAGAGGATGAATCTGGAGACCACTGGGTCTACAGGGTAGTGCCACAGTCCCCTTGCTTTCCTCTCTGTCAATCTGCTGCAATTGCTTGCTGTATCGCTGTGCAAACAGATTTAAAAATTGCTGTTATGACAATGGGGCTTTTTCATAACTTTATGAGATAAAATGGCACTGGAATAACAGTTTCCAGAACAACAGTGTGCCCAGGTCACAGCCACACACACCTCCCATGATGCTCACTCACAGGTTCGGTGTCTAAGTCCCCAAACAAAGCAGTGCATGCTACTGTTTTCTGAAAAAAAATGCTTCTTATGTGGGAATCACTGTAGGTCACAGGTGGTCCCAAAGTTGACACAGTGTAGGGAAATGTTCCCCAAGGACTCCCGGTCAGCGGCTGCTGAGTACATACTACAGTTCAACCTCCTGACCAGGACTGCGCCCAACCATGTGTCTCTTTTGCTGTTACGAGTCAGTAACTGTCATTGTCATGACAGCCACACACTCCCTGGCCAAAGGTCCCCCTTAGGAGTCACACCTCCACCCTGTCCCCACCAGCTGTCCCTAACCCTGGGATTGCTGATCTGTCACATCAGGAATGTTACACAAGGGGGTCACTCTGGTGTGGCTTCTTGCCCTCAGCCTGGTGCCCTGGAGACCCACCCAACTTGTTTCTATCAAGAATTTCTTGGCCACAGCTGGGTGGTTTTCCACGCCACACCCTGCACATCTGTGCAGCTGCTCACCAATGGTAGGGCACTTTGGTTGTTTCCAGTTTTTGGCTATTGCAAATAAGGTCGCTGGAACAACGGTGTACAGACCTCTTCATGACCACAGGTCTTCCTTTCACTGGGACAAATGCCTGAAAGACAGCTGCCAGGCCATGCGTGAGGTGAGCTCTGAGGTCTCCCCAGCTGCCCACGCCCTGCGCCCTCTGGTGTCTTCACAGCCTTGTCGGCATTTATGGTTATGTCGGCCTTCTTGTCGCTGTTGGGCGTGTTGTGGTGTCTCACGGTGACTCGAATGTGCTTCCTTGACGGCTGGTGACATGGAACACTTGTCCCATCTCGTGGCACTTTAGTTAAACGCCTCTTTGGGTCTTCTACCCATTTTCTGACTGGATTATTGGTTTTCACTGTTGAGTTTCAAGAGTTTTATTGATTTATTTTGGGAGTCTTTTGTCAGACATGTGGTTTGTCAATGTTTTGCTCTATCTGCAGCTTGTCTTTTCATCCTCTTAGGTTTTCTTTAGTTTTAATTAGTTTCTTTCACTAACTTGAGTCACTTGTACTGAAGCGGAGGAGGCAGTGATGAGGCAGTGGGAGCTCTGGGCCTCACTCGTAGCGGCTTCCTGCGTGAGGCACCTCCCACAGGGCATTTCTGCAGCCTGGTGCCCAGTGCCTGAGCTACCTTGAACCAGCCTCTGGCACACGAGCTCTAACTCAACCGTTGTTTCCACAAACATTTTTGTGAAGAAATAACCTGGGATACTGACAGGTCTGAGAGACCTCCCACATTTGCGGTCTTTCTGAATGAGAGCCCAGGAGCCCAGGAGGCAGGGCTCACCACGCTGGGTCACCTGTCAGGGCAGAGCTGACTGCACTTTTTCCAGCCCAAGTGGGCTCCCGGGGGAGAATGTGCAGCCTCCAGGGAGCCTGGGCGCTGCCCGTGGGGGCCCCTTTGACTTTGTGCCTAGTTTGCCCCCAAATGAGCACACTCTGGTGCCAGGAGCCCTTTGTGTCTCTATAGGTGTGCAAGTGACATCTTGCTAAGGGCTACCTGGGTCACGCCCCTCCCTGCCCTAAGGCTGTGTGGGGAAGGGCAGGGTGGACATGGCCTCTCCTCAGCATGGGGGTGGTGGCTATGGGGCCCACAGCTTCAGGACCCAGCACTGCAGTGCCTCCCACAGGTATATACAGTCCCTCAGACACAGCAAGGGAGCAGCCTTGAGAGTGGCTACGTGTATCTTGGTGAACTCTGCTTTCTCTTTTTTCTTTAAACCATTTTTTTTTTTTTTTTTGAGACAGAGCCTCAAGCTGTCGCCCTGGGTAGAGTGCCCTGGCATCACAGCTCACAGCACCCTCCAACTCCTGGGCTCAAGCAATTCTTCTACCTCTACCTCCCAAGTAGCTGGGACTACAGGCACCTGCCACAACGCCCGGCTATTTTTTGGTAGTGAGAGAACCAGACTGACACCATTTTGAGAGCTCAGCCATTTTGCATTCTGTCAGCCATTTTGTTCAAAACCGATGAGTCACCGTGAGTCACCAGTTTTCCAACTTGAGTCATCAGCCTCCAATCAAAAACTGCTTTCTGGAGTGGGCCATATGGCAGAACCAGTGGCAGCCAATCCAGAAGCAGTCCCTTTGTTTAAAATGTATATGCCCACTTACTGTGCTACTCTATAAAATAACCCTGTGATAGAGCTCAGGGCTCCTGGCTTGGATCCGTTGTAGCGGAGACCCCGGGAGCCCAACCTTGAGCTTGCAATAAAACGGCTCTTTTGCTTTTGCATCAGAATTGGCTCTCTGGTGGTCTTTGGGGACTTCGTGATCTGGGCATAACATCTGGGGGCTCGTCCGGGATCCCCAAGACCCCCTGAGGACCCCCGACATGAAGAGCCGATAAGTAGTAAGTGTTCGTGTTGTCTATCGTGTTCATTTTGGGGGAATTGAAGGTCTGTGAATGGTGTGTTCGGCATAAAGTCAAGGTGGACATGCTGGAGGCTGCTGGCCAGGAAAGCCGTGGAGACGTCCTGGCTTCTCCTGAAGAGCGAAATCCAGTGTATGTTGTAGAGGTTATCCCACCAGACTGGGACGTGGACTCCCCAGGGTGTGGTGTGGAAGAAGTGGTTTTTGTGCCCGGACAGTTTTGCGGGTAGTTCCCGCAGTACAGTCAGAGACTGTCAGATTACTTTTGGTTTTGTTTCTGCAGACCGTCAGTCTGGTTTGTCCTTTTGTGTGCTATGTGTATTATTAGTGTCTTTGTGTGGTTGTGGTTGGCCCTGGCAGGGCAACTCTGACTTTGACTGTAACATGGGACAGACTCAAACAACCCCCCTTTCTCTTTTCCTTGACCATTTCTCAGATTTTAAGTCCAAAGCACAGGACTTAGGACTTAGAAAGCTAAACTTATTACTTTTTGCAGCAGCAAGTGGCCAACTTTCAATGTCGACTGGCCTCCTGAGGGAACCTTTCACCTTCCCATTATTTTCCAGGTTAAGGACATTGTTTACCATCCATGGACCGGTCACCCCAACCAGGTTCCGTACATTACCACCTGGATAGACCTGGTGGAGGATCCCCCTCCATGGCTAAAGGTTCTTTTGCCTCCAGCTGATGATGTCTGCAACAGCGCAGCAGTTCTTGCCGTGCACGAGAAGCCCCTCACTGAGAAATCCACTAAATCCACCAAACCCAAACCCTCAGCTCCACTTTACCCTGTGTTACAGGACAGCATGGACCAGGATTTCTTTTGTTCTCCTCCGTATCATCCTACAGCCCCTCTGCAGGTTGCCTCTCCACCTGGAGAGGTGGTGGCCGGGGAGCCTGCTGTTGAAGTCGAGACTGCAGCCAGAACTGGCACTGGGAGTAAGCCATACATGAGGCAGCAGGCCCAGTGAGAGGTGAATGCTGACTCGACCATCCTTCCTCTGAGGGCTGCAAGCCCCCCAGATGTGCATGGGGCGCAAGATCTTTATTATTGGCCCTTTGCCACAAGTGATTTGTATAACTGGAAAATGCACAACCCTACATTCTCTGAAAAGCCTAGTGTCTTAATATCTTAGATTCTGTTCTCTTTACTCATCAGCCTACCTGGGATGATTGTCAGCAGCTTTTACAGGTGCTCTTTATTACGGAAGAGAGGGAGAGAATTCTGTCGGAGGCTTGGAAGTCGGTCGTGGGTGCGAATGGAGCCGTGACTACTAACCCTGCTGAGATTAACACTGTCTTCCCCCTTACCCGCCCTGATTTGATTGGGATTTTCACACAGGGAATGGTCAGATGAGTCTCCGAGTCTACTGCCAGACTCTAATGAGGGGTCTCCAGAAAGTGGCCCGTAAGCCGACTAATTTGGCTAAGATAGGGAACGTGCAGCAGGAAAAGAATGAGTCTCCCGCTGCCTTCCTAGAAAGGATCATGGAAGCATTCTGTAGTTATACTCCCATGGATCCTGAGGAAGACAGTAGCAAGGCTGCGGTTATCATGGCTTTTATTAACCAATCTGCCCCTGATATATGAAAGAAACTGCAGAAAGTAGATAGGTTGGCTGAGAAAACCTTACAGGATTTGCTTGCAGTGGCTGAGAAGGTTTATAATAACAGAGAGACGCTAGAGGAAAAACAAACCCACGCTCGGACCAAACAAACTCAAGATTTGGCTAAAATCCTGTTGGCTGCTACAGCTGCCGAGTCAAAAGATTGGCAGGCACGACTGAAGCCATTACTGCTGAAGGTGAGGAGGAACCCTGGGAGGGGGGATGCCGACGCTTACAGAGGGACCAGTGCGCCTACTGCAAGGAGACAGGACACTGGGCCAGAGAATGTCCCAAGCGGAAAGCCAACAAGCCCACCCCCATGGTGAAACTCACATTTTGGAAATGGGGGAATTAAGTGACTAGAGAGGTCAGGGTTCAGCACCCCTCCCTGAACCTGGAGTAACCCTCAAAGTGGAGGGGACACCGATTGATTTCCTTGTGGACACTGGCACCCAGCATTTGGTGCTTTTAAGAGATCAAGGTAAATTAGATACAAGAAAATCTTGGGTCCAAGGGGCAACTGGCATGAAGCAATACTCATGGACTACCCGAAGAACTGTAGACTTGGGCATGGGCCAGGTATCCCATTGCATTTATGGTTATCCCTGACTGCCCATACCCCTTACTTGGGAGAGATTCATTAACCAAAATCGGAGCTCAGATATCTTTCAAGCAGGATGTCCCCCAGGTTACAGATGGGCAAGGGCGGCTACTACAAGTTCTGACTGTTCAGTTAGAAGATGAGTACGCCCTCCACCAAACACCGCATGGGGCCCCAGCTGACATAAGCGACTGGCTACATTCTTACCCGTTAGCATGGGCAGAGACAGGAGGAATGGGATTAGCCCTTCATCGGCCTCCCATCTTAGTGGATCTTAAGCCTGGAGCGGAACTCATAAAAGTGAAGCAGACACATTCACCGTTCAAGAAGACTTCATTCCACAAAGGAGAATCCAGCAGGCCGGAGGCAATCCCTTGAAACTCAAACTAAAGCGCTCCCCACCTACTCGCTGCTAATATTGGTTGTATGTACCCCTTTGAGTGCCTTTCCTTATCCTAATCCTCATCAGCCATATAATGTCACCTGGTATGTCTATGGGGGACCCGTGCGGGGGATGTTCGGGGGCACCTTTATCCGGATTGCTGACTGGACGCTTTTAAATTCTACTTGGGGTATTCATCCTAAGAACACCTGGTACCCAGATTTATGTATAGATCTAGACCAAGTGATGGGTCTCACGCAGAGCACCTGGGGCCTCTGGCTGAGGATATCCAGGGTTTCCAGCCTCATGGACCTGCATGCAGGTACCTCCCACACCTGGGAAAGTTGCTTCTGGACACCACACAGTCCATCAGAAACTGAACCTACCCTGGAATCTCGAATCAGCAAGTTCAAGATCAATGAGGCTAACCCGGCCTTTCTGATTTTGAACTCAGAAAATGATTTTTCCAAAAGATTCATTCAGTAGTGTCTTTCTTAATTCACTGTCTGTTGACTTAATTAAAGTGTATCTTTTTGAATCCTGTTGGCAAGCAGGCCTCACTGCGGGTGGGTGAGCAGCCCCTCTTGGCGTCGGGCCCATGCTGGGCAGGGGCCTCCTGGCCCTCCCTTGCCTTCCTGCCTGCCGGAAGGAGTCTAGTTTCTAGAACTCTGACCTCAGTAAAATGACTTCATAAGTGGGGTTTCTTACCATGAAAGACCCTGCCCACCTTGTCATGCAGAAGACACATGTGGCCGGGATGCCCCCGCACCTGCAGAGAAGTCAGGCCCAACCCAGAGGCTCAGTGAGGTCCTGTCCCAGGAAGCCCCCATCCCAACCTCTTCTCCCAGCATGCTAGGACTTAGTTTGGGGCGTTTGATCTGAACACAGGTCCTGGGGCATCTGGGGTTACCCCCTGGAGTCCCTCCTTGAGTCCTTGAATCTGGGGGCAGAATCACCCCTTCCAGCTGGTCCTAAAAGTGTCTGGGACTCTGAGGTTGAGTCCCACAGCCCTGGGCCTCCCTTGGCACCCTATTCAGATGGGGCTGGCCCCTGACCCCGTGCTGAGTTGGGCTATGGGGAGGCAGGACTTATAAGCCCTGTCCACACAGACAAGCTTGGGGCTGGGAGTGGTGGGAGCCGCCTCCTTGGCCAGCCTGGCTGACCTGGGCCAGCTGCAACTGGGCTTCCTGCCTTCCCACCTGCTCTGGAAATCAGAGGAGTTTGGGTTGGGGCTCCCATCACAGCCTGGTCTGAGACTGGACCCTCGTGGTCAGGGAAGTCAGCCTGGTGGCCACAACTCCCCTTAGCCACCTGGGCAGTGCCTGTTCAGTCTTACACACGCCTGGATGCAGCAGGGGACCCACCTGGCCTCCCTGATCTCACAGTCTCCAGCTGTCCAGTATCTGTGAGTGTTCTTGGGGTCATCAAGGCTCCCGTGGCATCAGCATCAGCAGGATCGAACCTGTTATGAAAGCCCTGAACCAGACCACCTCCCAGGCATCCTCCCCAGCCTGTGACCAGAAGAAGGTGGGTGGCTGGACCTGGGCAGGGCAGAGCTGTGGGGTCTTCTGCAGCACTGCTGAGTGGCAAAAATGGCATGTGCTGGACACAAAGGGGCTGGATTGCTGGGCCCCTGCTCTGCAAAAGAACCAATGAGCCAAAAGGCTCACAGGGCAGCCGGGTCCCGTCCCACCCATGCCAAGCAGGGTCCACAGGGCTGCCCCCCTGTTGCCTTGACTGCCCTGTGGCCCCTCAGCCCCTCATGCACTATGAGGCAGACACTGACTGTGAGGCTGGGCCATGGGAGGAGAGGGCCCTGAGGACAAACCTTGTGGCCAGGTCCCAGGGCAGAGGGGAAGCCTTGGAGTCCCATGGCTGAGGGAGACCCCTGGGGTCCTAGGGCCCTGCTTCAGCCACAGTGCACTGGGCAAGGTCACCAGCACAGCCCCACAAAGTGTGTTTTAGAAAGTTAAACAGGGATATGAGCCTGCTGCATCTCCCACAGTGACCTGGGTAGCAAGCAGGCGGCCTGCTCAGGGGTGTTGTCACTGCCCTCACATGCAGCTGACGGGACAGGTGGCAGAAACCCTGGGGCCAGCGCCCACCCTGGCCACCCCATAGGGCAGGGGTCCTCAAACCACAGCCCATGGGCCACATGAGGTGGTGTGATTGTATTTGTTCCTGTTTTGTTTTTTTTACTTCAAAATAATATATGTGCAGTATGCATAGGAATTTGTTCATAGTTTGTTTTTTTTTTAAACTACAGTCTGGCCCTCCAATGGTCTGAAGAACAGTGAACTGGCCCCCTGTTTAAAAAGTTTGAGGACCTCTGCCATAGGGCCTCCTGACAGCCGCAGTGGAAACCTCAGACACCACAGCACATATGCACATCCTCACCTGGCTTCTGGGCACCCTGAGTGACCAAAACTTCACTCAGCTCTGGGCAAAGGGCCTGGGCAATGGCTGAGCTTATTTCCAAAGAGCAGGGTGGGGACTCAGGTCACGTGCCTGGGCTCTGCACATGTGGGCATGTCTGCATGCATTCCTGTGTGCACATGTGTGCACCCGTGTTTCTGTGTACACTTGGTAATGTGTGTGCATGCAGTTGTGTGTAGAAGAGTGTGTGCGTGTTGATGTGCAGGTGTAGGTGTGGGTGTGTGCATATGTGAGAGTGCTCGTCAGTGTGGGCATGGGCACATGCTATATGTACATGCCTGTGTGTGCACAAGTTCCAGTGAGTGCCTCCCCCCTCAGAGCCGCCTCTCTTTAGGACTTGGGCTGATGCCATGTATGATAGGCACAGTGGGTGCAGATATGGGGCACCAAGCTTTGTGGGACCCCCAGTCTCCTCAGGGAGGTGGTGTCCACGCGGTTTATACACCATTGAGCTCTCCAGGCCTCTCAGAGGAAGAATGCAAAAACCTTCGATTTGTACTTGAGAGGGCTGGTCGCTAACAGGGAGGGAACATTTATCACCTGCAGTCATGTGGCAGGGCCACAGATAGTCGATCTTCAAGGGCAGATGAAATGTTGTTTGATGCTTTTTCTAATAAAAGGAATAAATTAGGCCTGACCACTAGGTGCATCTCTAAATACCAGTCACTACTGGCTGCACAGCTGGAATTAGCCATGAACACCTGGGGTTGGTTCTCCTGTCCACTCTGAGTGGCACTGGGCAGTGTCCCCAGCTTCCAGCACTGCACCTGCCTGGGTGGCTGTGTCCGTGGATCGGAAATGGAGGCTCCAGGGAGCCTGGAAGTGTCTGTGTCCACCAGTGGCCCAGGTCAGGTGGACAGCCAACCATATGTCAGGGTTGGCAGGTTGGCCAATTTTATTTTTAACTCAGGACATCCTCTCCTCTATGTCCGACTTGCTCCATTATGGCTGAGGAGAAAGGACCTGTTTTAGCAGGAGGTGCTGCTCAGCCCAGTGGAAGGGGCAGTCAGAAGATGGGCCCCTCCCTCAACTCTGAGGCGTAAGGACCCTACACTCACCCCAAACAAACACATGACAGGGAGCTGTGTGGGGTGACCCCCCCACCTCAGCGGCTATGACACACCTGTCCCAGGTGGGCCTCATGATGCTGATGGATGATACAGTTGAATTTCAGCCATGATGAGTATTTTGCATAGAATAAAACAACCACTGGACTTTATCCAAAATAGGGGTGGCATGTTAAAGATGTTGAGAGACCCCAGGATCGGATCGTGGGCCCCCCTGGTTTTTCATGACTTAGGAAGTGGCCCCACTTGGATGTTTGCAAGTTAGGGCAGTGACAGAGACCTGGACCCGCCTGTATGTTGCTGACGGGATGAGCTGGACGTGGGACGATGATTTCCTTCCCTCAGGGAGGGGGATTGTGGGGGGGGGGGTCCCATTTTGCATCTCAAAGGGTTTTTGTTAATCCACCTGCACACACACAAAGAGTCCCTGTCTTTGCTGCACAGGGCATAATCTAAGCACCCTTTAGAATAAAAGGGGGAAGAAACGCTATTGTTACTCTCCGTGTACAGATGTTTATCCTGCCCCCTTCTCCACTTCTGTCTAGTCAGTGACGACATAAACAGGACGTGTCCCCTGCTGTCTCTGAGAGCCTTTGTTTCCTGGACAGCAGGCTATTATGATGTCACACAGTGGGACAGTAATAACCGCCCCCACCCAGAGCCTCAGAGTGAGACATTGAGAGGAACAGCATTGCTGCATTGCCGCCTGGTGGCTGGCTGGCGGGTGGGTAAATGAGGGGCACGGGTGGGGGGCAGGTCCCTGCTGACCATGGGAGGGCCTCAGGTGTCTATGTCCACAGCTGGCAGCTGGGGTCTGGCAGCATCTCCTGCAGCTTCCTCCTGGGGGGACCCAGAGTCCTTGACCAGGGCCTGGGGGTGGGGTGAGGTGGTGGCTCCTGTGGAATCCGCACCCTGTGGTGCCAGTGGCCCAGTGGCACAGCCCTCCTGTCAGGTGGTTTGCAGAGACTTCAAAGGGGGCGAGATCCGCCAGAGTGATTCACCATGCAGTGTGTGGAAGGAGAAAGTCTGTTTCTTTCTGTGGTGCAGAGAGGACTTTGATACATCTAAAGTTTCACTGGTGACATTTAAAAGGCCTTGAGCATGGAGTCTGGAAAAGGAAGGAATTTTAGAGACAAAGTAGAAAGCCATCTCAATGGCCTCACAGCAGGAAAGACTTCATACCTGAGACACCCCAAAGCATTAGCTATAGGACGAAGGAGGAACATCTGCATTAAAACAAATAACTTTATCTGAAGACACCATAGGGAGAGTGAAGATGCTGTAACTCATGAAACTTGCCAAGAACTCAGGACCAGAATATGAAGCCCTGTAAGTCGGTGAGAAAAGACAACTTCATAGAAAAATGGAGTGGGCATCTTCCCAAGAGGAAGTAGGGCCAGAGGCCCCGCCTGTGCACAGGAAGCACACACGAGCACCTGGGGCGCAGTCCTGCACATGGTGAGGACGCGCCCTGGAAACTGCCCAGTGCCCATGGACAGTGCACGGTGAAGCATTGCACAGCTGCACAGTGAAAATGTGTGCGTCCTGCAGGCAGGGCAGGTACGGACCCGCCAGTGAAGGCAGCAAGGAGTCAGAGTAATACATGGGGAGTGATTCTACTCACGGAGAGTTCAAAAAACGGCAAAATTGTAGAATGGTATTCAGGAGGCATAAAAGCAGTGAAGATGTAAAAGAAAGTGGCACCCAAAGTTCCGCTTCTGGGCACACCCCCAGGAGGCCTGAGAGCCGGGCAGGAGCTGCTGTCCTGATAGCTGAATCCCCCAGGTCGGAGCGGGAAGCAACCCACACACCCCACAGATGACAGGCAAGCTAGGCATGGTGCACACACCGTGGATTATCCAACCTTGAAAGGGATGGACATGCCGACATGGCCTCCAACATGGATGAACCTGGAGGGCGTCACGGAGAGTGACATAAACCAGGCAGATAAGGACACATGCTGTGTGATCCCACTCTCACGAGGTCCCAGAGGAGTCAGACCCATGGGGTCCCTGGCCTGGGGGAGGAAGATGGAGGTGGGTGGTAGTGACAGCCATACAGCAGGGCGGGAAGGTGGAGGTGGTGGCAGTGACATGCCATGCCCAGCGCACACGTATGTGTTTCCCTGCCCACGCCTCCCGATGTAGATGCTGCCTGAGGCTTTCTCAGCTGCACAAAGTCAGCAGGGTCTCTGATGAAGATGGCTGTGGTCACCCACTCATTTGGAGTGGGTGCAGGGTTGTGCCCTTTTGCCCAGGTAGAGTGAGGTGGCAACATCATAGCTCATTGTAGCCTCCAGCTCTTGGGCTTGAGAGATTTCAGTAGCAAAAAGCCCTTTGCACCGGACTCTGAGCCGTGAGCTGCAGAGCGTGGTCCCCACAGACTGGACCGGCTAAGAGACCATGGTTTCTCTAAAATAAAATTGTATGTGTTTTGGTCCTTTCCCCTGGGCTCGGAGATGGTGAAACTGTTGGGCTTATCTTTCATCACCACCACTGGCGCAGGGAGGCGTTTACTGGGTGCTGTCTGGCTCAGGCATGTAGAGGGTGGCCCTGCACGCCCGGCCCTGCAGCCACCACAGTCTCCCTCACCCAGTAAAGACACAATCATCCATGGCCCTTAGCGCCCAGAGCAGCATGCTGCCTCCAGCTGGACCCATTGATCCAAATGTGCATGTGGGAGATAGATAGCACACCTGCCCTCTCATGGACAGCAGGGTCCTCCTGCGCAGCACGTGTCTCCACAAAGGGTAGGGAAGGCAGCTCCCCCTGCAGCCCCACTCCTGGCTTGAGCGTTGGTACCAACCATGCCTGTCTTCCTCACGGGCCATCTTAAGGAAGTAGCCATGCTGGATCCCGTGCAAGGGGGAGGGCCACCACCTATGCTGCCACCACCCGGGGGTCTGCCCCCCCCCGCAGGAGTATGTTGCCCCCGCAGACTCAGCTTCTGTCCTTGGACCTCTGTTGCAGAGGTCAGAGTGGGCAACAGTCAGGAGTTGACCATAGGATGCTTGCTGGGGACAAGAGTGTAGCCCTGGGCTACCTGGTAGAGGGGTTTCTCCTTGCCCAGCAGGAGCCACATGGATTTGATGGGCTCTGTGCCCTCACCTGTGCCCTCACCTGTCTCCCTCATCTGTGCTCTCACCTGCCTGCCCTCACCTGCCTGCCCTCACCTGCCTGCTCTCGCCTGTCTGCTCTCACCTGTCTGCCCTCACCTGTGCCCTCACCTGTCTCCCTCATCTGTGCTCTCACCTGCCTGCCCTCACCTGCCTGCCCTCACCTGTCTGCTCTCACCTGTGCCCTCACCTGTCTGCTCTCACCTGTGCCCTCACCTGTGCTCTCACCTGTCTGCTCTCACCTGTCTGCTCTCACCTGTGCTCTCACCTGTCTGCTCTTACCTGTCTGCTCTCACCTGTGCTCTCACCTGTCTGCCCTCACCTGTCTGCTCTCACCTGTCTGCTCTCACCTGTCTGCCCTCACCTGTCTGCCCTCACCTGTCTCCCTCACCTGTGCTCTCACCTGTCTGCTGTCACCTGTCTGCCCTCACCTGTCTGCTCTCACCTGTCTGCTCCCACCTGCCCTCACCTGTCTGCTCTCACCTATCTGCCCTCACCTGTGCCCTCACCTGTCTGCCCTCACCTGTCTCCCTCACCTGTGCTCTCACCTGTCTGCTCTCACCTGTCTGCCCTCACCTGTCTGCTCTCACCTGTCTGCTCCCACCTGCCCTCACCTGTCTGCTCTCACCTATCTGCCCTCACCTGTGCCCTCACCTGTCTGCCCTCACCTGTCTCCCTCACCTGTGCTCTCACCTGTCTGCTCTCACCTGTCTGCCCTCACCTGTCTGCTCTCACCTGTCTGCTCTCACCTGTCTGCTCCCACCTGCCCTCACCTGTCTGCTCTCACCTATCTGCCCTCACCTGTACCCTCACCTGTCTGCTCTCACCTGTCTGCTCTCACCTGTGCCCTCACCTGTCTGCTCTCACCTGTCTGCCCTCACCTGTCTGCTCTCACCTACCCTCACCTGTCTGCTCTCACCTGTCTGCTCTCACCTGCACCCTCGCCTGCCTGCCCTCATCTGTGTCCTCACTGTGTGGTGGGGCTGACCTGGACCCTGGGTCAGTTCAGCTCAAGTCAGGGCCTTTGGTCCTTTTTGCCTCCCTGCCTGGTCCTGCTCTGGCCACAGTGGGGGCCACCTTCCCTCCCACCCCCCTGCCCATCTTCCCATTCAAGCACCTCCAGAGACACAGGGAAATTTGTACACCACTTCAAATGAATGCATTTTGTGCACCCGGGATGGAGACGTGACTAAGGCACAGGCAGCAGGTCTGGGGAGATCTCCTAGGTAAGTCCCCACAAAAGTGTCTCCCCCAGGCGCACAGACATGCGTAATGTCGCCGAAAGCCCCCAGATGAAATAACTCACAAGCCTGACACCCGAAGGATGCCCTGCCCTCAGTGTGTCCTGGAGTCAGCTGGTGAAGACCTGAGTCCTTGAAGTGCAAGGGTGGGGGTGGGTAGAGGATAGCTCCTCCCCCAGCCAGGGGCAGACGGGTTGGGTGTGGAGGGTGTGGACACCCTAGCACAGCAGTGACCTCAAGGAGGGAGGGAGAAGCAAGCTCAGGGACAGGGGTCCCGGCCATGTGGGCCGCTGTCTGCAGGCTCGAGGAGATGGGGAGTTTAGCTCCAGCAGGACTGAGTGTTTCCAGTGGGCATGACAGGGTCAGAGGAACAAGAGCCGCATTTATGGAGGGCAGGGCCTGGGGTGGGGGTGCCTCTGAGGGGAGGGGCCGAGGGCTAAAGACTGAGCACTGTGGGTGTGGGGCAAGGTGGGAGTGTGCACAGTCTTGGCAGGAGGGTAGGGGGTCCCAGCCCATTCATGGGGACCTGGGGAGCAGGGCTTTAGCTGAACAAGTTGGAGGGCATGTCCCTGAGGAGGGAGGGGCTTAGAGCTCCAAGGCATGGACAAAGGTGCAGGATTCGGGGGGCAGGGCAAGGCTTCCCGTGTGTTGATCCATCTGGCGCTGAGTTTGGTGGGGGTGTTTGAGGTCCACAGAGGAAAACAGGACTTGCAGTGGTTTTAGGACTGGGGGGACAGTAGTGCAGGCTGAGCAGTGGTCAGGAGCACAAGTCAGAGGTGGGGTCTGTGTCCCAAGTCCAACCCACCTTCCTCTGGGGATAGCAGGAGAGCTGGGTGCATCGGGGGCACTGAGACACCAGGGCTGTAGTGGCAGCCTCCCTGGTGAGCCCACCACCCCCTTGTGGGCAGCATTGGGCAGGCGCTGGGCGTCAGCAGGGATGTGATCCTGCCGAAGGGCCAGAGCTGGTACCAGCCCTGCTCAGTGGAGGGGGCAGGTGAGGTGGATGCCTGAGGCCTGGCCCAGTTCCCTGAACCAGCTCCACAGCCAGACTGGCCCCAGACGCTGGCCTCTGATTGGGGCTCCCCTCCTCTGCCCTCAGCTGTCTTCCTTCCTCGTAGCAGCTGGGGAGGCACAGAGGGGCGTGGAAACCACAACATTCCCCACATGGCTCTTTTCCAGTAGTCAGTGTGGCATGGGCAGCCTTGGCAGCAGGTCCTGCTTGGGCAGGTAGCTCATACTCAACAGCCTCAGGAATCTCTACGTCTGTCCATCTGCCCGTGGGTGGTGGGAGAGGCGCCCAGTGCCAACTCCAGCAACAGCACCGTGGCCCCTCCTACGAAACTGCCCCCCCAACTGGCAGAGGCCCCTGCAGGTACAGTCGTGGGCCCCATCGGCCTGGGAGAACTGGAGGTGCTGCTCAGCCCAGCAAGTTGTCTGGGGGTGCTACTGCTGGGGAGTGCGGGGGCCTTGCCAGCCACCTCACACTGAGGAATACACGCTGCATGGCCGTCACTAATGAGGGCACCAGAAGGGCGGCCCGCCTCATTAGCAGTGGTGGACTAGTCTGCCAGGGAGGAGCAATCGCGGAGATGGCTTTTTTTCATTACTCTGTTAATTGATATAAAACAAAAAGGACACAGATTAGTTGCATGCAATTAGCAAATTAATTTCCAGCAACTGCAGACTCAGTGATGGAGCGGCTTTGCGGTCGAGGTTGGGCTCTGTGGCTCATTGCCTGTATCTCCTTGCAAGAGATTTAAGGAGAAGGCTCCTCAGTGGGGACACGGGCAGCCATGGGAGTGGGTCCTGCAGCAGACGTTCCATGGCCGGGGCCCTGTGGAACCCCCTCGACAATGTCGCTGGGTCAGGCTCTGTGGCCCCCACACTCAGAGCTCCTCTCACGGGACTTGTGGACTCAGCAGGGATGTAGCATGGAGGGCTTGTGTGTATGTGTGCTCGCCTGTGTGCGGGCACGTGCATGTGGTGTGTGTGTGTGTATGTGTGCTCTCCTGCATGTGTGTGTGTTCATGTGTGTGCGTGTGTGTGTGTTCATGTGTGTGAGCGCTCTCCTGCGTGTGTGTGTGCGTGTACTCTCCTGCATGTGCATGTACGTGTGTGCATGTGCTTTTCTGCGTGTGTGTGTGCATGTCTGTGTTCACAGGCCAGTGCAGCATGGCCCCTGGAGGCTCCTCCCTGGCATCCCTGAGCACCTGAGAGTCTGTACCCTAGGTATGGGGAGTGGGTGTCACCTCACAGGGATGCTGGCACCAGGTGGTGGAGCAGGTAGATAGGACTCACGTGGCCTTGGATGAGCGTAACCCCTCGGTGCCTCAGTTCCCCCTCATCTTGGGGCTGACAACATTAGAAGCCCATAATATTTTGTGAGGATTCAGAGACACAACAGGGAAAATGCCCAGTGCTCACATGACCAGAGCACAGCCCCTCCCATGTGGGTTTTTCACCCCCTTGGCCCTACACTCCCAGGCCTGCTATGTCCATCCACTCCACCCTCCTCTCCATATCCCAAAACTCATTTACCCCATGGCCCCAGCTCCAGCTCCACCCATGCCCACATCCCTACCCCCTGCACCCCCACCCCATGTAGCCACAGCCCTGCCCACCCTGCGGCCCTGCCCCACCCCAGCCTTGACCACTCCCACAGCCCCAGCAGCAGACTGAGCTTAAAGCAAAAATATGAGCGGACCATTCTGTGGCTTTTCAGCCTTAGCTTAGGTATCCCTTCTGAGGAGCCTTCCCTGACTATATTCTTGCCTGCCAGGTTGGGTGTGGCCCATCATCTCCCAGGGAGGGTGGCCCTATGCTGCTCTGCCTATGTCTGGGTGGGGTCAGTCAGTGTTCTGCCACCTGTGTCCCTGGCATGGCCTGGGGCTGTCTGCTGTGTATTTGCAGTATCTCATCTGGCTAAGCAGGCAGGAATTTGGATTTCTTTCCTCTGACTCTCAAAATCCAGGAGCATTATGTCCCTCCTATTCCCAAGATTAGCAGCCCAGATTAGGCTTACTGGCCCGTAGTGGGCACCAGCCAATACTTGTAGACTGATGGAAAGACCACGGATTCTCTCAGTGTCCCAATCTCGTGCCCATCAATGCCACAAATATTCATCTGGCATTTGGATAAAACTTCGCACCCTGTAAGCCCTTCTCCTCCTCCCATCTCCCTGGATTAGAAATGAGGTAACAAAATAATCCTGCCAGGGCAGAGAGGGCTATTCTCACCCAACACAAGTATGGCCAGAGGTGAGGGGCCAGCAGTGTGGTAGTACTGTAAGAGTCCCCTTGTGTGAGAGTGTCCATGGGACTTTACTAGGGCTTACTACATCTGACCAAGTCCCCTAGACTCCACCAGGGTCCACCAGAGCCACCAGGGTACCCCTGGGTTCACCAGCATCTACCAGACTCCACCAGGATCCCTCTGGATCAACCAGTGTCCACCAGAATCCACCAGGCCTCCACCAAGGCCCACCAGGGTTTGTCTACCAGACTCCACCAGGGTCTACCAACTCTACCAGTCTACCAAGGTCCACCAGGGCCCACCAGGATCCACCAGACTCCACCAGGGTCCACAAAACCCTACCAGAGTCCACCAGAATCCACCAGGGTCCACCAGACTCCACTAGCGTCTACCAGGGTCCACTGAGGTCCACCAGGGTTCACAAGTGTCCACCAGACTCCATAAGAGCCCACTGGAGTCTGCCACATACACATCAGTGCCTCAGGGCTCAGCACACCTGCTGGATGGTGGGCATGGCATGGGGGAGAGCAGGCAGCCATGCCTTCTGGCTGTCCAAACCCTGCCACCTCCTCTCCTCGAAGCACGAGGTTTGGAGTCTCCATGCCCCAGATTGTCTCTCATGTCACTTGGGTTGACAGCCCTTCAGCCTCTTCCATGGTAGTTTTGTCCAGGTCCAGGGAGGTTCTGAAGCTGTGTCCTTTGGTAGAAGGGTGGGGTGAGAGGGAAGGGGTCTCTGCCCTGAATTTGGGGAGGGGGGACATAGATGGCTTTTCTCAGTGAATGAGCTGCCCTGTTAAGGGTTTTCTGGAGAGACTCACCTACTCTCTTGAGCTCAGCCCTCAGACTTTGGAGGAAAAGTGGCATTTTGCACCTGGCACAAACTGAGAGTCTGAAATTCACATTTTCAGAATTCAAAATTCCTAATTTTTTTGAGGCTCTTGCTGGCGCCATGCTGCCAAAAGGAGATGCCATGTGGGATGTCGTCATTCTGGGCTGTTGTGTGACGGTGGAGGGCTCACCGGGTGTCAGGGTTGCATGGAGTTCCTGGAAGGTCAGTGTAGAGTGAGGGCAGAGAATTGTGAACCTGCCCTTACTGCCAAGCAGCCTCTGGCAGAAGTGAGGGCCTCCCAGGACCTGGTCTCCTTGGGTGCTATGAGGGCCAGGGGCCCTTCCAGTCCTCAGGATAGAGGGTCCTCCCAGCCCTTCTCAGGCTGCCACCATCCCTCTTTTCATCTCAGCAGTGTGGGGAGTCCCCTCTTCCTGCCCTACCTCTGGATCTGAGGTTGCTCTTCTGTAGAATGAGGGGCCAGGGAGGCTCCTTGAAGGCTCAGGGTCAGAGGCCACTGAGTAGAGTGTGGGGGCTGGGGGTCAGCAGGTGCTGGGGACAGGGCAAGGACTTCTGTCCTGCTGTGCGAATGCTGTGGAGGGGAGCAACTGGGGAGAGCACCTGTTACCACCTGCTCCTTCCAGGAATGCTCCCTGACAACCCCAGACATCAGACACACCCAGGAGCCCCACAGGCCACCCAGGGAGGTCCCTATAAGCCACCCAGGGGTCAATGGCCTCCCTCAGATTACCAGGAGACAGGTCCAACAAAGACTGAGTAACATGGGCCCGAGAGAAACTCTGAGGCCCTGAACTGGGGCAGAGAGGCAGCTTCTGTTCAGTTTCTGGCTCACAGCGGGTGATGGCAGATGAAGCAGCAGGAGGGAAGGTTGGCACCTCCTTGGCCTGTGGGGGCTATAGAGGCCGCCTCTGAGGACCTCTGACTGTACCCTTGTGATGGTCCAGTCAGCACAAAAATGCTGTACCCACCTGTCCCGCCTAGTGTCTGCATCCAGGTCCCAAGGCAAACCTCGCTTCAAAAATGCCTCAAGTTGGCTCGGCACCTGTAGCTCAAGCGGCTAAGGCACCAGCCACATATGCCAGAGCTGGTGGGTTCAAATCCAGCCTAGGCCTGCCAAACAACAATGACAACTACAGCCAAGAAATAGCCGGGCATTGTGGCAGGTACCTGTAGTCCCTGCTACTTGGGAGGCCGAGGTAAGAGTATCGCTTAAGCCCAGGAGTTGGAGGTTGCTGTGACCTGTGATGCCATGGCACTCCACTCAGAGCAACAGCTTGAGGCTCTGTCTCAAAAAAAAAAAAAAAAGCCGTAAGTTGCAGTTTTCTCTGTGACAGGGCCTGCACATCACCATGATTACATGTGCACAGAGCACGTGCCATTTCCTTTAGTACTGTGGGGGGAGGGAGGTGGGCATGGTGTAGACAGATTTTAAAAACAGGACAGAAAATTATGGAACTATATGCTTGTAGATATGGTACAGGTTTTAAAAATAGTAAATCACACCTTTATGTCAGTAAAGTTGAAAATGTTGATAAAATAAGTGATTTTACAAAAAAACTATGGCAAACTTAGTTCAAAAATGCAAAAGAAATGAATAAACCAATCACTGTTAAACAAATAAAATTCATAATTGTCCCCCCACCTCTACTTCCAAGGATTCTGTTTTGTTTTGTTTTTTGAGACAGAGTCTCACTTTGTTGCCCTCAGTAGAATGCATGGCATCACAGCTCACAGTAACCTCAAACTCTTGGGCTCAAGTGATTCTCTTGCTTCAGTCTCCCGAGTAGCTGGGACTACAGGCGCCCACCACAATGCCTGGCTAATTTTAAAGATGAGGTCTTGCTCAGGTTCAGGCTGGTCTCCAACTTGTGAGCTCAGATGGATTCACCCATGCTGGACTCCCAGAGTGCTAGGATTACAGGCGTGAGCCACCTAACCCCAGCCTTAGTTCCAAATTTAAAGGCAAAATTTACCAAATTTTCTAGAAATAGTAAATATCTATCTTAAAAAATATTTTATAGAGAAATAAGGAAAATACCCAATTAATTTTATGAGGCTGGTATACTCTTGATGTCAAAATAGGACATGGGCTAAAGAAACATCTAGCAAATCTAATTCATCAGTGTCCAAAAGCAGGTATCACGGCGAGGAGTGCAAGGCCGGCTCAATCTCAGAAGTCGTCTGCTGTAAGCACAATAGCACCTGGAAGGATAATAGCCATCTGGTCATGGTGACCAAGGCCAGAGACACCTTACATTATTGTGTAAGCCCACACACCTTACATTATTGCACATCCATTCTCAGCAAACTGGGAATACCTGAGAAAAACAGCAGTTCACACATTAAAAATGTTAGTGGAAGTTTAGAAGTATCATCACTGCAGTGAAAAATACTCATTATCACACTTCTACTCAGTTTGTAGTGAAGGTTCTGGCTGACGGAAGGAAAACGAGAAACAATTGAGGTCTTGAAATGGAGGAAAAGATGAACAGTTCTCACCGGTGTGGAATATAAACTTCCAGAAGCTCCGAGTGACATGCGGATGAACTATGAGAGCTACTCTGAGCACCTGGCAAATTTACCGTGGACAGGATCTGCACAAAACCGGTACCACCCCTGCAAAAGTAGCAGCTGAGGAGTAAGTGAAACGGAAAAGAAATTCCATTTGCAGAGGCACTGAAAGTTATGAAGAGTCACCCTTTAAGGCTGTGGTGATCTCTGTGAAGGCCACAAAGGCCTTGTCATATGGCATAATGTGCCACCGTTTGGTGGGAAGACCCATGCATGCAGGGGTCGGTGCTTCTGGATCTGTCTCCGAACTCATTATATTCCCAAGAAAAACCCTCAGAACACTTAAAAATGGATGAATGAACACCAAAATGGAGCTGCCCGTTCCTACTAGGTCCTGCCCCTAAAATTAAAAAGCCCTGGACACAGTACAGCCGACATGCAAAGGGGGCCCAGAAGGGAGAGAGAAGGCCCCAGCCGGGGCCTCGGAGCAGGAGTGACTGGTGGGAGCCCCCAGCTTCCTCGCTTCCTCCTGAACACTACAGGCAGAGCTCGTAGAAGCCTTCACCCTGGAGTCCCCACAGGCACAGACTGAAAGGCCCCAAAGCCTGTTCCTCCCAGGCAAGGGCAGAGAGAGGGCAGTTTAACAGCAGAGCAACGGAAAACCTCCTGGAAGTGCCCAACCTTCTTGAACCAGAAACCAATGCTGTGGTCTCAGAGGGGCCACCCCCTCACACCACTCCCTGCCCCACAGAGGCAAACAGCAGATCCCTGATGGCCACACTCATGGTGTCCACGCCCTGCCCTGGTGGAGAGAGGGTGGTCTGTGACTCTTGCAGGGTGGTGACAACAGGGCCTGTTGAGGATTGAACCCCAGTATCCCCCAGAGGCAAATTAAAAGACTGTGACCAGCAGCAAGTGTGCAGACTGAGCCCCACACCCCAGGAGCATGTACATGAGTTGTGCACCAAGATGGAGGGTGATTTGCCCCAGTGCTACAAAGGTGATTCAGTACAAGAAAGTCAACCAGCATAACACACCATATCAACAAAACAAAGTTAAAAAAAAAAAACACATAAGATCATCTCAAATGAGGCAGAGAAAGCATTTGAAAAATCCATCACCCTTTTATGATAAAACACTTGGAAAACTTGGGATAGCAAGGAATTTCTTCAATCTGGTAAAAGGTTTTTATGAAAATCTCACATCCAATGGTGAAAGACTGAGATTTTCCCCCTAAGATCAGGAATACCACAAAGACACCCACTCTTGCCTCTAATATGCAGCTTCACACCAGAAATTCTAGCCAGAATAATCAGGTAAGAAAAAGAAATAAAAGGCATTCAAGCTGGAAAGCAAAAAGGAAAACCACTCTATGTGCAAATGACATGTATATAGAATCCCACCACCAAATCCATAGACCACCTGGAAGAGCTAATAGATAAATTAAACGGTGTATAAGATCAGCACACGAAAACCAGTTTTGTTTTTATATATTCATCACTGAACAATCTGAAATGAAATTAAGAAGGAAATTCCGTTATAATAGCATCCAGGGTAATAAACTATCTGGAATAAATTTAAGCAAGGAGGCAAAAGACTTGTACATAGGAAACTACCAAATAATTCTTGATGAAATTAATGAAAACACAAATAAACAGAAAGACATTCCACATTCATGGATGTGAAGTCTTAATATTGTTAAGCTGACAACACTATCCAAAATGATGCTGAGATTCAATCGAATCTCTATCAAAATTCCAAGGGCCTTTTGCAGAAAATGAAAAGCCAATCCTTAAATTTATATAAAATTGCAATTTTCATGTGTCAACAATATTGTTCTTTTAATCTTTTTCTAGCATTCTTGGCTTATCTTGATTGTAGCAGACATCACTAATCAATCCTGCACACTGCCCAGCCCAGGCCCTCCTCCCTGACCTCAGGCAGCCCCCACAAGATGGCAGGAGAACCCACACCCCGACAGACACCATCAGGAAATGGTTGCCCACCCAAAGCCTACTCTGGCGCCTCTGACCCAGAATGCTGAGGGCATACTCTGTGTGGGGGCAGACCTCCCTCTGCACACAGGCTTCCTGCAGTGGGGCTCAGCAAACCCTCTTTGAAAAAAATGATATCCAGCATTTGGTGGCAACGGTCCCTTTCATGAAGGCTGGGTGTTAAATTAGAATTTTCATAGGGTGAGGTTTCTACAAATGGGACACACCAGGTCCAGGGCAGACCAGGACCCTGTTCTGAGGGCACCTGTCACAAAAGGGGTTTCCACAGGCGTATGGGGCCTTCATCCTGCCTTGGGGCCATTCCAGCTGCCTCCAGGGTGACTAGGCCTGATCTTCCTGGAAGCCACCAGGTACAAGGACCCTAGTCTGAGACATGGGGCCTTGCCACCTCCTGAGCTGTAGCTGGGCCCTCCATCCACTCCTCCATGCCTCATGAGCTGAGGGTCTCTGCCCAGGTGGACCAGCAGGAACATGTGACCTGGACATCAGGCATCTGCTGTCCTTGGAATGCCCTGTCCTTCACCTTGACGCTGGAAAGCCTCCTTTAGAGGATCTCTGAGCCTGGCTCCTTAGAGCCTGAGACCCCAGAGGGAATGGGGGCAGGCGAGACTGTGGGAAGGAGCCATGCAGCCCACCCATAAAGCCCCTCCGCTGCTAAGAGCAGGTCCTCTCCCTGCCCAGAGACTGCAAAACATAACGTACTTACCTTTTGGCTGGGGCTGGCCCATTTGTTCTGTGCATCCATGGCCCACTCAGCTTTCATCGGGAGTATAGCTCTGACTGGCCACTATCTTGGGCATGGATACTGTTAATCATAGCAATTCATCAGGCATTTCACTGGGGCGTGGGTACTAAATTCTACATCAGTTATACTGAAATTAAGTGACAGTGCCCCTGGCACGGGGACCATGCTCCAGGACCACATCTGCCTTCTAGAGTTCACAGGCAGAGCCCAAACTGCAGGCCCTTGCTCCCCGGCAGGCCCAAGCTCCTTGCAGAGTGGGGGTGACAGGCTCAGTCCCAGAGCCCCTCTCAGGGCCTTGTGTGACTGAGATCCTGGGTTGCAAGGCCTGGTTCCTGTCAGGTCACAGGAAAGCCCAGCCTGTCCGTGGCCTCTCACCCTGGCCCTCTCTGCTCACCTGGCACTCCTTAGGAATGCGGGACCAGACCGTCCGCACCTGAATCTGCACTTTAGCAAGGTGTCCAGGGGCTCAGGCCACAACAAGTCGGGAGCCCCAACTGGGGGTTCTGTGCAGCCACCCTGGGCGTGCCTACCACAGTGTCCAGCGGCTCAGGGCTGGGGGTTAGCCTGGACACCGCTGAGAGCCCCCAGCCCCACATCAGCCCTACACTGGTCAGTCGCAGGCATCAGTGACCATCCTGTGACTTCCCACAGTGCTGCCCTCCACACCCCCTGGGGTATCCCCCCTGGGCCAGGTCTGAAGCTCCAAGACGGGGTCTCTATGACACACACAAACTGCGGCCCAGTAGGAGCAGCTGGGAAAGAGAACCGGAGCCATGTTACACTGACTGCGTGGTGTTTCTGGGTAATCCTACAGTTGAAACCTTGGTGCTGTAACATCTCGGAAAATGGGATTTGCATAATTTGAAATGTGAAGAAAATCTCTAAATACTTTAATTTTGATGGAAACTGTTTCCACTGCTGACATGTGTCTATACCTATAATTTCAGTTGATAAATTGCTGTAATTTCTCCTCCATTTCATGTTCTTTCGAAAATCAGTTGTCAGTTGCAGGGTGAGACACTACAGAAGAGGGAGAGAGAAAACGATGCCGGTCAGGCACGTCTCTGCCCAAATACACAGCTCCCCACAGACACCATGCAGTGGGGCTCGCACAGGGCTGCGCTGTTGCCCAGGCTGTGTGGCTGCAGCTCACACCACGCAGCTGTTGCCAACTCTCGTAGGTGGCACATGCGCTGTCTAGCACACACGTGCACACACATGCTCTAACTCAAGTTCACACACTCACATATACACACCCACATGTGCAGCTGTCACCCTGCTTCACGCATCCACTCACACTCGAATGTGTGCACAGAAAGGGGACAGACCCTCTGAGATGATCAAACACTGCCTGACGTGCCTGATTGGCCCAATCTGGGGGAAGAGGAGGGGTGTCCTTGGAAAGAGCTGGGTGAGGTTTAGTCTCACCTTCCACAGCACTCAGTGCCCCTAGGTCCAAGGTCTGGCCTCCTGCTTCCAGAGCACCATGGCCATGCTGCTCACCTGCAGCCCTGCCCACGGACAGGCAGCCTGCTGGGGGCATAGCCAAGGGCGAAGCACCTGTCCTCAACCCCTCAGCAGTCCCCCAAAACCTCCCCAGGGACCGCTCTGGGCTCTCTCATGCCTTACTGTCCATGAAGGGGCACCAGAATCTCTGCGGACACTCAATGGGCAGCTGGCCTTGGGGCCTCCCTAGCTACTCCCAACTCCTGTCAGGGCAACTGTCCCTCTTCTATCTCCCTAACCCCAAGCACCACCCAGGACCTCCAGCCTTGTGCCTACTCATCTTAATCCCCACCCCACCCCCAGACTCCTTTTGTGGTGGCCTCCAGGGGTCCCTACCCTGCGCAGTTTAAGTTAGAAGTCTGGAGCCCTTGACACCTGCAGGAGAGTGGTGGAGGGGAAAGGTGTGTAATGGCAGGACAAGCCGGCTGCCTCGCCCCTGCCCTTCTCTTCCCCAGGGCTACCCACTGGCCAGGCATGGATTCCTGAGCTGGAGCTGAGCCACAGTGCCTGCCCTGGGCTTCCATTCACCCTTCACGTGCTTGGTTTCTCTAGACCTTACGGCACTTGCAACCTCCCCACCCCCCGGCATTTACCAAGGAGAAGAAAGTCTGAAGGAAGCTTGCTGGGGTGTGGGGGTCACACAGCACCCCCAGCCAGCAGAACAATGTGCAGGGCTGGGGGGCTAGGATGGGAATCTCTTCCAGCTTTTCTGTGGGAAAGTGAGAACCAGACGGGCTCAGAGGAGAGCAGCCCCCTCCCTTCTGGCCCCTCACTGCCTCCCACCTGGCAGGCAGACCTACCCCTATGCCCAGCACCCCCACTCAGTTAAAACAAAGACCGCTCTTACCAGGGGTGTCACGTGGCATTACAAAATCATGCCGTTAATTTATTATTCATGATGAAAAATTATTCTAATAACATTTTCCATGCTATTAATATTCCAAAGATGAGCTCTTTAAAGCCCCTTCCTGCGGCCCTCCTCTTGGTGAGAGCCAATCTATTTTTAACAAAGTGTATTGAAATTAAACTCTAGTCATTCACAATATCCTGCGTTTAACAAATAAGGCTTTAGGGTCTGTGAGGAAGCCAGGGGAGGATGGGTGCAGGTGGGAGTGCAGCCCTGGTGTGGGGAGGCCCCTGGGCTGTCCCTTGCCCGGGTCTCAGCAGTGGCCTTCCTGCCAGGCCAGGTGGCTCCTTCTGCTGCTCTATAGCCCTCTGGCCATCCTTGGGACACTCTCTGAGAAGGGCCCCACTCTCTGGCTGAGATGACCCTGTCTGGCCCCACCCTCCTCCTCTCACTGCCTCCTAGTGGGGGTTCTGGGCCCCACCCTCCACTCACACTGCCGCCCAAGGTGGGCCAGGGTCCAGCAGACCCAGGAAGAGTCAGAGGAGGGGGAGGGGCAAGGTGACTCCAGGGGGGAGGGGGAGAGGCCCGGTGTTGGGGGGAGAAGTAGGGCGCTGCAGCTGGCTTTTCTGGGTGGAGAGTGAGAAATAGCTCTTCCAGGTGTTTCTAGAGTGTGGGGGAGGATAGGGTGGGGACTTGGGTGGGGAGGACACTTGCCTGTCCGCAGTGCTAGAAGGAGGATGTGAGTTGTAGGAGTGGGGGTGGTAGGCAGGAGGCTCTGGAGGAGGGTGAACTGCTCACAGAGAGCCTGTCGTACACCATCCATCCATCCATCCATTTATCCATCCACCCACCCGCCACCCATCCAGCCTTCCAGCCCTCCACCCACCCATTACCTCTCCACCTGCCCATCCATCCATCCTGCCAGTGCACTCAGCACTCTCCATGTGTTTTTTGTCATGCAGATAGCAGGGTGGGGCCTAGAGGGTGCCAGTGTGGGCAGAGGGGGAAGATTTCATTGATAAGCAAGGGCCAGGAGAGGGGCTCAGTTGCAACCACATGGGAATGGGGAGGAAAGGAAAACAGGGAGGGGCTGACCTCAGATACACTTCAGGGCTGCTGTTTTTGGAGGGCAGCCATGTGTTCTCCTCTGTTGGGAATCCACAGCCTCTGGGCAAGGTCCCCACTGCACAGATGGGGACAATGAGGGTAAGGAGGAAGGTGACACTCCCCAAAGTCCAGCAGCCAGGCAGCTCCAGGCTGCACACCCTAAACTGGGATCTGTGCTTTGTGGGACACTGGGAGAATCTCCACGGCCTGCCCTGTGGAGAGGTGGCATTAGGTTGATCTCTGTGTCTATATCAGAGCTCCTCATACCTGGTAGGACACAGGTGCCTGAGCCCCATTCCCAGGGGAAACCAGACCCGTGAGGCTGCTGAGGACACACCCCAGACACTGGAGACTTGGCTGGGGGGCTCTGCGCCTTGGAGCTGGAGAGGCTGCAGCTAGGTGAGGTCCCTTCACATCAGCCTGTTGTCAGCCTCCAAGGGCCTGAGGCCGTAGCTCAGACACCTGGATCTCCCCAATAGGTCAGACTGGCCTTTGCCTTCCTTCCCTGCCTCCCCCTCCCTCCTTCCTTGAGGGGTTTCTCTTCCTCCCTCTGAACCTAGTACAGAGAGGATGTGACTCCAGGGGTTGGGAAAGGGCCCTGCCTGGCCACCCAGAGTGCCCTGACTTCAGCAGCCACAGAATAGATGGGTGGCCTGAGGGCAGCAGCGTCCCTTGTCTCTGGTGAGTGCGGACTCCAAGCCTGGCATGGAATGTGAGCCGGGAACCAGCAGTCACAGAACGAAACCCTGATCATCTAACTCAGGACACAAGGGCCGGCGT
Source organism: Nycticebus coucang (assembly GCF_027406575.1). NCBI lineage: Eukaryota > Metazoa > Chordata > Mammalia > Primates > Lorisidae > Nycticebus > Nycticebus coucang. The sequence continues at coordinate 66,700,432 of NC_069800.1, read as the reverse complement.
TGGGCAGCTGTTCTGGGCCTGGAGCTTCCCACTCCCAGGACATACAGTGCTGGGTGTGCTGCTGCAACGTGCCTGGGGGGGTCACGGGGCCATCTCACCATTCCTGAGGGTTCCTTGCTCTTGACTCTGCCCCTTACCTTTTTCCCTTCTTCCTCCAGGCCAGAATCTGGAGTTGCCACTTTTCCCCAGGAGGGTTGCTTATCCCACCTAGCCCCATAGTCTCAAGACTCCCCTTCATGGTGCAGTATTTTTCATGACTTTTAAGAAAGGAATTTCTGTATTAAAAGCTGGCAAGACTTAGAAAAAATAGTATCAAAGCTTCCTGTGACACTTGAACTTCAGGCAGTCCCCCATGTCTGCAGCTCCCTTCCTGGCTCCACTCAGCCCACCTCCCCTGCCTCTCTCTACCTCCCGCCAGGCCACCAGGTGCTCTCTCTGAACCTCTTGGAATCTATAGGCTGAACTGCTCTCTCAACATAAGACCCACCAAGGGCCCAGACTCCCTTGAAAACCTGCCCGCCCAGGGTGCCCAGCAGGGAGAAAGCAAAGAGCAGACACTTCAAATCGACACTTCACGGCGCCACAGTCACACAGAGCAGAGCCAAAAAAATATTCGGCCTAACTGGGCCCTATTTAAATCTATTTTATGACTGCTCTGACAAATTGTCATACATATGGTGGCCTGAAGCCCCACAGCCTGCGGTCTGCAGGTGCCCATCTGAGATGCTCAGGGCTGGCTCCTTCCCAGGCTCCAGAGAGCACCCTTTCTCCCTTTCCAGGTCCTTTAGACGCCAAAATCCCCAGGCTCTTGGCCACCTGCATCTTCATAGCTGGCAGTATCCCTGAGGCCACCCGGGCCACACACCTCCTTGTGCCTCAGCTCTCGTAGTTAGGGAACCTGTGATTCCCAAGGGGTAAGCCAGGAGCCCCTCCATCCCCAGCTTGTCTGTTCTCCTTGGTTCGGAGCACTTACGTTCAGGGTTTCTGACCACGGAGTGTGGGCTTCTCGTAGGGGCCACTCCTCTACCTCCTACAGGTTCTTGGCCTGACTGTAACTTTGGGTTATGCTCACAGTGGCCAGATTCAGCCCACAGAAATATAGGACATCCAATTCAACGTGAATGCCTAGCAAGTGATGAATAAGTCTTTAGAGCTGGTCTGTCCTAAATCTTGAAGAATCCAGTCAGATACTGTGGAACATCCCGTGTCTTAGCTGGGGGGTCACTGTGTCCACATTTGTGAGGGCCTGGAGCAGCCAGGGCAAAGGAGAGTTTCCAGGCTGGAGAAATGGGGACACTTAACAGGCGCCATCTGGGAACGTCTCTCTCGTCCTGCTCTAGGGCTCCTGGGATTCTTACCCTAGGCTGCTCAGGCTGAGCGGGAAGAGGGGTATGTGTGTGAGTGTGTGTATATGTGTGTGCATGATAGTGCATGTGGACATGTGCATATGTGTGTATGCACATGTGTGCATGTATAAGTATGTACGTTGTCTGCATTGTGTGTATGCACGCACTCTCTCCCTGACCGCTACAAGCCCAGCTGCTTTCCACTCTTCCTAAGGTTGCTCTGTGGTAGTTTGGAGTAAATGAATGAACAAATTCTGAAAAACAAACTTGACTCAGGAATTGCTGAGAGACCTGCATACCAGGGAGGTTCCCTGAAGGCAGCTGACTCTGAATTGCTCTTCAACCCCAACCCAGATGGACGCGGCAATAAGGAGGGGACCTGGCAGGCTGACCACAGGGGGAGCAGGGCTGCATGCTGGCTCTTTGGCGAGGAACTCAACACCCAGCTCGTTACTTGTGGGGGGCCCAGCTCCCAGTGTCTGGATGGATCTAAACTCCCTGAGGTTGGCTTAGCCTGGGCCTGGGGCTATGCCCGTTAATGACCCTTCTGCCACTCAAGGTCCCCCAGCTCCCTGAGACCATGGGTCTGATTTATGATGCGTCCATTAATGCTCAAGGGGCCCCTCCCCTGGCTTCTTCTGTGTGCCATGATTTGTTAGAACAAGATGATCTGCTCTCTTGAGTAAAGAGGAAAACAGAACATACAACTTACTGCTGCTCCTCCCGAGTGAACCCTTATTTCCCTAAAGAAACCCAAGTATGATGGTGATGCTGGGACTCAGGAGTGGCAGGCCTCTGTGGCGAGGGACCCTTCCTCCCTTGCAGGCCTCTGTCTCACAGAATGGTCAGGACCAGACCGACAGCAATGGTGGTGGAGGCAGTACCTCCCTTCCAGGCTGCTGCTGGGGCCAGCCTGCGACAGCCACGTGCTCTGGACATTCCAAATGGATCCTACCAAGCCCCTGTGTGCTCACACGGGAAGGACAAAGGACATCCCGCAGAGTGTCCCTGCCCCTTGAACCCCACAACCCCCACACATTGCCATGGATGCCATAGAGCCAGGCTGGGTCAGGAACCTTTCTTGAGGAACCACCTCATTCCAAATCCTCTCTAATGTGCTGGATTCAGTAAGAAATTACAATTAATTTCTTTTTCAGTGAAAGATAAAGCTATTTTAAAATTGCATGCCTAACAAAGAAAATGTTGACAATCAGCAGTGTTCTATATTTTTTCATGTTCTTTATAATGAACATTGATTTTTTTTCCCCCTATTTTTCATCCTTTTTGTGTGTCCCAGCTATTAGGCAGAAAGCCAGACATCCTGTTATGGCAAACTCAGGTGCAAGGCCTCACATATCAAGACACAGTCAGTGGCTCATACCTATGATCCCAACACTCTAGGAGGCCGAGGCAGGAGGATTGCTGAAGGCCAGAAGTTCAAGACTAGCCAGAACAAGAGTGAGACCCTATATCTGCCCAAAAAAGGAAAATTAGGCAGGTGTGGTGGTAGGTGCCTGTCATCCCAGCTGCTGGGGAAGCTGAGGCAGGAGGATCATGTGAAGAGTGTGAGGTTGCTGTGAGCTGTGATGATGCCAGTATTCCAGTCTGGGTGACAGAGTGAGACTCTGTTTCAAAAAAAAAATAAAGAAAGTCACAGTCAGCTGCTCTGGCAGCTAGCTTTGCTCAGCCATGGTACATCAAGGCATTTTTTAATTCCTCAACTCGCTGTCCAAGCACATCCTGCTGGCTTTGCTGCCTGGGCCTGGAGGCCCCCACCCTGGGCAGCAGAAGGGATCTGAGCTGTGGGTCACAGGAGACCCACAGCTCAGTATTCCCCGGCCAGTCTGCCCATCAAGAACCATGTCGAAGGCTGCTGGGAAATTAGGAACAGTGGGAAATTGGGCCTACGGCAGGCCCTGGGGACAACTTTAGCTGAGCTCCCCAAAAGCCTGGACCTAGCATTTGGGGGAGGCAGGTGTCTTCTTGTGACCCCCACCCCACGTGCACTTCAGCATTTTTCTCTGTCTTCTAAATAGCCTGGGAGCCCAGGCACCTGCAGAACTCACCTGCAGCTCCACTGTGAGCCTGGGGGACCCTGGGGAGCCTTGGGAGCAGGATGGCTCCCTAGGGGTCTTGCTGTGAGAAGAGATAGCAGATGTACTTCTCCAACAGGCATCAGCATGGGGGCAGAGTGCTGGACACCCCTGTAACCAAAATCCAACAGAAGAGGCATCTGATGTGGGCAGCGGTGGGTGGATGCTAACAAGGGGTCATTCCAGCACCCATCTCTTCACCTGCTCATTTGGGTAAGGGCCAGACCTCAAGGCCCAAGAAGATGAACGGGACACACTCCCACAGCACCCGCACCCTGGGGCAGGCCTTCTGCAGGGGAGGCACCTGTAGTCTAGTCTGCAGGAGGATAGCAAGGATCTGTCTCTCTCTGGCCCCAAACTGCTGCCTAGAGGCCTCTGGTTACCTTACATTCCCTCTGTTCCTCTGCACCTGCTCGGGCAGACCTGGCCCAGCACACCTGGCTTGCTGGTAAGGTTTTTGACACTTTCCAGTAGGCTAATTTGTACCAAAGAGTCACAATTGACAACCTGAAAGTGTGATTTCCAAAAATAACAATGAGCTTTCATTACCTGCTCCAGGGCAGATATGCTTAACCCTTTTTTCTCCAACTGCTAAATTGCCAGCCATTGGGTCCTCAACATAAAGGAAACAGTTAATCTAATTTGAAACAAATTGACCTTTTCTTCTTGCTTTTCATTTTGACTAAATTACAGGGCTCTGCTCCCAGTGACCCTGAGATAGTCCCTACCCAGCCTTGCAGACCTGAGTTTAATTAAGAGGAGATGCACCCTCACAGCTCTCGGAGGGGGTGGTCTGCATAAGTCCTGTTCAGAGGGGGTTCTTTACCTTCTAGGGGTCTAAGTTCCCAGGGCCTGGGAAACAGGCAGGATGCCCTGGTGCAGGGAGGGGCTCCCCAGGTGTTGTCAGAGAGCCTGAGAAGAATATTCCAAGCAAAGGGGGCATGGGGCAGGAATACAAGACTCAGGATGGCCCAGCCAGCCCCTCCATGCTGAGAGTCAAGTGGGAGCTCATATGCCAGAATCTTTGGTCTAAGAAACACCCTCAGCTCCCACTCTGCCAACACCCAGCCTACTAGCCTTCATGGCCTACATGAGTGCTTACAGTGTGCACAAGTGCCTACTGTGTGCATGAACTCCTACTGTATGCATGAATGCCTACAGTGTGCACTAGCGCCTACTGTGTACATGAACACCTACTGTGTGCTTGAGCACCTACCATGTACACGGGTGCCTACTGTGTGCATGAGCACCTAGTGTGTGCACTAGTGCCCACTGTATGGACTAGTGCCTACTGGGTACACAAATGCCTACTGCACCTACTGTGTGCATGGGCACCTACTATGCACAGGCCATTGCACCAGAGAGATAAAAGGGGACTCATGCCATTGCCAGGGGCATCCCCCTCCCAATTCCCAAGCAGAACAGGGCTCCCAGGTGTGGCCCCTCTGCCTGGGCAGCACAGCCCAGCATCCCTCATAGGCCACTCTTCTGATTCTCTAAAGCTACTTGGCTCCAGCCAACAAGGGTCCAGTTCGGACCCACAGCATGGGGGTAAAGGCCCCCCCCTTTCTGTAAAGGGCCAATCACCGCAGTGCTCATCCCCAGGGGATATGTGACAGTGTGTGAAGATAGGTTTTAGTTCTTATTCTAGGGCCATCCTCTCCAAATGCCAGTAGTGAAAGGCTGAGCACCCCAGCATGGAGTCACAGGACCAGCATGGGTCCGGGGAACATCATCACACCTCTGCTTGCTCACCTGCAACAGGGTACAAACTCTGCAGGAGGGCATGGGAGTGAATGAATGCGTGGGTGCACACAGTAGGCACCTGCCCTCTGCTGAGACTTCTGGGGATCAAGAGATGGACACAGTGGTGTCCCTGCCTCGTGGGACTCTCTGTGGGGTCTCAAAAAGCCAAGCAGTGCCCAGTCCCAGTCCAGGTCGTGACACAGCTCTGCTCTCTGCAGCCAGTTGCTTCCTTAACATGTAAGCAGCTGTGCACACATCGTGGGGCGTCAGGAAGAGAGTGACCTTCCCAGAATGTGTTGAATGCTCCCAAACTGGCCTGTGCATGAGGCCACTATGCAAGGTAAACAGTGCTGCTCCTGGCATCTGGTGTGCGTGGGAAGGAAGGCTGAGGCCAGGGTCGGGGAGGAAACCCCACTGCCCTCCTGCCAAGGTGTGGTTACGTGGTCCCCATGATGCCTACCTGTGGAGTAACTACCCATCCTGTGGTTTACCTGATTATTTCACCTGGAGTCAGCCTGTGAATCAGTGTATAATTACCCTGCATAATTGTTCAATCTCATAGTAACGCTTTAATTTGCAAAGCAAAAATAACCATGTGATTACCCTGCAATTACATGATAGTTACTAATCAATTACTCCTATATCGTTTGCTCATGTTTACAGACTATCTAATGCCTGTGTGCCCTTCCCCGAGTGCAGTGTTCTGGGGTCCTTGCTGACGATCACCTGCTGGGTGGCATCTGTCACCAGCAAACTGCAGGCCAGCTCTGGGTCCCCAGTTCAGGAACCTCTCCTAGCAAGATCAAAAGCCTGGGGACCCTCAGACCACAAGTGCAGCATCCTCCCAGCCCCTCTGGCCCATGGGCGGCTGGAACATGAAGCCCGTCACTGGCCAGGTATCCTCCTCCCACCTGTTAACAGATTTGGAAGCTCTGGTCACTGCAGCCAGGGGAGCAAAGTAGCCCTTGATAGAAGTCTTCACATGCCAGGCGCTGTGCCAAAAGCTCTCTCTGGCCAGTCACTTCGTCCTTGATGGGCCCCGTGGAGGTGAGGAGACAGAGTCCAGACAGGGCTTGTGTCCTCCTGAGTCCAACAGCTGGTAAGAGGCAGGACTTAGGCCCACATCTGTCCACACCCAAAGCCCTACCCATACCCTGTAGGCTGAGGCTCTGAGGGGTCCTCTTGCGGGCACCACCAGTGACAGGGTTGCAGCCCCCTGCTGAATGAGGAAAAATTCTCCATACACCTTCACCCACTCTGGGAGACTTGGCTGTGAGCCCAGCTCCTGCTGCCCCTGGTGCAGAAGCCGATGTGGGGACATGAGGAGACTGTGCAGGTGGCAAGTGGCCCCAGACGGTGGCCCAGCCTCATGGACACAGCCCTGAAGATAACCACAAAAGACGCTGTAAATGCACATTCTCCTCCTGCCTTCTCTTAGCTGATGTATGAAGTTGTAGAAAATAACAATTCCAGGTTGGACTCCTGGGCCCAGAGCACGCGTGGCCACACCAGGCAGGAAGGAGGCTGTACTGGGCTCAGGGAATGAGGGTGGTGGCACAGGAATAACTTCAACAACATACATCTGATGTGTGTAAAATTTGCCACAAATAGGGCAAAGGGCCTGGGGCAGTTCAGGATGACTACCCACTGACTCTGATGAGCTGTGTGGGAAACCCCGGAGCAACCACCAAAATATAACTCCCAGGAGCCTGGCAGTGGCCTGGTGGAGCAGAAACCAGTGGAGCTGGACATGGTTAGCAGAAAACAGCTGGGGAGAGAGGTGGCAGGCAGGGTGGGCCCCAGTGGGCAGGGAGGACCCTGTGCCAAGGAAGCCCCACCTCAAGATTGAGCTGTGAGGCATCTCCAGGCCTGCTGCTTCCCGGGTGTGCTGGAGCCATGAGGGCCAGCCTCCAAGGCACACACTTCTTGTCTGGTGTTGCTCAGTGGACCCCGTCACTTCTCTTCAGGAGGCTAGACTCTTACTCAGCCTGGTGCCTGTGCTCGGCCTTGGAGCACACTCTAGACACCCTGGGCTAACCCCAGCCAACAGCACCGAGAAGCCCTCTGCTCACCAGCCCATCAGCGAGACCCCTTCAGGTCCTCAGCACCTCCCAGGGCTCTCTCTCTCCATGTGCCACTGAAGGGTACAGGGGACATGGAGGGGGAGGTAGGGTCACAGGGGAGTGGGAGCCCCACACAGAACCCTCCACTCTGTCCCCAGAGAAGACCCCAGCCCCACTGCAGGCTGGGCACTAGAATAGGCCTGGAGATTCTGTGTAGATCTGAACACACAAGGACACGTGGGTGTGCAGGATGCAGGCCTTCTTGGAATGTGAACAGATGTCCACCCACAGGGACATGCCCCAGCCAGGCCCCTGTTTCAACCACCTGCAGGGCCACGGCCTGGTGTTCGTGCTAAGGAGACTGGGAGCTGGAGAAGCCTGGGACCCTCCCTAAGCAGTGGCAGAGGAACCCTTGGTTCTTGCCATGCTCTGGGCCCTCAAATCCAGTCAGGGTTATCCTGGCCCATGGTGGAGACCATGTGGGCACAGGTCTCATCTGAGGGACAGGCTCTGGGACTGGACACCAGGCCTGCAGGGAAAGAAGGGCTGCATCTGGCCAGTGGAGGCCCCAGTGCCACAGGTGCTAGGTGGAGGTGGGGGCACATCTGCCACTGACAGAGCTCTCAGAGGGGAGCAGCACATGGCAGGTGCTCCTCGGAGGTCAGGGAGCCCTCAGAACAAGCAGGGCCTGGCTGAGAGGGCAAGGTGCTAACTCTCCCTCCACCCTAAGAGCTGGTTGCTGGCAGCTCACAGCCCACTAGGAGGGTCTGGTCTGTCCAGGTTCTGAACACTGCCCCCAACAGCCCCTCTCACCTCAGAGCCCTCTGGCTGAGGAGACTATTTCAGACAGTGTGAACCCCAAAGTGAGAAATAATGATCTATCTATATTCAGACTCAGAATAAATTAGCAGATGAGGGGTGTATGTGTGGTTTTGTGCAGTCATTTCCTGCTCTTGTTTGGGGGGGGGCAAAGCCTGAGACCCCCTTTAAATAAGTGCCTGGAACTGACTGCAGGCTCCTTATAACCTGTCTTTGCATCCAGAGCAAACACACACATGTACACACATGCACTCACACAAAAACATACACACAAACACTCATAGGTGTGTGTACACCAGGCAGGGAGAGGATTCAAGGCCCAGGTTTCCAAGGGGAAGCTGCAGTGATGATGCCAGCAATAATTGAAGAATTACAATGAACGCAATTAGCATGTGCACTAAACAGTCTATCAGCGAAGCTCACCATAAAATCAGAATAGAGGTGACAAGTTTGTTAGGATAACAGCTTCTAATCCTTAGAGTCATAAAATCCCTGGCTCGGAAGAAACAGGGTCTTGAAGTGACAGATCAGCAGGCCTGGGCGGCCTGAGTGTTGCACTGCAAAGGTGAAGTCATTGGTCACATTGACTGCAGAACCAGGCAGGGCAGGAGACCAACGTGTGATGCCTGGGCAAAGCCTTACACCCCTCGCTGCAGGAATTCAGGGGTGCAGGGGCAGCATCTATGGGGTGCTCCTCATAGCTCAGTGGGAGGACCAGGCACCCAGAGGTAACCAGGACCCAGCCCAGCCCCTTTGCTGATGGTCTTAAGGATGCAGACAAGAGCGGGAGAAGCTGGTGAGGTAGAGACTCAGCTGTGCCATCTTCAGGTCCAAGCCTCTGTTGTGGACACTGCCCCAGGCCGGAGCCCAGTTGTCAACCCTGCACTTCTGGCTCCACACTGGGCCTGCTTAGAGCCACACTCTGATGCTCCTGAGATCCACGTAGCTCCGGCTTTCAGTGGAGCTTCTGGGAAGGCTTTGGGCCCAGAGGTGTGTGCAGGAGAGTGCTGAGGTCAGCCCATCAGTGGTGAGCAAAAACGTGCCCAGCTCAGACCAGAATAACATAATGCATTCTCATTATGCAAAGCTAACAGAGAACATCACCAAAACTGATGTTTGAATACACTTCATGGGGAAAGGAGACTTAAAAAACTTATTTATTTATTAATGTGTTTATTTATTTTTACGATAGTCTCACTCTGTCTCTGAGGCTGGAGTGCTATGGTGGCACAGCTCACAGCAACCTCACACTGCTGGGCTCAAGTGATCCTCTTGCCTCCCAAGTAGCTGGGACTACAGGTGCTGCCATGCCTGGCTAGTTTTTCTCTTTTTAATAGAGACAGGTCTCGCTCTTGCTCAGGCTGGTCTCAGACTCCTCAGTTCAACCGATATACTGGCCTCAGCCTCCCAGAGAGCTGGGATTACAGGCACGAGCCACTGTGCCCAGCCAGCTCTGTAGGAAAAAGTGAACTGACTCCAGCGAGGCATTCTGACCTTGGGCACCTAGCACGCTCCCTCTGGTGTTAATTACATACCCTCGCCTTATTCAGGTGTCCCCAAGATAAACCCTGATGGAGACAAGGATGTGGGTGATGGTAGTTTGTGTGGGATGTGGGGCCAGGGAACTGCGGGAAAAACAGGGAGGCGCAGCCCACAAGGGACAGTTTCCTGAGGGCAGGAACACAGGCCTGCCAGGGACCCTCCTAGAAATTGTCCACCAGAGGCCAGAGTGGCCACAGTGGCTGGGGCATTTATCCATCCATGGCCCTTCCGCTGGCAGCACTTTCCCTGGGTGTCCCCGCAAACAGCCAGGCAGGCAGCCACACAGAGATGCACTGGCTGGCTGAGACTGGGACTGCCACAGAGGGTGGAACTGTCCAACCCAATGGTGCTGAAACCCAGAGGCGGGGCAGGGGCCCTGAGCCACCTCCCCAAGCCAGCATCCCTCTGCCTGGATGAAGGGCTATCAGTGATGTGGGTGGCTGGAAGGGGCAGTCAGGAGCCTCCACCCTGGGCTTGTCCCCTGCCTGCGTCTTCCCTGGCCAAGTAAGCAGCAGTTAGCAAGGCTGGCTCTCTCTGGGCCTCGGTTTCCTGAAATGAGATGTGAAGGGGACTCTGAGTGTGGCTGTGAGCAGGACCCTAACAGGGTCTTAGAGAAGATCGAAAAGAGCCATGCCAGCCGTCTCCACCCTTAGTGCGCAAAGCAGGAACCATCTGTGCACAGTGTCTGTGCAGACATTTTTCTGGTGTCCCTGGAGTTGCAGTCACAGAGTCTTGGAAGTGGGGACCTGGTCACCCTTACCTGGCAACATCCAGGGTCACCATTGCCACCATTGGTGTGTTCCCAAAGAGCTGATACCTGGACACCCTGCTCCGAGTCACACCATGCTTATTTTGCAAAAGGAAACTATTCGCAATCCAGGTTTCACAGAGGATGAATTGTGGAATGCAAATCTCAGGCCTGAAAACTAGCAGGCCCCAGCCAGTGTGTAGAGTAACGTGCAGGACTTGTGAGCCAGAGACCCGTGAGCCGCCGTGGAGGGTGAGGCTGGAGGAGCCTCTGCATCCACACCACCTGAAAGGCCCCCCAGGACCACCATCCCTCCTTTTCTCAGATCTCCACTTAGACTCCAGAAAGTGGAGTGGAGCCCTGGCCGCCCCCACTTAGATTTTGGCATCACCCTGGTCAGGCCTGCAGCTGCCTCCCCTCTTGACAGTGCTGTCCGTAACAACTACGCTGGTAGTCGCTGGATGTGGGGAGCAGACAGCCTGTGAGTTCAGCTACAGAGATGCCTCTGAGCCTCCTCTGTCCCCCAGGCTGGGTCTAGATGCAAGACCCAGGCCCTTGAGCCTGAGCTGGATGCTGGAGAATTTTGTAAACTTTAAGTTATTTTGGTGAAAGAATGGCCGGCTTGAACTGAAAAGGACAGAGAACAAGGCTGAGAAAACATAGGTACGACTTTCGGAAAAGCTGGCTACGGCCTCAAGGTTTCACACTTTCTTAGAAAAGACAGACGCGTACCTCATTTTGGAGTGTCACAGGGGTTGTGTCATGCTCTTCTTGTCCCTGGCTTCTCAGACCAAGATGTAAAAGACGGGTGAAAATGTCTGAGGCCTTATTTGACCTCTCAGTTCCTCTGATGTAAAGCCGTCCAATGTCACTTCAGCAGAGCCATCCTGACTCTGGTCTGTGGGGGTGGGGGGAACAAGCAGGATCTAAAAAGACAGCCAGAGTTCCTTCTCTTCCTGGGAGAGCTACAGGACATTTTGCATATTGAAAAAACACCATAGCACACAAAAAGGAAAAGAAGCACAGGAGTGTGGAATCGTCCCTGTGTGGGCAGCAAGAATGCTCCCTTGGCTGGGAAGTCCCGGCACAGCCCACTCCAGAGCCCCCCAGCTCTGCCCAGGACTCCACAAGGCAGGGCTGGGGGCACCCACTGCAACCCCCATTGCACCCCTCCCTCCCCACCCACACCCCAACACCTGCTTCCCCGGACCCTTTCCAATCCTAGTGGGGATTTGATTTGGGACCAAAACAGGAATGAAACAAACTGAAAACCTCCCCAAAATATCACTGAGCAATCTCTTCTCAGGGGATCTGAAATGTACCAAGTTAACAAGGTGCATCAATAACTTCACAGTCTGCTCCGGGGTCACTCTAAGGGGCCCAAAGGATTACGGCAGAATGTAAAACTCAAAATATCTTCTGTTCCCAAAGTGTGTTCTTCAGATATGTGTTACCTGGCTACAAATACCTTTTTGAATCAATAGAAAACAAAATTTAAGTCTATCCACTGAAATCCCTTTCTTCCCCCAGGGAAGTTTAAAAACTGTGAACATAAAAAACTCTGAAGGCGTGACCTCCTGGGCAGCCTCAGAGAAACCTGCCATGGAGATCAGACAAAGAGGAAACTGCACAGCCACAGCGAGAAAGCTCAGCTCTCCCAACACCTGCTCAGGCCAACGTGGGCAGATCTATGGGGCTGCATAGCCTCCGAGGAGGACATGTCCCTGTGTGTCCAGCCTGCCTTGGGACAGCCCCACACTGAGGCCGATACCTACCACCTGCTGGTGTTCCAGGGCCAGCCATGTCCTCCCAAAGGCCCCAGGAGCACACGGGGACCCAGACACCCAGACCAGCCCAGAGGGCAGTCGGCCAGTCCTGGGCAACATTTCGACTGCCTGCTCCATGTCACACCCCCAGAGTGGACAGGGATCTCAGTTTGTCACTGACTGTACCCCTTGCTGGGATTGTTATTCAGACGGATGTCAGGGTCTTCCTATGGGAGACCAGGGGCTGGGACCCCTGACCAAGGCCCTTCCAGTCCAGGTGGGAGCTGCCTACCACATCTCCACTCAGCTGGGCCCCCGAGCTGCTAGAACCTCTACCTTGGGAGATCCCCTCCCCTAGAGCAGGAAAGCTTCCCACTCCAGGCTGGTGCCCGAAGCCTGGGTGGCCCTCCCAGCACTGTCCTGGGGGCCCGAATCCCCATCCCTGCTCCCCAGTGGACAGTGGAAGCTCCTTCTGAAGAAGGGCCCAGAGCACCCTGGGGGCAGCCGACACCAGGCCTGCCCCCAGACGCAGGAGACCCAGCAGCCTCTCGATCTGGCTCCCAGGGGTTTCCACCCCCTCACAGCAGCCCCAACTCAGGGCCGCTTGCAAAGGAGATCAGCGGCCAGAGCAGAGCCGAGAACTGCCCGAGGTAACAGCAGGCGTGAGCATCATTACACTGCTAATTAATTCCCAGCTCATTACATTTCCTGTGGCTAATTTGTACTTGGGCTGATTTGATTAAACTCATCTCTATGCTAATAGTGTTTTCTATTTGTTTTAGTGACTAAAGGAAAAGATTCGATATTTACATATTTCGAGGTTTATCAAAGGAATCACAGCATCTGAAATGATTTCTCTTTGATTTATACGTTGTGGGGTCAGATTCCCCAGGCTCCTTCCCTGTAAGCCTCACCAGCCCCGCGGGTCCTGCTTGGACAAGGGGCCCCCATCCCTCCAGCCCTCGGGGAGGGTCCACGTGGCTGGGTGCTGGTCCACCTGCTTTTGCTGACAATAGCAATGTTTGGGGGGGACATGACAAGCCCCCACCTCCACATCCCACTGACCCCAGCCTGGGCGGGGAGATCACGGGAGCACATTCTTCCCTTAAACCTCTGTGTCCTGCAGCACCTGCCTGACACTGCCTATGTGTCTGTCCCTGCCCCTAGTGTCCTCAGAGGGACTGGTGGGAAGTCGCCCATGCCCTCTGCAGCACACCAGGCCAGCTTGGGCCGCCCACCCTGGGGACTGGTGGGCACAAGGCCTGGCCCCTCTCCAGGCAGGCCTTGCCAACAGCCACTGGAGTCTAAGCCGGACCCAGCCTGCCTCCCTGTGCCCCTGAGATGTGCCCTCCTCCGTCAGGGCCTCTGACTTGAGCCTCTGATGAGAGATGACAGCTCGACTCCCTTGGGGGCAGGAGGCTCTCTGGGCCAGCCATTCCAACTGGCCTTGAGCCAGCAGCGTTTGAAAGCCAAGAGCTTGTGAGTGCAGCAGGTCCAGCTGCACGGTGGATGTACGCAGAGTCAGGGCCTGTGGTCCCCCAGAGCTGCCACTTATGCTGGGCAGAAGGGATCCTGGTCTTCCCTCCTGACCCTACAGCAGCCTCCTTGGACAGTGGTGCCCGCGACCTGAAATGTTGCCTGAACGTCGTTTCCTCCACACTTCTTGATGTTTGTGCTGCAGTATCCTTTGTGGCAGGAAGGCTGATGTCTTTGTAGTTTGTGACTTCCGAATATATACCCCACATAGCCCGGCTGGCTCCAGGCTCCAATCTCCATGCCTGGACACCTGCAGACAATGCCAGCTGCTCTGCCCGTCACTGGCCTCCTCTTCTGCACACATGTGCCACCCCCAGCAGGGCCCCACATGGCAACTCCCATTAATCTTGATAGCCATCCAGCTTCTGCCTTGCTGTGAGGGTGGGTAGGGGGCAGCAGGCTGGCTCCCCTGTCCACTCTGGCACGCCAGCCTGAGGGAGGGGCCAGGCAGAAGTTTAATTCAAGGAAACAGCCCCTGGGGACATCAGCCCTAGAGTCTGGGGGCCCCACCTGGGGGGGCCTTCCTGCCTTCTTCCACCTAACATATGATCCACTCAAACATCTGGGAGGCCTGGTGGCCCACTCTCAGCCTGTGTCTACACTGGGCTACCCCTCAGAATCCTACTTCCACCCCAGACAGCGATCCTTCCTTACTTCTTAGAGTCTCCCTTTCCCTGGGAAAATCCACTAGTGACTCAGACAGGGAGCTTGTTCCCTCTGGAGGGAAGAGGTATGAGGTGCCTCTGCAGCTGGGAAGGGGCAGGACCTGGGAGCGCCAGGCTTGGTGTTTCTGTAAAAATACTTCTTGATGCCACCTCCAGGATGCAGTCCAGGCTTCCTCGTGCAAGTCTCACAGCAGAAAACCATTTCTCTCCTTCCACATTTCTCATTTCTTCTGCTGCTCCCCGGCTCCCTACCTCCTCCCATCCCAGCCTCACCACCCCTTTGCTGGGGGCCCTTCCTGGCCCCCAATCTGGCACCCCCTGCCCACAATGCCCCCCCTCACCAGCTTCTGATTTCTCGGGCATATCTCCTCACCCACTGCAAGGTCCTTGGGAGGGGTCTTTCTTCGGCACTATGCAATCCTTTGTTGACTTCTTTCATTTTGCATTATTTAATCAATGCATCTTTCCACTCAGGCTTTCCTCAGAGTCAGAAGATGATGGTCTTCCCTTCTTTCTTAAATTTCTGTCCCTCACATTGCTCACAAGCTGAGTGATGAGATTTCTCTTATAAGAAAGGTGATTCTGCATTTTTTTCCACTTCCCTTCCCATCTAATGAACAAAGGATGTAGCTGTTCACAACTGCAACTTCCATCATCCAGAAGAATAATTTTTCCCCTTTGTAGGACCAAGTAAATCTATAACATGCACAGTACTAATCAGCTCTGTTCTCTTCCCATAAACTGTGTGTATTCTAAATTAACTGTTGGTTTTTCCAGTCGAACAGAATGTTTCTTCCTATAACCAGGGATCAACTCAGCATTGTCACTAACCTCTTGTCATGGAATGAGCGGCTCATCATTTTCATATCACGTAATTCATATTCCTAAAGTATCTTCTTACTCAGATCACTTGGAAAAGCCTTTCTAGAAGCCATGAGTGTTCCTGTTATATGTATTTTCATTTTACGTGATTGCCTATCTCCGGACACCTTCCCACATCGGAGTGGAACAGGAAAATCATTATGTTGGACAGGGTCTGGCATAGGACCAGAATTTAGGATCACACTTTGCCTATAAGGTCCCTACCACCTTGAACCAAAGCCCCTTACCTGAAAGACATCAGGCTCTTGTCTTCCAAAATCAGGACAGTTACAGAGGAAACACCAAGAATTATGGTTCAATCTCTTGTCTGACACTTTGAAGTGTAGCATTATCCAATCTGAGCAAAAGAATTTCACTGAAAATGCCCTTGCTGCTGAGCAGGTGCTGTTCCACGTTCAATAGCAGAAGAGCATCTGGTGAAGTGGCCATTCCAGGCCCTTGACGCCACCTGTCTGTGCAGGTCTTGGTGGGGGTGAGGGTGCTGGCCCCTGCCACACAGGGCCAGGAGAGGTGACTGTGCTCTTTCCTCTGAAGGTTGAGGCCAAGACGGTCTCTGCCAGGCTGCCCAGATTCCCCAGGGAGCAGCAAGGACAGGCTGTGACTGTCTGGAGGTTGAGGCTCTCCAGGAGCAGAGGGCCGCGGGCTCCCCTGAGCATGTGTGGCTAGTAGCCTCAAGCTGCTTCGGTCTCCTTCTCAGTGAGAAAAAGGAAAACAAGGGGCTTTGTCAGGGGAGTATGAATCTTGGGCACTGTCTCGGGCACCTCTGTCTCACAGAGTACCCACCAGCCTGTGGGTACTGGGACGGGGACGCAGGAAGTGCTCTCCTCCCAGGGACGGGGAGCAGACAGCCAGGTGAAGCCCACCCAGCTGTGGGCTGCGGCAGAGCCTGAGGTCCTGGTGAGGGAGGTTGGGATGAGCTACCCCTGTCCTAAACTGTTTCTGGACAGAACTGGATGAGAAAATGCCTCAGCACAGATATCCAGGGACACTGCATGGAAGTATTTAACTTTTCTTATAACTGCTCAGTGAGTCACTCATAAGTGGGGTTTCTTTCCAAGCCAGCTGATTCAGGATGACATAAGCAAATTTCGACAGGAAAACAGCACAGTTTAGAGGTGTCAGCCCTATATCCCAGCTCAGCCTACCCCTGGGTGCTAGGAAGGGGGCGGAGCCTTTCTTCGTTAGGAATTTGGCGGCCTGCCCAGGACTCAGATCTGCCTCTCAGAGGGGGCTCCATCCCAGCCAGAAGCCACAGTGGGCTTCACCCACGTGGCTGCTGAGAGGCAGAAGTCACCTGAAAGTTGCTGACTCCCCTGGGCCTCAGCGGGGTGCCATCCCTGAGTCGCCCTGTGCTGTGCTGAGCTCCCAGAAGCTTCCGGCCCCCTTCCCCTAGCGATGGCTTCTTGGATTTGATACCAAAGCACAGGTAATAAAAGAAAAAATTTCTTTAAAAATTTATTTAAAATTAAAAGACAACATCAACAGAGTAGACAGGGACCCCAGAGGGTGGGAAATATTTGCAAATCATATATATGATAGAGGATCAATATCCAGAATACGTAGAGTACTCCCAAGACTCAACAACAAAGAACCCAACCCAAAAATGGGCAAAAGATTTGAGTAGACAAAGTTTCTCCAAAGAAGACATGTGAGTGGCCAGTAATCACAAGCAACCATCAGGGAAACTTTAATTGAAGAGCATCAGGACCCTCCCTAACACCCCTTAGGAGGCCCCCAGCAGAGAAGCCAAAAGCAACACGTGTGGGGCTGGGGACCAAGACACTGTGCACAGTCAGAGGGATGGAAAATGGCTCAGACACCCCTCAAAAAACTAAAAATAGGATTACTGCATGATCCAGCAATTCCACTTCTGGGTATATACACAAAAGAGCTGAAAGTGGGGTCTTTGGAGATATTTGTACACCTGTGTTCACTGTTCAGAGTAGGTAAAATGTGGAAGCAACTTGGCACCGACTGATGGGGGACCAGATGGGCAAAGTGTGGGCCACTCAGCAGCAGAACATGATTCAGCTTCACAGAGAAAGGAGCCTCTGATGGGAGCTACAACATGGAAGCACCCTGAGGGTATCAAGACAAATGAAATGAGGCAGTCGTAATAGGACAAAGACTGTGTGGGTTCTTGTGCAGGCCCTCGAGGACCACAGAGATCCTCAAGAGACAGAAAGTGAGATGGGGGTGCTGGGGCTGGGGGGTGGGTGCTGGTGATGGTTGTGAATGAGGAGAATGTGCTTAATGCCACCGAAAATAGCTAAGATGGTAAATCGTATGTGTATTTCACCACAATAGACAAAATTAAGAGCAAAATAGTAGAACAGCCCTGAGGACAACCTGCCTGAGACGAGAGTTCCAACCCCAAGGATACTCCCCAATTCTACTCTCGAGGGGTCTGGAGGGGCCGGGGCAACGGGATCCCCAACTATAGGAACCCAACGTTCAAGCCACAGGCCCCAAAACTCAGGTTAAGAATGCCAGGAGTGAGGCTGCCTGGGCCAGCCTTTGAGTCCTTTCCCCTGTTCTTGGAGTGCCCAGAACACCCCGTGGGTCCAGCAGGGGCCTCCTTGGGTGGGGGGCAGGGCAAGGGGTGGGATCACGGACTCTTCTGCCTCCCATGTCCTGGGCACTTCCTGCGCTCTCTGCCATAAAGCCCTAGGAGCTTTGACCTTGCTTGTGTTTCCCGATCCAGCAAAGCACCTGCTTCTCCTTCTTACTTTCCTGTTAGGCCGAGGTGGCAGTGACAAGAAGGTGAAGGGACACTCCCTCCCACACCACAAGATGAAGCAACACCACCCACAAGGATGCAGGAGGATTCAGAGGAAAGTGAAGGGTGCTGCTGTGGCTCTGGGGAGGAGGGCAGGAGGGTGCCCCACACCCCAGGCCCTCCTGGGTCTGATGGTCGTCAAGCCTCACTCCTCCTCCTCTGCCCACTGTGCTCCCACCCCAGGTGCCTACTCTTCCGTGGCAGGTCCCTGTCAACCCTCTGAGGCCTCCCAGGGCTGTGCTCAGTCTTTTGGTCTCTGGTTGGGCTACGCATGGCTCTGACTGGCATCTTCTATTCTGGCCCTGGCCGGGGCCTCCACCTGTACAAGGGAATTCTGCAGCTCAGGCCCCATGTTTCTCCCCAGAGAATGGGATGCTGCTTCTGGCAGAGGTCAGAATGGGGAAGAAACAATACCTTACTCTTCCCCTGTGCATGAATGAGTGAACAAATGAGTGAGTGAAGGAATGAATGAGTGAGTGAACGAATGAATGAGTGAATGAATGAATGAGTGAGTAAAGGAATGAATGAGTGAATGAATGAAGGAATGAGTGAGTGAAGGAATGAGTGAGTGAAGGAATGAGCAAACAAGCAAGTGTGTGAAAATGAATTAATGACTGAGTGTAAATTCATGAGTGAACGAATGGGTGCATGAATACGTGAATAAGTGAACAAATGAATGAGAACTGGGAGTCCAGATGGGCCACAGACTGGTCCTGGGAGGCTGTCCTGGTGGCCTTGTGTTGGTCCCTTCAACTGTCCCAGGACGAACGCTGCCAGACGGGCTGGACCAGGGATGGGGATACCTCTCCTGGTCTGTGTGGACCCGCCTGGCTAATGGCTGTCACCTGTCTGCTGCTGTCCCCAGAGGAGTCTGGGGGACGTGGACACCTCAAATGTCCGGTTGTCCAGCGCTCCAGCCCTCCAGAGGCCAGCCCTCTGCTGCCCCCTTCCGGCCAGCCCAGCCCTCAGCAGCTCCCAGCAGGGGAGGGGAGAGGGATAGCCAAAGGGTCAAATTGGGACGGTGTTAGCTCCTGCCAGGGGCACCCGAGTTGGTTACCAAGGCAACGGGCTGCTGTAAGGGCCCCCTGTAGAGCAGGGAATGCCGCTGTCCTCATTCCACTGGAGCCAAATTCCTTACGCTCTGCCTCGCTGAGAAGCCCAGGAGAGCACCCAAACCCAGGGAAGGAAGACAGATGTGGAGGGGCTGGGCCACCTGCTGCCTGGGACCCAGCCCCTCATTCCTCCTTGCAGGGCCAGGCTCCAGATGCTCTTGTCATTTATAGCCCAGCGGTCAGACAAGAAGGATGCCCATGGTGGCCCCCTGCCTGGCTCCCCAAGGAGTCAGAGGGCTTAACCAAAAGCAGAAGCTTCTGGAACACACGCCATGGGAAGGCAGCACCATGGGACATGACACTGTGGAGGGCACTACTGGACCCAGGGCCTGGACGTGCAGCATGCAGGGTGTGAGGGGCAAGGATCAGAGACCCTGGGGCTCAGCCTAGCCAGCTGCCATGGACAGCTCCGCCAGGATGCGGCTCATAGCCCTGGAGCAGCTACAGGCCAGGGACACCAGGCATCACACCCGTCCCATCACTCAGCAGCAGCCAAGGGAAGCCCTGCAGCTCCTGCCCCGTCCCCTGCAAGCCAGAGCTGCTGGACACATGGGAGCAGGACTGTGGCCTTAGCTTGCAGCTGGCCACCCAGCAGGACCCCACGGCGACTCCCCTCTCAGGTCAGTGTCCCCAGATGTTTCTTCCATTTCCCCAGTCACTGCCGTGTGTAAACAAACACGCGGTTTGGGTTCTAAATAGAGTTATCTGTCTGTGTAAATTAATATATCGTAGTCTCTCCAGAAATAGAATTATTTGTCTCTGGAGGGATCGTGCTAGAGACTGACATAGGGTATGACTGGGTTCATTTGCATATGCAGATACGTCTAATTATTCAACTCGCAATGAAAGGCTTGTATGTCAGCAAATGAGACTAATTAGATACATTTATCTATGATAATCAGCTTTTCACAAGCAAAATGGATCCTCCCTCATGTCTCGGGGAAGGCTGCTGGATCTAGGCCCATCTGCCCTCAGGGAGCCGCTTGGTCATTTCGGGCACCTCCCACCTGCCCAACAGGGTAGGGGGCCAGTGAGGGTCCAGCTTCCTGCCCTGCAGAGGTGATGCTGAGCCTCAGCCACTCCTTTCAGACACATCCGCCCAGCCCACACTGCCCTTCCCCTCCTGTGTCTGCTTCTGCCCATGTTGACACCTGTGCGACCCTGAAGACTTGTGCTGAGACCCCTTCACAAAGCAGCTGTGCAGTTCTCACCCTGGAGGCAGGACTGCTGTGCCCATGGCACCCCACTGGTGTCGCCTTTCCGGTCCAACCTGACACCATGGCCCTGTAATCCTTGGCAAGCTATCTCTGGCCAGGCCAGGCTGATGTGCTGGCGACCTGGCAGGGCAGGGCTAAGCACTGTGGCAATGATGGTGGCTTGCTTGATGGTCCTGCCGGCTACTGGCTTCCTATTTAACTTCCCTTCTCAACTCCTGGCACTCCCAGGGGTCACCTCCAAAATAAACAATGTGTCCTCCTGAAGTGGGATGAAAAGTGATGCCATAGCACTCTACTGAGGGCCACAAAGTGAGACTCTGTCTCAATAAAAAAATTAAAGCCACCCAGTTTGAAGTAATTTGTCCCAGCAGCCCTGGGAGGCTAATACTCCACCCCCTGTTTCAGAGTTCACGTCTGGGGAAGCTCAACCCAAGATGGTTAATAAAGTGATTTAAATACCTTTTTAGGCCTTTGACCTAAGCCAAAATACCTGTGGGTTCAACATACTAGTTTAATTTTTCCAAACACACACTCAAAACTTGTAATATTTAAAATGGTCACTGGAGCCCCGGCCACCTAAATGCTCCTGTGAGCCCCAGAAGGCCTCTCCCTCTGCCCCTCTTTGCCCAGTGGGACGGGGCCTCCAGCTGCGGAAGGGCCCACAGACCTCTTTACACAGCTAACTCCTCTGGAGAATCCAAAACATGGCTCAGTTCCGGAAATGGAGCTTTTTATACAACTTTGTAGGACTTGACAGGGAGGGAGCAGGGTTCATCAGAGCTTGGGACAAGGAGACTGGAGTCAAGTAACCTGGAGCCAGTCTGCAGCGAGGGGTGCCAGTCCAGCCAGCAAGCAGGACTTCTGGTGGGTTCCAGCGGAGCAGGGCGGGGGCAGGTACAGGGCAGGTCCTCGTGTAAGGCCTTGGGGGAAGGCGGGTTGGGTCCTTAGTCCACTCCACACCTGAAAACTATGGGACGTGGGTTTCCCAGGGGCCCAGCTGAGATTCGGGTGATGAGTGGAAAGGGCAGCAAATGCCCCTGCCCCACACAGAGTGGCCCTGTAGCCTTCTTAGGTGACAGGACAGGACGGGTTTAGGTGAAGGCCCTGGGGGCCCATCCTCCACCTCTGGGGGGGGCGGTGAGGAGGCTGGAGGTGCCCCTGGGCAAGACCCCAGGTGTGCAGCAGCACCCAGCCTGGAGTCTCATGGGAGGTCGCCCTCCCCTACCAATAGTGGGTAGCTGGAAATAGGGCAGGACATCCCCCAACACCCATGTCCAATTCACACTTTCAGGGGCCCTGGACTTTCACTCTCCCACTTCCCTCCTGCCCTACAGGCCCCACTCCTTCCCTGCCCCTTACTCTACCCACAGTAAACTCTTCCCACCAGGGCCCAGCCCTATCCTCTCTCCCCTGCCCTCTTCCCACTGTGTGTCCCTCATGGCCAGCCTCCACCAGGGACACACACAGCCCGCAGTGTGACAGCAGGTGACAGCACACAGCAAGCAAACTGGCAAGGGGCTTCCGTGCTGGCCGCGGAGAGACGGAGTCTTGCTGCCCAGAATCATGGCAAGCTGTTACTCTCCCCTGCACACATCCTCTTGTCACCTATCTTGGGCCAACGACAGCCTCTGTTTGGGAAAGACGTCACCCTGACGCTCCTCAGCCGAGTGGGCTTTCAGCAGCGTGTCGTCCTTGTCCTTATGTCTATTGCAGATACCAGGAGGTCACTTCTCTTTCTCTGGATGGAGCCGGGGCTGGGTAGGGAGTCAAGGGGCAAGGATGGGGCGCAGAAGAGCTACAGGTGACGGCAAGCAGGTCCTCAGTGTCCTGGGGCTCGGGGGACGCCAGCCCAGCAGTGGCACAGTGGCTGTGCCCTGTCCTTTTGCAAAATGCTCATCCTCAAAGCCTGGCCAATGTTGCCAGGAACCAGACGCTGCCTCACCAGTCCCTCCAGAGCTGATGAAAATCTAATTAGCCAGGCGGCCTGGCACCAAATGCCCTTGCTTCCCTGACGCTCAGGGGCTTGAGTGTCTCTTTGCTGTTGAGGCTCCAGCCCCTGCCTGGCCTCTGTGCCCTGCTGGTCTTCCAGGCTGATGCCTGCCAGAAAATCTAATTATTTCTCAGAAACTGCTAATTAATTAAGCTCAACATCTTGAAAGGCACTTAAAATCCTAACTGTGTGTTAAAGAAAAGCAGACAGAGGGAGAACCCAGGAGGGCCCAGGGTGCCCACCAGGCAAAGTGCAGCTGCCTGGGAGTCCAGTACCAGAGCCAAAGTCATGCTTAGGCTGACCCACTGCCCAGCACTGAACAGCCCCCAGCCCAGGGGAGAGGCTATAGGAGAATCCTGGGAGCTGTCTTCTCCTGCCCTGCTCTGAGTCCTAGGAGGCTGACCCCATGGGCATCACAGGCTTCCAGACTGTGTGGGGTTGGCCAACAGGGTCCTCCCAGACACAGAGGCAGCCAGGGAGTGGCCTCCCTGCCAGGCCTCCCAGGAGTCTTAGCCCTTCAAGCACTTGGCCCACAGCACTGGGGGCTGCACACCTTCACTGGCCCTGATTCACAGCCCCTTCTCAGACTCTCCCCAGGTGCCATCTGAAGGCAGTTTCCTGGTGGGACCCTGCTCTCTTGTTTGCAGGTAAACTCTGAGGTCCCAGACAATTTTCAGGTGTGTTCTATGGAGGCTGGCATTTAGGTCCTGGAAATACAGCAGTGGAGAAAGTGGCAGTGTGACCCTCGACCAGGGGGCCAGGCTCCCGCCCAGCAATGCAGGTTACAGTACCAGGGCTGAGTGCAGAGGTGAGAGTCAGCATCCCTGGGAAGGGGCATGAGAGCACCCAGGCAGCCAGGCCAGGGTTGGGGAACCCCCAGCACAGAGCTTCAGGGAGGCCCTAGGCAGTGTGGCGCAGAGTTAGGATACGCAATGTGCCTCTCACGCAGAGCAAGACCAGGCCCATGCAGGGCTCACTGTAGGGGGGACACTGCCAGTGTTCTCTCAAGAGGGTCACTCAGACTGCTATGTGGACAGCAGTGCATGCATACGGGTGAGGGGACCTGAGACAGTCTGGTGGGGCAGCCACGCCTCGGTGGATGGTGCTGGAGGCAGGGGCAGCCCATGGGTGTGCAGGTGGGCAGGTGGGAAGGTGCAGGACAGCTAAGAGGCTCCATCCTCGTGGTGGACCTGTCTGCTGAGAGGGCAGGCCACATGCAAGGAGATGAGTGGCCCCCCCATCCTGGAAGTCTGTGGCTATAGCATGTGCAGGTCACTCTGCTGTTCAGAGAACTTCTTTCCAATGAGTATCACGGCCTCTCAGTAAGCAGCTCCCTCGCTGCTCCTCTGTTTAGATCTGACCTCATTCTTTCAAGCAACGCACCTTATGTAAGAGCCAGCACCCTCAGAAGGATTGATCTCTCGTGAAAGTGCCCTGGCAACCAAATCCACTTCCTAGGAGGGTGGGCGAAGGCCAGGGACTGGGCCAGGGGGATCCCGGCCTCCCCTCCCACATGGAAAAGACTGGTACATACCAAAGCCAGACCAGAGTCCAGTCACATCAGTCACTATGGCTGGACACAGTGACCACCCAGGAAAGCCATGGTTTCCCAGCTGCTGGGGAGGAGCCAGGCCCTGGGCTCCCTCTGCAATCAGGTATCCCTGTGTCACCCCCACCCTGCCAACCACAGCCTGTCCCCCACTTCAAGGCTCCAGGTGCTCACCTGGTAGGGGCTGCAGCCAGGGGCAACACCCAGGTGTGCCCAAGACCTCTGGTGTCCATGTCCACTCGGCCCCTCTGAGTGTGGCTGACCACACTCTGCCCAACTACCTGCTGCACACGTCAATTTCAACCAAACTTCTCAGACACAGCCCACCTCTGTGGGCTCACTTCTGGATGGTCCAAGTGTCCACCAGCCTTGTCATTGTCCACCCATCGAGGCCACGGGGCTCAAGCTTACTCCAAGGCAGCTGCCCTGGCACATGGAGTGAGGGTCTCAAAGCCTTGGAGTCAGGACGACACTTGCCAAACAGGCCTTTGCTGGCTCCCAGACCCAGAGCACTGCGACCAATGAGGTCTCCTCCTAGACAAGAGGCCGACTCCTACACGACCGTCCAAGCTCACACCATCCAGATCTCCACCCAGAGCATGAGGTTGACCCTAGCCTCCTCTTCCTTCCCTAGAACATCCCCAGGAGCCCATTGAAGAAAGAACAATTATCCAAAAACCAGGAATTAAGGTCAGATTGCTAATAGCCTTGAGCCAGGCCAAGTCAGAGGCATCAATGTAGCAGGCCTAGGCTATCCAAACCCTGCACATTCTAGATGGCTGGCCATTGGCTGGCTCCAGGAAGTGACCTTTCAGCCTTTGGAACATTGTATTCCTGGGGCTTTGGGCCATGCCAGGTAGTCTCAGCTAATGATAGAATATTGTGGTTGGGACCGTACAGTGTCAGCTTATCCTCTGGAGGGGCTGGAGATGGAGTAACTAAGATCAGTGCAGGGGGGCTCCACACTTACATGACAGAGCCCCAAGGAAACCTGGACCCCAAAGCTCAGGGGAGCTTCCCAGGTTGGCAGGACTTGGTATGTATCACCACTCACAGGTGCTGGGAGCGACAGCACTGTGCATACTCTTCAGGGAGGACTCATGGGAGTGGACGCTTGCCGTCTCCTGACGTTGTCCCACACGTGTCCCCCCTTGGCTGATTTTAATCTGTCCTTTTGTTGTAAACCAGAACCACAAGGGTAACAGCTTCTTTGAGTTCTGTGTTCTTTAAATGAATAACTCTTTGAACTTGATTTGACCCGGAACTTTGGGGACCTGCAGCCACATAAGGAGACAAATGGTGTTTCTAAAGGAAGAATACTGAGGCCCTGAGGATGGGGAATGTATGGTTTCCCTCACTAGCCTGGCATCGTGCAGCCTGCAGGGAAACCATACCCCAAGAGTCCACGTGGCTGGAACAACTGAGAAGTCATCAAACTGGACACTTAGCATCCATGCTTTTATGCTACTTTACGCCTCAGTCATAAAACAAGACACACAGCACACCCACAGGTTGGCTAAGGGGAGGAGACACCATACCAAATGCACATGACAAGGGGTACAGAGTGGCTGGATATAGTCTGGCAGTGTCTCCTCATGCCAACTCACACAACCCCTGGGCGTATATTCCCAAGGGAAGCACACACACATATGTTCACCAAAGTAGAGACAAGAAGTGTTCAGGAAGCAACACTCTCAATGCCACCAACCAAGGAGCAGACAAATTAACTGCAGCACATCTGGGAATGGAAGCGTCCCCAGCTACAAGAGTGGGAGGTGGCGGATAAACGCCCTGCGGGGCTGAGTCCCCTTTGCCCCACCTGGCACTGCGTCCACTCTCCCTGGCTGTGCCTCTGTGAACCCTACAAGTCACATCCCACACAAGGGTCTGCCACAGGGGGGCTGATTAACCACCACAAGGAAAATGAAAACATTAAGAAATTTCGGTCCTGAAAAAGAGAAAATGAAGGTGTGTAGAACCACGAAGCTGCTGCACCCCACGTGAGGCCTTTCCCAGGCCAGGTCCCTTTCCTACACCACATTTTTTCCCTTGTTTAACCAGCAGAGCTGCAGCTCCTGGAAAACTCTACCACATGGCCTCAGTGTGCTTGAGCTGCTATGACAAAGTGCATGAGATTGGTAATTTATAAAGAACTAAAAAACTGAAATACATTTCTCAGGGTTCTGGAGGCCGGGAAATCTCAGATCAAGGCTCGGATCTGGATGTGGCTGCTCTCTGCTTCCACGAAGGTACCTGGGGCCATGTCATCGGGGGACTAATGCTGTGTCCTCATCTGGCAGAAGGGGTGGGAACAGACTCATCCTCCTCCACCTGCAGAGCCCCCATGACCCACTCTCCTCCTGAAGGGCCCCTCTCTTAGTACTGCCATGACGGGGTAAAGTTTCACAACAGTAGCACCCCTAAGTGGAGGCCCTGCCTTCTGGCAAGAATGATGAGGATCCAAAAACACGGGCCACATAACGGATTTTATTATTTTTCCCAAAACAGCCTCTGTGGACTGACGGAGCAGGTGAGTTGGGTGGGCTTTGCCTGGTTGGCCTGGATGGCCCTGATTGGGCCTGGCTTCTCACTCTACACTCTCTGCAAAGTGAGCACCCCTGCCCCAGCAAGGAGCAGCTGGGAGGGAGGCTTCTCACCTGGAGCCTGAGATCCTGACGTCAAAGTTGCCCTCTGCCCAGGTGCAGCAGCCCCCACGCGGTCAGGGCTGCAGGCCTGGGTGGCTCCCATGAGTGCTGGAAGCACGTAGTTCTCCTCCACACTGGGCCATGACTGAGCAGCCCTGTGTACCCAGCCGGCTTTGTGCATACAGCCACCATCACAGGCTCCAAGTTCCAGAGAATCGCCCCACCCAGCCAGGGTCCACCCTAACAGGGCCTTTCATGCCCCCAATTCTCACCTGGCAATTCTCTCAGGCACTTTCCCTGAAGCCAGCCCCAAGACCAGGATGGCAAGAATTTCTAAAGCGAAGGACCCAAGATCTCCAGGCTATGAGGCTCTATCCCACCCGAGGAGTGGGGTCCAGTGTGTACTTCCCCCTACCACTGTGGGGTGGGGGTACTGCAAACACTGTGAGCTGCAAAGGCCGGAGAGGGAGCAGGAAGGGAGGGAGGCAGCCACTCCCCCAGCAAAGAATGGTGACAAAAACAGGCTTTGGTGACTTTGCAAACAAGATTGGAGTCATATTCCAGAGTTCTGAGAAGAACTCATAGTTTGGAGGAAATCTGTCCTGCATCCTCCTCCTGGTGAGTGGCGCCCGGCCACACAGCCTGAAGACAGCGGTTCTGCCCAGCTGAGCACTTGGGAACCTCCTTCCATCCAGGGCCAGAGCCTCGGGAAGGAGGAGCTTCTACCCACTGCCTGAGCAGGAGCCCAGGGAGGAGGGAGCCTGCTCCCTGCACAGCCTGGGGACATTGCCCAACCCCATATTGTCCACTCCCAAGACCCCAGGCAGACAGAGCCACAGCCTGACCTGGCCATAGCCTTAGAGCCTGTATGTGAAGAGCTGGGCACCGCCCACCCAGCCATCCCTGGGGCCTCAAGTCGCACCGTCCCCAGCATGGCACTCCCCCAGGACCCGTGCCTCGCAATCAACTGAGTTAATATGTTATCCCAAAACAAATTAATTACATTACTACTTTCTGACGATGCAATCACA
This sequence comes from Nycticebus coucang, assembly GCF_027406575.1. Taxonomy (NCBI): domain Eukaryota; kingdom Metazoa; phylum Chordata; class Mammalia; order Primates; family Lorisidae; genus Nycticebus; species Nycticebus coucang. The sequence goes on along the minus strand of NC_069800.1, from coordinate 66,672,903 downwards.
AGATTTTTATGTTTTGATGCTAAATCTGGTAAAACTTTAAATTAGGGTGATTAAATAATTAGCTGTAAGATGTGACAAGCTAACAACGTCCCTCTTCTCCTGACATTCCCAGCCAGTGTGGCCTGTGTGGGAATGCCGCAGAGCGAGTGTGTGTGACACCAGACAGACCCGTCTGCCCTCTGCATCCAGGCGTCCTCTCGGGGAGCAGTGTGTCGGCGTCTTTGCAGCACGAAAGAAATGCAGCCCAACCCAGTCTGTGCTACAGGCATCCGGTCCTTTCTGGAGGCCTCTCTGCTGTGGGAGGGGGTTGCCACAGCAAAGCATATCACATCTGTTCACGGTGACCCAGAGCAGGCAGAGGCCACTGTCCTTCCCACAGATCTTGCCCTCAATCCTTTTCCATCCCCACTGCCCCAGGAGTGCAGCAGCTTTCTGAACGCCAAATCACAGGTGTCCATGATGACTGTATCCCTCAGTCTGTGGCTATTTCAGGGGCAATTGTTTTCTAGATTATCATGGCGCATAGAAATATTTAGGGTGGGAATGTTCAAGGGACAACATCTATCAAGCATTGGCACATCCCCTCTCAGGCTAGGAGTGAGTGTTGGGGTTGGGTGATTACCCACCTATGGCTGCCTCTGCTGCTGAAGGAGATTGGCTTTAGGTGTCGAGATGCTGATGGAGTGAAAGGGAGAGGATGGAGACACACACACACAGACACACACACACACACACAGACACACAGACACACACAGACACACACACAGACACACACAGACACACACACACACAGACACACAGACACACACAGACACACACACAGACACACACACAGACACACACAGGCACACAGACACACACAGGCACACAGACACACAGACACACACACAGACACACAGACACACACAGACACACACACAGACACACACAGGCACACAGACACACAGACACACACACAGACACACACAGACACACACACACAGGCACACAGACACACACACAGACACACAGAAACACACACAGACACACAGACACACACACAGACACACAGACACACACAGATACACAGACACACACAGACACACACACAGACACACACAGACACACAGACACACACACATGGTGCGAGTAATAATTGTAACGTAGCTGGGACAGTCATACAGAGGGTGCCAAAAAAACACATGCATTTTTTTTTTTTTTAATGAGACAGAGCCTCAAGCTGTCGCCCTCCGTGGAGAGCCATGGCATCACAGCTCACAGCAACCTCAAACTCTTGGGCTTAAGCAATTCTCTTGCCTCAACCTCCCAAGTAGCTGGGACTACAGGCGCCCACCACAACGACCAATGATTTTTTTGTTGTTGTTGCCGTTGTCATTATTGTTTTAGCTGGCCCGGGATAGGTTCTAACCCACCAGCCTCGGTGTATGTGGCCAGCACCCTACCCATTGAGCTATGGGTGCCACCTGAACACATATGCATTTTAAGAAAGGAAAAACTGTATTAAAATTGTAAAACTCAACTCACATTTGACTTCTGCAATTACAAGAGGTGCTGGACGTGACCTGTGCTCCTCTTTTGTTATAGGTATACATATCAGATGTTAAGATAAGAAATATTAATGATGGAGAACACTGTGATGATGAAAGGCTCACCAAGACAAAAGGAAGTGAGCATACGATGCCCCAACAACAGAACTCCAAACTGGCAGAACCCCCAGAAGAAACAGGTCATTCAGCAGTGACAGTGAGAGACTTCAGGGGCTGTCCTCAGTGACTGATCGGCAGCTGCACAGAGATGGGGAGACTGCAGCCCTCTCGACCACTTGACCAAACACCTTTACAGGACTCCCCACTGGCAGCAGACACAGCAGGGGGCGCTTCCCAGCAGGGACCATGGAACAAGTCTCACCAATCTAAAAGGATTTAAGCCATACGAAGTGTGCTCTCTAACCACAATGGCATTAAATCAGAAGTCAACAGCAGAAATAAATTGAAGAAATAAGCAAATATCTAAATACAAAACCACACATTTCTAAAATAACCCACAGGTTGAGGAAGAAATCAACAAGGAAATTAAAAAATAATCTGAACTGGGCAGTGCCTATGGCTCAGTGAGTAGGGTGCCGGCCCCATATACCAAGGGTGGCAGTTTCAAACCCAGGCCCGGCCAAACTGCAACAAAAAATAGCCAGGCATTGTGGCAGGTGCCTGTAGTCCCAGCTACTTGGGAGGCTGAGGCAAGAGAATTGCCTAAGCCCAAGATATCTGGAGGTTGCTGTCAGCTGTGATGCCACGGCACTCTACCAAGGACGGCAAAGTGCAACTCTGTCTCTTAAAAAAAAAAAATAGCTGCTATTGTGAAATCCTATAGTTCTGTGGGGGTGGGAACAGCTTCTCCCAGTTGCTTCAAACTGACCTCAAGGGGTGTGGACAGGGCCTGGATTGCAGCTGGTCAGTGCTGATTCTGCAGCACGGGAGTGAGGAGAGGACGGTTGGCTGAGAGGGAACCACACCGGAGTGGCGCAGAGCAGCAACCATTTTTGGCAACAATAGGGCTCACCCCCGGATATTCCGAAGTCACACCCCCTGTCTCTCTGGGCAACCAGAGGAGGCAGGGCCTCTTCTCAGATGGCAACCACTGTGGAACAGATCTGGGATGGAAACGTAGGCCCTGTGAGTAAAGGGTTTGCCTGAGGTGATACCAGCCTGGGTGGAGCATGGGGACTAAAAAACACATGTGTAGAGCTGGGAGATTCCCAGGGCGGGGCTGACCCAAAAGACCGCTTTACTGAGCCAAAAAGGCACCTGGCCCCCAGGGGACCATCAGCTTAAACAAAGGAGGGCAGGCAGAGCCTGGATCTGACTAGTAACTGTGCTGTGAATACAAACAGCTGAAACAGTACAGCAGCAGACAGGGCCTGAGGCGCAGGTTCTGGGAACTCAAAACAGCTTCTCTTCTGCAGGGGAATTTAGCAGGGACAGAAACAAATTCCCACAGAGTTGTTCTGTTCTGTCAGTAACATCAATCAGGGGAGGGGCTGGAACTGAGTGAACACCCCCCAGCCTCCATCAAGTGCCCGAGGTTGTCAGGCCTCACCTGCCCCTGCTGGATAGAGGCAGAGAGCAGTGGCCTGGCTGAGCAGACATAGATTTCCTTGTCATTCAGGCAGATGCAAACCCCTGGAGTATCTGCTTATTAGAGGCAACTGGGTCACAGCCCTGTGGGATTATCAGTGACTGGGTATGACAGAGGTGCAACGTGGGGAAGGAGGCATCAACCTTCCCAGACTAATCTATTTGTTGGGTGAGTCCTCCTGACTTCACGGAGCACTGGAGCAAGTCATATTTGAGTTGTCAGCAGACTCCTGCGATCTAGTTGCCAGAGACCTTTTAAACTCCCCCACCTGAGACAGGTGCTGACTGAGACAACTGAGTTGGAACTTTTGAACTGAGCCAATTGCCCAAGAACTATCCAAGTGGTGCCCTGGGTGTGTGGTTGTAGGAAGGTTTGATTTTCCTTTTCCAGTTGTTGCCTGTAATGGCTGGTATTTCTCCACAGCTGTGACTTCAACCCAGAGTAACTGTTTCACTAGGGTTGGACAGAGACCAGCTGAAAACAAGACAGAGCCACTTAGCCCCACCACACCAAACAGGTCCCCAGTTTCTCAGGCCATAGCATTGTATGGGTCCTCGACAAACCTCCAGGGGAAAAGTCAAATGGTGTAAAATAATCATGGGGTGGAATCAGTGGAAAAACTCTGGTAACATGAATAACCAGAATAGATCAAACCCCCCCAAGGAAAGAGATGGCAGATGTAACTGAAGATCCCATTCATAAACAGCAGGCTGAGATGTCAAAAATTGAATTCAGAATTTGGATTGCAAACAAGATTAATAGAATGGAGGAACATTTGGAATTAGAAAGTTGAGGAGCAATTCAAAAGTCAGAATTAGAAATTCGAGGAGAAACTTGAAAGTTCTCTCAAGAATTCAACAAATTTAAAGACAAAACCACCAAAGATTTTGACACACTGAAGCAAGAATTTGCAGCCCTCAAAGATCTGAAAAATACAGCAGAATCCCTCAGTAACAGAGTGGAGCAAGCAGAAGAAAGGATCTCTGACATTGAAGACAAAGCTTTTGAACGCTCCCAAACTCTCAAAGAGGAAGAGAAATGGAGGGCAAAAACGGATCATTCTCTCAGAGAGCTCTGGGACAATTCAAAGAAGGCTAATATCCACCTCATTGGAATCCCTGAAAGTTATGAAGTGGCTTTGCAAGGCGCAGAGGCCCTTCTCCATGAAATTATGAAAGAGAATTTTCCAGACATGCCAAGGGATTCTGAAATTCAGATAGCAGACAGTTTCAGAACCCCAGCATGACTCAACCCGAATAAGACATCCCCCAGGCATATCATAATTAATTTCACTAAAGTTAATATGAAGGAGAAAATTCTGAAAGCAGCCAGACGTAAGAATTCCATTACCTACAAAGGGAAGAATATTAGAATGACTGCAGATCTCTCTGCTGAAACTTTTCAGGCCAGAAGAGGGTGGTCATCGACTTTTAATCTCCTAAAACAAAATAACTTTCAACCCCGGATCCTGTATCCAGCTAAACTGAGTTTCATTTATGATGGAGAAATTAAATACTTTAATGACATTCATATGTTGAAAAATTTGCCATAACCAAACCAGCTCTTCAGGATATTCTCAGACCTATCCTCCTTAATGACCAGCCCAATCCTCTACCACAAAAGTAAACTCACTCAGAAACTTTTGATCAAACTCCAACTTCCACAGTGGCAAAAGGATTAAAAATGTCCACTGGACTTTCGAAAATCTCGATACCCAAAATTTTACCAGACTTATCAATATTCTCCATTAATATGAATGGCTTAAACTGTCCTATAAAGAGGCACAGGTTGGCTGACTGGATACAAAAACTCAGGCCAGATATTTGCTGCATACAAGAATCACATCTTACCTTAAAAGATAAATATAGTCTCAGGGTGAAAGGATGGTCATCCATATTTCAGGCAAATGGTAATCAGAGAAAAGCAGGTGTTGCAATTCTATTTGCAGATACAATTGGCTTTAAACCAACAGAAGTAAGGAAGGATAAGAATGGTCACTTCATATTTGTTAAGGGTAATACTCAATATGATGAGATTTCAATTATTAATATTTATGCACCCAACCAGAATGCACCTCAATTTATAAGAGAAATTCTAACAGACAAGAGCAACTTGATTTCCAGCTCCATAATAGTTGGAGATTTTAACACTCCTTTGGCAGTGTTGGATAGATCCTCCAATAAGAAGCTGAGCAAAGAAATTTTAGATTTAAGCCTAACCATCCAACATTTGGATTTAGCAGACATCTACAGAACATTTCATCCTAACGAAACTGAATACACATACTTTCTCATCATCCCACGGAACATACTCCAAAATTGATCACGTCTAGGTCACAAGTCTCACCTCAGTAAATTTAAAGGAATAGAAATTATTCCTTGCATCTTCTTGGACCACCATGGAATAAAAGTTGAACTCAGTAATAATAGGAATCTGCATACTCATACGAAAACATGGAAGTTAAATAACCTTATGCTGAATGATAGCTGGGTCATAGATGAGATTAAGAAGGAAATTGCCAAATTTTGGGGACAAAACGACAATGAAGACACAAATTATCTGAACCTCTGGGATACCACAAAGGCAGTTATAAGAGGGAAATTTATAGCACTGCAAGCCTTCCTCAAGAGAACAGAAAGAGAGGAAGTTAACAACTTAATGGGACATCTCAAGCAACTGGAAAAGGAAGAACATTCCAACCCCAAACCCAGTGGAAGAAAAGAAATAACCAAAATTAGAGCAGAATTAAATGAAATTGAAAACAAAAGAATTATACAACAGATCAATAAATCAAAAAGTTGGTTTTTTGAAAAGGTCAATAAAATAGATAAACCTTTGGCTAACCTAACCAGGTTATACATTCATACGCCCATGTGCGTGTGTGTGTGTGCCCTGCTCTCCGTGGCTTCTGGCCCTGCACCCGTGTCTACCCATGAACTGGCTACACCCGCCCATAGGGCCTTACCCTGGGCTGGACACTGCTGCTTTCCTGTCCTTTCCTTTCTAATTGCGAATTTCACTTTTAAACCAAAGACGTTCAACACAATTCCTGACACAGCTGCACGAGTCCCTGCTTCACCCCAAACCACGCACCACATCCCTCGTTTCCTGATGTCACTCCTGTGGCTTGTCACACCTCCTGGAGAGGGGTGCTCCTGCCCAGAGATGTCACCTGCCTGACCAGCACTGCACACACAGCACAGCCGGCGCTGGGGCCTGAAGGGGCAGAACACTGTGCTGGTTCTGATCCAGGGACTGGGAGTGAGAGTGGAAGTCCCGAGTTTATGTGGGAGGAGACCAGATGTGTCCCAGCTGGTTCTGGCTGCAAGAGGGATCTCTGACCTCAGCCTGAGGTGCACCCCATGCACCGCCACCCACCTTCCCCTACCCCAAAGAGAGGGGGGGATGCGAAGGTTTTCATTTTGCCTTTTTTCTTGCCAGTGACCCAACTGAAATGCACTATTTAAAAACTACATTTGTACTTTCCACCCTGCTGTCTGCGATGATTGTGCTGTGATTATTAAACACTTCATAAATAATAATGTGACATTTTCCTATCGGGTGTCTGATTAAGTGGCCATTCTTGGCAGCCTGAGACTCTAGACAGATGAGATTGCAGAAGACCGGACAATTCCGTGGGGCCCCCAGTCTCTCACGGGCCCTGGGACCCGGATCAAAGCCACCCCATTACGGGCAGATGCAGCCCTCCCCCACCCCGCTCCAGGGACGGCCGGCCCTTGTTAGCCCCACTGGCCCGTGAGCCTTTGGCCTTCCCAGGCCACTGGTCTTCCCAGACTCAGGCCAACCTCCCCAGTTTGAGAGCCTGCAGTGACCCACAACAGAGGACAAGCTCAGGAAGAGCCCCTGGGTAGGTGACCCAGGAGATCACAAATGCTGGGGACTCTAGGGACCACTGGGCATGTCTGTGTGGAGGAGCATGGACTCTGCCATGAGGACCGGAAAGCACTTGTCCAGTGGCCGTTTTGCCCAGTTTTGTGACCCAGAAAATGCCTCCATCATCAGTGGTGCCTCCTTGGTCCCCAGGGCTTGGTGGGGCTCCCACCTCCGACACCCCCAGACCTTCCCATCACTCGCAGAGGGCCCCTGGTGGGACAGCCCAGCCCTGGCCTCGGCAAACTCCAACACTCCACTTGGGGGGTGTGGGGAAGCCTTGCATCCAGGTGACCTCAGCAACAGTGGCGAGTTGGGTTTGCACCTTCCCTTATAGCAACGAGGGGACAAGAGGCCCCTGGCAGGAAGCCTTCCCTGAGCAGAGAGGCTGCTCTTCACCTTCCTCATCACCAGCCCAGCCCTGAAATATTTATTCTTCCTCACGTGCCTCTGTTTGGCCTCAGATCAGTCCCCCATGGACCGAGGAGTGAACTGTTAGTTGATAACTTCAGGCAAGGGGGCAGTGGCAGCACCAGGCCAGCTGGGCCCTTGAGGAGATGACCCGGTGGGCAGTGCCCAGGAGGAGAGGGCCTCTGGGGGATCCCGCAGCTTCATGGCAGCCTCCTCCCTCAGGCTGTGGACAAGCCGGGGGATGCTGTCCTCTGTCCAGGGTGAGCGGCATGTAATGAATTTCTGTGGCCTCAGCTGACCACTCCAGGCCAAGAGATCAGATGGGCATTGCCCTCCACAGGTGCTAGCCCCAGAAATGCACATGCCCGGCGGATGGGTGCACTTGGAGCAGTGGTCGGAGATAACAGATGTCAGCACAAGCAAAAAAACAGCCTCGTGTCCCCAGGGGCTCTGCTCAGCCAGGCCTGGGCATGTGACAGGGGTCTCTCTTCAGCAGACCATGACCAGAGGCAGTGGACAGCTGCTGCCCAGCCCTGGAACATGTTGCTGGGCTCCCCAAGCCACCCCATGCACAATTCTGAGGAGTGAGTCTGGTTCAGGGGGTCCTTCTTTCTTAAAGTAAATTTAAGAGGCTCAGCTTTCACAGTAGTCAGGAAAGCGGCTTGGACAGAAGCAGCTGCCCCTGCTGGTAGACATGGGGGTTTGGGTGGGGGCCCTTTCAAGCCCACATTTGAGCTGCAGGTGCAGAGGGGATGTCCACCCACATCACCACCCAACAAGGAGCACCCAGAGCAGAGCACCCAGGATTGCCAGGGGGTTTCAGGCCAAGGGAAGAAAGAAGCAGAGGTTAGAGCAGCGTGGACACCAGCTGCCAAGTCCCTGCCCTGTCCAAGGCCTTTGTTACCAGAGATCAGGAAGGAGGAGAAATGTTGAAATTCTGTTGTCAAGAAATGTCGAGCTTTATTTTCATGCCACATTAGAGCAGTCTGGTGGCAGGGTCCCGAGAGCTGGTACCTGTGCAGGCTGCAGGCACTGGCCCATCACCCCCCAGGGGCACCTTCAGCGCCTTCTGCTAATTGAAACCCTACTAAGTAGCAGAGCAAAGTCTCTGGATTCACCCAGCCTGTCTCCTCACTGCCAGTCCAGCACCCAGACCTGCTGGGGGGACCCAGTTAGGGGGACCCACGTGGGGAGGAACCTGGCTGCCCAGATGCATCCTGAAATGGGGACACGCAGAGGAAGAAGCCCCTTTCTGCAAAGCAAAGACCTTTCTGCCTTAAGGGAAAAGGCATAATAAACAGTCTGGCCATCCACGCAGGTACCCAAACCCACAAGCTGCTGACGTCAGGCTGCTGGCCAGGCTGGTCCCCTCGAATGCAGCATCACTGGTGCGGAGAGGCCCAGGCCTGATGTGTTTCAGTTGTTTGGTTTGGACAGAACATGGAGAGACCTCTAGGTGTTCTGTCCACACCCAGAAGGCCAGGCGTGGTGGGATTCCCGCCTGTGAAATGTCCCAACCGACAAGACAGAGAGGGGCTGGGAAGCGGCGAGGGGGTGGCTGCTAATGGGCACCGGTTCCTTTAGGGATAATAGAATGTTCTGGAATTCATGACAATGGCTGTACAATGTTGTGAATGTGCTGATACCAACCAATGACCTGCTTTGGGTTGGGTGGGGTGTGCGTGCGAGAACTCTCCCTCAACGCAGGTCCCAGCAGGCCGTTTCTCGTCTAACCACTTGCTCTGCCTCCAAAGCGCCTGAGGCTGTGGTCAGGCCCCCAGGGCGGCCAATCCGTGCTCAGCTGTTGCATTCCGGTGCTCACGGCCCAGCCTGAGACTGGCCAATGAGGTCACAAAACCAGGGACTTGCTGCCGCCTGGCGGCCAGGGAGAGAACCGCCCACACTGGGTGCCTCCCCCCAGCCCCAGGAACCATGTAGGGACTCAGTCCTGCCCTGGACACAAGGATGTCCCCAGACAGTACCAAGAGGCCAGGCCACTCAGTTGCAGGTGACAGAGGTGCTCTGAGCTCACCGGGCAGGTAGGCCCAGCTGCAGTGCTGGGAGGTTCAGTACATTAAACGCATTTTCCACTTCTAGCATTTTCAACTAAGGATAAGGTTTTGGAACATGGCTCTACTGTAAGCCAAGAGGCCTCTGTAGGCCTCTGGTGGCTGTGGGATGGACACACCCTTCATACGCCTATCTCCAGCAGGAGAATCTGGGGTGGAGGATCCCTTGAGCTCAGGAGTTAGAGACCAGCCTGAATACGAGTCTCTACTAAAAATAAAAAATTAATGGGGCATCGTGGCAGGCACCTATAGTCCCAGGTGCTTGGAAGTCTCGGGTAGGAGAATCACTTGAGCCCATGAGTTTGAGGTTCCTGTGAGCTATGATGATGCCATGGCAACCTCTGCCCAGTGACTCTGTCTCAAAAAAACAAAAACAAAACAAAACAAAACTCTAAGCAAAAGATGAACAGATATCTCTCTCTCACACACACACACACACTATATATATATACACGCACACACACACACACACAGGTGGCAGATAAGGGTGTGAAAAGATATTCCACATCATCTTTTATTAGGGACATACTAATTGAACCTATAGTGAGAAACCACCATGCACTTACTGGAACAGCTAAAATCCGGGGCCCTGACCACAGGGGTGCTGGCGAGGGTGTGGACCAGCGGGAGCTCCCTGGCTGCCAGGGTGCAAATTGGCACGGACACTTCGGAAGATAGTCTGTTAGTTCATTACAAAACTAACCAAATCTTACCATATAATCCAGCAATTGTGCTTCTTGGTATTTACCCAAATGATTTGAAAACTTGTGTCCACAAAACAGTCAGCACACAGAGGTTTAGAGCCACTTTACTCACAGTAGCCAAAAGGAAACAAACGAGTCATCCTTCAGCAGGTGCACAGATCTGTGCTGTGCCCCGAGGACAGGCCGTCTGTCAGTGACGGAGAGAAATGGGCAGCTGAGCCACAGAAGATGTGGAGGAAACCAAAGTGCATTTCACTGAGTGAAGGATGCCGGTTCTAAGAGACCACACCCAGAAAGGCTTGAAATGCTGCATGTTAACCGCTCTATGGACCAGGTCACACTGCATGCTCTGTAGACAGTAAAAATGCCAGCAGAGCCATTTTCAGACCAACAAAAACAGAGAATTTGTCACCAGCATTTTCTCAGCAAGGAAAACATGGACAATTCTTCTGGCAGGTCATGAACAGCCAGAATACACAGGACACATGAAGTGACACTGTCCTGTGACCTGTAGTGATGGGCACAGACATCCCACAGTCCTCAGAAAGTGGGACGCTGCCCTGTGACCTGTAGTGATGGGCACAGACATCCCACAGTCCTCAGAAAGTGTGCAGCACAGTGAACCCCAGTGGAAAACCAGGACTTCACAACAATGTGTGGACGCTGACTCACTTATTGTAACAAAGGCCACACCAGCAAGAAGCTGGTAACAGGACACACGGGAGCAGGAGATATGTGTGAACTCTCTCCACTTCCTGCTCATTTTTGCCTTAAACCTAAAACTGCTCAAAAAAATAAAGTCACACATACCTTGGCACATTGTGACAATACTGCTGAAAACCAGAGAAAATATTAAAAGCAGCCAGAGCCCCTGGTCACAACTAGAACATGGGACTCCAGAAGCCCCCAGGCCCATCGGTAATAAAGTCCCAGAGAAAAGTAGGTGGAGCAGGAGCCCATTGAGGAAAGGAAAAGGCAAAGGCAGCGATCGATCACCGTGCATGGGCTCATCTGGGTCCTGACCTTGTATGAAAATCGCAGTTATTACATCATGAAACAAGTGGGAACAGGAACACTGATTTCTTAATGTTGTCAAGCCTATAGTCATCACTGGTTTTTAGATGTGATAATGATACTGTGCTTACCAGCTTTAAAAAAAGATCCTTATCCCTTCTTGACCCATTCTGAAATTTTACAGACAGAAGGATGTGATGCTTGGCCTTTGTTTAAGATGACAGGAAGCGCTGTAGGTGGGGCCAGGTGATAATCACAGGTGGAGGCATGGGATCATAAGGGTTCATTTTACTATTTATCCACTTCTATGTAGACAGAAATTCTCTATAGCAGCAAAAATTTGCTTCCTCAGAGGTCAGAAGAAAAAACCTCAATCTTAGGTGCTCTGACTGCTCAGCAGAAACAACAGAAGCCAGGGACAGTCAAATCTCTTCAAAAGCTAAAAGAAAATGAGAGCCAATGTTGAATTTTAGGGCCAGCAAAAATTCTGTTCAAGAGCGAAGAGAAATAAAAACATTTTCAGACCAACAGAAACTGTGAGAATTTGTCACCAGCATTTTCTCAGGAGGGGAAACACAGAAGGTTCTTCCGACAGAAGCAAAGTGAGCACAGCATAGAGACTTAAGAAAAAACAGAAATGGAGAGGTGGGCGCCACGTAGGTGGACACAGGTGGTAGTGTCTGGATGAGACAGCAACGCCCATGTCTCGGTGGGGTTACCCGGCACGGCTGTCAGCCATTTACACTTTACAACCACTTGCCCTACAAACCTGAGTCTCTGCATTAGCAACAAAAACCGCAAAAGTGTCAGAAGACTTCGAGACACCAAGTTTACATGTTATAATGTCTGGCAGCAACTAACAAATTGGCCAACAGTGCACTTTCTTTTTTTTTGGCCGGGGCTGGGTTTGAAACCGCCACCTCCGGAATATAGGGTCGGCGCCCCACTCCTTTGAGCCACAGGCTCTGCCCGACAGTGCACTTCTTACAAACCAGTCCGGGGACAAGTGGAATAACTAAAAATATTCAATTTTAACAATCTAAATGAGAGCATAAAAGAAAGAAAAAAAAAATGGCCATAGAGCCAGCAGAACAAATGCAAATCACTCAGTGAATGGGCAGGTCTGGAGTGAAGGGCACCCGCGACTAGACAGACACAGACAGGAAAATGGTTAGATGAGGCTTAAAAGAATAACCACCACCACCAGATATTGTTTATTAGATACACGTTCAAAAGTAAGGCTATAGAAAGGCTCAAAGTAAAAAGATGAAAAAAGAGACATCATAAGAACATGAACTAAAAGAAAACAGTGCAGGCACATTAACATCCCAGTAGACTTTATAACTAGTGATGTTTTTTGCTTTAAAAAGGGACAGTTCTTAATAGAAGTTTCAACTCACCAAGCTGTCGATCTACACACACATAGTACATAGGTTTCAAATCCACAAAGCAGATGTGTACGGAGGAGACAGACTCAGTCACAGAAGACAGTAACAAAACCCAGTGACTAGCAGAAGAAACGGGTGCAGACACACTCTGTAACACACAGTTGTTTTCAACAATGCAATCACTTATGGAACACTGCACCCAGCAACTGTAGTGCTCTACAGTAAATATAGATATACACAACAAAATACATAGTCTATATTGTAAATATGGGTAGAATGTATATATTATAGAAAGCTATTATACATAGCTGTGTCTATAACAAGTAAATATGTAAACTAATATACATTCTTTTCACCCAAAGCAGATTGTTTGTAAAAACTGACCATATGAGGTAGTCACAGGGGTTTAGGAAGAGGTGGGAGGGAGAAATTGGAGAAGCCCAGGGAATTCTTAGGGCAGTGAAACTCTCCTGCAAGATGGCACCTGTTACCCCAAATTTCTAAGAACCCATGGAATGCACAACCCAAAAGCAGGGCCCAGGTGTGAACTACAGAGCGTAGTCAGCAGCTGTCAATCCTGGTTCACCACTTATCAGGAATGTGCCAGACAAATACAAGATGTTAGTAAGTGGGAGCGGCCGTGGAGGAGGGGCGTGTAGGAACTCTGTACTTTCTTTACTTTCTTTCTTTCTTTTTCTTTTCTCTTTTCTTTCTTTTTTTTTTTTTTTAGACAGAGTCTGCTCTGTCACCTTGGGTGGAGTGCAGTGGCATCATCATAGCTCACAGCAACCTCAAATTCCTGGGTTCCAGCAATCCTCTTGCTTCAGCCTCCCGAGTAACTGGGACTACAGGCACCCACCACAGCATCCAGCTAGTTTTTCTATTTTTTAGTAGAGATGAGGTCTGGCTCTTGCTCAGGCTGGTCTCAGACTCCTAAGCTCAGACCATCCACCCGCCTCACTCACCTAAAGTGCTGGGATTACAGGTGCGAGCCACTGCACCTGCCTTGGAACTCTGTACTTTGATCAATTTTTCTGTAAAACCAAAACTGCTCTGATAAAAATAAAGTGTATTAATTTTTTAATTGCCCACATATTGGGCCTTAAGTGTATCTTAATAGAGTAATGTCTTTAGGGAATAAAACGTTCAGATTCATCCTGACACACTCAGCAGAACAGCTTGGGGAGGGGCTGTCAGACTTGCCCTGTGGTCTGGCAGCTTTGGTTTGTGACATTTCGATACCTCGTAAGAGGCTTCACCCACCTCTCTCTTAACCTAGAGGCAAGCGCTGTACACACACAAGGATCTAAAGGATGGGGGCACGATGAGACTGCCTGCCCTGGGGAGGTGACTCCCTGACCTGACACATTGTAAGAGCCATCCTCACTAACTGCAGTGTGATAAAATCAGAAGCCAGCAAGAAAGAAAAACCCCAAATGGTAGTCAAATACCTGTGTATTTCCCCAAGATTTACTTACAAAACTTAGAGCTGCTTTCCTACATGAAATCTACTTCCATCTCATAGAAATTTAAAGTCTTGGTATCTACAGGGGCAAAGTGGTAGTGCCCTGAGCCTGACCCCTGTGGCTGACAGAGGTCACCAGCTTATAGGCTGACTTCTCATAGCTTATCCTTTGGGGCTGGGGAGGGTCAGGAAGGCTCCTGGAGGAGGGGCCCACATCCAGGCCTGAGGGGCGTTTCAAGTGTGGGGATGGCCAGACCAGGGAACAGAAGCCATCGCGGTTGTCAGCACAGCCCACCCGACTGCCAGGGCTGAGCACCAGGGAGGGCCTCTTCGCGAGGGGACCAGCTGGCTGAGAGACCATGAGTGCCCACCCCAGGAACCCACCCTGCCCTGCAGGTCACCAGGAGCTGCCCAGAATTTTAGGTGGAAAGAAAGCAGAAACCTACATAGGGACAGAGATAAGGTGACATCATCAGAGCCAAAACCACCCACGCCAAAGCCCAGGGTACTCCCTGCAGCTCCCACGTCATTTGACCACCCTCTCTTCTATGCTCCGGTGATTCTCACATGCATTACTTAGGTAACAGCTCCTCAAAAGCCAAGGAGACGGTTTTGGGTGATGAATTAACTCCTGCTGACACAGGCTCTACTTGCCTCCAAGACATCCCACCTGAATGTCCGCTGGGCAGCACCTCCCTGGGGACTCTGAAGGCCCAGTTGGTGGAACATGATTTGGGAGGTCTGCCTCATACATGCCCCACCAAGAGGCCACAAACCAGTAGCTCCCGTGTATCAAACGGATGGACCTAAAAGATATCACACTGACAGGCCAGTCAGGAAAGACCCATAGTGTGTGACTGCATTCATACGAAACATCTGGAGGATGAGACCCACAGAGACAGAAGGAAGGCTGGGGGCTGCCAGGCTGGCCTGGGGAGAGGGGTGACAGCTGAAGGGTGCCAATTATCTATTGGGGCGACTAAAATGTCCTGGAAATGACTGCAGTGATGGTTATATACGCTGTGATGGTACTAAAAATCTTTGACTTTTATGCTTTAAATGGGTGATTTGTACAGGATGTGAATCACGTCTAAATAAAGGTGTTCTGAAAATAACTTGGAACACAAAATATCTTCCTCTCCTTATCCGGACTAGCCAGTGTGGTGTTAGTGGGGAGTGAAGCAGTGTGGAGCCCACTGGGCTGTACAAACGTGAGTGTTGTTAATAGGAGTTCTGTGCAGCTTCCACTGGCTGACAACTGGAATGAGAGCAGACAGCTTGGGGCCATGGATTCTTCCCCTTCCCCAATCTGGATGGCCAGAGCCCGCACCCACAGGAGGGCTTCAAGGATTACAGTGGTGAGCCACCAAGCCTGGCTTGAAATAAATACTTTTTTCTTTTCTTTCTTTTTTTTTTTGAGACAGTCTCAAGCTGTCACCTGGGTAAAGTGCTGTAGTATCACAGCTCACAGCAATCTCAAACTCTTGGGCTTAAGCAATTCTCTTGCCTCAGCCTCCCAAGGGACCACAGGTGCCTGCCACAACACCCAGCTATTTTTCTTTTTTGTTGCTATGGTTGTCATTGTTGTTTTAAGCTGGCCAAGGCCGGGTTCAAACCCAGCAGCCTTGCTGTATGTGGCCTATGCCCTACCCACTGAGCTACGGGTGCCACGGAAATAAATATTCTTTAGGCATCTTTCAGCCAATGTCTGTGTTTGAGCTCTCCCTGTCCAATACTGGCCAATGCAGCTCTTTAGTAAAATATGCTATTTGTTGGCAATGTCTAACAGGAAAAGTTAGGACCTTCTAAATGACATAAAGAGTGACACCACCTACTGTGTCATGTGAACTTCAGTGTGAAGTTCCTACTCTCACCACAAAAAGGTGGCATCTTCTCAGCCCAGAAGCAGGGCATTGTCCCCAGAGCCACACCCAGTAAGCCAGGAAGCAAGAAGGCAGACCTCTCCCAGTGTCTCCTTCCTTCTGCCCACAGACCCACAGGACTTTGGGAGGTAGCGGGGTTTTTCTGGGCTGCTGGTGGCATTTTTGGTGCTGTGCAGTCTTTCCACTCTGCAGACCAGGGTGAAACTTGCCCACAGTCCACAGCAGGGTGCCCTGGACCCCAGAGCCAAGTCCTCTCCTGCCCCAACCTGGGCTGGCTTGGTGACCCCATGGTGCCTCATGTTGCTTACCCCCCACCCTGACAGCCATCCCTTCCCCAAGACATGACAACCAAAGTCAGCAGCAGGGGTGGCCTCTCCACATCACCTCTCCTGGGGAGGACAAGGGAGCCAGTAGTTGAGAACAGCTGGGGTTGGCATACCCACCCACAGGGCCGTTGTGAGACCACATGTGTTACAAAGACAACTCTCAATTTACAGACACAGAAGCAGTCCAGGAAGCAGGAGCAGCTGGCCAGGCAAACACCTCAGTCAATGCAGGGCTCCGTTACCAATTGGGACTGCACTGTTTCCCACCCTCCATGGCTCACCTGCCCCTGCTCACGGCATCCAACCTCAGTTCAGAAATCTCAGTGATGGCGATGGCAGGTTTCTCCAGGCCCTCCAAATGCGGGGACACCGGTGCAACAGCGCCTAGCTTCCTCTAGAGCAGAACCCAGGAGGGGGCCCCAGAACCAGCACCTTTGCCAGATGGGGCCTTCAGAACTGCCGTGGAGCGCCCTGCACGCGATCTCCCAGATAGCCAGCAGGTGGCAGCATCGGGCTGCAAACGCCGTCGCGCTCGGGGGTTCCGGCTGGACTTCAGGATGGGGCGGGTCCCACCGGCGGCCTTCCACAGGGCTGTGCAGCTGAGGCAGGTGCTACTGAAGGTTCTTATTACCTGGCCATAGGAAATTGGCTCAAGCCCTCACTCCACCTGGGGAGTTCAGACATCCCAAGGCACAGCCCAGCTCCGGACTGGCCGCAGCAGGGTCCCGCCCTAAAGGGAGTCCTGCCAGAGGCGGACCTCCCGCCAGTGGTGTCAATTGCTGTGTATTCCTCGCCGTGCTAGCTAGAAACCCGGGGGACCCCCAACTGCTTCATATTTAGTGTGTCCACACTTACCATCCTAATCAACATCTGTCCCCCCTTCCCCCAGTCCTGAGTCTGCCAGGTAGGACTGCCCCTCCCTCAATGGCCCCTGCCAGCTCAGGGGGTCTGGAAAGACCCAGAAAGATGTGCTCCCATGGATACCGCTCCTCCCATAAATGCCAAACTCCCCACCATGGCCCAAGTGGTTCCACAGGGCAGTCCCTGCCCCTCCATCTCTGGGCCCCACCCTGCCTCTTCCATCAGCTTCCCCACCTAAGCCTCTGGGCCTGACACCCACTCACCCCCAGACTGAGGCACCCACACTATGGCCTCCTGTCCACCCCAGGGTCTCCACCAATTTCCCACCTGTGCCTGACATCAGCCAGGGAGACAGTCTAGGGATGCCAGGGCCCCTCTGCACTCTGGACAGTGTGCACTGGGGATGGAGACTTTCCCTCCAGAATCCACCGCAGGCCAGATAGTGATCCACTGTTTCCCATGATTGCATATCCACATTTGGGCAGGGCTCCCCACACACTCACTCAGCAAGGACTGGTTTCCAAAACCTTCCAGAGGGCACACGGTCCTCACCCATTCACACCACTAATGCGCTTCAGACACCAGCTCACATTCCTGGAGTACCTGACAGCAGATGAGTCCTGCCACCTCCTGCTGGAGACAGGCTGACCCCACCTCTCAGCGCGCAGGGGCAGCAACTGCTCACCAACTCAGTGGGTGTCTAGGCAGGTTCCCGCCCCTGACACATCTGGGACCCTGGCTTTCACTCCCTGTTTGAAGAAGAATTGAAAAGGTGGGTCCCGAGGCTGATGGAATTCACATCAAATGTGGCTAGATTCGAGA
Source organism: Nycticebus coucang (assembly GCF_027406575.1). NCBI lineage: Eukaryota > Metazoa > Chordata > Mammalia > Primates > Lorisidae > Nycticebus > Nycticebus coucang. Next base: position 66,654,934 of record NC_069800.1, on the reverse strand, counting down.
GGAGGTGGTGACTTTGGAGACTCTGGTGAAACCCCTCCAAGTCGCCGGTTCTCCACTGGCGCATGCGAGGAAGGTTAGCTAGCAGAGGGTGAGGGTCCAGCGCGTCCCCGATAGGTTCCAGCCTGGACACAGGGCGCCCGAGCGGAGTCGGTACGGATGCGATGCGATGCTCCGCGGCTCGACCACCCAGGGGAGGGCCCCCGGCTGCAGGGGACTGGCAACCAGACTGACCGAGGCGTGTGCACATGGGACGAGTGAGCTTGAGGGCAGCAACCCCAGTTCGCAGGAGAAGCAAGTAAGAGCTGTGGGTCCTGCTGTCCCCACCATAGCTCCGTCCAGCCCTCCCGCTCCCTGGATCTCAGCAGCTCTTGACACCAGCCCGTCGGTCTGCGCCGCGGTGGAGCCCGGCTCCGGGAACAGGCGGTCTCCAGGTCCCCTCTGATTGGACAGCTGCGAAGTCCCAACGGGAGCCTCGGAGCCGGAGCCAGAGCCCGCCCCCGGGCTGGCCTCGCGCGCTGCCGCTGCGAGGAGGAGGGAGAGGAGCAAGAGAGCGAAGGCGAGGAGAGGGCAGAGGGGGCGCCCGAGGGGCCGCGCGCCGAGGCGCCGCAACCCGCAGACAGCAGTACGGACGTGCAGACTCGGGAGCTGCATCGCGGCAGCGGCGGTGGCCCGCTCGGGCGGGCCTGGGGGGCGGCGTGGCGCGGCCCCGACCGTATGAGCGCCCGCCCGCCCGGTCAGCCCTCGAGCCCAGAAGGCAGCGACATGGCGGAGCTCAAGTCGCTGTCGGGGGACGCGTACCTGACGTTGGGTCACGGCTACGCGGCGGCCACTGCAGGCCTCGCCTACGGGGTGGCGCGGGGGCCTGAGGCGGCCCGTGGGTACGGTGCTCCGGGCCCGGGCGGCGACATCTCAGCGGCACCTGCACCCCGCGCCCCAGTCCCGGCCGCCGAGAGCAGCGGCGAGCAGAGCGCCGACGAGGACGACGCCTTCGAGCGGCGGCGGCGGCGCGGGCCCGGGGGCGCGGCGGACGGACGGCGGCGGCCCCGGGAGCAGCGCTCGCTGCGGCTCAGTATCAACGCACGCGAGCGGCGGCGCATGCACGATCTCAACGACGCGCTGGACGGGCTGCGCGCCGTCATCCCCTACGCGCACAGCCCGTCGGTGCGCAAGCTCTCCAAGATCGCCACGCTGCTGCTCGCCAAGAACTACATCCTCATGCAGGCGCAGGCCCTGGATGAGATGCGGCGCCTGGTGGCCTACCTCAACCAAGGCCAGGGCCTGGCCACGCCCGTGGCCGCCGCGCCCTTGACGCCCTTCGGGCAGACCCCCGTGTGCCCCTTCTCGGCGGGCACCGCACTGGGGCCCTGCCCGGACAAGTGCGCCGCCTTCTCCGGAACGCCCTCGTCTCTTTGCAAACACTGTGGCGAGAAGCCGTGACTCCGCCAGCTCGTCCGCTCCTTCCGCACGCGTCCTTCTGTTGTGCTCTGCCGGGATAACCGTACCACTCTGCCAGGACAAGAGAAGCCTGGATGGACCCAGGGGAGGCGGCGGCCCGACCTCGCTTCCAGCCCTGCGCAGTGAACGGTTTGGAGCTAGCTGCGGGAAGCGCAAAGCTGGTCCGGCACGGGTTGCGCCCGAGAGCGGGACGCTGGAATCTGCTCTCCCGACGTCCCCAGTGCGCTGCCTGGGGTCGTCACGTATAAGGGGATTGGGGTCAGGGTGGAGACCCATCGCATTCCTTCGGGCACTGCCGCCCACCCCCTAGAAGACCACGGCAGGGCCCCAGGGCCGCCGCGAAGGCGCACACTGACGCAACCCCAGAGGAGCGGTCCTACCTCGAGCCGGTCCCGGGCGCGCGGAGGATGGAGATAAGAGTGTAGTCGGCTTGGCCCGCGGTGAGGATCCCGCGTTGGGGCTCGACCTCGGACCCCAGTCCGTCCCTCTGGCTGAAATACAGGCCAGGAGTCTGGTTGGGCGTGTCCTCGAGCCCTCGCGTAGCCCGGCAACCTCCCGCTCCGCCAGCTCCGAGACTCCAGCGATTCCGCGGCTCGTTGCACCCTGACCGACCCAGCAATGGTCGTTTGCAAAATCGGGGCTGCCCGTTCAGGAAGTCAAGGGCAAAGATCTTTTTGGCTTTTGCCAGGTCCGAGTTTGTTCTATTTATTTTCTTGACTGACTGGACGCCATCGTCTGCTGCCTGGGAGTCTGAGGGATTTGCCCCTGGCAATGGCCACGCCTAGGGGGAGCAGGCTGGGATGGAGACGGCTACGTCTGCCCTCTGCCCCAGAGCCTGGTGGAGGGGTCCTCACAGCCCACGCCCTCACTTGACCCTGGAGGGTCGGGGGAGGGCCCCGGTCCAGCCTTGGCGTCCAGAAAAACCCCCTCCCCACCAATCCGAACACGTTTCTGAGGGGGAGGCCCGGCTCCGGGTGAGTACGCCCCTGAGGCCCTCGCGCCCCCGCCGGGTGTGGACTGATCAGGGTTCTGTGCCCTTCGTGTGGATGTGCAGCTCAGAATTCTGCATCCTCCAGTGTCCGCGGTGCCTGGAGGCAGCCCCGGGGAACGCGCATCCGCTAGTTTGCGTCCAGCGGCCCGGCCGGACTCACCGAGTCTCACTGGCGCCCAGCGCGGGTGCTGGCGGGCAGAGGGCAGCCCTGCAAAGCGACGTGTCCACAGCCGCGGCTTTAATTAACACATTTCAAAGGCCCTTTTGTATTTGCAAAATGAAGTGTGTGATTAAGTCTTACTCATAAAGACGTGCTTAATATTGGTTTCTGCTAATTTCCATTTTTATTTCTTCATTGTCTTACCTCCTTAGCGTTTCAGTTTTGCACATTCAAAAAGCCGAGCGCTGGAGACTGTTGTTCAAATGCGTTTTAGATAAATTATGGGAGGAAAATTGGAAACTGAAAAGTCCTTTTACTTCTGGGGTCATTTCAAAGTGATCTTACGTTAACTTGCTTATTCTGACTCAAACCAGAGACATTTGGTAATCCTTTATATTCAGAATAATGTATTTGATTTCAATTTATTTTAAAATAAATAACTGATTTTAAATGAATTTAATTAATTAATATCAAATTAGTGTTCGTTTTTAATTGAATTCATAATAATTTTGAATTTCAAATAATTATGTCAGTCACTTTTGGCCACTTCTAAAGCAGAGTCTGAAGTATCTCTGAGATGCTCCAACCACTCTATCACCAACCACTTATTACCAAATATATGAAATCTTAAGAAAAAAGGTGAAGGGGAAAAAAAATCTCTCTTCCTCTCTTTGAGGAAAACCAATTTTTAAAAAGAACCATTTCATTAATCAAAAATTATCTCAATAGCTCGGAGGTTTTCCTTAAAGTTCAAATTGAACATTTTTTAAATTGCAAAGCTGTTTCTCTGCTGTTCTCCACAATGTTTGCATGCCTTTCTCTGGGGTGGAATCGAGGATTTCAGAGTGACATCAGGTAGTTCCATCAACCGTGCCCTCTCCTAAAGCTCTCTGCCCTCAAGTTTGCACAGTGAACTCCCTTCCTCTGCCTGTGTGCCCACCGCTGGCAAACAGCAAAATGCAACCAGAACAGGCTCTCTGGAAACATCTGGTGGGTTTGAAAAGGTTCTAGGCTGTGCTTCTGCAGGTGTGTCCAGGCTTCTGAGACTTACTTGGAAAGAACTTCATTACCACTCGTGTACCCCAAGAGCAGTGCGCCTGCATGCAGATGGGGGAAAAATTAAATAGGAAAAAGCATTGCTTATAACTCAGGTTTCAATTGATCGTCTGAAGAAACTTGTTTTTAGATTTTTTTTTTTTTTGCAGTTTTTGGCCGGGGCTGGGTTTGAACCAGCCCACCTCTGGTATGGGGCCGGCGCCCTACTCCTTGAGCCATAGGTGCCGCCCTGTTTTTAGATTCTTTATAGGTAAGGATGTACATCTGGGAGGTGTAGGAAGCAAGAAGGGCTGTAAGGCAGTGTCCCCAGAACTGAGATTTTTCACACCAAACCTTTGAACCAGCATCCTCCCATCTGGACAGAATGCCAGCCCTATACAGAATCTTACATTTTCTAGTGGCCACATGAAAAAAAGTAAATAAAAGCAGATGAAGTTAATTGTACTGATAACTTTTAACTGATAACTGATAATGATATCCAAAATATTATCATTTCAACATATAATTAATATTTTAAATTATTATTTTTGTTTGTTTTTGAGACAGTGTCTTGCTCTGTTGCCCAGGATACAGTGCAGTGGTGTCATCATAGCTCACTGCAACATCACGCTTCTGGGCTCAAGAGGTCCTCCTGCCTCAGCCTCCCGAGTAGCTGGGATTATGGGCACCAGCTAATATTTCTATTTCTTGTAAAGTCAGAGTCTCACTCTTGCTCAGGCTGGTCTCAAACTCCTGTGCTCATGCTATCTTCCTGCCTAAGGCCCCAGAGTGGTGGGATCACAGGGGTGAGCCACCATGCCCAGCCTAGCATTTTGAATTATTAATGAGATGTTTTACTTTACTTTGGGGAACAGGAAGTCTTCAAAAAAACCACTTCTATCTTGCACTTGGAGCCTGTCTTAGTTCAGACTGGCCATGTTCTGTGTGTTCTGTGGCCACACGTGGCTCAGGGCACTGTGTGGATGTCGTTCGTTTAATAACAACCAGGAAATGTCCACTGGCATGGGATCCATTCTGAAGCTAGACAAACAGGAACTGCCTGTCCTTGTTTTTCTTACAATCCTGATTCCCTGTGTCTTTGTCCCAAGTGCTGGCTGAGGCTCAGGCTGGGCAGGCAGCAAGAAGCCACTGTCCACTTTCCACCAAGAGATGGTGGCAATGTCCATGGACTTACTGGCTCCACACTCCCATCCAACCTCTCATGGGCAACCACACCCAAGCCAGGGAGCTGCCAGGATGCAGCATATTACAAAGTGAACCCTTAAAAACATCTCAGCACGGTGATGACTCTGGGTCCTGCTCTTCCTCCATGTCCACTGAGGGCTACTGCCTCCTTCCTCCTGTGTTAACCACTGAAACGGATGTCTTGGCCCTGCTGGCTCCTCTGGAAAGGCATTCTTTGATGAATCCCGGCTTGTAGGGACTGGGGCAGGCTTGTCCAAGCCCTGTGTCTCTGCAGGAGAGATACTCCTGTCTCAGCCTCTCCAGTAGCTGTGACTGCAGGTGTGTGCCACTGTGCTGGCTAATTTTCCTATTTTTTGTAGAGATGGGTCTGGCTTTTGCTCAGGCTGGCTCAGAGAGGCCAGCTGCGTGTCCCAGGTCCTGCTCCCGTCTTGGTCACTAATACTGCGTCAGTTAGGGAGAATGGCTTCTCCTCTCTTCCTTTCTGGAATCAAGCAGATGGCAGACGTGTTTCTCTGCATTTTGTGTGTCTCGATGCCCTGTCGTTCATTAGTCAGCATGACTAAGACAGGGTAGCCCTCAGGCTGTGTCGCCTGCATAAACTTGAACTGGCTGACAGGATTTTTCCACCTATGCAGCTCTGTGGTCCCAGCCCTCAGTTCTAGTGGGGCCCAAGGTACTTTACAAAGATCTTTGTTTTCTCCCAGTTAAGAAATGTGTTTACAGGAGCAGGTGGTGGGCATCCACCCCCGCGGGCAGAACACTGCCCAGCCCAGCTTTGCCCAGCTCATTGACAGCTGGTATCCCACACGCAGCATCCAGCAGTTCATTTTGTTTTTAATGTCATCCCAAAGAAGAAATTTTTCATTTAGGGCGGCACCTGTGGCTCAGTGAGTAAGGCACCGGCCCCATATGCCGAGGGTGGCGGGTTCAAACCCAGCCCCGGCCAAACTGCAACAACAAAAAAAAATAGCCAGGCGTTGTGGTGGGTGCCTGTAGTCCCAGCTGCTCGGGAGGCTGAGGCAAGAGAATCGCGTAAGCCCAAGAGTTAGAGGTTGCTGTGAGCCGTGTGACGCCACGGCACTCTACCCGAGGGCGGTACAGTGAGACTCTGTCTCTACAAAAAAAAAAAAAAAGAAAAGAAATTTTTCATTTAACTTATGTAGATGTCACTGGAATCATGGGGGGACTTTATTTCACGTTATGGTTAAGCTCAGAGGTCCCGAATACAGACCCTTACTTTGCCACATAGTCATGTCTATTTCCCTTGCAGGCTGGACGCACTAATTGAAGAGGCTGTAAGGACAAAAATTATTTTCCTAAAAGGATGGGTGAAATGCACAAACCATCATTCCAACCCCAAAGCCACTCTGGCTTCACCACCAGCTCCCTGAAAGACCTCCTGTCAGAACTACGGAGCAGAGGCTCCTAAGCCCTGGTTAATCCACCAGAGAATGATTACAGCAATTTTATAATGTGAATTTGTCTGTGATATGTTTTTAGTCTTTAATCGGTTTTGGCATCCCATTTGAAGAGATGGAAATACAGGGATTTGAGATGTATTAAATCATTTCTCCAACAATTACCTCTTTGAACTCATAACCCTGGACTCCGTGTTCCAATAGCCAACAAAAGTCTGTTTCATAAAATTAGGAAGTTATTACATATTTGCAAATGTAACCCCAAAGGGACAAAATCTAGGCCACTGTGAACACAGGAAGGTTCATCTAATTAGCACAGTCACTTTTGATTCAAGCGTTTTCCTTGTAGTAGAAAGTGAACTTGCACTGGCTTTTTCCAGCCTGCATACACAGAGCATTCACTCGTGTCCCCAGTGAGAGCTGCTTTAGCCACTGCGGGAATTATTTTCGAGGTTACCACGGAGGGGGGCACGGTGAGGTTTGGGTGGAGAGTCTCTGATTAACATACACGGCCTTGTCTGCTTCATCTGTTTCTCCGAGGCTGCGTCCACCATCCTGGGAGCATCTCCTGCCTCACCTCCCGCAGAGGCCGCCTCTGTGGCTCCAGCCTGTGTGTCTGGGAGGCTCAGCCAGAACCCAGGGTGGCTCCGTGTGGGCCTGCCAATGGCCTCTGTCGCCCACAAGGCACTGGCCACTGCCGGGGATGGGAGTGAGAGCCTGGCTGAATGGATCAGGGGGATGGCTCAGCTGTACTTTGGAGAACACGGGGCCATTTCCCAGGCAGCCTTGTGCCCATCAGCCCTTTTTTGTCTAAACCGATGAGCCCACAGTCGGTTGCTCTCCTGGGACCCCCTGATTTGGCCTGACGTGAAGCCAGTTCCCCTAGTCTGCATGGAAGGCACTCGCTGTCCTAATGAGGTATTGGTGGGCCTGGATATTTGGCCGCAAACCCCAAGACACGAACGGGACCCACCATGCTCTCTGATGGCCACAAGGCATCTGACAGGACCCATTCTCGTCGCTGTCCTCCAGAGCCTCTGCCTGCTGTGGCATTGGGACTGAGCGCCACTCAGCTCCCTGCTTCTGACCACAGATGGGATTTCACAGAAGCTGCGAAATCCCCGGAACAAACAGCCCGTGCACTTTGTGCTGCGAACAAAATTGCCTTTCACGGCTCCAGACAGCACCTGAGGCAGCATGTCCAGTCTCTCTCAGCCCATGTCTGCCCAGGGGTACCTCAGCCACAGTGTGACACAGCTCAGAGTGGACCCCAGAGGGCACGAAGGGGCCTGTTGAGTGTCTGTCAGTGAGTCAGTGGGAACCTGTGTGTGTGCACATATCGAGCAGCAGGGCACCATCCATGTGTGCACACTGGTAAGGGACTCTCACTCTCCCAGGCACTGTGAGCACAACCGTTAGCTTTGGAGACCCGCCATCTATGAGCTGCTCAGTGCCAACGGCACCTTGCATCCAGGCTGCTGCTGGCAGGAGCTGTCTGGACCAGCTTACTTTCCAGGTGTTGGCGCCAGCAGCCCACTAGGCAGAACTGTCTCACCTGCCAGAGTGGCTTCACGGACAAGTGGGACGATGCTTATTCTACATTCGGGATTTGGGTTTCTGAAATAAATGCCTGTGACCCATCAGGAGCAGGTTCACCCAGAGCTCTCCTGCCTGCTCCTCCCCCAGCAGCTCTCAGGTACCAAGTGGGAGGCAGAGCTCCACCCCAGGACTTCTCCCAGAGAAGGCTACATCCAGGGCACACCCCACATCTGTCCACATACAATCTCGGGCCTGCTTTCCCCATCTGCCACTGCCCACCCCCACCCGAGACTCTCCTCTCCCCTATAGCTTCTTTGGGAGGAACTAAAGACTTGGCGACACACCTCCCTTTCTCTGGGTAATTCTGGCCCCCTGACCATCCACATGTGCTTTTTACAATTTCCCCTACATGTGGTGGAGTCTCACGGGGCTCCGCCCCCAGCTGAGGTGCAGGCGCATTGAACTTGGGGAAAGCCTGGCAGCCCTCAGAGGCTAGGGGACCAGTGGTCCTCAGCCCAGCCTCAGGCCCAGCAGGCATCGGGCACGAACAAGCTGGGCAGTAGGTGTTCTCTCTGCCTGAGTGTGTCCTGGACGCATGTGCCCATGTGTGCACCTGTGCAAGGGAATGTGCTGTGTGTGTGCGGATATGCGTGTGCCCGTGTGTGCAGGGGCATGTGCTATATGTGTGTATCTGAGGTTGTGTGTGTGTGCCCACGTGTGCACGTGTGCAGGGGCACGTGATATGTGTGGGGATGTGTGCACGCGCACATGTGTGTCTGTGCATGAGTGTACATATGTGTTCTTGAGCGTGCATGTGTTCACATGTGTGTGCAAGTGTATATGTAATGCCCTCTCCCAGGTCCCCACGCAGAAGGGTCCTGGCCCCTCCGGACGGCCCAGCCACCGTCCCCTCCTCGGGTGGCTCTGAGTTTTGGAGGGCCTCTTTCCCTTCCTACCAATAGTTTGGCCTTGCGAGTGTGAGGTTAGGTGAGAACCGGCAGTCCCCATGTCCTGGGACACAGGCCCTTCAGGCCAGGGAAGTCCTGGGCAAATGGGATGAGCTGGTTCTCAAGGCCTTGTCTCTGCCCCTACCTGTCCTCATCCTACTCACACAGTCCCTTGGGCAGGTGGGCCAGGGGACAGCCCACATCTGTGAAAACCCCACTCAGCGAGTGTATTGGACTGAGCCCCAGGGCCGAAAGCCGAGAGGGACTAAAACTAAAGGGAGCAGAGCCTCTCTTGACGTCAAAGCGGAGAGGCCATGTGCAGCTTCCTCCTGGCCCTGCACAGACAGAGCCGCAGCCTGAGGAAAGCAGGGCTTTACGCAGACGGCAGGAGCTGAGTGGTGGCCTGTGCTCTGGGGTGGGATCTTCCACCAAAGGCCCCTCCAGGTCTCTTCCCTGGGGAGGGAAAACCCGTACAGAGTCAGACTGAGTCGGACAGGATCAGGACAGGGAAGGGCCAGAGTCGGGGAGGACAGAGGCCAGAGAGGCCACAGGAGCAGGTCGCACTCTGAACTCACCCCTGGGGGCACTGCATGGACAGGGCAGAGACCTCCAGGCCCAGTAGCAGCCCTGCCCACCCTCAGGGTGCAGAGGAGGACCTGCTCACCCCAGGGCCTATTTACAGAACATCTCTGTGGGACTCTCAGTCTCAAGGGGCAAAGACCAAGGCAGAACCCAGCCCAAGGACGACCCCAGGGCTGCTGCAGACACTACCTCCACAGTCTGCCCTGAGCAATGGACTCCCTGTGCAATACCTAAGAGGATAGCCATCACCGGCCATGGGTAGGGTCCATACGAGGCAGCCTGAGGCCGGGGCTAGGGCTACACCCAAGAACACCTAGCATTTCTTCCCAAGCCCCAGGGTGTCTACAGAAGACAAGACAAACAACACACTTGGCATCCACCCAGAGCAACTTTTGGGTTTTGCTATCAAAGAAATTAGTTATAAAGTTTCTGTTTTCAGAGCTTTGTGGAAATGAGAACTGTGGGTTCAGGACAATGGGCCCACCATGCACCTCACCCCAAGACCAAGGCCCACAGGGGACGTGGTGTCCAGCTGTGGAAACATCTGGGCCTCTCACTGGGGCCTTTGTGCCTGCGTGGCAGAGTGAGGGCTGAACAAGAGGAGTGGCGTCCACTGGGTCAGGGGCCATCTTCACAGTGAGCTCCAGAAGCAGAATGGCAGAATCTGGGAGGTCATTCCCTGAGCCTTGGGCACTTCCTAGGCCCTGATTTATCTTCTATCCAGCCTGGCCACACCAGCCCTGACTTTCCCCATGGGCCAGTGATAGTGGAGAGAAGGAGAAGCCCCCATCAGCCCTCGAGGGACAGAGACAGCACGAGGGCCAGGCAGTGGGGCCGGGCTCTAGGGAAGATGTGGTGGGAGGCAGGGGCCATCGGCCCCACCAGCGAGCTTCAGAGAGTCTGCTCCACTTTCTGTCTGAGGAGTCCGGCACATAGGCAGTGCTCGTCCGGCAGGGCCATGACCCGGGGCCTGATTAATACCATGGCTGTGCTTACAGAGGGGAGAAGATGGATCCCAAGGCCACCAGCTTCACTGGGCAGCCTCCTCTCAGCCGGGAACCTGCTGGCTGTGCCTATGATGGGAGCACACCAGCCCCACCTGCCCTCGAGCTGAGCACCCCAAGGCTGCTGCCAGGCCACTTGTCAGCACACACCTGGGGATGCCCCTCACTCGAAATGCAGCACCACGTCATATGAGAATCCTATGAGAACAGGAAGTGCTTAGAGCAAATGAGACAGGATCAGACTAGTAGAGGGAAGAAAATCATGGCTGTGAGGTGAAAAGGAAGGTGGAAAATGGCAGGGCCTGCTCTGCTCAGGTCTTATGTCGCCTTTTTCCTCCTATACTTTTTTGATGGACAGATCTTTAATAAGCAAAGTGAGTTTAAAGGTCAGGACGAGTCACAGATGTGCCAGAAGTGATGGGGCCCCTGCGGGAGCAGGAGGTGCTGGCAACCCCTTCCCCCGGGAACATGGTTGTCCAGTGGTGCCAGTGCCAGTGGGCAGTTAGGGGTGACTATGAATGTGTTTTCCCCATAAGGACCCTAAGTAAACCTTTGCAATTTTCATTTTGTTGAGATTTACTATAGTTCAGTGGCCTATTGTTGGCTCCCTTTTTAATCCAAAATCGCTCATTAAATGGAGACCGGCAGACATGAGAGGGTAAGGCCTGGGGGCTGAGCCTGCGTCTGGAGATATCAAAGCAGGTTCCAGATGGGCAGAAGCAGCTGCCCTTGTTACACGCTGGGCGCTAATCTAAAATCCTGACCCGCTTCTCTGCACATTACATATATTAAATGCAGCCAAACTTCCAGAGATGGCGAGGTCCGTGGACTCTTCCCAGAAGCCTCTAGACCCAGCCTGGACCAGGGACAGGAGAGGAAAGGGTCTGCCTCCGGCCAAGCCAGCTCAGGGCAGTGGCCTGTAGTGCCCACTGACACGTCCCACCTGGGAACTGCTGGAATCTCTCGCCTCCCTGGCCAAACACCCCCCAGCTAGAAATGCCAGATTTAATCTTGGATAATTTCCAAGTAGTGCCTGGGACATATTTATACTCAAAATGTATTTGTTGCAGTGTGAGCAAAGGCCACTCACGAGGCAGGGGACAGAACAGACAGAAATGGGAGGGCAGTGAGTGCTCAGGTCCCAGCGCCCGTCAGGGCTGCAGACATGAAGGGATTGCTTAGAGAGACTGACATCTGAACCCCCCTCCTCCCGTGTGGGTGTGCTGCCACATGGGAGACAGTGGGAAGGTGAGCAGGATGCAGGGGGACCAGGACAAAGGTGCAATAGCTGAGCCCTGCGTGATGACACCAAGTGCAGAGTGAGGGATGGGGGGATGGAGGTGGGGCTGGGGGTGGCAGCAGGCTGAAGGTGTTTCCAACTGAGATGGGGCTGGCAGGGAATGGGCCTGGACAGCTGGCATCTCGTCCCCCCAAACCCACTGAGGGAGTAGGTTGGTTCAGTGCAGGGCCAGGACCACGTGGCTCCTGCATATGTCATTGCGAAACTGTCCTCACAGACTGATGACAGTCACAGGCGAGAACTAGAGTGAGGGTCCCAAACCTCTGTGAAACCACTGTCCCCTTGTCTGCTTCTCCAACATTGCTACTCTGGATTGCACAGCTGGTGGTTATGAAAACTTAACTCTTCTCCATAGACGACATCACCTGCTCGGCAGTTTTTTTTTGTTTGTTTTTTTTCACTTTATCGCCCTTGGTAGAGTGCTGTAGCGTCACAGCTCACAGCAACCTCCAATTCCTGGGCTTAGGCAATTCTCTTGCTTCAGCCTCCCAAGTAGCTGGGACTATAGGCGCCTGCCATAATGCCCAGCTATTTTTTCGTTTTGCAGTTTGACGGGGGCCAGGTTTGAACCCGCCACTCTCGGTATATGGGGGCCAGAGCCCTACCCACTGAACCACAGGTGCCACCCCTGCTCAGTAGTTTTTGAGGTATCTTCCGCCAATTCACTGGAATGCAGGTAACTTCCTGCATTCCAGTGAATTGGCGGACTCATCCAGGGGGCCACCAAGGGACCTATGATTCTGCCCTGAACTCAGCCAATTAACAGACCTTGATTGAGTAATCCTCTGCCCACCAAATTGTCCTTAAAAGCCTAGTCTCCGAAATTCTCAGGAAGGCAGATTTTTTTTTCTTTGAAACAGTCTCACTTTGTCGCCCTCAATAGAGTGCAGTGGTGTCACAGCTCACAGCAACCTCAAACTCATGGGCTGAAGCAATTCTCTTGCCTCAGCCTCCCCAATAGGTGGGACTACAGGCACCCGCCACAATGCCCAGCTATTTTTAGAGATGAGGTCTCACTCTGGCTCAGGCTAGTCTCAAACTGGTGAGCTCAGGCAATCCACCTGCCTTGGCCCTCCCAGAGTTCTAGGATTACAGGCTTGAGCCACCATGCCTGGTCAGGGAGGCAGATTTGAGAAGTTCCTTCTGTCTTCACGCTTACTTTACATGGAGTAAATTCTTTCTCCGCGATGAACTAGTGCTGTCTCTGGGTTTCAGCTTCCTCTGGGCAACAGGCAGATGAACCTGGCTGGGTGACAACAATCAGCCTGCCAGAGGAGCCAGAGGCAGGTGTCTCTGTCCCTCCAGGAACTGTAGCCAGAGCAGCTCCTACAAGTTAAATGGTCATTAAACCACCAAAATGGCCCCATGAAGCACAGATTCAACACCAACTGTGTGCCTGCCCGGTACCTTTAGAGAAGCTGCAGAAACCTTAGAAACCAAGATACTCCTTGTTTTCTGCCTTCATTCAACAACCATTGCCTGGTCGAGGGAAGTGGGTTCCTTCCCCCAGAAGGGTCTGACCCCACAGGGTCTGAGCTTGCTGAAGGGCTGTGGGAGAGTAGGACCAACCTTGGTCTCTGACCACAAGGAGATAAATGCTGCTCCAACTGGTGGGAGCCACATGACAGAGGCCTTTTGCTCATTGGGGGACACTTTACAATGAGCTGGCCAGCTGCTGGGGACATCCGGGCATGGGGAGAAACCCCAGGGCAGAGCCAAAGGGCCAAAGGAGTGTGAACCCAGACACAAGGCTCTCTATGGTGGCCTTAGCGTTTTCTTCCTGCCTTGAAATCTGACTGGGCCCTTAGTAGGTGTGTTAGTTATGTCGCTGCATTACAAATAGGCTCAGAACTAAGCTGTCTTAAACAACAATAAATACTTACTACATCCCACACTACCTGAGGTCCCCACCATCCCCACTGAGCTCCCACCCTCCACAGAGCTACACTGGCTCTATCAATCCCACCGAGACCTCTGTTTATCAGCAGTGATAAATGCCCATGTTAATTAACTTAATGGGTTTAACTGTGGCAATGACTTTGCATCTCAGGAGTGGTGGTTCCAGGTTCCACATAAAAACTGCAATATTAAATTTCCTATGTGGTATTTACATTAAACTTTTGTGGTTGTGAAACAAAGCAGAGCTTCTGTTAGAACATTCTGAGGGAATACTAGAGCCCCACACCCCGGGCTCCATGCAGAAAATGGGAGGGAAGCGAGTGCTCAGGTCTCAGCGCCCAGTAGGGCTCTCCCTACAGCTCCCTCTCCATTCTGACCTGGCCAGCAGGATGCAGGCTGTACACAAGAGAAACCAATCTCACAATACTGTCAGGATGTGAAACAGCGTTTTCCTGGTAAAATCAGAGCCAGGGCCCACCTAGGCCAGGCCCTTCCAGAACCCAGAGTCCACTCCCTGCCCAGCTGACTGGGTGTCAGTGTGTGGCCCTCACCACTTACGTGTCAGAATCAAGTGATGGGATCAGAGAAGGCCACCCTGGGTCAGGCAGACAGGGGCAATGTCATTGCCCTGTGGCAGTTGTCAGCAGATCAGTGCTACAAAGGGAGCAGAGGCAATGGGACAGGGCACTGGAAGAACAGGAGATGATGCCGCCCGGCCTGGACTCACCTCAGTGCTCTGGGGTCACCCAAGGCAGCACCCATAGAGCGGTGTTGAGGAGCCCCAGACTCAGAGTACAGCTGACCTCAGGCCTCCCGCTAATCCAGGTGGTGTTCCACGGTGCATTCTCAGCATTGGGGATTCTGCACAAGGTTCCTTAGTGTGCCTGCTTTGGGGGCCCCTCCCCATGCTCCCGCATCCTCTCCCCGGGGGACAGTCTGGCTTCATGAGGGGTCTGGCCCAGTCCCCACCCTCTACCCAGGAGGCAGCTGTGGTCTCTGGACAGTCCCTGTCCAGGAAGCAGTTACTCCTGGCAGCCTGAGCAGACAGCAGTGCCCCGTAGTAGCCGTGATGTCCTGGCTGTGAGCCGGAAAGCCTGGCTCTTGAGTATGGAAGGCACGTCCTGTGTGTGGTGTGCTCCCAGCCACTCAGGCCTGCCGCAGAGCGACCACTGCTCCAAGATCAACCAGCTTTGTTGAGTGTCAGGACGCACCGTGGCGACAGATGGATGCTCGCCTTCAAGCCTCTGTGCGCTGAGCACAGCACAAAGGAGCCGGGGATGTGTTTATTATCACACACTTGCCTCAGGGCTTGTTTTAAATCCCCATTTACCAAGGGCTCGGGCTTTTTATCAGTCAAACGCCTTAAGCACTTTGTCAACTTGGACATCTGGCCACACATTTAAAAATTTTTATTTGCTAAAATATTTAGTAGTGGGGGAGTTAGTTGGAGACTTGGGCAGCCAGGCAGAGGCTCACACCCGGGCTCTCCAGCAAAGGGCCCAGAGGCCGAGCTGGCCCAAGGCTCAGCTGACTCCTTCCCTAGGACGGGAGAGCAGGCTCAGGCAGCAGCAAAGGCCAGATGCTGGGCCTCCTCCAAAGAGGTCAGAATTTGTCCAGTTCAGGGACAGCGTGGGCTCCCTCTACACCATCAGCAACCAAAGGGGGTGCTTGTGAACTCAGAAGACAGTCTCAATTGAACACGGGCCCCACAAAGAAAGCTTCTGTGTGCAATCCAAAGCCACTCTGATGTGAGGCTCGATGCCCTACAGTTGCCAAAGGGCAGAGTCAGACCCCATGCACATCCCTGCTGAGTGGACAGACATGCAGCCGGTTCCTGCAATGGAACGTCACAGGGTCACACCAGGAAGCACTGATTCACATAACAGCAGGGATGGGCAGGACAGACCAGACACAAAATGTCACATAAGTTGTGTTTCCATTGTTAGGAAAGGTGGGGTGAGCAAAGCCACGGAGTGGGGGACATTGGGAGAAACTGCCCATGGGGACAGGGTGTGTTTGTGGCAAAGTGAAAAAGTTCTAGAAGAGTGATGGTAGTGATGATGTCCAGCACCATCAGTGAGCCCGACCCTGCTGAACTGCACACTTCCCAGCCACTGAAAGGGTCAACTTTACCTTTTGTATAAGTGACTGCGTTTTCCAGTCACAATGGAGAAGTGGTGCTGATACTGGTGGTGACAGCCTCTGTTCTGACTGGTTCTAGGGTGTGCCCGGCATGCTGTGTGTGAGGACACAGTGGTGGCCACGTCCTCCTGGCCTCGCCCAGGCAGAATTCATTTGAGAGTGACCAGGTACTGGAGCCTGTGAAGAAGGAAGGCTTCCTGGAGCAGGTGACACTTAGGGGCATCCAGGCAGGGAGGAGCATGTGCAGGGCCCTGATGTAGCTATGTGGCACTCCAGAGGGGAGCAGGGCACTGGGGGCAGTGTCAGGTGCCCTGGCTGGAGCAGAGGTCTGGGACCTTTGCCCTGAGCGAGTACAGTGGGTTACCGCTAGAAGAAGGGGAATTACTCCTTGTCCCTGTGACTGAAAACCGTCTGGTGAGCCCAGCCTCACAGATGTCCCTGTCTGAGACTCACAGTGAGCCCATCTCCCACCTGGCGCTCCAGGCCCCTCCCCAGTAAGGTGCTGAGGCTCAGAGGACACACTCTCTGGCCGAGGTCCTACAGCGCCCAGCACCACAGGACTCATTGCAGTGTCCAGCCCAGAGCCCGTCCTGGCTGCAGTGAGCTGCGACTTCCAGCAAGGCACTTGCCCTCGAGGACCCCACAGAGGATCAAAGAGCCCTGAGATCTGGCTCCGAAGAGCTGCTGTGCTGGGCCCAGGTGTCATAGAGGATGGGGAAGAGGTTCCCCCCCACCCAGCCTCCACTCCTCATCCCCCTCTTGGGAATAGCTGGGGCTGCCTATGTGACCCATCCAGGCGTAGCCAGCTCATGGCCCAGCAACGCAGAGTGGACATCGGACAGCAGCCTCCTACCCGACTGGGGCTGTGGGGGCCAACTCCAGAATGAAGGGACCGTAAGCTGGATTTATCTCTGCCCATTAACAACGCCTGAGCCAGGAGCCAGGGAAGATAAGAGTTACAGCTGTTGCAACGGTCTTGGGGACAGTGACCGTAGGCTATGGGAGTGGGCAGGCAGGGTGGAGAAGGCAACATGTATTTGGGGGCTAAAACATGTGACCTCCCAGGTTCCTGGTCAGCCCAGGATTCTTCCTCAGGCCACACCCTTGGGGCAGCCTAAGCTCCTGGACCTTTGGGCTCCCAGCTCTGGGGTCCAAAAGAGAAGGATACGCAACCTCGGGCCGCACCACCATTCAGAGGAGCCCCACGGAATCCTGAGCAGATGATGGGCACGTGGAGGGTGGGGCTGGGCCTGGGGGCAGGGCATCCTCTGCCTTGTGGGTCCTATGGTCTGGCATCTGTGGCCTGGGACAGAAACCCCTGGGAGGAGGTGAGAGTTTGGGGAAGAGTCTGGAGGAGATGGCCACCTTGGGGTCCTTCCCTGGCTACAGGACTCATCCGGAGTCCCCACACCAAGGCCTCAGACACCCCGGCCTGTGGCCCGCTTCTTGGGCCTGAAGGTCCCTGCCCTGGGCCCAGTGACCTTGGTCCTGCCCCATGGGCCGATGCACCACAGAATCCTCTCAGCATTTCCCCACCATACAGGCTGGTTCCTGCCTGTTTTCTGAGCTGGGCAAGACTGAGTTGTGGGATGCCTGGATCCCCCAGTACCACAGATGGGCCAGAGCCAAAGGGAGCCCAGCAAGGACCTGGAGGGACAGATGCAGGGACTTACCCAGGCTGGAGGTGGCTGGCAGGGGCCTCCTGAGCTGCTCCCCAAGGGAGACACACACAGAGGGCCACCAGGGGACTGCAGAGGCTGCCCCCCAGAAGCTGCCAGCTGCTGACATGGGCATTGCTCACTGCAAACTTCCTCAAAGGGAGTGTTTGTTCTCTCAAGGATACAGGCACAAACCTCCCTGCTCCTTAGAAGAGCTGTCATGTCCCGCAAAGGCACCTGTCAACATGAATCACTTGCCTGGAGCCCGCCAGTTACTCTGGCCCCACAATGAGGGTAGCCTCTCCTATGGCCCGCCTTGCATTCATAACTGGCAACCAAGTGAGCTCCCGCCTGGCACCGCCCGGTGGCTGTGTCCTGCTGCCCGTGTTGTCCCCAGGGACCAGAGGGTCTGGGCCTACGGCCCCCTCCACACACGCTGCGTGGACCCAAGCTGTGGTCTGAGTTCTGTTGTTTCCTTTGCCTTTAGATGTTCAGCAGCATGAATATTCTTATTTTTTATTTAAAACTAATTTGGAGTTCTCACTCTCCAAGGGGCTTCTAATCACCAAAAAGTGCCTGAGGCAAAATCTGACTGACAGGCGAGGTGGCCACTTCTGAAGAGCAAATTGGCCATTGGCGGCACCGTGTACAAAGGGAAATGCTAAGTGCTTATTATTTATGAGCTATTAGGGAGAATGCTATTAGTGTCTGGTTCCCACATGGGCAAAAACACCTGTCAGACATCAGGAAACCGTAAAACAGAGCACACTTAATAGTTACTTTGTTTAAAAAGTCATTAAAATTGAATGTCACCTAAAACTTGGGAAAACATTTATTCTCCACCCCCTTTGAATCTTTGCCCAGTGAGCAAATGAAGACAGGACTTTTTCTGCCAGGGACAAACACATGTGTTTTCTATAAAGGGAGGTGGCGGATGCTCTCAGGGCAGGGCTGCTGGACTGAACAGGACACAGCCATATACGGCCACTACAGGCTGTGTCCAGGGCCTTTCCTCCACTCTCCGTTTTTGGGCAAATAAACTGAGTCCTCCCACAGGCTCTGGAGGACATCTGTCCAGTAAGGTGGGCAGGACTGACCTATCTGTCTCCACCTGCCACACACGTGGCCTGAAGGCAGATGGGGAAGGCCTCTGCCAACCAAGAGGCAGCTGCAGCCCTTGCTCTGCTTGCTCTGGAGCTGCCCAGAAGCCACCAATTAGAGACAATTCTGGAGACGGCTTAGGACATGGTCCACAGCCCAGGATGGGGTCCACGCAGCAAGTGGGAGCGCTGATTAGGGGCCAGAGCAGACCCAGGCCTGCTCAGCAAGGACAGCCATACTGGAAGTTTGGGAAAACTGCCTGCCATCTCCCAGGCTTATGCTTGAACCAACCGACAGAAGAGCCAGGACAGTACTGGCTGCCATGGTCACTGCCCACTGGACACAACCCAGAGTGTGGAAATGGGCAGCTTGGGGCTTCACTGGAGCAGAGCCCACCTTCACCTCAGCCCCACCGGACAGAGTAAAAGGGAGGATGCAGCCAGGTGGAGCTGCACCAGTGACCCCACCTGACATGGGAAGGACCGGCCAGGAGCCACATGGTGGGGCACAGTGACCAGTGCCACTTACAAGCTCCTGTCAGGGCCTGTGACTTTGCTGTGCTGATCAATGCTCCCATCAGGGCCTGTGACTTGGCTGTCCTGACCAGACTTACAGGTGTTGTTCACCCCAGGCATGGCTCAAGGGTCACATTCGTCATCCACTAAAGACTGACAACAGATTGGCTCTTCTGGACAGTTGGCTAGAAAGCTGAGCATGATCAAAATGGAATCCTCAAGAGAGTCTGAACGAGACAGCTGCAAATTCTGAAGGACAAGTAGTCCAGCCTTGTTGTAAGATTTTCACACAAAAAAAATTAACCCTGGTGAAAATCATCTGAACCAATTAAACAAGAAAATGGACAACGTTGGTTGTACAAAAGGCCTCATGCCTGTAATCTCAGCCCTCTGGGGTGCCGAGGCAGGTGGATTCCTTGAGCTCAGGAGTTCGAGACCAGGCTGAGCAAGAGCGGGACCCCATCCCTACTAAAAATAGAAAAACTGGCTGGGTGTCATGGTGGGTACCTGTAGTCCCAGTTAATTGAGAGGCTGAGGCAGGAAGATCACTTGAGCCCAGGTGTTTGAGGTTGCTGTGAGCTATGATGACACTGCGGTACTCTACCCAGGGTGACAGAGTGAAACTCTGTCTCAAAAAAAAGAAAAAAAAGAAAAAAAATGGACAAAGTTGAAAGTCGTATGAAAGTGATGAGACACGAACGCCGGGAAAAGCCTCCAGGACTGCTTTGGGTGGAATTCTGTTGCAAGCACAGAGACAGACTGTCCCAGGCCAAGTGCAGAGTGCTACTGTGTGCAGGGCAAAAAATGAGGAGAGGGCAGAGAAACAGCCCAATGTGGAGGCAGTTCTCCTGCTCTGGAAACTCAGGGCCGGAGAGAAAACCAGGAAATGATAACGCTGAGTATGTTTAGGAAACACCCCAGCCCCTGGGCCCACTGCCCAGCCTGGCTGGAAGGGTGTTTCCCCATCCCCACAGGGGGTCTCTCAGGTCACCTACTCCTGCTGGTCTGCACATTCCACTTTCTCACAGAGAAGGTCCTTTCACTCATCATCTGAAACTGTGGAAAGAACAAAACCCAGAGCTAGCCCAGAGGGAAGACGCCCATCCCACCATGACCTGGCTAGGGTCTTAGAGCCATCCTCCCCATCCTCCTCCCACAGACCAGGACCAGCCTCTTAGTCTCGGGGTCGGGCAGTGGGCCCGGCCCCTTCTCATGACTCTTCTGAGGAGCTCTGGGCCCTTGGGCCCCTCCCAGGGCTGCCACCTGCCAGATCCTAACCTGGACCCCCAGGTCCCCAGCACTGTGAGTGGAATGAGGGCTTCCCCTTGACCCCCACACTGACTCCCGACTTTCATGGTTGAGGTGACATGCATGTGACACAAAGTCAGTCATTTTATTTTATTTATTCTTTTTTTTTTTTTTTTTTGAGACAGAGTCAAACTCTGTCACCCTGGGCAGAGTACTGTGGCCTCATCATAGTTCACAGCAGCCTCACACTCCTGGGCTCAAGCGATCCTCCCGCCTCGGCCTCCGGAGATCACAGGTGTGAGCACCGGCCAAAGTTAGTCATTTTAGAGATAAAGATCTGGTGATGTTCCCCACCTTCATAGTGTTGTGCAGCCATGGCCCCGTCCAGTTCCCACATACCTTCCTAACCCCAGGAGCCCCTGCCCAGTGTGGACGCATCCACTCTGGACACTGCTGACCTGTGTGTCTGGCTTCTCTCCTAAGCACAGGCCCATCCTTGTGTGGGAGCTTCACCCCCTCTCGACTGAGGGATGCTCCCTCCTGTGGACCTGGCAACTCTATTGTCCATTTACTGACGGACACTGGGCTGCTCCCGCCTTCTGGCTGCTGTGAGCAGTTGTGTGCAGCCTCCTCTCAAGTCCTTGTTTTCATTCTGGGGCTGGGTCCAGAGGAGGGGGAGGGAGGTGCTATTACTGGGTCATTGGGTAGCTCCACATTTAACCTTTTGAGGAGGTGCCAGGAGGTTTTCCAAGGTAGCACCATTTTACACTCCTGCCAACATGTCTCAGCATCTTAGTTTCTGCACACCCTTGCCCACAGTGTTATTATCTGACTTTTTTTTTTTTTTTTTTGTCTTTTCTTTTTGAGACAGGGTCTTGCTCTGTCACCCTGGGTACCGTGGAGTCATAGCTCATAGCAACCTCAGACACCGGGGCTCAAGACATCCTCCTGCCTCAGCTCCCAGAGTAGCTGGGACTACAGGTGCCCGCCACACCTGGCTAGTTTTTAGTAGAGAGGGGATCTTGCTCTGGCTTGGGTTGGTCTCCAACTCCCGACCTCAACTGGTCCACCCACCTCGGCCTACCAGATTGCTGGTTCCACAGGTGCAACACCCGCCTGGCCTTCCCTGATGTTCCTGTCGCAGCCTTCCTGGATGGTTTTCTGTCATGTTTATAATCAACACGCAGTCATCACATGTGTCACGGTTCAGTGCACTGTTTCCCAGCTGGGTCTGCTGTGTGACGGCAGCTCAGGGGGCAGCAGATCCATCACCGCATCTCTCGTTTCCTTGTGGTGAGAACATTCTCACAGCTTCCTCCCAGCTGTCACCCACGCGTCACTGACTTGCACTTCTGAGTCTGACACTGTAGAGCAGGTCCTGTGGCCTGGGTGCCCCAGAGCTCCATGTGTCTGACTGCCCAGTGGCCAGCATGTTTATGGGGTGCTGTCTGTTGGTAAGTTATGCCTACATTGTCAGTCTCTCCTAACACTGGTTTGGCATTTCTTTCCTCTGTAATGCCCTGGGACCCCAGTCTGCAGCTACGCAGTGTGCGGCTGGGGTCTTGCCTTTGGCCAGGCCCCTGGGGACTGCCCCAAAATGGAGATTTGCCAAGGAGGGTCCTGGGCACCCCACCTGGGGAGCGAGGCAGGCAGAGAGAAGATGGGGCCCAACACAGCCACAGCAAAAGCTCTGTGGCCCCAGGGGCACTGAAGCCACTGAGGCTGAGGGCCAAGGAATTTGTCCCCCTCAGCTGACAAGGCATCACACCTGCTGGGGGCATACCTGGGCACAGTCCCTCGGGGGGTCAGGTGCCAGCCCATCTCTGCTGGCTGAAACCATATGTTTCCCAGGGCCCTGGGTTCAGGGCAACTGGGCATGGGGGCTGCACTGTGTCCCCCACAAATGCACATGTTGAATTATAAACCCTTGCACATCAGAAGCACCCAGCCTTATCTGACGTTTTGATTCCAGCTATACTAAGTGCGTGAAGTGGCATCTCATGGAGACAGATGCATAAACCTCACCAACAAACGAGGTCTCCAAACGGCTGGCTATTTTTTTGTTGTAGTTTGGCTGGGGCCGGGTTTGAACCTGCCACCCTTGGTATATGGGGCCAGCGCCCTACCCAGTGAGCCACAGGCACTGCCTGAAGCTCCTAATTCTTTTCATGGAAAACTATTTTATAGTACTAGGGCCCAGAAGCACCCATGGCACCCCTGCCTGGGGCAGGTATCAGGGTGTGGAGCCATGTGGGTGGGTGCGAGTGCCCTGGAGGTGGGAGTGCTGTGGGTGTTGACCCTGTCCCCCCAGGCCTCCACTTCTCAGGGGCACAGGAGAAAATAGGAAAACCCATTCTAGCCTGAGCTCTAGCTAAAGGTTCTCCAAGCAGAGGGAGGAGGGAAAATGTGAACCACCCCCGGGTTTGGAGAGTGGTAATTAATGTTCAATGCATTAAATGATTTAATTGGACAGGCTGTATTTCATGTCACACATCTCTGGCATTTTTAGTGCATCTCAGTTGTTTTGTCCTTGGCAATGACAC
Source organism: Nycticebus coucang (assembly GCF_027406575.1). Taxonomy (NCBI): domain Eukaryota; kingdom Metazoa; phylum Chordata; class Mammalia; order Primates; family Lorisidae; genus Nycticebus; species Nycticebus coucang. Next base: position 66,632,191 of record NC_069800.1, on the reverse strand, counting down.
TTTAGTTAAAGACTGTTTTCCAAGGTCTGGTTATCTACCTTGGCAAAGCGAGACACTGTTTTGGGGAGACGGATAGGGAGTCTCCCGAGCAATAGCCATCACAAAATGGACAGGCACAGAGCTGCTGGGGGCTACCCACCCCCGGTACCTGGCATTCCCACAGCCCAGCGCCCTGTGCTTCCAAAGGTCATCCTGGGCCCTCTCCCTCCTCCCATCCGCTTGGCCACCTTCCCCACCCCCCACCCCTGGATCTGCACACCCCTTTCCTTGTCTACCTGGCTGGTACCAGTGGAGCCTCCACTCAAATTATGTGATTTCCTGTCAGTGACTGTGTTCTTTTGTTTTTTTGCAGTTTTTGGCCAGGGCTGTGTTTGAACCTGCCACCTCCAATATATGGGGCTGGCGCCCTACTCCTTTGAGCCACAGGTGCCATCCCAGTGACTGTGTTCTTGCTGATGGTTTCTGAGGGTCAGAAACCTAGAGAAGGCTCGGTTGGGTGGTTCTTCGAGTCTCTCATGCACTTATTCTGCTGGCCTAGAACTGGGGCACCTGGGGGTTGGGGGGATCCTCCCTCGTGCATCCTGGGCCTCCCCGTGCATCTCCCTCATGGGCTGATTAGGTGTCCTCACAGTGTGGCAGCTGGGTTCCCAGGGGCTCAGACTTCACCCCCCCAGGACAAGCCTCCGCACCCTGCCCAAATGCCCCCACCTAGGGGTGCAAAGGGCCCACCCAGCTGTGCTGAGACCAATAGGCCCTGGAGTGTCTGCAGTCCTGTGTAGGGAAAAGAGTCCTATGGTGCTCCTGGTTCTGCGTATTTCTATGGAGCAGAATAATGGGGGCAGGGACATGATGGCCTGGATCCCTGGGCAAGGGTCTCCCATGTCTCCTGTCGTCATTACCCTCTACCAGGGAGCACCTGGGCCAGGCCTGGGCTGGGATAGGGGGCTTGAGGTGTGAAGGGGCATTGTAGGAGAATCCTTTCCAGTGCGGGCCCCTCCGTGGCCACACCAAGGCCACCAGCAGGATGGTACAGTGGGTGTGTGTGCAGGAGCCACCCTGCCTGGTCGAGCACAGTGTCCACACGGGAGGACATGAGCTTTCGGATCTGTTTGTGTGTGTGCGTGCACATGTGCGGGTGGTCATGTAGGCATGCAGATGACTGTGCAATCCATGGAGGAGTGTGTATAACCATGTGAGAGTTTAGCGTGTGCAAATGTGAGCATGTGGGAGTGTTTGTGAGTATGAGCATGCACAAGTGTGAGCAAGTGTGCTTGTGAGTGTGAGTGTGTTTAAGTGTGCTCTGCCTGAGACAGAGAGGCAGAGGCAGAGTGAGCTGAGAAAGGGTGAGTGTTGAGAACTGTTTGGTCAGAGGCAGGGGTGCCAGGGAAGGACCCTGAGGCACTGGACTGCAGGGACTGACCATGAGCCAGGCTGATGGTGACAGGAGGGCTGGTGATAGGAAGTTCTTCCCCACTGGCCAAGGAGACATTCTCCAAGTAGTGGACAGCATGGTCATCTGCTCCCAGGCCATGGAGTGGCATCATGGAAGGAGAGAAGTTGGACCCAGCCTGGGCCTTGTCTGTCAGGGCAGCCAGCCTGGTCTTCCCACAGGGCCAGCTTGGCTGCTGGTGGGTTGGGCTGTGTTCTGTCTCTCTGGAGCTGCCACTGACCCTCCCTAGAAGCTGAGGTGGGAAGAGGCCTGCCCTGAAGGGCCAGCAGCTGATGCTTTCCTGTCTGTTGCCAGGTGCTGCTCCAGATGGACATTCCTGGCCACCCTGCTGCTCACTCTGGGACAGCACAAAACATACAGGTCCTCCCTTCTCCCTTGAGGCCCAGCTCCCAGTCCCCAGCACAGCCAGAGATTCAGGGCCCTTGGCCTACCCACCTGTGGCCTTCCAGCCAGGTCCCCTCCACACTGGCCTGTGACTCCAGGTGGCCCCCAGGTCATCAGCCAGACTCCAAGAGAGATTGGTCAGGGATGGGCTGGAAGGCAGTGGAGTCTCTGTGGGGGTAGACACGGGCGCAGCCCTCTCCCCTGCACCTGCACCAGCCTCAGAGCTGGGCGCGTCTTTTGTATTCCAGAGGCCAAAGGGCCGAACCTGCCTCTAATTAAAATGCACGGTCCTTTAATTAAAGCCCCATAACACATGAAGGGCATCACTGAAATACGACGTGTGGCACAGCCATTACCCTGCTGTTAATTACTAATTAATGAAGCTATTTCAATTAATAGCTTTCTGACTGCGGCTCCCCCTCGGACAGGCCCCGAGCTGGGCCCCAACGCAGACAGCTCCACACCAGCCACCCCGATGCTGCACCTTCAGGCCCAGCTGTGGCACTTTTCATTTAAACACAATAAAGTAAATCCCATCAAGAGCATGTTTCCAACTCAAGACCATCCTGGAGGGGGAAAGGCACCAGCCAGTCACTGTCCAGGTCATCCTGGCATGCCGTCCCAGGTCAGCAGGCCGCACCAGGGGGACAGACATCTGAGAGCCCCCGGGGGGAAAGGGGGAGGTGCAGAGCATTGCTGACCCACAGCTAAAGGACAGTGGCTAGAAGTGGAGGCAGGCAGCTGGAGGGAAGCCAAGGTGTTAACATCCTAGTTAGGAATACCAGAGATCCGCAGAAGGAATGATGGAAGTGACCCTATGGCGACAGAAGGAACGACTCTGAGGGGAGCAGGAGAATGGCTGGTAGAGGCATCGGGAGAGCCCTAGCCACAGAGGGCTCAGGGCACAGAGACTCCCCAGTTCCACCTTCTCCAACATGACTGTCATAAGACCAGGAGTGACCGTGACAACCACTGGCAGAGTGAGGCGGGCACTATAGCCCCCAGACCACCCTGGTCAGCCCTAACGAGTGGGAGGTTGGCCTCCCTGAGTCCTGGGGATCAAGGCTGTCCCACAGATGAAGGACTATTGTCCTGGGTGCTGGAGGGAGGGCTGCCCCCTGCACAGCACCCCACCTGAGCCCGGTACCCTCTGCAGCCCCCCCAGCCCCCCATGCTGAGCCCTGGGGTCTGAGGCAAAGGCCTGGAGCCAGCTCTTGGCTCCAGCATCTTCTCATTAAAGGCAGAGACAGAACACGCTGTGTGTGGAAGCCTGTGGCCTGTGGGAGGAGCATGCTGCCATGGGAAGTGGGGGGACCCACAGGCCTGGCCCCCTCCTAGGGTCCTCCTCCCCCACAGACTGGACATCACTTTTCCCCGACACCCATGCTGTTCCTTCTGCTAGGAGTGTCATCCTTCTAGCCTCGTCCCTTCTCAGGAGCAGATTAGCCCTGCACTTCCCCACACTGTGGCCCAGGCTGGGGACAGCAGGGTGGATACAGCCTCGCCCTGCGGTGCCCTCTATTGGCCAGATGGAGAATGAGCGAGGCCAAGTCCCAAAGGTGTGGGCTGCTTGTACCCAGGGGTGTGCTCACACATACGCACTGGGACACACATGTGCACACTTGGACACACACTGGAACACACACATGCACACATTCACGCTTGCAGACACGCACACGTTCTTGTGCACACACACATGCGTGCTCACACGTACATGCTCATGCACACACTCAGACACACACATTTTTGCATGTACTCACGGGCGCATGCCCACACACATACACATGTGGCTCAGCCTCCTTTCAGAGAGTGAAGGTGCAGACTCTGGGTGCTGCCCAACCCCAAAAGATGCTCCTGGCCTGCTGATTCCTCCACACTGTGGGCTGCCCTAAGGGCCAGCTGGGTTCACCCCAGCTGCCCAGGAAATTGCCGGAAATCAGAGCCTCAGAAATCAGAGCTCTGGATGTCCCAGCATCAGGATCTCAGGGGCAGCCAGGCTGAAGAGCTGGACCTAAGGTCTCTTGCTGACGGTGTGGTCTGCTTCTCACAGGTACGGGTGGTTGTCTGCGGAATAGCCAGGACACGGAGCCTGTGTGTAGTGGGATGATTTCTTGGCCCACTGGCCCTGGGGGGGATGGGGCTTGCTGGTCCTCAACATCTGCCTTGGAGACCACAGGGCCGGCTCAGAAGTGTCCCAGGAAGCCCGGCTACCTCCCCCTGCCTCTTCTTGCCCCCTGCCCCCTCCTCAAATGAGCCCAGAGCTTCTCCCCACCTGGGTTCCTCCTCTTCCTCTGCTGCCTAACTGGCCCAGATAGAGGCTACCTGCCCACATTATGGCCCCTCTGACAGGACTGCCACAGTCTGGTCAGACTCTCAGCTCTGCTTCTGGAGCCTGGAACTGGCCTGGCGGAGGAGGGTCAGGAGCTTCTGCTGCACGTGCTCCCGAGAGAGGGAGCGAGTGGGTATGCCATGAAAGTGCAAAGCAGCCTCCACCCTCTGCAATCTTACTCCAGATGGTGGGGACAGTATCTGCCAGTCTGCCCCAGACAATATCCCGTAGGGGTGGGAGGGAGGGACCAGGCTGCCCCATCCTGACTTCCTGCTTCCCCCAAGCAAACATTGTCCCCCAGATGCCCGTCTCAGGGGCCAACACCCACCCTAGGAAAGGTCAGTGTGGCCGTGGTACCCAGGCTGGGCCCCCGAGTCCCAGGATACAGAGGGTCAGGGTGGGAAGATGTCCCGGGATAGATAGTGGCAAGGGCTACAGGATGACAGACACATGAGTGCTCCGGGCTGTACATGCATGTGTTAACGTAGAGAGCTCAGTGCCACGCGGCTCCTGCTGCATGGAGAAGGGGGCAGAGAGGGCTCACTTGCACAGCAGGCCTGCCCTGAACCTGCAGGGGCTGAGTTTTTGGGGCTGGACCTCGATCCCTTCAGAAGCCTCCAGCCCATTATCCCAGGCCCAGGGTGGTGGCCCTTGGGCTGCGCCAGGGGCATGGCCAGGCTAGATCTAAGGAGGCCACACTTCCCGGTAACCAGGAGTCTTACCTTGCAGATTTCTTTGACCCAAACTGGGGAGAACGTAAGGAAAATTTGTGCTTAAACGGAAACGACACATTGTCGCTGTGCAGCTCACATGGAAGCTGTGCACTCTGGAAAGTTCTGTGGACACTGACAGTGACCTGCAGCCACAACCCCATGTTGGCTCCATTTTCACATTTATTTCAATATTCCAGATCCATAAATGTGTCCACTCCCAGGACTCTCCTCAGACCTGATTCTAATGCTTTTTGATAAAATAATAGTTTCAAACAGTTCAACAGTTACTTAAATACAGCTTTGATGTACTTTCCCATGTGTGTATAGTTTCTTTTCTCTACACATACATCTTGCAAAATCTGGTCTCATTGATTCATGAGACCACCAGCTCCTCGGGGTATGGAAAGGGTGGTAGACAGGAGACCAGGAAGATGGATCTGCCTGGTTCTGCATGCGTGGCCCCTGCCCCAGGTGACACCAGGGTGTCCACCTCCTCAGAATGTGTAGTCAGTGACCAGGGACCCACGGGAGGGATGGTAGGGATCTGGGTCCCTGGAGACGGCCAGGGGCCTCTAGCCCTTTGCCCACCATCCAACAGAGTCTCAGCCTGGCTAAGGGAGAAGCAGAGACTCTGAGGCCTTCTCTTGACTAGGGTTCTTCTTCAGTGGTTCCCCTGGGGACACTGGACAAAGTCTGGAGACATTTCTGGCTGTTGCGATGGGGAGGGTGATGTGGAGCAGGTGGGGGTGTGAGGATGCCCCTGCAGACAGTGGTTGCCCAGCTGAGCACCAGACCCTGCATACATAGACAGGCATTCCCAGGGGTGGGGGAGTCGATGAGGATGTCCTGCTAGGACCTGATGGAATTTACTAGAAAGATTCTGCCCCTGATGGCTACACAAAGCCAGTGACGAGGGAGGTGGGGAAACCGAGGTTCAGAGGGCCAGCCTGGTCCTGACCCAGGCCCTCCATGGGTACTGGCGTCTGCCATGCTCCTCCTGCCCACTCACTGGGGCTCTCAGCAAGGCCCCAGTTTGCCATCTCTTCTGCTCAAACGTCTCCAATGGGGCCCTTGGTCCTTGGGGTTGCTGGTGCCGTGTCCTCAGAAGGTGGCTGGGTGGGAACTACAGGTCCTCATGGGTGGGGCTCAGGTCCACTCTCTGGGCCTGTCCGAACACCAGGAAGGTGCACAGCCCCAGGTTGCTGACAATGGCCACCAGGTAGAACAGGCTGGTCCAGGAGCCCGTGGTCTCAATCAGGTAGCCACCCAGACACACGCCCATGACACCTGGTAAGAGGTTTGGTGGGCTGAGCACTCAGTGAAGCTCAGGGAGAAGGGCTGAACTCAGGTGTCCAAGCTGCCAGGCCGGGCATAGACCCAGAGGCAGACACCTCACAGAACCCTAAGGCACTCGGTGTCTTGGGCTGTGGGATTTGCCTCCCATCTGAGGGTCAGGTTGAATAGCAACCCATGGGCCCCACCAATGGTGAAGACCAGCAGACACCTTGGAAGGCTAGCAGCCCCAGGATCCATGCCCTCTCCTGACACCGAGACCCCTTCTGAAGGGTACACAATCCCATCCTGCATCCCGAGGTGCTCGAACCCCCCAGGCAGCCCATGGCACAGAGGCCGGCCCCTCACCCGCCAAGGCCCCAGCTGTGTTGGCCACACCTGTGAACAGGTCAGAGGAGAGCATAAGGAGAAAGTCTTGGTGAGTGCCCAGGCCCACCCGCCAGAGACAGCCCTTTCCAGCACAGGGATGGCAAGGCTGGGCTGAGCCACGTTCCTCACCAAATAGGAAGCCGGCACAGGATGGGGCCAAGTCCTGGATGTTCACAGAAATGCTGCTGCCAGAACAGAAAAGAAGGATGAGTGGCCATGGCCAGCCACCACCACTAAGATAGTGGCCAGTGGCCTGAGCACCCAAGACCATTGAGAAGAACAAAGGGCTGGCAGAGCCATGAGAGGAGGGGCAGGAGACCTCAAGTTGCCATTGTCTGCACCAGGTCTCCCCCAAGATGGACCCAGCCCAGGAAGGTGCTCCTGAGACCACGGGGGAAGGGACAGCGAGGTGGCAGCGGCCCACATGCCTCACTCAGTACTCACTGAGCTGAACTGCTGGTGCCTAAAGCAGCCCCAGTGATGCTGGGCAGCCTGGGAAGAGGAAGGGTGACAGAGTAGCCTGATGGTGACCTCCTCTCCCAGCCCTCCCCAGGCAGAGGTCCTTCTTGTTTCCAGAATGTCTGGACACCCACACCAGCCAGGCTGGACAGCCTTTGCTTCTATGACCATTCTGTGACCTGCCTGTCTTTCCTGGTCATGGGCTGGCTGAACTGGGTGGCCAGTGCAATGTCTCTGGTGGACGGGTGGCCAGCCTCACCTATGGTTGAAGGTCTGAAGGCCAATGGAAGCTGATGCAAAGACCATGGACTTGAAGAAGCTCGAAGTGTGACCCAGACACAGAGCAAAGATGCTGGACAGGCCCAGGCCCATCACCTGTGGAGAGGACCCACCACGGCAAACACGGCCAGAAACAGGCGCCTTTTCCCAGCCCTGACCTGGGGCACCCTCCAGCAGCTGCCCCAGGAATCTGGTGACCTGGGGGACTGGGAACAAAGCAGGCAGGACCTCCTACCTGCATGAACTTCCGCACCATGACAGCTCTGTAACCTGATGGGAGGAGGCCACAGAGGGGTCCTATCAGCCTGCTGCAGACCCCCGTGTCCTCTGGAGTGGGTCCCACCCAGCATAGCTGCAGGGAGCAAGGGGGCCAGGATGGGGCAGTTCACACTCAAGACGGGTGTCCCGCTGGGTGAAAAAGTGAGCATGCGAGAGAGCACACCACAAGGTGCCTCTACAAGCAGCAAAAGTGCTTCTAGCACAGGATAGCCACAAAGGCAGTGCAGACAGAGGCACAGACAGGCCAGCAGTGCCCACTTTCTCTGCATCTCTCCAGATCACTACTTTCCCACAGTGAGTGTGTTACTTTTGCAATTAGGAAAAATGCTGACATCGAAGACCAGGTGCAGGCATGCAGTGCAAGCATGTGAGCATGTGTGAGTCTGTGCAGACAGCTGCATGAAGACGGCCGCCAAGGGTGGGGAGGGCAGTGCTCCAAGCCCGGGAACTTGCAGGGGGTCCACAGTGGGCACAAGTGCAGGCCTGTGGCTCCCTGACTCGGGGCTTTGGGGACCCCTGTGCAAATATGACCTTGTCCGGTCCTTTACAGTTAGCTGTGCAGAATGTCAGGGGCTATGTCCACAGTTGCGTGAGACCATGAGAAGAGGCATTCTCTGCACCCAGCCCCCAGCCCCACCCTCCATCAGGAACACTGAGGCAGAAAGAATCGAGTGATGTCAGACCAGGTCCTGGGAAGTCCCACTCAGGTTGGCCCTTGGAGCCTTGTGAGCCTTGTCCACAAACTGCAGCCACACCCCCAGGAGGGGACCGTCCCACCCCTGGATAGTGAGGCCCCCATTTGCCCCTACCAGGGGCTCACCCTGACAGATGAGATGATCAGAGAGAAGCCCGCTGAACACACTGGCAGGAATTGCCACCAACCAGGGCACCACGTTGAAGACCCAGCCCTGTGGGAGGACAGGGCCTCAGCGGGGCAGGGGACACCTGGGATAGGCCCACAGGTTGAGCACCCAGAGGCCCAGGCCCTCCTTGAGGACAGGCTACAGCCAAACTGTGCCCACCCAGACCATCTCCAAGCTGTGCCCACCCAGGCCATCTCCCAGCTGAGTGCCAGGGTGACTAGCAGCTGTGTCTGCTATAGCCTGAATGTCTGTATTGCTCCCTGCATCCTGACAGGGCAGAGACAGGGGGGTCCAGCCAGCCTGCGCATGCATAGCTCAAGGAGGTCCTGGTCACCAGAGCCCAGAGGGTAGCAGGACAGCCTGAGGGTGGAGCCATGCCAGATGCAATTGACACCTGTCTCCATCCTGCTCCTGCCCGGCTGGCCAGGCCCTGTGTGGGGGCTCTTACGGGGCAGCAGGGCCCATATGGGGACAGGTAAAGCTGCAACTTCATTTCCAGCTCCTGGGCATGATGAAGGTGTCCTAAAGCAAGGAGCCATGTGGTGACCAGAGCTAAGGGTCCCTCCATCACACCAGGGCTGAGAGTGCTCAGTGCAGCCAGTCCCACCTGAGACTGAGATGGGCTGACCCACCTTGGAGTGGGGGAAGGTTTCCTTAAAGAAGGTGGGCAGCCAGGAGAGGAGGGTGAAGAAGGAGCAGGCAGAGGACAGCTGCGCGAAGACGGCTGCCCTGTGGGGGAGGCAGTGGGTGACATTCGCCCTGTGTACCTCCCCCACATCCCCACCCTGGGGCCGCAAGTCCCACCCTCTGAGACCTGCCTGCTCACCAGACAGAAGGCTTTCGGAAGAGCTGTCTCCAGGGTACCTTGCAGTGCCTGGACACTGGCAGGCCTCGCGCCAGGATGCCCATGGCCAGAACGATATCTGAGGGAGCAAGCGGTTTCAGAATGATGGCCACCAGGTAAGCGACTCAGCATCTGGTTTAGGGGCAGCTCCAGGGGCTGGCAGCCTGGCTCAAAGGGTATGGCGTCTGGCCTTCCTCCAAGGGCCATGCTCTAAACCAATCTCCCCAGACCTCCTCCAGAGCTGGGCGTCCCCAAGTATCCTCTCGGCTCCTGCACCTGCCTTGGTGGCTTTTGCCTGCAGGTCTCCCCAGGGGTCTGCCTGGGCCCCAGAGGAACTTCCCGACTGAACTGGATGTGGGGCTGAGTGCTTGGCACTAGGTGCTCTCTCCTCTGACTCCAGTCTAGTGGATTCTTTGGAGAAGGTCAGAACTGCGGGGTGGAGCAGCAGGCGGCCGGCGTGTGCGTGCGGGGACCAACCTGCCCAGCCCGGCCCGTTACCTTTGTCACTCAGCAGGTACCTGTGCATGCACCACACCCAGAGCAAGGTGAGGCCGCCCGAGAGGTAGAAGACACTCGGCCAGCCGCACCACTCCAGGAGCACAGAGCCCACCGCCCCAGTCACCAGCGTCCTGTGGAGACAGGCAGGAGTGTGGCCAGGGCTTCCCCAGGCCAGCAGCACCCCCCACCACCACCACCGGGATTGCCCCCCCACCCCCACCCCGCCGGGATTGCCACCCTGGTGTGAGCTGGGCGTGGCTCATGCCTGTAATCCTAGCACTCTGGGAGGCCAAGGCGGGTGCATAGCTTGAGCTCACGAGTCCAAGACCAGCCTGAGCAAAAGCGAGACCCCTATCTCTACTAAAAATAGAAAAACTGAGGCAAGAGGATCGCTTGAGCCGAAGAGTTGGAGGTTGCTGTGCGCTAGGACACCACAGAACTCTACCCAGGGCAATAGCTTGAGACTCTGTCTCAAACACACACACACACATACAAAACCCAAAACAAATTAGCCTTTAGTGTGACAATCCTTTTAAACTAAAGAAGGCAAGGAACAAGAAGAAAATGCTAACAGAGTACAGTGAAATGAAACCCCCACACTTCCTTTCACTTCCTAGATCCTGGAGGATCAACTTTCTAAAAGATTTCTAAGGGCAGAAAACACCACCAAAACCACATCTCCAGCTGCACCCCCAGACACACGGCTGGGGAAACTCCCTTCATGGTGAAAAGAGAAAGGATGGAGTCGGGGATGGAGTGAGCCTCTCTCAGAGCCCCCATTTGCCCATCTGCAGGGCAGACACAGCCCCGGCTCAATCTTGGTGTCAGGACAGGCTTGGGGACAGCAGCCTTCCTGTCCCTCTCAGCCCCACACCCCCATCTCTCTGCTGCCCACTCAGGTGCCAGGCAAACTACAGGATACCAGAGAGGACAGGACTTCAGAAAATAACAAACCACTCCTTAGCACAAGTACGTCTGCTGGTTTACCTGAAATTCACCCTTCACTGGGTGATCTGCATTTTTATTTGGTAAATGTGGGCACCACCCTACCCCACCCCTGCCCTGGCTGCCCCTACCCCACCCACAGGCATCCCTGCGGCCCTCTGAAACTCAGTAATGGTAAAATGAAGCCTGAAGGGTGGCCTGGAGCCTCTGCCAGCCGTGCCTGTGTCCACCCAGGGCAAGACCTCAGACACAGGCCCGGCATTCTGAGGGCCTGGAGCTGCTGAAGGGCAAGCACTGGGCACGTCGTGAAGGGTGGCCAGCCCCCTTGGGCATCGAGCACAGGCTGCTTCCAGGCAGTGGGGGTAGCACTTGTCCCCCCAGCACAGACGAGTCGGGGTGAGAAGTGGCCACTGCCCCACCTAAGTGCCAAAGACCCAGCCTGATCTGGCAGGCCACCACCAAGAGAGGCAGAAACTCCACACAGAGGAACACTGCACAGGCCTTCAGCAGCAGAGCCAGAAGCATCTGCCAGCCCTCCTCCTACCCCCCGCAGGGTCCTGTGGGCCCACTCAGCCAGGTCCCAACAAGGCCACCCTCCACAGGCTCCCTCTGAGGCTAGGACTTACCCAATCTGGGAGCCAGCGCTCACAGTGCTGTAGGTTAGGGCTCTCTCACTCTCCTGCACTTTCTGGGATAGCAGGCTAGTCAGGGCAGGGAAGTAAACCCCTACAGTGGGAGAGGACAGGGCTCTCAAGGTCCATCACGGCCCTCCACTCAGGACTGGACATCCAGATGTCCGCGTCCACCTCACCCTTCCCGCCCAGGACATACACTCCGTCTGGGGGAGGTGCACACAAGTGTGTGACCAGAACAGCAGTGAGAAGGGTCTGCTTCCAGCACATGCACACATGCTCACTCGTGCGTGCCCACCACCCACACACAGCTCCTCACATAACTCACACACAACATGCACGTGCATACACACTTCTACTGCACGCCTGCGCAGTGCCCACACAGCAGCACTGTGAGCACACCCTGCACGTGTGGGCTCACACACAGACACACAGCTTTCCCTGTGTGCTATATAAAAGCTTCCTCCTTGCTCATGGACTGGGGACCCCAGCAGCCTACAAGCTTGTTTGTCATCTGGCAGCCCCACACTCCCTCCATTCTGGGGGCTCCAGAGCCTGGCCTGCAGGGGTTCTTTGGGGGCACCCACCTGGGGGCCTGAGGCTGCTGTGACAATAGGAACTTTCCCCCTTAACCCACAACCTCGGGGTGCTGACCATACATGCCACATCTGAGTATTGCCATCCATGCCAGACACGCAGGAAACATCCGTGTGGTTACTCATCAGTCATTTACGCACGGTACTTATTAACGTGATTGTGGCCCAGGGGGCAGTCCCGTCCCCTTGAAGCCTGCTGTGAGCTTCACCCACCACCAGGGGTCCTGGGAGCTGTCCCCGGAAGCATGACAGCAACAGGTCTGGAGAAAGTGGTCCTCCTTGCTGACTGAGGACACTGCACACTAACACAGCAAGTTGCCCATTGTCCTCACTGCTGCCTGGTAGATGGTGCTGGCCGTTATCCCACAGCCACCCTGGCTGCCATAGGCTCCTTGGAGCAGACTTTGGGCGGCGGGTGACATCTGACATCAGACAGGCCAGACTGAAGAGTTTCTAGGAAGTAGAATGCCTGGTGGTCGTGGCACAAACAGGCTGCACCACAGAGGAAGAGCAGGGGGCTGGCAGACAGCCCACAGGGACCCTCAGGCTGCCTTCAAGGGTCTGGGGACCTCCTTAGCAGCAGCAGGGACATGCGGACACACCCAGCCTGGCTCTAAATAGCTACTGTTTTCTTAACTGCATCAGCATTGGGACCCCCCCACACACACCAGTAGTCCTATCCATAGACGACAGTGAGGCCACTGCAGCAGGGCTGTCCCCTCCTGGTGGCTGGTCCTATGTTCATTCCCTTCTCCTCGGCTCCTCACAGGGACTGAGTGTCTTCTGGGGCCAGGATGAGCTATGCTTGGGGAGGGGGTGATGCTGGGGGGGCAGGCTCTGGGATGGGGTAAGCACTTAAACTTAAATCGTCACCCATACTCCTGCGCCCCTTCCTGAGGGCTACCAAGCTCAGCCTTCATGTGGCCCAGGTGGTTCTGGGGTCCCCGTGTTTCTCAGGGGATGGCCCTGGACCACAAGAGGGGCCTCTCTGATGGGCAGACCTTTTCCTGCGACACCCTTCTGTCCTAAAACCCCATGAGGAAAAGGGAGAGGGAAGCCAGGGTCCTCACATGGTCCAGGTGAGGCACAGAGGGAGGCAGGGTCTAGGGAGCCAAGCCCCGGCCCCTGGTGCCAGTTCAGGAAGGAGGGCAAGGCCTTGAGAAGGGATCTGATACTGTGTCTCCAGGGGACAACAGCCAAGCAGGGACCCCTGCTTCTTCCTCTGGCAGTTAAGCTGTCCCAGGGCCTGGTCCTGTGCATGGCCTGCACAGGACAAAGCAGGTCCCTCTCGGCTTCTGACCCGAGAAGGTCTCGTTCGGTGCCAGGAGGTAAGTTTACCATGTGGTGTCCCATCTGATTCCACGTGTCACTGCAGAGATCAGGTGCCTAGAGAATGTGCACACACGTGCACTCACACACATACACACACGCATGCACATGCATACACGCACACCCTGCCCACCCTGCCTGGCACTGAGAGCTGAGGGGCAGCAGCTTGAGGCTCCTCACCTTGGAGCAAGCCCATGAGGACACGAAACAAAGTCACATAGATGAGGTGGGCACTTCCCAGGTGCGAGAACAGGGGCGTGGCGGCCGTGATAGAGCCCCAGGCAGAGGCTGACAGCATGATGACCTTCTCACCCCCAATCCTGGAGGGGAGGCAGAGGGAGATTAGGGTTCGGATCAGGGCCCACCTCGCCAGACTTCCTGGCCTCCCCTCTGTAGGCCCCTTCCATGGCTCTCAGGGCTGGCCAACCCCTCTGCTGCCCCAAAGGCCATGCTAGACCTGGTCTCTTCCCTCCCACTCCCGTCTTGCTTCCCAATTAATTTACTAAGGCCCCTGTTCAGGAGCTGGCCTACCAGCCCCTGGGCCCACATGGGGCAGAACCCCATGGAACCAGCCCATTGTGGGGCAGTTACCGGTCCCCGAGGTGGCCACCCACGACCTGTGTCAGGCAGTAGCCCCAGAAGAAGCTGCTCAGGACAATGCCGGCCTCCTTCTTGTTCCAGCCGAAGTCCTGGCTCATGGCCACAGTGCAGATGGGCACGCTCATGCGGGTGCAGTAGAGCAGGCAGGTGCCCAGCAGCAGGGCCACCGTCCATGTCTGGCACTCGGGCCTGTGGGAAAGGAGAGGCTCAGGCCCTGGGGCTGGGTGGCCTGGCTGCTCTGAGTGCGTCGCCAGGAAGTCTCCCTGAGTGTGGAGAGACAGTCACTCAAGTCCTAGGATGTGAATGGGGACAGCCAATCTTTAAACATGTGAACACACTTGCGGCTGACCCCCCCTGGTGGTGGCAGTACAGCAAGTTAGTGCCAGGGACACCAAAGGCCATACAAGCTTTTTGCCCCACCCGCAGCTTCCCTTAGACCTTCAGGGCTCAGGAAGGCGGCAGGTGGGAGTGGACACCAGGCTGAGATCCTGGGGTGGGGACACTGTGCTGGGCAGGGGGGCCCAGAGGCATCAGGGCAGAGGCAGAGTGGGTGGTCTGCAGTTGGGAGAAGCTGGGGCAGATGGGGCTCCAGACCCTGCACAAGCTGACTGAAGTGGGCAAGAGGATAGGAGACTGAGTTCTGGGAGAGTGCGGGGGCCCAGTCCAGCTCCCAGTGGCCTGGCCCGGGTGTACCCTGGGGCCACAGGCGGGGTCTGGGTAAAGGGATATGAGTTGAATTTGCAGCTGCTCTGTAAGCTTGAAGTTAGTTCAAACTAAAATCTTTTCACGTGGTACTAACAGGAAGAATCCCAGCCATCCTTCTGCACTGGAGGTGACCTGGGGAGGGTCTCTCTGTTCCTCTGGGCAGGAAAGGAGTCCTGGCTTGGCAGGGGTGCAGCTGCTATCCATAGGAAGGGGCAGGGGAGGGTGAGTGGAGGCTTGTGCGGGCTGGGAGGGGGCTGGTTACACTTGTTGGGCCCTCAGAGTCTTGGGGCTTGGGAGCTTCAAGAGGGAAGGGGCCAGCAAAAGGACTAGGAGGACTGGATGCAGTGACACTGGTGTGGCCCCTTTCTGGCCCTGGGCAGCTACTTCTCCTGAGAACCTCTTGCTTAGCCCCTGAACCTGTGGATGAACTTTGAGCAGCTGTCTCCCCACCTTGGGGCAGGTGCCCTCAGTGCCACAGAGCCTTCTGGAGTGAGAGCTGACTCTGCTCATGATCTGCCCCTGCCTGGGGTGGGGGGTCCAGAGCAGTAAGGAGAGTGAGTGGGACTCAGGGCCTCTGAGCTGCCCAGGCTGCACCACAGGGGCAGAGGGGGACCTCACGCCCCCAGGCAGGGAGTGGCTGGAGGGGGAGCTCAATTTGGACCTCAGGAATCAGACACAGGAGAGGGCCTGGGCGGGGTGACCACCACAGTGCGGTGACCAAGAGGGGCCTCAAAGAGGAGGAGGGCCCAGGACATTGGCTGGAGACTCGCACTCAGAAGTGCAGGAGGAAAGGGTTAGCCTGGTAGAAGCTTCTGGAGGGAACAGAACCGAGGGTTGGATGACATTCTGGGACTCAGCCTCGGGTCAGGACAGGCACAGAACCAGCCTGAGGGGCAGGAGTGGGAGGCAGTGTACATGCCTGGCTGCTTGGCCAGTGGGCAAAGGATTTTCTTGCTTTTCACTTGTTACTTAAAAATGAGAGGCTTATGGGGCAGTGCCTGGGGCTCAAAGGAGAAGGGCACCGGCCCCTTATGCTAGAGGTGGTGGGCTCAAACCCAGCCCTGGCCAAAAACTGCAAAAAAAAAAAAAAAAAAAATGAGAGGCTTATGTTAACACTAGAGGTGCAGACCGCGAGGACCAGATGGGCTGTGACATGGAGGCCGTTCCCCTGGACCTTCTTTCCAAAGACCCTTCAGCCCAGGCCACTGTGACAAACGCACCAGGTGAATGTACTATGGACGCACCACGAAACCCCAGCAGACCTGCCCAGAAGCACTGAGGTCGGCAAGAACAAGCCACGTCTGAGGAGCTGCAGCAGGGCGTATGCCACATGGGGGTCTTGAGGTGCCTGGATTGGAAGGGGATGACGTGGGGAATCAGGAGACCTGAATGGCCAGCCGTGGGCTTTGGCTGATAACAATGCATTGGTGTCAGCCCACTGATGGGGACAATCGTGCTACACTGACTGGTGACCAGGTACAGGGTGTGGAGCACATGGAGTACAGAAACTGCCATCTTTACAGTGATTCCGTAAGTCTAAAACTGTTCTGAAATGTACTTCTTTTTTTTTTTTTTATTAAAAAAGGGGCAGCGTGTGGCCTGCTGAGGAGTGGAGCCAACCCCTCCTGGCTGCTCAGTGGGTGAGGGTGACAGACAGCTTCAGTGGGTAGGGCTGGGGTGTTGCAGCTGGACACATGCAGGCTGCAGGTGCACAGAGACAGTGGGGAGGAAGGGGCTGAGAGCAGAGACCACAGGGTGCTGAGCCTGGGGCCAGGCATGGCCAGTGGACCTACAGCACTCCCAGTGTCAGTGCAGGAGTCCTGATGGAGGACAGGGCTATCCCCGGCAGCCCACACACAGCACAGCATAAGAGCCCTGTGCTAAAGGTGGTCACATGGCCCCTGGATTCAAAAAAGGGAACTTTGCCAACACCAGGAGCCGGGGGGGCACCAAGCAGAGGGAACACTCCTCCAGGCTGCCCTACTGAATTCTGCCCCTCTGGCCTCATCCCTGCCTCTGTGACGTAGCTGAAAACAAGGCTGTCCATGAAGAGGGCGATCAGTGTCAGAGGAAGCACTAAAGCACTAGTTAGCATTATCACTGCCCACACGGAGGTGTCCACAGCCTGGGTCCTGACAAAGCCTGCGGGGCAGTGACACAGGATTCAGGGCAAGTGCCCTTCACAGGGCACCAGAAGGGAAGGGTAAGAGCCAAGGCAGATAGGCTGGTAAAACAACCAGAGTGTTCTGCAGGCCCTGGGGCCACAACTCTCCGAAGCTAGCTGGAAATTGGCCTATGCGGGCCAGCCCCTGCCTGAGTACAGGGTACACACGATGGGAAGGCCCCAGTCAGCACTGGACAGGAAGACTTGGCCTTTTGTCCTTCGTTCATCTGGGCTCCATTACCCCAAGTGGCCCTACCCTTTACGGTCTTCCTACAACTACCAGCAACCCAAGGGACCCAAGGCCTCACAGTTGCCTCAGTAGTCCACAGGACCTGACTCTAGGGCAGGGGCCATGGGGGGTCCAGCCACCTGCATTGAGGGGCCTTTGCCCCCAGAACAAGGGCAAGGTGGGCTTTTCTGTAGCTTGGGGCTCGTTTTGGGGGTTCTCATTCAGGACCTCTCACTAGCTGGCCCACAGATAGCTGTCACTCGGCTCTGGCTTCTGTGGGAGCCTCTTGCCCAGGGAGGCTTCTGCAGGTAGCAATGGGGCATTGAAACAGAACACAAGCTGAGTGGGTGCCCTGCCAGGCCCTTCTCCCCAATGTTAAGCATTCCCAGGAGCTCAGGGCCATGGAAGACTCACCCCAGCACAGCTACGGGCAGGCTCCAGCCTGTGCTCCTCCCGATGCATGACCATGACCCAGCCCAATGGCCAAGCCCCCAGGGCCCGGCTCAGGAGCATGTGCCAAGTCAAAGGACAAGATGGCAAGGAGGGCACTCAGGAAGTCCAGAGGTGCCCCCACAACCGCCCAGCACTCTCCACCCAGAGTGGTCCCACCAGCAACATCTCAGCTCCCTCCCCAAAAGTCTATCCAATCCCAGAAGCTGCTCCAGCCCCACCTGGACCACTGGGTATTCTCAGCCATGTCCTTGCCAGCCTCGTCCAGGGGCAACTTCATCAGGCTTGGGGTGCTAGGAGGTAGGAACAGTCTGTTCTAGAGTCCAGCGGGCCCTTCCAACTGCCGGCCAGGTTGACCCACCCCGCAGCACCGCCCAAGTCCACGTGTCAGTCCCAGCAGTGCTTCCGTTTGGCGCTCCCAAGACGTGTCACCCCCAGATGGCTACCATTGAGGGCGTGTGGGGCGGGGCATGACACTCGGTCCCGCCCCCACCCTGCCGACGTCTAGGCAGACTCAACCCCAGGTAGGCACAGGAGGCCTCCCCAGCAGCAGGTTGGTCAGACTGGGGCTCGGGAGTCAGACCGGGGCTGGGGACTCAGACCAGAGGGGATCCTGGCCCTGGAGGTGCTGGCCACAGACCTTGGACAGAAGAGCTGCAGGGGCCTCCCAGTCCACAAAATGGGGACCAGGTGTGGTGGCTCAGGCATTTCCCAGCTCTCTGAGGCCAACGCAAAAGGATCCCTTGAGTTCAGGAGTTTGAGACAAGAGAGAGGAAGGGGAAGACCCTGTCTCTACTAAAAATAGAAAAACCAGCCTGGACTTGCAATAGACCCCTGTAGTCCCAGCTACTTGGGAGGCTGAAGAGGATCACTTGAGCACATGAGTTTGAGGTTGCTGTGAGTTATGACACCACAGCACTCTACTCAGAGGGACTCTCTGAGACTGTCTCAAAGAAAACAACAAAAAACAAAACGGTGGTGATGGTGTCCTTGACTCACAGGGTTGTAAACGGGTTGAATGAAGATGAGGGGTGAGGGGTGAGGGCTGCGCCTGTGGCTCAAAGGAGTAGGGTGCCGGCCCCATATGCTGGAGGTGGCGGGTTCAAACCCAGCCCCGGCCAGAAACTGGGAAAAAACACACAAACAAAAAATGATGAAAATGAGGGGTGACCTCATAACTGAGTTCAACGGCAGCAAGATCTCACGGTGCCCAATTTGAAAAATGGATCTTTTGGAGAGCAGGTCCCCTCAACATGTGCTCGCTGATTTCACTGACAAAGGCGTTCTGATTCTCAGGCCCGTGCCAGGCTCTGTGCTGGGGGTGGGGCCTGGGTACATCCTGCCTTTGCCAGGCCTCCTGCTTACACACCCTCACCCCCACCTCATTCTGGCCCCTATATGTCCACCTTCCACACAGCAGACAGCAGGCTTAGCAGAATGCTGAAAAACCCCACTCACCCTCCTCCCTACTTCTCCAACAGCCCAGCCACCCCAGGGCCTTTGCACTGCCTGTGCCCAGTGCTCCCAGCACCTAGCCCCACCTGTACTTGTGAGATCTTAAGGATATCAGCATCTAAAAAGCAAGGTCATTCTTCCGTCCAGATTTGATGTTGGTGATCATCCTAGCTCACAGCCAAGAAGTTTGAATGTTGTTGCTAAATTTATTGCTGAGAATGTTCTATTCTTCTGGTAGTTTGCTTGTTATCCATTGCATGAGATTCTTCAATGGTAACTTTATATAAAGGTCTATAGACACATTACAGTAGACATTTGTCACCTGGTTACCCAAAGCCCCTTTCCTCTTGGAGCTGATATTCTAGGGCTGGTAGGCAAACAGGAAAAAGGAGACCCGGGGCAGGGTAGGGTGTCACTTCACATGCTGGGGCTGAGGAGCCACTCCTGAATGGACGCTCCTATGAGGTCCTATGAGCTGCAGGGGCAAGACACACACAGCTCTGGGACAAAGGTCAGGGGCCCAGTGTGACCAGCCAGGGAGGTGGAAACAGGACCCTGCAAGACCAGCCTTGGTTCAGAGTTAGGAAGCCCCCACAGTGTCAGGAGACCATTCTGGCTGCTGTGTGCATAGCTTTCAGTAGCCAGGGTGGAGAAAGGGAGGACAAGGCCCTAGGGACAAGGGGGCTCCAAGTGGGCTGGGAGGGCAGCTTCCTGGGCCCCAGCCTCACCTGGGGAATGTGTGGGTGCAGCCTGCTACGCAAGGCCACATCTTGCAGAAGGCTGTACATGCTGCATCCGGGCAGGGGACACACAAGCTCCAGGCTTCTAGGTGACTCTGTGAGCTGCCCCACACCCCACCAACAATCTTGGAGGCTTAAGGTGAAACATTATATACAGGGAAGACACCAGCAGTTAGTACTTGGGGTTTCTAGGATGGAGGGTGACTTTGGTGACAGGTGTCACAGCCAGCACCCACCGCCCTCACCCCTGCAGTGCTGCCTCCTGCCTTGTTGGGTCCATCCTGCCTAACTTCAGTTTATTTTGGGAAGGTGTGTGTGGGGACACACTGGCTTCTTAAAGTCTCCCACTCACTGCTACTGCTCCCCCTCCACCAGCCTCTGCTGCAGCCCTGCAGGGGCCCAGCACTGCTCCTCACACAAGCTGAGCCAGACCTGGCCAGGGTCTTTACCCCATACCCAGGTAGCCCCTGCCTCCTTTCCAGCCCGACATGTCCAAGTCTAAACATGAGGCCAAGTAAATAAGCCGGACAGTTTTGTCTTCTCCACATTATTGGCAGGCAGTCTGGATGTGACCTGCACCTCTGACTGCAAAGCCAGATTCACAGCACCTTTGGAGCTGAATCAACACTGTGAATGGCCAATGGGAACAGGACAAAGAACAGTGTGAAATTTCACCAGAAACCATAAAGATGAACTTTACGATATAACAAGTGGATATAGTGCAATGTGGGTTCTACACAGGGAATAATCCAATCCTTGAAGTTTCTGAACAGTTCCTTCTTCTCAAAGTGCCAGTAAATTCCTTGTTTGGATCTTACACAGCTACCCAACATTTCTAAAACTGGAATGCCCAGAGTTTAAGGACCAGCCAGGCACACGAATCTGTGGACAAGTAGGACCAGAGACCAGCAGGTCCTCTGGTTTCTGGCTGACAGCCACTGCCCCCTCCCCTGTTCCTCCTCTAGGACACTCCATGCCAGACAATCCTTGGGTGGTCAGCTGCCTTCACTTTCCAAAGTCAGGTGGGAAAATCCTGATTAAAAGATACTGTGATCCACAGGAGGGAGAACACCTCATGTGGGCAAAGCCTGCTGATGTACCCCAGAGGCAAAGTTGCAGCCAGGTGGACACGGCATCTCAAAGCAGGGCTGAAGGCAGCACGGCTCTGCCACTTGTCCCTGGTCACAAAGCTCACACATTCTAGCCCAACACTAGGAGCACCTGGGAACACACAGGCAGCCACTCGCAGCACAGTGAGCAACTGCACCCTCTCAGAGGCTTCCTCTCCATAGCTCAAACACCAGGCCACAGCTCCCACCCAGCCTGTGCAGGAGCTGAGCCCTTCTGCACACAGCTGACAGAAGAGCACACAGTGTGACCTGCATTTATTAGGTCATCAAATCTGAAATGTCAATTTCGAATAAAAAGTGTAGTGCTTCTCCAAGAAGCAATGCAACTGATCACAGTATGTACCTAAACTCCTGGCACCATGCTGCCGTCTTAATAGAAGATCGTTTACGCCAGCAGCAATGAAGCCTGGAGAATGAGTGGTAGTGAAATCTCAAAAAGCATTTTCCACAGCCTTTTGAGAATTGCATGTTTTCCCTTGCAAGAAGTGGTCCAAGGCCTGGAAGGAATAATAGTCAGGTGGTGTGAGGTCTGGTAAATACAGCAGATGACAAGAGTTTCCACATTCAGATCCTACAGTGTGAGCAGGACTGTTTGTGTGACACGTGGTTGAGTACTGTCTTGGAAGAGGAGTGGCCTCTATCGACACCACTCATCCTCATCATTTCATACAGCTGGTTGCAGGAGACATCTGCTATACAGACTGACCAGGTCTCATGAGGCTGCAGTGAATTACACTGGCACTGGACCACACAGGCTTCTGATAAATATTCAGTTTGGGGCTGTGTTTCAGCATTTCACCTTCATCCAGCCGTTATGCCAAACGCTTGCAATTGTTATCAAGAATCCACTTTTCATCATACACAGTAATGAGGTGTAGAAATGGTTCACTTTTATGTCATGACAGCAAAGAAAGACAAGCTTCAAAATGATTTCTCTACTGATGCTCTTGTTTAATTCACGTGGACCCATCTAACCAGGGTCCTTACCTGCTGATTTGTTTCAAATGGTCCAGTCCTGTTGGAATAATAACATCAGACCTTGCTGCTAATTCAGCAAGTTGAGATGGATTTGCTTCCACTACAGCTTCCAGCTCATCATCATCCACCTTGGTCTCAGGTTGCCCATGTGGCTCATTTTCAAACTTAAAATCACCAGAACAAAACTCAAACCACTGACACACTAGGTGTTCATTGGCTACGTCCTTCCTAAATGCTTCATCGATGTTTTGAGCTGTCTGTGCTGCATTAGTTCTACAACGGCACTTATATTAAAAAATAACACAAATTTGCTCTAAAACAAAATTTTAAAGATAAAGTACAAGCCAAAATGTGCCTTTGAAAGAATGAAGATGTATCTTCACGTACACAAAATGAACCAAAACAAAAAAACAAGTGTCAGAGTGACATGTCAGAGAATTCAACTGTCCAACTTAGTACTTAAATAAATCAGACATTGCACACTTAATGACCTAATAAAAACAAAACCATTCAGAGATACTCATTTATCAAGTCCACTGGTCTTCAGTTGTTACTTCTTGTGTTAATTTTTTTGGTTACAGCTGGGTGCAAATGAATCTATAGGCTTCACCTGGTCAATTTTCTTGTGTGTCATGGTCACATTGGACCTATACACCTGGCCTTCCAAACAGGAGACCCCGAAATGCTGCAGATAATCAGAGCACCACATGCCACACACACGCCCAGAGGTGTGGGGATGTGCTTATCACTAGTTAGCCGCAGGCTAACTCCTCAGCCCCTCCTTGTGTCAGTGTGTGGCACAGGCCAATTCACCAGCAATTCACCAGCCACATACTTCATGGCTTCTGGAGAAGGCAAAACTGCTCAGGACACTCTACAGTAGAAGATTCTGCCACAGCTAGCTACCCCAAGGCCCACTCGAACCCTGTATTCTACCTGTACATAAGTAAAAAATCATGAGTGAGGGGCGGTGCCTGTGGCTCAGTGGGTAAGGTGCTGCCCCCATATACCAAGGGTGGCGGGTTTAAACCCAACCCCAGCCAAACTGCAACAACAACAACAACAAAAAATAGCTGGGCAATGTGGCGGGAGCCTGTAGTCCCAGCTACTTGGGAGGCTGAGGCAAGAGAATTGCCTAAGCCCAGGAGTTGGAGGTTGCTGTGAGCTGTGACACCACAGCTCTACAGAGGGTGACAAAGTGAAACTGTTTCTTAAAAAAAAAAAAAAATCATGAGTGAGGATGGCATTCCAAAATTAAGGCAGAATATGTAAGACAGGCAGGTCACACGTCCAAGTACCTGTAGTTCCCACTGAAGCTCTCGGACCTTTACTTGGGAGCTCACACCCAAGTCCTCATGGTGATGCCTACCACCATGAAGACCCACTGCATGCCTCCTGCAAGGGTGAGGGACATGGAAGGAGCAAGGGTAAGCTGACATCCAGAACACCAGGACGTGTCATTGCCATGCAGGGAGTAGTTACGGAAGGCCATCCTCCTAGTCTGTGGTACTGAAAGACACACACTGCATGCCTGGCTGCACTGACGCCACTCCTTGGCCTCAGCACGCCACTGTCATTCCCACATTCTATTAGCGGGCACTGTAGAGCATCCTTCTTAACTGTCCTAAATTGCACAAAGGCACTAAAGTCCCTGAAAGTACAGAAGCCACTCAAGACTGGACACCTGCAGCTATCTCCAGCCACGGGCTCACAGACAGTGGGAACATCTTTGAGCTAAGTGGGCGGCACTGAGGTGCGCTGCAGTATTCCCTCTATTTTTGATATGTTAGGAATTTTCATGAGTTAAAAAAACCTTCAGGCTATTCCAATTCAGCTTAAAATTAAAATCATGTACTGGCTAGCTTGAAAAATTCTATTTCGTTGACAAAAAAGAGACTAGTTTATGAAACGCTGAAGTGCCACGACTCTAGAAAACAGATGACAGATTTCAAACTAAACACACACAAGTACACAGACACACACAACAGAAAAGATCAATGCTGTCAGAGTGGGGACTGAGTAAATCGAAACACGAAGTTGCAAGAAATGGTTTCCTGCTATCCTCCAATTCAATACCAACTTTTTAATAAAAAATGTGTTAGTAATTCTTTGTTCTTATTAAAGAAAAAAGAGCTTTCATATGACCATTCTGAGAAAAACATGAAAACTTTTACTATCAAATTAATAGGAAGCAAAAGCAATCTATCCTTCATTTCTCAGGAGATAGTTCTGGGGTAGGGGAGGGGGATGTGCCTCAATGGTATAAAGAATTACAGAATTAAACATAATGGAAAACCAGAAAGCAGGCTATGATTTTATACAGGATTTCAAATGACTAATGCTGACTACAATTTACAAATAATCAGAAAAAGTAATACATGTATCTGAAATAAAAACATACCTGTTGTAAAAAGTAACATGCGTGTCTCAGAATAAAACATGTCAACAAAGCAAAAATGATTGAAGGCTGATGACAACAGGCAGCTGCGTCGGGCGGGGGTCTGCCAGGCACGCACACCATACGAGGTCCTACTGTGTATTATTCAGCGTCTTCCATCGGCAGGGAGGCAGCCAGACCCTCCATTCGTGACACTATCAGTGAGGTCTTTGTTCACACTGAGACTCAACAATACCAACCCAGAAGGGAACCCATTCCACTGTCCCAAAGATGCCATTGTCTTTATCATAAAATATGTTAAGATACTTTCTCGAACCCTTGGTTCCTCAACTCTCTAAAATTAATAACATACAGAAATAAGAAAATAAAGACATTATATTGCCTTAGAAAAACTGTCCTCAACATAATTTTGTTTACATGTTTTCATATCACATCTTGGCTGGATAGAAGATCTCGGCCTTCTTGAGGCATCAGTGGACTCAGTGTGCAGTTTTCAAGCACACAAGGCCACCGGTCTTCAGTCACACGCCATGGAGACTTTGGTCCCAAACAATGTTCATCTTTTCTAGAACCTGGAAAGCCATATTCAAATAGCAAAAAGTGTTAGTTCCCACTTGCTTTGTAATAATCCCTATGCTTCAGACAGATCCAAACCAGGGGTTATTCCTCATGACGTTGTGCTGTCAGGAACACAGAGTACCAGAATATTCTCAATTTCTTTATTTCAAGGCACTTTCCACCAGAAAGCATAAAAGGAAATAAACTATTCTGTATAAACACAACAGTAACATATAAAACGAGACGATGTAGAAAAACCAAATTATACTGAACATTCATTATCCCGAAGTGGCTTAATTTCGTTTGCTTGCTGCAAAAAGAAGACTGAAAACAGGAGAAGTATGAAAAGTGCTTCCTCAGAAGACCTCCAGCTACCAAGAGATCATGGGAGAAGTGCAGCGTCTCAAACACAGGCAAAGTAAACAAGAGCCCTGAAGTCTCCAGTTGCACAGCCTCTACCCTGCGCTGGGTCTCAGCATTGGTTCATCAAGCTACTCACCGCCTGAACTGGCAAATGAAACACCAACACTGTTTCACAACCATCTAACACTTAGTGCACCGACGGCCCCTGAAGACAAGGCATCCCGTCACTACACATCTCATACCCTGGAGATGGAGAATGTGTCAAATTGATTATATATTAATTGTGCATGTAAATGATCTTATATACACTAGTAATACAATTAGGAATATGCTGAATTATCTGGTGCTGTTCAAAAAATGTGGTTTTATTTCTATCTTTCTCCTAATATTTTTCTTCTAGCATCAGCTATGCTTAACCTATTAATTACCTAAAAATTAAAACTCCCTTTCCCTCTATTTTTCTCTTCAAACCTCAGACAAAATAATCCCGAAGATGTGTGCAGAGACAGCAGGACTCGGACACACCACTCCAAGGGCTCAGGAAGGGGCCATCTTCCAGCACTCGATCCTCATAAAACCAAAGGGGCAGCCTGAAGGGTCGGGTTGGAGGCCAGAGTGATTTCACAAGGACTGTAGCAGTTTACCTCTGTGTCTCTCACTAACTCACAGAGGGCATCTAGGGGAAAGGAAATCCTGCCAGAAGTTCCTCCCACTGAACCACACCAGGCCTCAGTGAGGAGGAGGACACTTCTCTAGCTAGAAGGACAGAGCCACAGACACTAGGTGACCAACATTCAAGGGGCACAAGAGTTAGAGGAGGATGGCCTCACCCCAGTCTGGCCTGGCTGGTGGGCTTTCCCTTGCTACTCAGTAAGTACAGCAGCTCCCCACCTCAGCTGCCAGCAGTGGGAGATGCAGTGGGCCCGCTACCTCCCCACAGGCCTCACTCAGGGGTCAGCAGTTCTGTGCCCTCGCACAAAACCTACTCTCAGCGCTGCTGCACCTGCAGCCCACTGCGACAGATCCAAACACATCTGCACTGAGCTACGCACCACACACTCACTGCCAACTGCACTGACCTGCATAAATCCCACGCCACGCCGAGCTAGCCCTTCCTACCACCAGGACAAGGAACAAGGCTGTGAGCAAACAGAAGAGGGACACTTGCAGAGGAGGCAGACAACAAAAAAGAGAAACCACTCCGCTCACCAGGCTCTGGGCTCCATCCTCTGCCAACAGCCTCGTGCCCCCAAGCAACCCTGCCAGTGGAGGGCTGCCCCCCAGCACACAGACAGGGCCAAGGCATCTTTCTAGCTCCAGGTGCAAAAGCATGCCACTACCATCATCACAGGAGAAAGTACAGTCCAAACCAAAAGGCCATTTGAAGTGATGAACACTGTTTCGAAGTCATTTTGGTCATTCTTGAAATCGAAGAGAAACCTTTATTTTCAAACAAAACTGCCTAGCAGAGAAAGGTCACTGATCCACTGTGAAGGGGTCTCTCACCATGCACAGCACCAAATGTATACTTAAAAAAATTAAAAATCACATAGCCCCACCCCTCACGCATTTCCCCAAGTCACACAACCCACACCAAAAAAGGAAAAACAAATCAAATGCAATACCCTCACACACATTTCAAAGGAGTTATTAAGATTTACAAATTTATATATTCTTTCCTATGAAAAACAAAAAACCAAGGGTAGAGAAAAACTTGTAGAAGCAGCACGACAAGGCTCAGGAGAAGGGGATGACATACTGTATGCCTACAGCCCGCAGAAGGCAAGATCATGACCTGCTCCTTCACGCATTTTGAATGGGAGGCTGGAGTCTAAGCAACGCCCCGACAGCACAGTGCTCCACGGCAAACAAACCCTTCAGCTGCCAAAGGTACCGAGAGCACTGGAAAGGCGAATGGCTGCTTGTCAGATGCTTGCGAATGTACCACGGTGCAGAGTCTACGCCACACTTCCAGAGAGACAGTGTGTTTCACTGTGAGCTTTCCAGAGCTTAAAAAGGCCATTTTTTCCCTTTAAAAAAGGTGCTGGGTCAAAAAAAAGGTATAAGGGGGAAAAAAAGAATATTCTACTGCAGTAAAAATGTGGTCGCAGATAGAGCCAGTGAGTCCTGTGCAAGGCCACACACAGACTCTACTTGGGCTCCTCGATCACACCCTTGCTGAGGTCTGTCATTTTGGGATATTTTACTTTCTTCTGGTCCAGCTCATTCTGAGCCCAAAGTAGTAGTTTTAGTAATTTTGCCAGCTTGGGTGTTGACTCTCGATTTTCATAATCTAGGACAGCTTGATTAACTTCACTCCACACCTAGAAAATAAACACATCCGATAAAAATAACCACACACAGAGAACACCAGCTAAAGAGTCTGTTAATAAATGTATTTTATACCATTTTTACACAAGAAGATTATTTATTTAAACAAACATTAAGCCCTTAACTGTGAGGCACTATCAGGTGTTAAACACACAAGCCTGGCTGAGGGGAGCTTACAGGCTGGAGGGCAAATCCATGGGCATCAATGGCGGTTAAGTGAGAGTGAGGCTCTCATGCCAGGGACTGCAGGAGAGAAAAGGCCAGTGCAGCAGGCAATACAAGCCCCTCCCAATAAGCCCCAAGAAAACATCTCAAGCGGACTTTCAAGGATGGGCAGTGCTGCCAGTACAGGGCAAGATAGAGCCCCAGAAGAGGAGCCAGCCAGGACTGGAAGCAGGGGAAAGAGAGATCTGGGCCTGGGAAGCCATAAACTAGAATGTTGGGGAAGACACTAAAGTAGCAGCATGAGAAACATTTTAGAATAAGGGATTTTAAATTAAAAATACTTAGGGCGGCGCCTGTGGCTCAGTGAGTAGGGCGCCGGCCCCATATGCCGAGGGTGGCGGGTTCAAACCCAGCCCCGGCCAAATTGCAACAAAAAATAGCCGGGCGTTGTGGCAGGCGCCTGTAGTCCCAGCTGCTCGGGAGGCTGAGGCAAGAGAATCATGTAAGCCCAAGAGTTAGAGGTTGCTGTGAGCTGTGTGATGCCACGGCACTCTACCTGAGGGCGGTATGTGAGACTCTGTCTCTACAAAAAAAAAAAAAAAATTAAAAATACTTAGGACAACTGTTTCTAAGAGTCTCCAAATAAACTGGAAGAAGATTAAGTAACAAAAATCAGCAAAGGGGGTTGAATATTCTAGCCCCTCAAAACTCTACTGCTCCTAGTTCGATAAGATAAAAAGACGAAAACTTAGGGAAGAACCACTAACACACCATAGTATCCAGTGCCCAGATGTCAGTGCTCTTACCACAAAGCAGCACAAGCACCACGTCTGTGAGCCCCTCTGTGCACACATGGAGGGGGGGACGGCCCCGCACTCTACCTTCTGCCTTTGCATCATATGAAGGAGGTCTCCGAAGGGCGACTCCTCAGGGCTGTCGAAGGCCAGCAGGGCCAGCGTGCGTTCCATCTCTGTCAGGCACTCCCTGCTCTCCTCGCCCTGCTCCGCCAGCTGCGTCTGCGCAAACTCCAGTGCTGCCTCTGTCTCACGTTGGCGGATCAGCTCTATCAAATGCTGTTGCTGGTCCGTGGCAAAGACAGACAGGCTTAACTCACACATCCCAGCCATTGACAGTGACCTGGAACTTGGTCTTAGTTAAAGTGGGGCTCAGAAAGATGTTTCAACATCTATAAGTTATTAAATATGCATTTTATAAGCAAAAAACAGCTTCCAAAATACATAAAATAGATTATTTACTCAAATCCCTTCCCCACAAAAAAACAATAGTTTATTAATTTGAATCAGCCTAGTTACTTCTGAATCACTTCAAATATCCCAAAACCAGACTACCTAAAACTTACCTGCAAATGGAAGTAAAGGTACCGGTTTGTGTCCAAGAGCTCTGGGTGGAGGCTGTTGATCAGCGCGATGGCCTCCTGGATCTGACCTTT
Source organism: Nycticebus coucang (assembly GCF_027406575.1). Taxonomy (NCBI): domain Eukaryota; kingdom Metazoa; phylum Chordata; class Mammalia; order Primates; family Lorisidae; genus Nycticebus; species Nycticebus coucang. The sequence continues at coordinate 66,603,213 of NC_069800.1, read as the reverse complement.
CAGTATCATCTCCCGGATCTTGATCCTCTCGTCAAGTGTTTCTAGATCCACACTGGGTTCAATCCCAGATTCCATTCGAAACTTCTCTGCTGCTTCCTTAAAACCTTCTGAAAATGAATACCATCTTCACTGCTAGGAAAGTTAGCAAAGAATTAACGCAAAGACTTTCTATCTCTAGAAAGGCCGGCTGCCTAGATTGTATCACAGGGACCACACCTTCTTAGGACTTGGTATTAATAATAGCTTTGTGATTTACATGTTATACCCTCAAAATACAGAAAACGAGAACTTCAGTATACCTCACTCTTTTCCACCAGACACAAAACTGTATTCCATCAGTTGAAGAGGTGAGAATGGCTGCCAGCCTACTGTGCTGCTGTGGGCTCCTCTGAGGGCCAGATGCTGAGAGCGATGCTACTGCCAGGTGAGCCAGACATGCTGGCTCCTCACCCCCAGTGTGGCTGCGCCTCAAGTGGGGGGGGGCTTTACCTGTGCTGACTGCTCAGTGTCAGCCTGCAATTACTTCCCACATCAAAGCCAGGTGTATGCTTCTCCCTTCCACAACTATAGGCCTAGATTTCCTCATCACCTTCAAAAAACTTTTTAACAGAGATGAATGTGGGTGGAAGGGGAAACTGACTATCAGGAGGGAGACCAACTTTTCATTTTATGCCTTTTGAAAACATCTGGATTTTCTTACCATACACAGCCCTCTCCTCCTCCTCCCCTATGTCAAGAAGGGTTTGCGTACCCCCTCCTGAGTGGGGCGCACTTCTAAGAACAGGCAGGAATACTTTACCAGACTGGCCAGGAGAGTACAATTGTCTGGGCTTCAAAGGTACTTTAGAATAATCTTAATTATTTGGATTATCTAGCTATACAACTGTCAAAGGAACTGGTTTTGGCGATGATCGCCTCCTCTCCAGAAAAGGTATCTTTAACACAAGAGCTTACAAATTTGTCAAATTAGCATGTGCTTTTATAATGTCTAAACACAACTTTACCACCAAGCTTTAGTGGTCAAGTGCTATTCGTTTAGACAAAAAAGGAGAATTATGTTTAAGCAGTAGCATCATTACTCAAGCCATTACCTGTGACCAGGTAGTTCATGATGAGACGATTCATGTCTGCTCGCTGGACATGTAAGTTATTAAGCTTCTCCATCCACTCATCTTTTGTGATTTCATCGGGTTTTTCTGCATAACTCATTCTGATTTATTTCTAAAGGAAAAAAATAATAGCTGATGGAAGTATTCAGATTCTCCACTGGAGAGTTATCTCCAGATAACGGAAAATGTGAAAGTTACCTACCTAAATGTTCATTCAGCAGTAGCATGAACAAAGGAACTGTGGCATACAGATCCCAAACCCTTAGGCAGACAGATGTGCTTTAGAATTCAAAAGGTTTCAGACTGTATAAAGATTATATGGCACAATATAATAGCCTTTACTGGGGTCTGAGGCAGCACCACATAATCAAACACTGTGTGAGATGTGTGAGTATTCATACTAAGTAGAACAGAGACTATTAAACTTTACTAGTTAAGATACTGCTACCAAGTATGTTGGACACAAAATAAAAAACTTTTGGTCTCAGAAATACCTGTGTTTTAGCATATGATCACATATGTACACAACAGAATTTGTGAAAGTAAATGAACCCACATAATCACACTGTTTCATCCACAAACAATACTGAATGGAAAAAACAAGCTGCAGCACAGGCCACATGCTTTAAGTTATAAACAGAACTGAAAAAACCATTTCATGTTGTTTTTTTTTTCCTTTTTGAGACAGTTTCACTATGTTGACCTCGTTAGAGTACTGTAGCGTCACAGCTCACAGCAATCTCAAACTCTTGGGCTTAAGCGATTCTCCTGCATCAGCCTCCCAAGTAGCTGGGACTACAGGTACCAGCCACAACACCCGGCTATTTTTTGGTTGCAGTTGTTCTTGTTGATTGGCAGGCCTGGGCTGGGTTTGAACCCGCCAGCTCCAGTTTATGTGGCTGGCGCCCTAGCCGCTGAGCTACAAGCAACAAACCCTTATTTTGTTTTTTTAAATAAGGTCAGGGGGTGGATATCTGTGGGAGGGGCAGATGGCTTGGGCCAGAGAGGCAGCTCTCCCAGCTCTGGAAACAATAGGAGGGTCCTGAAATGGGTGTTGAGTATACCACTGTCTACCTTGCTTTTATCCCTCATCCCTGACATATAACATCACAAAACAAGGTATGTACCAAACTGCTCCAATCAATTAAAAAATTAAGAGATGGTCCTGGTTTTCCCAGCTGCCAATGTGATGGATGTAACGTGCTGAACCCAAGTCTAATAAAGAGACAGCAGAGCAAGAGAGTATGGTGACAGACAAGACAGAGAAGGCACGGCCAGACCAAGATGCTCTGGCCAGAGTCAAAGGTTGCTGCTGGACTGAACATGAAGGGACCACACACACACACACACACACACACACACACACAAAGTGAAGAACTAAGGATGGTCAGAGGTTTCATTTGTGAGAGGCCTTGGGGTGTGGGGCCACAAATAAGGAAAGAGTGGGAGGGGAACAGGTTTGAGGAGCAGGGTGTGTGAGAGGACTACCAGACATGTAGCCGGGGCAGTCACACAGGCATCTGGATGACAGATCCTAAGTTCTGAGCTGGAAACATTAGCTACAGAAATATCCGGGGTGGGAGGGAGATATTTAAAGCCAAGAGTTCAGCAATGATCGCTCAGGGAAAGTGTACACAGGGAATGTGAAGGGGGCACATGAGTTTCTTGGAAATGCAGCAGGGATGCAAGCACCACCAGATACTTGCTGTGGACCAGCAGGTGCGTGTGCGTAAAACCAAGAGATGTCGTCAAACACCCATCGCCGGTAGCTACAGTCAAGTGCAAAGCTACAGTCAACTTCAAATCTTATGAAGACCAAACAGTCATTCACAAGAAGTAAAGGTGACCCAGGACCAGTCAGCAGACACTCCCTAGTGCCATTACCAGGCGGTGAGCGCCACGATCAAAAGTAACAACTTAGGAGAACTGGCTTATGCTGTTTCAAACTTCAGTAGTCAAACATGCAGCAGAAAAAATACCCTAAATTCTGAAGGCCACCACCACTTGCTTTCCATGCAACAATTTACGTCCTCACCAGTTTCTGCTCTAAAGCAGAAGATTCCTATTCAAAGACAAGCATCGTCCTCCTCTCGGGGACGAACGTCTGGAGTTTCCCTAACTACCGCGATTCCACTCGGCCACCTCTGACGCTAGAGTTCGCTTCACACGCGTCCCTTTCGAGGCTAAGAATCCAACCAACGCCAAGGCACAAGACCCGAGGCGCCAGCTCGGCTTGACTCGAGAATCCACGGGGCGCCGCCGCCACCCCGGGAGACCACGAGCGGAAACTCCAACACCTGCTCACACCTTTGACCCTCAGCACCCCGCAGGGTGGGCCCGCCTGGGGCTGTCCTCTTGGGCGGGGCGCACTCTGGAGCCGCTAAAGTGTCCGCCCGGCTCCTCGCCCCGGCCCCCACCGCCCGGCCCGGCCGCCTGGGCCCGCAGCGGCCATCTTACCGTGCGGATCCCGCCTCCCGCGCTGCGCGGACTGGGCGGTGGCGGCTCCGCGGCCGCTCCCGGAGCAGGGAGGAGCGGCGGTGGCGACGGGGACGCCCGGTTGGAAGTAGGCGGTGGCGGAGGCCGCGGCGGAAGCGGGGGCGGGGAGCAGGAGGGCAGACACACGGGCTGCCGCCCCCTCAGCACCTCTCGCGAGATTGTGAGATCGCAAGCTGACAAGCCAATGAACCTGTCCCGGGAGGGCTGGGCGGGTGTGCGGGCTACCGGAAGTTCGGAATTCCACTTCCGTCCCTGCGCGTAGCTCCCTCCGCGGCGCGCTCGTTCTACGGGTGGCGCGAGAGTCAAAAGGCGTCAGTCTCTTCTGGGTAAGATGGCCGCCGCGGAGGCGTAGGAGAGTGGAATCTTCGTGCCGGGATCGCGACGTCAGGACTGAATTTCGGAGGCGAAGGTCCCAGGTCTTTTCTCGTTTGTGTGAGACCAGAGTTGCTGGGGTGGGGCGGGCAAAAGGCGCCGGGTGCCCGTGGCCGCCCCTGAGACGAGGCGGGAGTCTCCTTCCTAGAGGCGGCCTGTCGAGGCTCGCGTCCCTGAGGCCCAGGGAGAGGCCGGGGCCGGGCGGGCGGGACCTCGCCTTTCCTTTTGTGGAAGGGACTTCCAGGGGCTTACTCCGTGAGGGTTAGGGGCGCGTCCTCACTCGACGCCAGCTGGGAAATCGGAGGGGCCGCCCTCCGCGCGCCTCCGGGACGCGACCCCGGGAGCGTGGGCAGCACCGAGGGGCCGCCGGCCGTGGGCTGGGTCGGTGGCACGCGGTGGACCCTGAGAGCGGCTCGGCGGGCACAAATGGACATTTGCGTGTTTCTTTGTTTATGTTGTCTACTCAGGATTAATGCAAACACCTATTTTCTCTGGTTCTTGTGAGACCTCTGCAGGGTCTGGATTCTACGTTGCTGGGGAGTAACGCTGAAAGATTGGATAGTTGATGGAGCTTTAGGAAGAAGTGATAGAGTCGGGGTGGGGGGTTTCATTGGGTGTGAAACTCACAGAACGGCTTTCTGAAAGTCAAGGGTGAGATGGTTTCCTCTGGTTGATTAAAGGTGAATCGAACAGTGTGAAGGCAGCGTCGGACTTTTCCTCACAGAAAGCAAGTCCAGGCGGGCAAGTAGGTTGCACGGTGACGACTGGATGCGGACATTTTCTCATAATGGGAAGAGCAAAATCCGCAGGACCAAAGTTTGACACACATCTGCTTTAACAGTCAGATGCAGCACACGCCCTTAATTCCTTCCCGTTTACAACTACTTAATCCTACGGGGAAGCAGTTTTTAGATGTCAACGAAAAAGTGTGCAAGGGGACACAGGAGCAAGGCTCGAGCGCTAGGCCCTAATGAGCGAGCGTTTCAGTCCGGAGAGACTTCATTGGTCCCGGGTCAGTGCCCCTCCTCCGCAGTCAACCAGTCCCCTGGTCTACTTGCTCCATCCCCTTGATCCAGTCTGGAAATTGCCTCCTTTCTGTTATTTCCCGGCCTCTTCGGCCATAATATGGAGGTCATCCGCTTGGCTTTTTGGATTGCCAGGATGTTCTCCTAACTCATGCCCTCCCAGAGGTCCTGCCAGCTCCTCTCTGAAACCCACACAGCAGACAGGGTGATCCCTCCCAAAGCCATTTCTTGTTACCTCTTTTCTCCTCTTAATACACTTTGGGGACTCCCCAGTTGTCTATGTGAAGTTAGCATAGTGAAGTCACCATTCCTGAAGGGACCCTCTGCCCCAGCCATCCCACTGTGTCACCACACTCTTACCTCTTGGCTCTCACAAGCTGGGTCCTGTGTGTAAAAGACTTGCCTGGGCTACCTCGTCACCTACTCAACAGAGGTGTGGCCTTGTTGGGGAAATCTTCCCTAAACAAAGTTGGATTGAGTGCCTCTCCTGTATGCTTACAAGGTATCTAGAGTTGTCCCTTTGTAGCTCTCAGTACACTCTTCCAAGTTGGTGATGCCTGATAAGATGGCATGATTCATTAAAAGTGTAAGCTTCACGAGGGCTAGGACATGCCTGATTAGTACAAGTTTGATAAATACTTGCTGAGCAGATGAGAGAATGAGTGAATGATAAGACCTTAGCTAAAAGCAGTAATAGCAAAAATAGAAAAGGGCAGATTGTCAAGAGGGAAAGAGCAGTCCTTGGTGACTGATAAGTTTGTAGGAGCTAAGGGAGGTGAGTCCAGAATGAGCTCAGGTGTCTGCCTGCCTGATTAACTGGTGACATCACTGGGGATGATCCTAACAAAGATGCAGCAGAGGAAGGGAAAGGTGGTGGCTACATTGTGTGCCCTGCTGAACTGAGGTGCCTGTCGGTGCACCTGTGGCTTAAGGGAAGATGAAGGCTGAAATGAAGAGTTGATTGATGCAATCTGTTCAGAGAAAGGATGGAGAGGTGATGGAGGTGGATTAAGTTTGACACCATTTGACAGTTAACTGACGGAGCAAGAAGTTGAGAGACATGGTGGGAGTGGAAACATTGAGTTGTGGTGAGACAGCTAGTGTATCTAAGGCTTTCAGAAGCAAGTAGAGCCACACAGCCAACGTGCAGAGAAGTGAGCAGTGAGCGAGATTCCACCAGACCCTGAAGCAACAAGCGAGGTGGCTGAGGAATGGTAGGGAGTGTCAAGTGGAATATCCAGGCTCCCTGCTCTTGCCTTTGGGTTATTTTTCCCCCCATATTAATATGAGGATACAAACCATTAGGTTACAGTGTTTGTATTTGTTAGGTAAGGTCCCTGTTGTAGCTGTGCTCCTCACCCGGGAGTGGTGCCATATAACCTTACATCGTGCCTGTTTAGTGAGAGCACACTAAGTCCCTTAGGATTTGTAAGACAAGCCCATTGTCTGAATAGGGAACACCAGAGAAGAGCCTAGATTGGGGGGGGGGGGCAGAAGTCATGAGCTTGTTTTTTTCTTTTCTTTTTCTTTGCTTGGGTTATTTTTGAGATAGCCTCTGAAGCATCCAAATGGAGATGCCAGGGGAGCGAGTGAATGGATGGACCTAGATCCAGGCACAGATAAAGGTGACCACTGCTTGGTGGGCGTGAGGCTTCCCTGTGTAGGGAGGGAAGATGGAGGACAACCCAGCCAGAGCCCTGTAAACACCAGCATGCTGTGTCACCAAGGGTGTGGGGCAGTGACCAAGCTGACCAGTATTTCAGCTCGGGGGTTCATTAACTGGGGGTTCATCAAGCTTCCTGATAGGAAAAGGCTGAGCCTATGGATGAGGGAAGCCTCTGGCCTGACCTCACAGTTGGCCACAGGCAGCAGCCAGGTGCTCAGAGCTTCTGTCCTTCTGCAAGGGAGGGAAGTGGCTTTGAACTTGATAAGTTGTTTCTTTTTGAAAGAGTAACAGTTATTTAAAAGAGAGGTGCTAAAGGTATGTTAGTTTTAAAACATTAATGAGTTTTTACAAAGGGGAAAAACATTTTGAGAACAAAATAGAGTGCTTCCTGCCCAAATCGTAGAATGTTCAAAAACTGGGGTAACAGCCCTATTTTCACAAAGCTCCATTATTTCTGTGGATGTTTTTGTTTTATTCTCAAAACCCCAAAGCATAAAATCACCCCCCCCCCGCCATACTGGAGCCCTTTGGCTTTCAAAGAAATTTGTTAAAACCTAATTTTTCAGTATAATTTATAAACCCATTAGTTGTTGCTACTCAGAATCATTAACATAAGTAGATAGAAAATACTTAGACTTCAGTTTTCATAGACTTAGACTTAGTTTTTTATGGAACTTAAAAAAAAATTCTTTGGGAAGATGTTAGAAAGAGTAAAGATTTTTTTTTTTTTTTCTTTTTTTGAAACAGAGTCTTAACTCTGTTGCCTGGGCTAGAGTGCAGTGGTATCAGCCCAGCTCACAGCAACCTCAAACTTCTGGGCTCTAGTGATCCTCCTGCCTCAGCCCCCAGAGTAGCTGGGACTACAGGTGTCCACCATAGCACCCAGCTAATTTTTCTATTTTTAGTAGAAACAGGGTCTCACTCTCTTGCCCAAGCTGGTCTCCAACTCTTGAGCTGAAGCAATTCTCCTGCCTCAGCCTCTCAGAGTGCTAGTTACAGGCATGAGCCTATAACATGTGCCCAGTATGTTTTATTTACCTTTCTAGATTATACCACTAAATTAGAATTCACTGGATATCTTAACTTTGGTTGTGTAAGAGCAATATTTTTCTTGATTTTCTTCTATTTTTTATAGACTGCTGAGGTTAAGAGGTAAACTGTCTCCAAATACTGTTAATGGAAACAAATTGTGGGAGGTTATGCAGTCTTGCCCTTGCAGGCCAGTAGGAGAGTCTACACAGACACTGTTGTTTTGAGTAGCAATGTACTGTCTGTGTACTAGTTCATATTGAGTTTAATTATGCCCTTCAGACCTGGCTACCCAGGATTTGATAGGCATTTGCTAGCTTAGGATTTGACCTTTTGTTTTTATTTAAATGAACAAAAATATATAAATTATGTGTACAAGCATGTAACATGTCTGTGTCTTCTGGACTGTAGCCATGATGGAGTGTCTGGAAGGCAGGTGTGCTGGATGAGGTAATGCTGAGGCTGCTGTTGATTTTTTGTTTTTTACTTAAAACCCTTTTATTTTTTAAATGGTTTTCTGTTGGAAGGAGAGACTATTGTGTGTCTGATTTTTCATTTCTCTGCAAAACCATAAAAGGCAACATTCTAGACCTCCCACCTCTTTAGTCAGATTTGTGTGAAACTTAAAGATTCTGGCATTGGAAGGGTAATTTATGGGTATAGATTTTGCTGAAATTTAGATTAAAACTAAAGTTCCCATTTGGGTATCCTTTGGAAACTGCTAATAGCTCAGCCTCTGGTATTTCCTTCGAAGATGTTCTTTTTTCAATTATACCATTTTCTTTTTGAGAAACAGGTAAGAACTGTAATTGATTTACATAGTATTTCTATTCTGGACAGACTCTAATTCTGCAAGGTTAGTATTTAAAAAAGTTTTTTTTTTTTTTTTTAATTCAAAAAATCTTTAACTTTTAAAGCATTTTCATTTAAGAAAAAATATCTTAGGGGCGCCGGCCCCATCTGCCAGAAGTGGCAGGTTCAGACTTGGCTCCGGCCAAAAGCTGCAAAATAAATAAATAAAATTAAAAAATATCTTAAACTGTATTCTAGCCTCCCTCTCTCCCCTAAGGCCCTACGCCCTAGGCCCTGGAGGGCTCTAGGCTGGAGGGGGTGGTGGGGGAGGAGACTGACACATCTCTTCATCTTCCTCATGCTTACCAGCAAGTTGGTACTCGGCTTGCGAGTTTGTTTTCCCCTTTTTCTGTTATATATTATTATATATTTTGTGGTATTACCCTATAAGCGTAAGTGACCTATTTGGGCATCACTGGTTTACTCTTAAACTGTTTTTCTGTCAAAATCTGTGAAAGGCATTAGTTTTTGGCTTTCTTATTTGATGTGTTCCTCTAAAAGTGGTTAAGAGATAAAACGAATCAGATCAGAAATATAGTTTTAATGCTTTGTATAAAGTAAAATATTTCTTCTGAGATTGGCTTTACTTTTCATTGAACTCAAAGGGAAACTTAAAGACGTCTGAATGTAACAAACATTCTCAGAGGCAGGAGTAATACATATAGTTCTGTATTGTGTGAGTGATTATTTAGATAAAACAACGAATTTTATTATTGTAGGGGATATAGCTCATTCTTTGTCTAAAGAGCTCTGGGAAATGGTAAGACTGAGAATAATATAGAGTCAGTGCCCTATCTCATGCAGGTGTTTCTGCCCCATTTTTGTGTATTGGTATGTACTGTCATAGGCTTGGAGCTTTGTCTGGAGTAACTTAGGCTCAAGTGACCAAACAGCCATCCTTTGTTACTTTTCTCATTACTATAAAAGTTAGTTGTAGCATACGTTGATAATGTGTTCAGCTGAAACATAGGTTGATAATGTTCAAATGATAAGACCCTATTCTTAATGCCAGCTACAAAAATTCAGCATGGATGAATTATTTGGTATAGCATTACTGGAAGTGACTCCCTTTTCCCAGCTTAGCGCTCTCCCCTTTCCCTATTTTAAATCCTTTGTCTAAAAGAAAATTGGTGTGAGTCTCATTTGCTACTTTGAACACCCCATCACACAACTGACTTCCTGTAAGTTTGGGGGGGTTGAAGCAGAAAGTTGAACTTCAGATCCTAAGTTTTTCCTTGAGTTGTTGTTGTTTGTTGGGCTTTCTGGCCTTTTTCCATCCTGCTGGTTGCCGGTGACCTTCCCACTGTCCTCTGGGCTCTGCTGTTGGCTGTCTCTGAACAGCGACAACTTCTTTCAGCCAGAGGTGTGGTGCAGTTGCCTTTCTCTTGGGGCTGCTCCTTAGCAGGTGTAGCATGTGCCCTGCTGGGGCCAAGGTCTAGTTACCCTTAGTAACCAAGACTAGTGCTTCACTCTGTGGTTTGGTGGTAATAGCCAATTTGATCTTGAAACCTTTCATCATTGGTAAGTTGATGTACTGTGCAAAATTTATCTGAAGTTAACTGTTAAATTAGTTGGCCGTATGCAATGTAAAAGTAATGAAAATCCACTTTCTCAAAAGACATGCATACGGTGGTTGAAGCTTTTGTTAGCAATAAGATGCTAGATTTATTTTTTTCTGGGAATCTACTTTCTGTCCCTGGAGAATGGGGCATTGTGTTTTATAATTAACCTTTTTGTTCCACAAGTAGTTGGGGCTGTGCTTCGGAGAATGCCAGGCACCTGGGCTTCAGGAACGTAGTGGGAAGCCAAAAAGGGGTCCCCGCTGTGACCGAGGGTCTTACCCTGCGGGGGGCATAGGGGTCGGGGGACTGGGCGGGACAGCTCAGAACGCAGAGGGAGGGTTTCCACCCCCGACCGCGCACATCTGCACCGTCTTTCCCCCCGCACTGCCTCCCCCTTTCTTCCTCCTCCTCTGCCCACGCTTGCTGCAGGCGGGTCTGAGTAGCCAGGAGGTGGAGCCCTGCTGCAGTCGCCGCTGCCTGTCCCAAGTTCTGGAAGAATCTTTGGGGGGCTCCCTCAGCGCTCGAGGCCTTGGCGGAGGCCGGGTGTCGCCAGCGCCCTCCTCTCTCCCACTGCGGCCTCCCCTCTGTGCCCTTCCCCCTTGTCCATCCCCCAGCCTTTTTCGAGGCCCTTGGGGGTGGGGCTGCACCTGAATTCCAAGAGAGGGCAAAGACCAAGGTGTCCAGCGAGGACTTCAGGGGTTCACGTTGTCCTAAGAGAATGTGCAGAATCTTCCCTTTCACGGGATTGCAGTTAAACCAAAATAAAACGGGCTTCCAGCTTGAGTATTTTTGTCATAGTACCTTCATTTGGGGATCACAGTTTTCTGCTCGGCACCTTGAGTCCAACGAAGGGGGTAAACACGGAAATCTCCTTTTGAAAGAATTGCTTAGTTTTTCAGATTCCACGTGTGTAAACTTCCCCTAAACTTTCTCCATGGGTGGGGGTAGCAGAAACTGGTGTCTACCCAGTAGTAGTTTTTCCCCAGGGACCACCTATTAAGCTTCCCTGTAGAGCACTCTAGGCCCTTTTCTGCTTTCCCAAAGACATCCTGTTGTAAATCGGTGCTACCTGTGGAGCTTTGTTTATGGATTGGGGATATTTAGGTAAGAATTTCTTTCTTTTTTTTTTTTTTTTTGAGACGGAGTCTCACTCTGTCACTCTTGATAAAGTGCTTTGGAGTCACAGCTCACAGCAACCTCAAACTCTTGGGCTTGAGCGATTCTCTTGCCTCAGCCTCCCAAGTAGCTGGGGACTACAGGCACCTGCCACAATGCCTGGCTATTTTTTAGTTGTAGTCGTTGTTTAGCTGGTCTGGGCTGGATTTGAACCCGCCAGCTTTGGTGTATGTGGCTGGCACTGAGTCTTTTTTTTTTTTTTTTCTTTAGATGTGGGCTCACTTTGTTGCCCGGGCTAGAGTGCAGAGTACTCATGAACACACCTCACTACAGTATAATAGTGGGCTCAAGTGATCCTCCCACTTCAGCCTCCCAGGAATGTACGATTTGTTCTGTAGAATTTGGGTTCACTCACAAGGCCACACTCAAAGATCCAGCAGATCCTCACTCCTGATTCTAGGACTAAGGGTTTGTGCCACCACACCTAGCTGATTTTATTTTTTGTAGAGCTGTCGTTTTGCTGTGTTACCCAAGCTATTCTTGAACTCCATGCCTCAAGCAATTCTGCCTCAGTCTCCCACAGTGCTGAGATTACAGGCCTGAACCATAGCCCTGGCCGGAAGTAAACTAGAAGGAAGTACTTTGGTAGTAAAGTAATAACAGTAACTTCCAAATTTACTGTTAAACATGAGGAGGGGGTGTGTAGCAATTTGTAGGAGTGACAGCAATTAAACTGAACTGGGACAGAGCACTGACATCAACTGTCACCTTTTAAGTAGAGGAGCCATGTCTCCAAAGCAGAGCCACTGTGGGGGTGGAGAGTGCACCCTGCCCAGTGGAGCCAGTGGCCATGGCTCCTGGAGAGTAGAATGGAAGGCAAGTTCCTTGGAGCCCCATGCCTTGCCTATCATAGAGCTCTGCAGTGAAGACAGGTGGGGTTCCCTGTATTTGACCATGTTTCTTTTCTGCCTTTCCTTTTGTCCACCTGTTTTCTAGTCTGGATTTACTTTTGCTTCCAAATGCCCCATTTCAAACTGCACACGACTGTTAAAATCTTACCTTCTGGCAGAAATAATTTGCTGCTTTTTTTTTTTAGGGACAGTCTCATTCTGTCACCCTTAGTAAAGTATGGCAGCATCACAGCTCACAGCAACATCTAACTCCTGGGCTTAGGCGATTCTCTTGCCTCAGCCTCCCGAGCAGCTGGGACAACAGGCACCCGCCACAACGCCCAGCTGTATTTTTGTTGCAGTTTGGCAGGGGCCGAACCGCCACCCTCCGTATATGGGGCTTGCGCCCTACTCACTGAGCCACAGGCGCCACCCCAGCTGCTGCTCTTTTTACCTCATTTAAAGATCTCAGCAGAAGAGGTTGGGCAGAGATTCCTCCATGCCAACTCCATTTAGAGAGAGTGCCTCCTTGTAGGGATGCCTCTCATGGTCCTCACCCCAACACGTAAGGCCCGTTTTAAGGACAGCTTGCCCGAGATCACACTGCTTGTTGAAGCTGGTCTTGGCCCATCTGTCTGGTTTCTAAACTTCGCACTACACAGTATCTGAGGGCAAAAGCCTCTCCTCAGCCTGAACGCACTGGAGTGCTGAACTTTCTCGCCATATTATGTTGGTGGACACACCAGTAGGAGCAAGCTGTGTTGTATTCCTTTAAAGAAAACTGACTTTCGCCTCAGAAACTGGCAGGCTTTGTTTGAGTAAGCCCCAGGTTCGTGAGTGGAAGCATCCCACAGGCCTCCTACGTTCTTTGCCAGGGGCTGACACTAAAGGCTGGAAGGCCCCAGCTTCAGGGAACGTGTGGCTCTTCACACAAGTGGAAGCACCTCGTGGTGACCACAGGGCCCAAGACAGCAGCCGCCCCACAACCCTGCTGTTTCCCGAGGTGTGTCACTAGTCAGTAAAGAGTGAACTGAAGAAAACCCAAGTGGAAGGCTCTCTACCCGCCAGACGTCACTTGCGGGCAAACTTCTCTGCCCCTACTCACTAGCTGTGAGGCTGGGGACGACAGAGGTTCTGGGCCGCCCGCCTCATTTCTGGCACCGAGAGGTGGGGGCGCCGCTCCCGGCCTGCGGGCCTTAAGGGGCCTGGAGTTTTGAGACATGCCGCCTGGAAGAGAAAAACTGGGCCTTCCCTTTACCCTCTTCCAAGAGCTTCCCCGCCCCACCGAGCCGGGCGGCAGTGAAGTCCTGGCTAAAGGGCAGTCCCTGGAGGCAGCACCCACCCCCCGCCTGCGCCCTGCGCGCGGTTTCTGGGAATGCAGCCGGAGGGACCGACCCAGCTTTCACCCATGGGATGAGGAAAACCAGGCGGGAAGCGGCCGTGAGCGGGTGAACCGTGCAGGCCCGGGGCACCGAGGAGGACGGCAGGCGCATGCGCATGCGCGCAGGTGCCGCTCTAGCCCCCGCGCCGTCTCGGTGGCTGCCTCGCCCTCGGATCGCCGCGCGGGGGCGCCGCTCTAGCCCCGCGGCGTCTTGGTGGCCGCCAGTCTGCTCCGCGGCGTTCGGTGGAGATGGCTGCGAGACCCTAGAGGCCTGCGGCCCGTGGTAAGTGGCGTCCCGGGCTGCCCGTGGAGGGGCCGGCCGCTGTTCGGGCCGCAGTGGCGGGCTAGCGAGCCCGGTGGGGCGGGGCGGGGCGGGGCGGGGCCGACGTCGGGGCCTGCGGGCCGTGGAGCCCGCGCGAGCCGCTCCCGCCGGGAAAATGGCGGCTCGTGCGGGCTGGGGCGGGCTATCGCGGCCGCTCGCACTGAGGAGGGCCGGGCCAGCCGGCGGGGTCGAGCTGCTGGCCCTCCGCGTCTGTGTGGGGTCCGGGGAGCTCGCGGAAAACCAGTATCGCCCTCTCGAAAGAGGCTGTATGCCTAGCCTCACGGCGATGGGTGTTAGGATTAGCGAGGCGTTGTTAGTTTGACGAGCACTGGCCATATTTGTGACGCATTTTATCCTCCAGTAGCCCTGGAAGCAGAAAGGGGCCGCCCTGGCTTGGGGGCCCCTGGCCCGCGCGGCGTCCGCAGCTCGGGCTCGGTTCCGAGACGCCGGGCCGGGTTCTCTGCTTCAGGCCCAGCGCGCGAGCCGAGAGTCTAGGCCTCACGGACGGTGCTCCTGGCTGTGCCTGGGCTGCAGATGGTGCTGTCGCCTGCTGCCAATGGAATGAGCTTCGAGGCTGCGCGAAGAGGCGAGTGTGACGGTCGCGTCAGTGTGTCCACGTAGCCTCGTGGTGCCCCACGCTCCGTAGTCCAAAGAAAAGTGTTACACCTGTGCATTTTAAGGGAAAAAAAGAAGGGCTTGGGTTTATTCTGGAAGTATTTTTTGGATTTTGTGTTAAAAGAAGGATACCGCAGTGGCCAAGAAGACCCTGTCCGGGTCCTGCTGGAGAGGAGGCAAGCGGGGGACTTGCGAGATTATTGCAGCTCCTTCCTTTAAATTTAGTTTTAGTTTTGCAACCCCTTTACCCTGGAGCCTACAGCTCTTTAGTGGCACTTTGGATCAGTGTTTATTTATATATTTGTCTCTGTCAAAATAGTGCACTAGTTTACCTTAAACACTACGTAGACATCTCAGAAGTGTCACCTGGGAGACCCAGACCCAGCCTTGTTGTAAAACTTCCTGCTTAATGTGTTGTCCCAGCTCTCTTGGCTGTCCTGGGGAGGATGAGGCTGTTCATGCAGAGTGAGTTTCATGTGTAAGATGCTTCCTGTCTTGTTCTGGAACAGTGTGTATCTTTAATGTTTTTCTGGCTTTCCACCAAAAACTCTTTTTAGTGATTGATTAAATTCAGACTATTTCAAGCAAGTTGAGTTGGGTTGTGATAGCAAAGGGCACAAATAAAGTATAAAGTTGTGCACTTGGCTGCCCCTCATTGGTGCTCCTGGTTATGACTTGCTTTCCTGACAAACAGTGAAACTGCCCGTTTGTGTGAGCATCATAATGGGCTGGTGAGGACCCATGTTGTTAACAAGTGGTTCAGGTGGGCCTTGAAGGGTTGATGGGATTGTCTTCATGTGAGGACAGGAAGTATCAGAATGGGTACTTGGATTCCCATTTTCTGTGAAGTTTGCAAGGCCTGTGGTTGATACTGTAAGTCTTCATACAGCCTTAAGGTCTTAAATTCCCCTGGAGGCAGTTCTGAGCAGTCCAAGGGAGTGGGGGAGGGGGTTTAATCATTTATTTATGAGGTGTGCCAGGTCCTGATGGTTTTTTTGTTTGTTTTTTTGAGAGAGAGTCTCACTATGTCGCCCTTGGTAGAGTGCTGTAGTGTCACAGCTCACAGCAACCTCAAATTCTTGGGCTTAAGCGATTCTCTTGCCTCAGCCTCCCAAGTAGCTGCGCCTACAGGTGCCTGCCACAACACCCAGCTATTTTTTTTGTTGTTGTTGCAGTTGTCGTTGTTGAGCTGGCCCAGGCTGGGTTTAACCTGCCAGCCTTGGTGTATGTGGCTGGCGCCCAAACCTCTGTGCTACAGGCGCTGAGCCAGGTCCTTATAGTTTTTACACTTCTGCCACAAAGCATATTTTACCTTCTTTTTGCACTTGTCACATGATACCAAGTGACTTTCATTTGTCCCTTGGAGAGGAAAGATGGGACCATGTTTAATAGACTAGTTCCCTGTTGTTGTTGTTGTTGAGTCCTGCACTGTGGTACACATCTGAGAGGCCTTGTTTGTCATATGTCCATTGGGAAAGTCTCCCTAAGTGGCGTCCCCAGTTTGCTTTCTTATTTAAATGGGTGAGTCCCTGACAGTGGATGTCTAATATTGGCCTCTTTGTGGCTAGGATCAAGTAATGTATGTCAATTCTATTACAAAGGTCATATGATTAACAGCAGAAATGTGTTAAACAGGAAAGAGGAGGGCAAAGAACAGAGTCCAAATGGAGTTCTCTGCCTCCAAGTGTGAGACCATGTGTATTGCCAAGGCCTCATTTTATTTTTTGAGTAGTAATTTTGAGGGTAAGTTTGAATAGGTAATGACTATGAAACTTAATCAGTAGGTGGTAATTATCTTATGTAATTTGTAAAGGGGATATTTCTTCTCTCCTTGGTTATCAGACTGGTTTTGTTTTTCATATCCTGATAGAGACATTTAAGCAGTGTTTAATATGCTTTCAAAAAGATTAAATCGTTTTTGCTGTGTTTGGTTATAAAAATAATACATAATAGAAAATTTAAACAGTATATGAAAATAGAGAGTGAAAGCACAAGAAAAGATGCCATTACAGTTAATATGTGTTGGTGAACTGATTGTGCATGTAATGTAAAGTGGGGTGTGTTAGAGAATGTGGCCCTTGCCTGGCTGGCTTGTCACCTACTGTGTTCACCCAGGTACTGTGGACCTCAACCATGGTGAACCGAGGGATCCTCCTTTAATTTTGGCCTTAAAGAATTCCTTTATATAGATGTTTTTTGTTTTTGTTTTTTTCACAAACCAGCCTCTTGTGTTCAGTTGTCACCTGTGGTAAAACAAAAACACCCTCATCAATTTTTGTTCACTTAAACCAATTACCCCTACATGACATAATGAAGCTCTCCCTCCCTCTCCCTGAGAACAGGGGTCACCTTCTCTCTCCTTTGTGCCCAGCTCATATGGGCTCTTGGTAAATATTTGTCAAAGTAGACTCATCTAAGAGGGCATGTTTTCCCAAACCTTGCCAAAGAAAGCTTTGTCATTTTAAGAGATGACATCAGCTGTTTGCTGCTCATTTGCTAGCACGGTGCTGGTTGATTGGGCTCTTCACATGGTATAGTTCCAGAAAACCTTTTAGGAAACTGTAAGATCAGTATTGTCCCCACTTCACAGGTAAGGAAGTGCAGCCTAAGGAGATGCACACTTGCCTAGCATGTGTTAAGGCTGGGATTGAAACTTCTGTACCTGCCTTCCCTCCACCCCAATCTGTTTAACCAGGACTTGCCCTGGTTGTAAATGTCTAGGACAGCGGTTCTTGACCTATGGGTCGCGACACACAGGAACTGTATTATATTAAAGCATCAGGAAGGTTGAGAACCACTGGTCAAGGAGGAGGATCTTGTGCTGGGTGGGGGTACTGCCAGCTGCAGCCTTGAGGAGTGCTGGACCTGACTAAGAGAGGGGGACCCAGTGAGATGTCCTCAGGCTCCCTGAAAGACACGTAGGCCAGATGAGCACTAGCTTTTGAAATTGTTAGATTATATCTTAAAGACATAGTTCTCCCCTTTAAAACAGCATGTATTTAGTAGCAAACTATCCATTCTTTACCCCGCATGCATGCAATAATAATAAGAGCACTTGGAAGTTACTTTTTGTACTGGTTTGACTGTAATATTCAGCTATATGTGGATCTGTAAAAATTGATGCAGAAAATCCTGTTATTTTTGCCAGAGCTCCTTTGTCTTAAGTTTGGGCCAGCCCCCACGCTACCCCCCCAAACAAAAACAGAACTAGGCATTGACTTCTGCTGATCCCAGGGAAAGAAGGGAGTGTTCATCTAAAATACAAAGTTAATTCTGGACTTTAGAGTTTTCAGAGTCCCTAAGCATTAACTTTGCCCCTTGGCGTTGTGGCTTGAGACCCTAATACTTTCTTCATAGGCTGTAGCTAGCTCCACTTCCAGAAGCAAATGCTGTGACAGAAGCCCTTTTTTTCCTTTTTTGGGGCAGGGTCTCACCTGAATGCCCACCCTGGAGGGCAGAGCCAAGATATAACTCACTGCAGCCTTGGACTCCTGGGCTCCAGGTGTGTACCATCACACCTGGCTTTTTCTTTTTCCCTCTCTCTGTCTAGTATAACCTCATTCTTTTCACCTGAACTTAGATGGCAGCCAGTTTCATACTTGGCAATCCACATCTTGGTAATCACATGAAACTAAATGAAGGGTGGTGGTGGTGGCTGTCTGGAAAAATCAAATGTTGAAGCAGTACTTCTGTCCTTAAAGTCCAGACTGGCTGGGAAGGGAGGGGGTTTCTTTTGGCTCCTGGAGGACGTAGAGGAGCTGCTTCATGGGCTCTTCAAACTTCTGAAAACCACCCAGCTTTTGTTTGTTTGTATTTTGTTTCTTTGTATCTATTGATATTTCACCAGATTTGACATTAAAAATGTGACAAATTTTTATTCATTTTAAAATACCTTCCTAGTGCCTGTGGCTCAGTGAGTAGGGTGCCGGCCCCATATACCGAGGGTTGCGGGTTCAAACCCGGCCTTGGCCAAATTGCAACCAAAAAATAGCCGGGTGTTGTGGCGGGCTCCGGTAGTCCCAGCTGCTCGAGAGGCGGAGACAAGAGAATCGCATAAGTCCAAAAGCTGGAAGTTGCTGTGAGCCATGTGACGTCATGGCACTCTACCAAGGGTGGTAAAGTGAGACTGTCTCTACAAAAAAAAAAAAAAAAAATACCTTCCTTAAAAGTAGTAAACTAGCCGGGCGCCATGGCTCACGCCTGTAATCCCAGCGCTATGGGAAGCTGGGGCGAGAGGATTGCTTGAGCTCAGGAGTTTGAGGCTTGTCTGAGCGAGAGTGAGACCCCGACTCATGAAAAAAATGGAAAAAAAAAAAAAAAACACTGCGGGGCGTCAAGGCCTTGGAGGCTGAGGCAGCAGGATGCCCACAGCCGGAGTCTGAGGTTGCAGTGAGCTCCGATGCTACTGCACGCTGCTCAGGGCATAGGGTAGAACTCTGCCTCAGCAAAAAAAAAAAAAAAAAAAAAGAGGTAACAAACTATTACATATTAACGTAAATGACATTTTGTAGAAACCATTTTCTGAGACCAAAACAATTTAATGAGAAAGGTGGCATTGCTTTAAATTTTTGCAAATTTCTGTCTTAACTGACATCAGTTAGATTTTCACAGCCACTTCTGCATTCGAGCTGTAATATCATTGTCATTTAGCTTCTGGAAAACTGTACTCCTGGGAGTGGTGTTAGACAATGAATATAACATCTTAGTGTTACGCAGATGGCTTTGACCTTGGGGACCTCCTGAAAGTACCACCCTTGAGAAACGCTGTCCTCAGTAACACTCATTGTTGAGAAATGAGTTTTAAAATTGACTCCAAACACCTAGGGAGATGGATTACTTTTAGGAAGATTGGCCATGTCTTTAAATTATGTTTATTAGTCAACTATGGGCCTTTGGGGGAGAGTATGGGGCAGGCTGATTTGTCGCTGATAAAGATGTTTCAGTGCATTCCTCAAAGTGTCTCTGACAGACTGTCACTAGGTCTTTAACAGTAACTGTTGCAGCAGTGAAAATGGGACAGTAACCTATATTTGGGGCTGTGGAATTTGGAGGTTTGGAATGAGGGGAACATACGAGGACAAACTCCTGGTGCTGGAAGGGACAGTGATTTAAACCTGTAACCAACACAGATGTACTCAAGGGGTAGCAGTCTCTGAAGTACCCAGCAGGGATGAAGGTGACCTGGCCTTTTCATGCAGTGCTGTCCTAGAGTTGTCATAAGTGCCCTCTGCACACCCCATGCCAACTCATGGGCCTTATGCATCTGATGCAGCTGCACAAGGGGAGGTTCCAAATGGGCTGCACAAGGTAGGTTCCTCAGTGAGCACAGTAGCCTCCACGCTGCAGTGATCGCTGAGGCCTAGGTGGTGGGTGACCTTTAATAAGTGTTAAGGTAACCCTAGAATGTAAGATTTGCATTATATTTTCTTATTCAACATTAGACAAGGGGGGAGCCTATCAGAGATGGCAGTTGAGGAGGCTTTGTGCCCAACCATTAAATGTTAAAAGTGAAAGCTTTTCGTTTCTTTTCCTTCTCCTTAACCTTGATACATGAATTTATGTCTGTTTCTGGATCCTGGCATTCATTTGCAGAGTTGGGTTGTACCACCTCAATTGCCCCCTGAGGTCACAAGCCTGTTTTGCATCAAAAACTAGATAGAGGGGACTCGGGTGTAGGAGCCTGTGACAGGGGCTTGGCCCTGGCCCTACCAGGCATCAGTCCTCCATGGATGTTGTTTCAGTAACAAGTTTAGCTTTTCCTCTTCACATGTCTGTGAAGCAGAAATTACTAAAAGCTATGAGAGATTTTCTCTGTATTTTCCATGTGAGAAGCTTACTCTCAATACCTTTGCTTCATCGGGATGATTTTAGTAACGGTGGTGTTTGGTAAGCAGCAAAACTTCAAATTTTTCATCTAAAAGATTTAAGTGTAATTTATACAGTTGAATCAGATTCTGTATAGTTAGGTATTAGAAGCCAATGGAAATTGGGTTTCTTTCTTTCCCTTGGGCTTGCAGTGTTCCCAGCCATCTAAACGGTTGCTGGGGCTGGGACATCTTTTCAGATTTGAAGGCATACTCTTGTAGTGACTATTCCCTTAATGAAAACTTACCTATGAAAGACTTTCATTGAGTAATGTTTCTTTGTTTCTTTTTTGGTAGTTGCAAGAACTTGTAGCCAGCATCTTCTTAGTCTCTCCTCATCCACATAACAAAGGGCTGCTAAGAGAGAAGACTCATGGTAGACAAAATATAAATAAATGTGAATAGTTCTTAGGTTAACTTGTCAGAATTACAAACTCTGGGTTAGCAAAGTCTAAAACAGTGAGATTTTATTGTAGCGTTGGATATAGTTTCTGACTTCGTTTTGAATGTTTCAGGGGAAAATGAGGTTTGAAGAAATACAACATTTTGCTAACAGGTGGAAAATATGCATTTGCACATTACCTTTTTCATTAGAACTCAGCTGTTTCCAGGGGAGGGGTGTGCTGTGTTCTTAAAATTGGAACTTTGATAGAGTTTATATCATTTTAAAATGTCTTAAAGATTTAATTACTAAGAAATTAGTCTCTTAAGTTTGTGAAACTTTCAAGCGGCTAAGGCGCCAGCCACATACACTTGAGCTGGTGGGTTTGAATCCAGACTGGGCCCGCCAAACAACAATGATGGCTGCAACCAAAAAATAGCTGGGCGAGCGCCTGTAATCCCAGCTATTTGGGAGGCGGAGACAGGAGACTGGTTTGAGGTTGCTGTGAGCTATGATGCCATAGCACTCTAACCAGGGTGACAGTTTGAGGCTCTTGTCTCCAAAAAAAAAAAAAAAATCTTAAAACAGGCATGCTTCAGTTATTTAATCAGATTTTAGAATAATGAAAAAGTTGAGCATTCGGAATTAAGAATGGTTGTAAAGTCAGGTGTTTCTAAATTTATAGCTGAATTTCTTTTAAGTAACATGCTTTTCTTTCTTTCTTTCTTTCTTTTTTCTTTTTTTTTTAATTTTAAGGGACAGGCTCTTCCTCTTGTCACCCAGGCTGGAGTGCGGTGGGCACAGGGATCATAGCTCACTGCAGCCTCAAACTCCTGGGCTCAAGGGATCCTTCCACCTCTGGTGCGTGCTGCCACGCCCAGCTAATTTCCTTCCCTCCCTCTTTTCTTCCCCTCTTCCTTTCCCTTCCTCCCCTCTCCTCCCTCCCTCTCCCTGTCTCCCTTCATCTCCCATCCCCCCTTCTCCCCTCCTCCCTCCCCTCTAATATTGCTCAGGCTGGTTTTTTAAAGTTGCATTTTAAAGAAATTCACTGCTGGCAGTGTAACATTTTAATAAGTTGGGGGACCTGAAGGGAAAATTTGGAGGTTATTGTAGAACACATTTGTGGAAGGAAATGTTTGACGTCTTCTCTAAAGCATGGGCATGTATTAATTGCCTTGCACATAGCTGGTGTGTTCCTAAACTAATAGAAACAGCATGTTATGTAAGTTCTTTTATGTACCTTCCTTGGACCATGGGGGAGTCCAGATACCTTTTCTGGGGGGAAAAGGGTCAAAACTGTTTCCACAATTATAGTCGAACATTGAGCCTTTTCTCCCAAATTTGACTCATGTGCCCTAGATAGAACTAAGGTAGGTCAGAGCCCTTCACCACCCTCTGCACATGTAAAACGTGTCGGTCCCCCTTAAGAGGCCCTTATGAAGCAGTAAATACTACCAGTTTTATTATCTCATTGTTATGTTTTCCCTGTGATGAAATGTCAGGTACACATAGGGCACTTCAGCTGCTTCCTGCATGAAGTAGTTGTCTCCAGGTAGGGCCACGTGGAGTAGGGTGAGCTGACCAGCCAGCTTCTCCTTGGACGTTGTCCCGTCTTTGACAGAACGACAAACCAGATGAGTTTTCAGACTCCATATTTGGCAGATATTTTCTCCAAAGTGAATTAATGTGAGTCTAAGGAGAGCAATAACAGTATCTGTTGCTAAGGATAAGATTGTAGCTATGGAGAGAAAGTTAGAATTTTGGAACACACTTGTGTCTACCGTGGCGAGCTTGATGGCTTCCCAGTGATGACTTCTAAGAAGATCAGAGGTGTCATCACTGAATGTGTATGTGGCTTAGTAACATTTCAATATTTGGAATCTCTGCCAGAAACTCAGTGGCTGATGTTTTCTGACTTCTAGTGAACGTGCAGGTAAAAGATACAGTCAGAGGGCATCACAGACCAGTGAATTTTAACGTGAAAACGTTAAAAGTTCATTGATAGGATTTCAAATATTGCAGCTAACTTTTATGATATATAGTACTTGTCAAGGTGTGGTGTAATGTCCAAGAACATCCACAATTATGTGAAAAGACTGTTAAAATACATTTTCTAAATGAGATGTCTATGTCTGGCAGGGTTTCTTCATGTATTTCGGGCAAAACAATATATGGGACTGGGCCGAATGCAGCATCAGTAACCAGACATTACTTTTTCATTTAAAAAGTATAATGGATTCTGAGTTATAGATCTCCTTTCTAAAAAGTGTGATGATTTATTATTTTAATACGTATTTAAAATTTTCAAAATACTGGTAGATGTATTCCACATAAACCAAATAGCTTTTGTGGTCTTCAACTTCTAGGGGCATAAAAGTGTCTTGAGACCAGAGACACCAGAGAGTTGCTTGGCGGATGATGAACCATGATGGAGGGCTGCCACCTGTCCTGCTCTTGAGCAGCAGCCTTGCAGGCTTTGTTAGCAAAGCTGCTGAGCAAAGTTGGCATATATTTGTTTTTCTTCAACCTAAGATATCATAGTGTTATCCCTACTTAATTACTGAGTAGGAAATGGAGCAATTTTCACCTGAAGAAAAATTGTGCTTAATTTTTAATTCGTAATTCAGTGTTTAACTTACAGCTCGTTCACTTCCCCAGTTTCAGGAATGCTTGCATCTCCCTTTTAGGGGAAAAATTGGTATTAATTTGATGAGACTGCAGTTTTATGACCACATTCCCCGCAGGGGTCCTCAAACTACAGCCCGCAGGTGGTGTGATTGTATTTGTTCCCGTTTTGTTTTTTTACTTCAAAATAAGATATGTGCAGCGTGCATAGGAATTTATTCATAGTTTTTTTTTTTTTTTAAACTGTAGTCCGGCCCTCTAACTGTCTGAGGAACAGTGAACTGGCCCCCTGTTTAAAAAGTTTGAGGACCTCTGGGTAGTGTGTACAAATAAGTGCTAATCACAAATTGTGCTAGATAGAAACTTAATACACTTTTGTGTTGATAGATGTGTTTTTATTCCATAAGCTGATTGAAATATTACGTTTTCTGTATTAAGTTATGAAATTTTGAAAATGCATTTTATGAGCTCGGCGCCTGTAGCTCAGCAGCTAGGGTGCCAGCCACATACACCAGAGGTGGTAGGTTCAAATCCAGCCCGGGCCTGCCAAGCAACAATAACAACTACAACCAAAACATAGCTTGGCGTTGTGGCGGGCACCTTATACTTCCAGCTACTTGGGAGACTGAGGCAAGAGAATCACTTAAGTCCAAGAGTTTGAGGTTCTGTAAACTGTGACGCCATGGCACTCTACTGAGGACGACCTAGTGAGACTATCTCAAATTAAAGAAAAAAAAGAAAAATATATTTTATGATCTGATCTATTTTGAATGTCTTATCTCTTTCTGCGTAACAGAATGTTTCTGCAGAATGCAAGTTGAGTCTAGAAACGTGTTTATTTTTCAGAGTAATGTATGTATTTTATTTTATTTATTTTTACAGAGACAGGATCTCACTCTGTTGCCCAGGCTGTGGTGCAGTGGTGCAGTCACAGCTCACTGAATCCTTTAACTCCTGGGATCAAGTGATCCTCCTGCCTCAGATTCCTAAATAGCATGCCACCACACTTGTCTAAATTTTTTAGTTTTTTTTTTGTTGTTGTTGTTTGGTTGGTTGATTTTGTTTTGTTTTGTTTTTTTTTCTGTAGAGATGGGGTCTTTGTTGTTCCATCTGGTCTCCAGCTTCTGGCCTCAAATGAATCCTCCTTTGTTGGTCTTCCAAAATTCTGAGATTACAGGCATGAGCCACCTTACCTGGGCTGGATTACTACAAATCAAATTTTTTAAAAATATTTTTATTCTTGAGAACATATAATTTTTTTGCTTTTATAAATATTTACTATTATGAAATATAACAATTTAAGAAATACAGTAGACCCTCCATAGTTGACCATCTCCTTAAGTTGACCTACTTTTCATAAACCAGACATGTATATATCAGTACAGGAGGCCTAGTCCTTATGTTGACCACCTCTGTCTATTGACCAGTTTCTTAAACCTTCGGAGCAATTGTTTTGAGAGTAGGTATACCACATTGAAGAGATTGTGGCCATGGTGATGCCATTGGGGAATGCTGCAGTCTTAAAGTGATCCCTGTCTCTTTAAAAGGAGGCAAGTAGAATGTTTGCCCTTTGTGCCGAGGTCACTTAGGAGACCACCCTTGGAGGGGGAAGGCAGTTGGGGTAAGGCTGAGGAAGAGGTGAGAGGGGCCCAGCTCACCAGAGGGACTCTGAGAACCCAGGACCTAGTTGGAAATGAAGGCATTGTGAACCTTTGAGTGTGCAGATGTGGCTATGTGACAGATAAAAGGGGATAATTTTTTTTTTTTAATATATGCAGGTGAACTGTCATAGTGCTCATGAACTCACAGTAATGATAAATATCCGTTTTCTAGAAAAGAATTTTAGCATTTTAATTTAAATTATGTAGCTACAGTATAAAATTTTTAATGATTACCTTATATAATTTTTTCATTAATCTGTTTACTTTTTGTTCATGTTTCTCTGTGTTGGGTTTTATTGGGCTGGGTCCATCTGACAAATAGGCTCAAAAATTGGAAAAAAGCTGATGTTCTATTACTGGTCTTTGAGCCCCTCCTGGCTGTTCCTCTGTTGCCCTCGAGTGGGTCTGTCCTGGCTCCTTCCTCTCAGGGTATAGTGACAGTATCTGCCATGCTGTGTAAAGTTCTCTGCAGACAAGTGGTGTACTGGTGCCCTTTTTAAAATTATTATTGATATGTGGTTTTAATTACCATTTTAAAATCTATAAAATATTTTCTCCTTTTCTTTTAGGAGCTTACTCCATGGAAGCAGTCTTGTGGATAAGCTGAGTTGTTGACAATTCAAATCCTGTAACTAGTCGACAGTGACCTACAACAGCACTGTGGTGAGGCCTGGCTGTCTACTGGGACCAGCAGATCTCTTGGCCAGGTTTTTTTGTTGCTTTTAGGATTTCTGGGGAAAGTGTCCAGGCTTTCCACATTGGGGCAGGTAAAGTATCGACACTGCTACTCAATAGCAACAACATTTTGACTTAATGAGTTTGTAAATAGAAAATCACTTGTAAAGAAACTGATACAATGTGGTGTTCATATTTATTTGAAATACAAGTAGCCCTTCATATCAGTGGGTTCCATATCTGTTGGTTCTAAATCCTTGGCAACACCAGATTGAAAATATTGGGAGGAAAACAAAAAATAACAACGTAACAGTAAAAATTACAAATTAAAAAAAAACAGTTTAACAACTGTTTGCAAAGCGTTTGCATTTCATTATATGCTATAAGTTTAATACTTAAAAAAGATTTGCCTGGGCGTCACCTGTGGCTCAAAGAGTAGGGTGCTGGAAACCTGGCCCCAGGCAAAAACTGCAAAAAAAAAAAAAAAAAAAAAAGATTTGCCTGCTGTGGTGACTCATGCCTGTAATCCTAGCACTCTGGGAAGCCAAGGTGGGTGGATTGCCTGAGCTCACAGGTTTGAGACCAGCCTCAACAAATTTGTTGTGGCAGGCCCCATAGTTCCAGCTATTTGGGAGGCTGAGACGAGAATCACTTGAGCCCAGAGTTTGAGGCTGCTGAGAGCTGTAACGCCACAGCAGTCTATGGAAGGTGACATAGTGAGACTTTATGTCTCAAAAAAAAAAAAGGATTTAAAAAAGATTTAAAGTGTATGGGAGGATGTACACAGGTTGTATGCATTGCACTGTTTTATGGAGACTTGAATGTCTGCGGATGTTGGTATCCAAGGGGTTTCCTGAACCTAGTTTATATTCTGAATTTTAGCCTAAGGTTTTTAGATAAAAACTAAATTGTATGAAGCAGAACTCTTCCTGCAGAAAACCATCACCAAGGCAGCAGGTACTGGATTCCTTTTTCAGCCTAGCATGAGCTTCTCTGGTTCTCAGAGCTAGAGGGACAGCAACCCTTCTAGGCAGAAGCTGGTGCAAGCCCCTGGAACTGCAGCTTTGATAAAAATACAAAATATTGTATGAAAATCTTACCCTTGTTTAAGATCTCTATCAAATTCACTGCAAATTTGTTGCTTTGCCCAAGCAGAAAAACTATTTTCCTAAGAATAAAATTTGTAGCGTGAATAGTAACGATTGATGTGGTTGAGTAACTACCTTGTCACGTATGTGTACTGTAAGGAGCGTGAGAGCAGTTTGCTATGACTTGCCTAGTCACCTGGCTGGCAGCAGAGCCTCCTTTCTGCTCACTGCTGTCTCTAATGCCTGGCTCACAGGCTGCCTCTGAGTGCTCCTGGAGGCTCAAGAGTTCTTGTTCTGAGTTAGGGTCACTGTTGGTACCCTGACTTGGTTTCGCTGTGTCCTTTGGTGGTGGAGTCAGCTCAGATGACCATAGAAGTAGTGTAGTCTTGGCCTCAGCAGCTTCTAAGTTGACCTGGGAGTGTGTAGTCAAGTTTACAGGGCAGGGAGGTCTCTGTTAGGCAGCAGTTACTACTGGACAGGAAAGGGGGAAATGACAACAGCATTTAGAGGGAAGCATAAAAACCCCAAAAGGTTGCAAGTGATTTTAAATTTTGTATGTTCTATATTTTTAAGGTTTTTCTTTTATACCAGTCCTTCTCCTAGGATGGAACATGGCATAAAGTCAGAGTCATCATTAGCATTTAGATGTGATTAAAGCCTGGACAGCTTGGAAGAGAATTCTCAAGGTATATACTGTCTTTTTCAGGTTTTTTTCCTTGTCGACAAGAATAAAGGTTTCACAGACACGATGCTTTACTAATTTGTTAGAAAGTGAAAAAGAGTAAAGACATATGCCTTAAAACTGCCACATAGGTCAGTATTTTCTAAGTGTCTAGTTATCTGTTGCTGCTAACAGTATCTCCAAAACTCAATGACTTTAAAAAAAAAAAAAAAAGCCCATTTTATATCTCACAACCTTTTGGATCAGGAATCTGGGCAGTCCTCTCACTTGGTGCCCAGTAGGGTCGCTCAGCACTCAGCCAGCCACACTGGATAGCTTGTATGGAGGGTCCGAGACAGCATCCCTCCTAGGCCTGGCCCTGGCCCTACTCCTCCATGGTCTTCCCAACAGGGTCATCACAGCCTAGGGCTCCAAAATCCACAACAGACTTGGATCCTCTGGCAGCCCAGGCTCAAGTGGACACACTGTGTTCCAGGGCCAGGCAGCACAACAACGCAAGGGTGTGCCAGGTAGTGTGCATGGTGTCCATGCTGCCACACCAGGCATGTCAGCCCTGAGGCCTTACACTGCTTGTGCTGTTAATTTGATTGCTGTTTTTCTATATTACCTGTCTTATAAAGCCTTATGCTGAGCAGTTAATGGCTACTTATGCATTTGGCTCCCTGACTGTGGTTTTCCCTCTAAACAGTAATGGTTAACTGTTAAAAGGGTCTGCATGGACCTCCACAGATAGTCTCTCACCACACTTTAGGAAACAGGTTGAAAGGCCACGTAGAGCCCAGATTTTGTGGGGAGAAAACTGTTGTTTGTTGCTGTTCGTACCTTTCATCTGGGTAGGTGCCGCTTCCCCTTTTTTGCTTCTTGACTTAGTGGTTTGTTGGCCATGATGTGACTGCGTTTTGTCATTAGGTATGGATGACAAATGTGACCTGAGCAACGAGGAGACGCCCAAGGCTATCAAACCCACTAGTAAAGAGTTCAGAAAAACATGGGGTTTTCGAAGAACCACTATTGCAAAGCGAGAGGGTGTGGGTGACACAGAGGCTGAGCCTGGGGAGCAGCAGCAGCAACACAGCCTCTCCCTACGGCGCAGCGGCAGGCAACCCAAGCGCACAGAGCGGGTGGAGGAGTTCCTTACCACCGTGCGGCGCCGTGGGCGGAGGAGTGCACCCGTCCCCCTCGAGGATTCCAGCGAGCCAACATCTTGTCCAGTAACAGATGCAGAAACTGCCTCGGAAGGGAGCGTAGAAAGCACTTCGGACATTAGAAGTGGTCCCAAGTCTGGCTCTGCACATGTGAAGGAGCGACCAGCCTCTTCTGAAAAGTCCAAAGGGGGTGATGATGAGGATGCCACATCTGATAGTGACAGTGATGGCCTGACCTTAAAAGAGCTTCAGAATCGCCTTCGAAGAAAGCGAGAACAAGAGCCTGCCGAGCGGCCCCCAAAAGGCATCCAGAACCGCCTGCGGAAGAAGCGGCGGGAGGAGGACCCCACAGAAACAGTGGACATAGAGGCAGGCAGTACTGTGGAGAGCATAGTGCCCAGTAAGCAAGAGTCCGAGGATACGCAGGGGGCTGCGTCCCAGGCAGGGAATGATGATGGAGAGGGTGAGGCAGAGGGGAAAGTGGCTCAGGGGGTTGAAGATGAAGAACCTGGGGACTCGAGCAAGCCTAAGCCTGAGTGTGAGGTGTACGACCCCAACGCCCTGTATTGCATCTGCCGTCAGCCTCATAACAACAGGTAGGTCCTATAGGTACCTGAGCTTTCAGAGACATCCAAGGGTGAAAGTAGACAGTTTTCCCTGGGCTGGGTGAATGAGTAAACTGAAGAAGATGAACAAGTCATCAATAGGAAACACAAGCACCAGATAAGGACTGCCCAGGGCCTCTGGTGACTACTATGGTAGCCACTGGCCGCATGTGGCTGTTTGCAGTCAGAGTGGCAACATGAGCTGACATGGAAAGCCACATGCTGCCAGTGGCTCCTGTGCAGACAGCACAGAGACTATCAGAGCCCCACTGTTCTCAGGAGGCTCAGGAGAGGGCTGTGAGCGTACCATGGTTGGACCCTGTGGGCATTTGGGTGGCAGGAGGAAGTCATCTGCTGGCCGGGTGGTAGGGTAAAGGTGTGGCTGTGGTTTTCTGTAGACATACACTGAAGCATCCAGGGTGAAATGCCTTGAAGCCTGTAGTCTACTTGTACAAGTCTCTAGTCAAAAGAAGAAAGATGCAAATCAAATTTGGTTGGACGTTCATAAAATCGAGAGAGGTCTTGGGTGTTCTCTATTCTTGTTTAATATTTCTGTGTATTTGCATTTTCCCATAACAGAATGTTTAAATCAGTTTGACTTAATACGTGTGAATGTTTAGCTCTCACTTCTCATTCCTGGCACTGTTACTTTTGTAATTTCAGGTTTATGATTTGCTGTGACCGATGTGAGGAATGGTTTCATGGCGATTGTGTAGGCATTTCTGAGGCCCGAGGGAGGCTTTTGGAAAGGAACGGGGAAGATTATATCTGCCCAAACTGTACCATCCTTCAAGTGCAAGATGAGCCTAATTCGGAAACCACAGATCAACAAGAGACTAAATTTAGACCTGGAGATACTGATGGCACAGATATTACAAGTATAGGGACAGTGGAACAAAAATCCAGTGAAGACCAAGGGATAAAGGGTAGAATTGAGAAAGCTGCAAATCCGAGTGGCAAAAAGAAGCTCAAGATCTTCCAGCCTGTAAGTATTTGTGTCCAGGGCAGATGTCGAGGGCCACCCTTACGTGTGTCAGACTTGTGGGTAGGGAGGCCTTCTGGGGCCAGCACTGTGTCTCCACTGGGGCTGTACCCTGCTCACACTCTTCTGCCTGCTTCCTGGACTATTACTGACTTAACTTTTTTTAAATTAGTCTTTCTTTAAATATTCTCAGTGTACTTAGATGTTTTTTGTGCTTTGGCAGGTTGGTTTTGGTGTTGCGCTAAGCACACCTCTGCGTACTGGTGGCGCCTGGGTGCATGAGCTCAGTGCATTGTTTCTGCCAGCTGCTGTGCTTCTAGTGCCTCCTTCCCACCTGGTCATGTGCTCCTTTGTCGCATTCCCCACATAGCAACTCTGTTAGGGGAGCTGTCTCAGGCTCTCTGTTTCCATCCCACTTCCCACAAGGAGGCATTCTCAGCATCTACTCACTGGGCTTTCCTGGATCCTGGGCCACCTATATCCTGCCACCTGTGCCCTTGAGGCTGTTGGATGTGCAGGAAGCTTTTAGATCACTGTGTCTAGAAACGTCTCTGCCTTAACATTCTTGCGCTGTCAGCTGCAAGGTGCCAGTGTGAAGACTGGGCCCTTTAAATGAATGTGCTCTGGAGACATTAAGAGGGACCGAGTAGAAGTGCAGTATTAGCTGTCAAGATGAAGTTCAGTCATTAGGAATTAAGGAATATGTAAATGAATGGGGAAAATAATCAGTTTTATCTTTACTGTCCAAGTATTTGACATAAGCCTAAATTTTATTATAAGTAAAATTTAGATTCTATTGAGGAAAAATAATGTTAAATACTTAATTTGAGACAAAAGTTTTTTCTCGGGCAGTGCCTGTGGCTCAAGGAGTAGGGCGCTGGCCCCATATACCAGAGGTGGTGGGTTCAAACCCGGCCTTGGCCAAAAATTGCAAAAAAAAAAAAAAAAAGTTTTTGCTCAAGTACATTTGAGGTACGTGTTTGTTTTTAGTTGTGACCATCAAAACATACTTGAGTGATTGTAAACAGAAGCCATCAGTGTCCTGCTCACGTGGTATTATTTCCTACTGCTGCAAACACATGACCACAAACTTAGCTTGAAACAGCGCTGTTTGTGATCTTAGTTTCCAAGAGAATTTTGGGCATTGCTTAGCTGAGCCCTTTACATGACTCCAGGTAGCACTCTGTTAGGGGTTTTGCCCATAGCCAGAGCTGTGGTCTCATCAGAGACTCAGCTAGAGGACAGGTCCCTTCCAGAAGCCTTCATGTGGTTCAGTATATAAGTAAGTCCCGTATAGATTATACTAAATTCAGTTGCTTATCTGAAACCGAAATTTAGCTGAGTAGTCCTATATTTTATTTGGCAGTCGTACCCTCACATTCTGCCCATGCATGGTCCTCAAAACCAGCAATGGAGTCTTCTGTCTTCAGGAAAGTCCCAGTCCCTCTTTCTAGGGTTTCCACCTAATTATGTCAGACCCTCTTGACTCAGAATTATCCCATTTGGGGCCTTATATCTACAAAATTCCTATACCTTTGCCCTATAACAGAACCTAATTGTGTGTGTAAAATCCCATCATGGTCTCAGAGCACGGGGCTGGGAGTCCTTGGGATCAGTCACTTCAGCATTGTTGTGAAAGTGCCCCACACAGAGCACAGATTCATGGAGCTTGTGTAAACAAAAGTAAATTCTCCTTAACTGAATTTGACCTTGACACTATGTAAAGTCACTGTAAATAGTGATTTTTACAAAATATTTTTAACTGCCAGGTTCTGGCCATACATTGTTTGAAGTTGCCTATTTTATCCTGCAGGTTGTAGAGGCCCCTGGTGCCTCCAAGTGCATCGGCCCCGGATGCTCCAGTGTGGCACAGCCTGACTCTGTATACTGCAGTAATGACTGCATCCTTAAACATGCCGCAGCAACTATGAAATTCCTAAGTTCAGGTAAAGAGCAAAAGCCAAAGCCTAAAGAAAAGGTCAAGATCAAGGCAGAAAAGTTCAGTCTTCCAAAATGTAGTGTTCAGGTAAGTTGACCATGTCCGTGTTTTTGTCTGTTTGCAGAGTACAGGAGATGGCCTGTTCCAACCTAGTGCAAATTAGGTTGTTTCTGCATTTTCCTTTTCTGGCTTTCTACCAATTTTCTTTCTCTACCCATTAGCCGAGGGATTAATTGATACAGATTAACAAAGCATATGCAGGCAGGTGGCCGCTGCATGGAGGGCGTAAGATTCAGGACACAGCAGTCCTGTAAGTGGAAAGTGATTCACAGGGCAGTTGAAGGGATGTGTTCTGGGCACAGCCATGTGCTCCATATAAGACCTCGCTCTCAAAACCATCTGGTTTCTATACTCCCTGTGACTTGGGAAGAGTCTGGGGACATTTAGAGACCACACACTTGTCTTAGGCCCTTCCTTGGGCTCAGGTGGTTATGGCCATGTCATGGTCTCTGTCACGTTTGTGACAATGCATAAGTTAGCACTGTTTGAGGGGAGTGGTTTGATGATTTTCAAATGCTTATTTAGCTTTTAGATGACTTAATTTTTAGGACTGGTAATCTTGAATCCTAAAACTGCCAAAGAAGCAGTTGCAAAATGAAGAGAATGTCAGTGCTGAGATTACTCTGGACCAGGGGTCCTCAAACTACGGCCCGCCGAGGACATTTATCCGGCCTGCTGTGTTTTTGCCACCGCTGCCTGTCCTGCTTAGAAGCAGAGTATGCCCGGGTCCGCAGTGCACGTGTGTGGAATGTGCGCCGCACTCTCCGACTCCCCTCCTTCTTTCTGTCTCTCAAGTCCTCTCAGTCTCTGGACTAACTGGTGCACACTTGCATCACTTGTTACGACTAGCAGTGACAAATATGGAACCAGACATTGACCATCTCATTAGCCAAAAGCAGGCCCATAGCTCCCATTGAAATACTGATAAGTTTGTTGATTTAACTTTACTTGTTCTTCATTTTAAATATTGTATTTGTTCCTGTGTGCATAGGAATCTGTTCATAGTTTGTTTTCTTTTTAACTATAGTCCGGCCCTCCAATGGTCTGAGGGACAGTGAACTGGCCCCCTGTTTAAAAAGTTTGAGGACCCCTGCCCTAGACCCTGTGGCCACCCTGAGTCACTAGGTTTCCAATTGAGAGTATAGGGTGACTTACTGTCCATACTCATTGCCTTTGCACAGCACTGCACCGCACTATGCTGGACACAGCCTCATACATGGGTCTTTCCCCTGTGCCTGTGCCTACCTGATCTCACAGCCTCACTCAAGGGGCTCCTTGATCTGTCATCTTGGCAGCCTTAGACATCAGCCATGTCAGGGACCTTCCACCACTCAAATAGTCCAAATCCTAGCTATTGTCTGAGTGTTCTGACGGCTCCTGGGTTGAACACGTTTGGCCAGAGTGCTGCCAGGCAGGTGGGGTGGTTGACCTCAGGATGGGTGCGAGGTGGTAAAGTGACCTGAAAAAGAGATGGGACTGTGGTCTTCATTGCTCAGAGAAATGAAGCAAAGGTATATCTTAACCTTTTAATGATTGGGATTTTACTGATTATCCAGGCAGGCATTAAAATCTCTGCTATGCACAAGAGACCAGCTCCAGAAAAAAAAGAAAACACAGTGAAGAAGGTGCTCATGGCCCCGTCTAGAAACGAAGCCCTTGGGAAGGAAGCGGCCTGTGAAAGCAGCACGCCATCCTGGGCGAGCGATCACAATTACAATGCAGTGAAGCCAGAAAAGACTGCTGCTCCCTCGCCATCACTGTTGTGTAAATGTATGTATCACCTAGGGGCTGGCCTCCTGCACCCCTCCCACTCTTTCTGGATCCCATCCCCTGGGCCCGTCCAGGACTGGGAGTTGCAGCTGTGCTTTAATGCTGATCGTAAATGTTGGCTGCACCGTCAGAGCTGGAAGCAAAGCCCATGTCCAAGATGCCTCCTGACCCATGTGTCTGTCCCTAATCTGTGGGAACTTCTGTCACTGTTTTCAAGAGCTATACAAACCTCATTGGCAAGTGTTCCCACTTTGACAATTTAGTTTTTTAATCTCTGTTTTTATTATCAGGCTCTGGTAAGTATGCGTATCATCTTCATCAAAGTCTGATTGAATAGAGACACTGTCCAGCGTTCAGAATTCATCACTGCCCAAACATCAGTTATTTTTATTGCTCTGTATAAACTTGGGAGTTTTTTCCACATTATCAGTTTTCAACGCATAAAGTCACCACTTTTTCAATGCCGTGAGGATCATCTGCAAATTAGCACTACATCTGATTTTCAATTTAGATATGATGTTCAGGAGTTGGATTTACTTTTGACTAGGCAGGTAGGGTATTTCATACCCAGTCCACATGCTGCACAGCCACACACACATTGGGCTTGTAAAAGCCAGTAGACCTGCTATCTCACAGTGAGCAGTGTGCTGCCACTTTGAGCAGTGTCCTCGCTGAAGGCAAAGTGTCTTAGGCTTGGTATCTGACTCCCCTCTTAAATGTTTAGACTATTAATGGTTATACCCTGCACCAAATTTCAAATTAACAAAATGAAGATATTTCAGATCTTTGAAACCCTAGATTAGTCATGAACCTTGAATCTGCTTCTTGTTACTGTTTTTCAGCCCAACACTCCAAAGATAAGTTTGGAGATTATTTAAACTAGATCCTTTAGATACATCTTATACTCTTTTTAGTTCTGTTTTTATTTATGCTGTTTATAGTACATTTTTTGTGCTTTTGTAAAAACCACCAAAAGGTTAAATGGCCCCGACTTCCAAGGTTGTAGCAGGGAGCTATGCCTTCAGTGAGCCTGTTAGCAGGTGACTGGGGAGGATGCTCCTGCAGGAGGTGGTAGAGCTGGTGTGGCTAAAAAACATATATAACTTCGTTTTGATAATGCAAACAGCCCAAGACCTAAGAAGTGGAGTCACAAGTAAACTGAATTAACCAGTTGACCTATTACAATGGATCTCACTACATTTCTGGCTGTTTGAGCTAAGAATTTTATGCTAACAAATAATGTCTCAAATGTTCATCAAATTATGACACTTCTACAAAACAGCACTTTTTACAGAGCTATATATGATAGAACTCTGTAAATTGACCACCCAAGAGACTGTAACAAACCCGGTCAGCGTAACGACTAGGCCTGCTGTACTGATCGTACATGTGGCATGTGTCCAGTCGATGAAAATTAGGTCAACTTGAGGTGGTCAATGTAGGGCAGGGGTCACTATGGAGGTTCTGCTGTACTTAAAGTCAGTACTCCTGTTTGTGGGCAGGGAGTGCTCTGTGGTACCATGCAGAGTGCCTTCAGTCGTCATGGCCTCATTCATGTTATTGGGCACATGACCATCGGGGAAAGAAAGGTGACGGAGGG
Organism: Nycticebus coucang; assembly: GCF_027406575.1. NCBI lineage: Eukaryota > Metazoa > Chordata > Mammalia > Primates > Lorisidae > Nycticebus > Nycticebus coucang. The sequence goes on along the minus strand of NC_069800.1, from coordinate 66,567,700 downwards.
ATATGACCACAGTGCATGTAACCGGGTGATCATTTCAGGTTGATTCATTTCTATATGTATCAACCAGAGGTGGGAAGTTGCCCCTGAGACTCCACATTTGTGGGAGTTTTAGGAGACCTTGTACATTGGGGAAGGTGTGGAAAAACCGTGGACTCTGATCCCTGAATTAACTGCTGCCTTGTACCTCTCTCTCTGGGCTGAGAGAGGTGTGAGGAGCTGGGATGAACCTGGAGGCTGAGGAGCCTGATTGCCTCTTGGGGGTTTTGGTTTGACCTTTCTGCCTCCTCCTTTCATGACACATCAGTTCAGTCCCTTATGAAAGCTGATGTGCTTCTGGGACAGGAATCTGGGACAAATTAATGACTGGTTGAGCTTCCCAGCACATCTACATCCCAAGGTTGAAATCAATGGTTATTCAGACTTTATACATGGCATGAATAGGGGACACATTTTTGAGCTAGTAACTTCTGGTCAATTTTCTGTTAACCCGGAAATGTCATCTTTCCACAGGGGGGTTGAGAGAAGGGCAGGGCATCCCTGAGTGCAGCTACCCTGTCCCTTCCTCTCCCCAACATCTCTACACCTCCGTCCGCAGCCCCAGTGGGCGCGGTGCGGGGAACACCATACACACAGCCCATCAGAACTCTGAACCCCAAGGACCCTTGCCCTGCCTCCTGGCTGCCTGCAGAGCAGGCTTTTCCTGGTGGGTATACTGGGTCTCCAGTGGATTTTCTTGTGAGTTGGTACACACCCCACTCCCTGTGCCTTGCGAGAAGACTGCGTGGTAGCTGCATAGCTGCTGCTCCTTCCCATGGGCTCCTGTTCAGCAGGCAGGACCTTGCTGTGCAGGGACACCTACTACTGCATTAAGGTGGGGGCTACCACCCATAGGTGTGGGTAGACCCTTCACATCCTCACACTCCGATTTGTTTTAGAAGTTTTTTAGGATTTCTGTACAATTTCTTTAGCTTATGGAAACAGTTGGCATTTATTTCTCCCCAAGATCATAATGTTCCTTTCATGTTTTTATATTCTTATTTTTCCATACTTTTTCTCTTTATTTCCACTGTTAACCTCCCATTATTGTCAAGGTATCAAGTGGGCTATACAATTTCTTCTAAAATGTTTCTGGTTTATTAGAATGTTGAAATGGAATTCTGATTCTTATTTATAGGCATAATTCCTAGTATTTTGGACTCCCTAAATGGCTCACTAAGTGACTTAAAACACTGGGGATCTGAACCGATTTTGACCAGAAAAACAGATCTCTACAGTCATTTCATCTAGCTGCGGGAATTAAAGTGGAAAAACTGTACCACCTGTAAGCCCTGATCCAGAGGACCTGTAATGTGCCTCACCCAGGTAGAAGCCCGCCCCCGCTCATGTGTGCCTGCCATAGAGGTGGCGAAATGGATGGAGGAGAACACAGATGTTCACAAGGATAACTCGTGGCATGGGCTCCAGAAGCACTTTCACTGAAATCCTAAAGAGGAGCAGTTTTCCTGTAATAAATACGGGAGGGTTCTAGAACCTAAAGAGGGTTTGTGGGGGGGGGGGGGGGAGGAGTGTGTTTCACCAGTTCTGTGAGTCCTCTCACCTGCCCAGAGCTGTCAGTGGCAATAAAATGAGGTCGGGAGTAACCAGACTTTGTACATCTAAACCGGTCTCCTCCCAATTAGAGAAATGATGAAAATTTGTACTGAGAAAAGATTTAGCTTGAAAGCTGTTTTTTAATGTTACTCGTGTACCTGGAATTTTCTTGGTTGTCAATAATGACATTCTTTGGTATCTTTGGTATTTTAAAGTGTTCTTATAAACTTTTAAAAGGAGCCTACTGTTCAGAAAATTAAACTGTGGAAAAGTTTTGCATCTCTATAAACTTGAACCTGCAGTTGGAGTCCCCTCAGCACTGTCCTGTGGCATCCTGCAGTCTGTTCCTCAACTGCCCCCTCATTCTTGGGCTTCGGCCACCTTGGTGGGGTGGTGTGAGAGGGGTAGGAGTTTCCAGCAGGATTGGTCCTGCTGAATTCACCACCTCTGAAGTGACCTTCATATAACCCTTTGTAGCTGTGAGTTTAATCCTCTTTAAAGATTAATGCTCCAGGAAAGTCACTTTGATGGCATTATCCTGTCATAGAGCGCAAAGGTCACCTGTGAAGATACCAGCTGAGTCTTCCAATATGGTACACAAGTTTCAGGTATATTTGCACGAAGTTGTAAAATACTTAATTTTTTTTTCTTTGTGTTACACATCAACATGCACATAGCGATAGTCTTAGCTTCTAAAAATTAGAGAAGTAAACTTAGAAGATTGATGAGAACTTTTGCTCATTTACATAAATGGAGGTTGGGGCAACTTTCTTTGTCGAGAGCCTGGAGGACTTGGACAAGAAGAACATGAGGTAACTGCTGCGCACTCCGCGCTGCACTCTGCACGGTGGGGTTCCCACAGGGTGGGGGGCATGTGGGAGGGTATGGGTTATTCTAACCCCCCTGCTGTGCTGGTTTAAGTAGGAAGCAGTGTAGGCACAGATGGTGTTAAGATTTAACCTTATTAATGGACTCAGAGTGCCTGTTACTGGTTTGGGAGAGCTTCAAAAAGCAGCAGCTCAGCTTCCTTCTGAATGAGTCCTAGAAACCAGTTCTGGGTTCAGGCACCAGGCGCACACCACTGCACAGCTGAGCACATGGCTCCCAACGTGGCCCTTGTCACATTCTGGCCACACACTTTGAAGACAAATGTGTATTACCAACCCAACATGGATCAGGTTTTAATTTGATTTTCAAAGTACTCTGAGGCAAACCAAGGAAGGGTCATTTCCTCCAGGTATGCAGTTGTTTTTTGATATGCTTTTTGAGAGTTATACACCACTTCATTAAGGTGGATTAACTCAAATATTGGGCCTAAAAAGTTAACCTAGGGAAAGCTTTGTCCCAAAACATGACAGTTTAGCTGTGGACCTCCACTCAGAGGAACACTGATAATGTAGTCATATTATTTGGGGATTACCCTATTTTATCAAGTATGAAACCAAATCAGTAGCTTACTGACTTGTTAAGTAATGAGTCATTTGGAAATACTAAAGCATGTTGCAAGGAGCAGGAGAGTATTTCCCTTATCATAGTCACCTTCTTCACACTGAGAAAGATGTCAGTGAAGAAACGGTTGAACTAGGAACCTACAGAAAAGTAGAGCTGATGCCGCACGGCAGAGCTTGCTTCCAGTTCCCCCGCCATGTCCCCGCAGGGCCCTGAGCGCTAGCTGCAGCTGACTGAGGAAGGATTCAGGGCACCCAGTTCCATGGGCAGGTCGACAGGGCCAAAGAAACAGGTGAAAGTCGGGACAGTGGTTCTTAGACAGCATGGTGCTGTGAGGAGCTGTCCGGCAAGGGCGGTTGGTCACTAGACAGGGCACCTGTGGGGTGGGGCTGGGCAGACGTCTCTTGCCCATGTTTTAATACCCTTCTAGCTGCAATTTCACCTGGGCAGTGGTACTGGCCATCTTCCCAGGAAGGCATTAGCCAGCACCCTCAGTCCTCGGTTTCCTGCTGCTCCCTTGAGACCTGCTAGTGCCGCCCAGTGGCCATCAAGTAGCACCACAGCCAGCTTTCCTACTTGAAAAGACCCCTAGTGTCTGCTTCGGGCACATGAGCCAATTAACGCTGCTGACCCTGTGCACGACCAGACCCCGGACCCCAGACCCAGCAGCAGCGATTCTATTTGGGGCAGTGGCTTGGCCCACTGGGCAGTGCTCCTGTAGCCACCCGGGTGCAGGTAGCTCTCTACTTCCCCTCAGGCAGGGAGACCCTGCCCTGGACAGGCAGCTCTGTTCTGATAAGACCACTGTGGCTTGGGGCAGCCAGACAAGCACCATGTGGGGCAGTGCATAGGCTGAATGCTGGTTCTCTACAACAGGGTTTTTTTCCTGAGTGGTTACTGAGAGTTATCCCCTATCCTTCTGTAAACTTAAACACAACATAATACAATTAAAAGAGGATTTGGGTGAAGAATATGCAGATTCAGATGTAGCGCTACTCCAGAAAAAGAGCTGCTCATAGTCACTGCCATTTCAGCAAACAACCCAAGTTCAAGACCAGCAGCCCCCAGAGCACCTCCTAGAAAGAATTTATGCAGCTTTGAACTTCCCTTAGGAATTGAAGGGGCCTGATACGTGTTACCAAACAACAGGTGAATGGGAGGCAAATCTGTTGGGATTCTACCAGTTTTAGGATATTTTACCAGTGATTTATTTACCTAATTATACCTGTTTATGTACTTTGGGGGAAGGGGGCTTAGTATTTTTTTTTTTAGAAATAGGTCCTTACCCTGTTGGCCAGGCTGGAGTACAATGGTGTCATAGCTCACTGAAACCTTGAAATCCTGGGCTCAAGCGATCCCACCTTTGCATTCCAAGGATTGTGACATTAGGGATGCCCCACCATGCCCTCCTGGCTAAATTTTTCCATTTGGTCAGTCTGATCCCAGTTCAACCCGCTGCCTCTGCCTCCCAAAGTAATTTATACGCTTTTTAAATACAGGTTAGGGATAAGAAAGGTTATTTTCCTAATTTTCATAATCTTTCCATACTGTTTATTTACTGTTTCTAGCAGATAATAGTTAATCTCAAAAATAGCAAATTTTAGTAGTTAAAGCCATTCCCTGCCTTTTAAGTAGATGACACACATTTATTATTACCACTCTTTTTGGTAATGGGTGATAATCACATGTACTAGGAATGTCTTAAAAATCTCTTGAAGGAGGTTTCCTCTCAATGAGAGGGAAATTGTACCAGTAAGAGTGTTGATCCTAAACATGGGCATCTTGTTCTAAAGCTTTTGATTTGGAGAAATGGAGTCATGATTCTTGGAGTTAACACATACTTGTAACCTGAAGCAAGGTAAGTGTTAGATGTCAAAAAGATCTATTTCAGGGCATGTCACAAGTGTCCTGTTGAAGGAGTTTTATAGTGATTTCTGGAAACACCTTAGACCAGCTTTTTAGAATTATTTAAGCATGCAATACTAAAATATAAAATATTCTTGGTGAAGTTTCTAGTTTTAGGGACTGAACTGGTTTTAGGTTTCAGTTTTTGTCATGACAGATTCATTCTTTCAGTGACTACCAGACCTTGGTTTCCAGCCAATGTCACAGTCTTTTTTACATTGTCCTCTAGCACTTTTTCCTTGCTGTGCTTTCAAAGTTTATCTCTGCCTCTCCCCTCACTTCATGCACTAAGGAAAGTGGCTTCTGTTGATTTTTTTTAACCCAACCCCTTTTAGACCTTGTTAGCTGAGTCTGAGTTGTCAAAAAATAAATCTAAAAGATGCTAAGGTACCGTGACTCCAGGTGTGTGGGCTTGATCTGATGAAGAGACATGTAGAACTGGAGACGCAGTTTCCTGGGCAGTGAGGTGGAGTCGCGTCCGTCGCTCCTATTTCCTCTTTCTTCAGGCACTGCTGTTGCTTTATGGCAACTATTTACAAGGCCAAGTCCCAAAGGGATAATGCTTTGGGGGATGTAGCTTTTGGTGAGTGTGGCCGTGGGGCCTAAGAATGCCAGCTCAGAGGAGCTGTGAACAAACCACCTTTGGCAAGGAGTAAGCAGGAGGCATGAGGTGGGAATTATTGAAATAATTGTCAGAGAATACATAGAAACTGTATACAAAGTTGGAGTTGATGTCTGGTAACACTGATAGTGCCCAGAGCTTTGGGTCCACAAAGTGCTGCTGTAAATTTTGTAAAACTTAAGGATTTTATTTATCCTGCAAAGTAGAACTTGCAGCCCCCAGGCTCTTAGATACTCTGTGTGGCTATAGGAAGGGCTGGCGGCCTTCTGCCCGTGTGGCCAGGGCTGTCAGGCCTTGTTTGTAGATGCAGCCTAGGCTTGTCCCTAGCCTTCACACCACTTGCATTTGTTAGAAGCAGTTAACAGGAATAGTGGTAAAGGGGCACTGCCGATTTATCTTTAATCCCTGGGCAAAACTGGTGGGATCACTGAAGGAACTATTATGTCCTTCATGTGTATATTGGGCGTTCTGGGGTCTGCCTGCTACATGGATGGCCAGGAAGTCTTTGCCCAGGGAGGTGTCTAATTTGGTGTCTTGTGTCTGACTCCCCTGCCCAGGTAGCTCCCCATGCCTGCACATCCCCACACAGGTGGAGATAGCCACAGGCCTGGGCCCCCCTGCTGTAAGGATTTCACTCCTTTGTCCCACTGCCTTGCTTCCTGTCACATTCTTCAGTGGCCAAGACAAATGATCCACCAACACCAAACCCCTGCTCCCTTACCAAGGGGCTGAGAGGCTAATCTTCAGGTTCTGATGGTATAGGGGTTATAATGTGATCAGTTATTTACTGACACATAAAGGTTTTTGGCAAGCTTAAATTTCAACTATTTTTGTTTGAGCTTTTTCCTACAATCTTGGGATTAAAAGCACTAATTTATCTCTCCATGTTATTGAATTACAACTTGAGGTGTGTGAATGGGAACATCTATGTTAACAGTATTGTGTAACAGTATCGCTGTACTCTCAGCATTTAACTCTTGGTATGCAAACAAAATTTTCATCATCTTTCCATACTTCTATTATGGTGTGGTCTCCACCTGACTCATCTAGAAGTTCAGATGTGTTACCCCACACCCAGACAGCAAGCCCATTGCTGCCTCCAAGGCACTGCAAGGATTCAGTGTGCATGTGAAGAGAACTTACTACCCTTCCTGAGAAGATTTGGAAACTCGGGTTAATAAATTGCATGCAGATTAATAATGAAAGTGCTATTCAAAATCTGCCTTTTCTTGATTATGTGAAATGGTCCTTCAATTTTAAAGCTTATCTGGTAATGAAATCAAGCGTGTGACAATTAGGGTTCTTCGGTTGTAGTAAAAGGGGTAAGAATATAATAAAGCATTTTTCTTTCTGAAGTAAAGCATAGTCACTGTCATAAATGCTGTTGACAGTCCTAGACTCCTTTTCTGAAATGTTCAGATTTTAAAATTTTTTTTCCTCCAGATTTATCTCATTCCATTGTGCCTGATGTGTGTGTGAAAGTTTAAGGACAAGCCACATGGGGAGCACCCTGCCCTCCCTCACTAAGCCTGCCTTCTCTTTGCAGCCATGAAGGAAGACAGGAGATCCGAGGAGAAGGTAGTGGCGGCAGCAGCTGCGGCAACTTCAAAGAAAACAGCCCCTCTAGGCTCCGCAATGGGCAAACAACCTTCGCCTAGAAGTCTTGTCCCAAAGAAGTCTCCTTTCACTAACTTGGCAGCAGCCAAACCAGCCATTAAAAAGTCACCCTCGGGCTTCAAGGGTACCATTCCCAAGAGGCCGTGGCTCTCGGCCACCCAGTCGGGTGGTGCTTCTGCTGCTAAACAGGCAGGACCAATGCCTGTCCCTGTGACAGCTGCTTCCAAAAAGTTGCCTAGTTCTGCTGCTTTGGTTGGAGCCATAAGGAAGCCAGCAGCCACCTCTGTTCCCACGGCATCTACAGTACCAGGGCGCCTTGGGGCCACAAGCCCCGCCCCGTCACAGCCAAACTCACAAATTCGGCAAAACATAAGACGCTCCTTGAAGGAGATTTTGTGGAAAAGGTGGGCTGTCCTGCTTGATTTCTTCTCAGTTATAGTGGAAGATCTCCCGTTATGGTGGAGCCACTTCAAGAGCACCCCACTGTTTGAAAATGTTACCTATACAAGTGGTTTATGTAGTTCCTTTTTATTCTGTTTAGAGTCAATGACAGCGATGACTTAATTATGACAGAAAATGAAGTAGGAAAAATTGCCCTCCATATTGAGAAGGAGATGTTTAACTTGTTCCAAGTTACAGATAATCGCTACAAGAGTAAATACCGCAGCATCATGTTCAACCTCAAGGACCCTAAAAATCAGGTGTGTGTGTGATCACTGTCATTGGTGTATTTCCAACAGGAGTATACTTGCTGTGCAGTTTCTGTAAGCTGAATTTCACAGTAACAAACCAAACAGCATTTTGGAATATTTGTGTCCTTTCTGTGAAAGCTAGAAAGTCTCCCTGTGTGGCTTTCTAGGCCCTGGGTGTTGCAGCGGGGATCAGGGGCCTTTCCTACCCTGGCTCTAGTCCTGGTATGGACCTCTCTGGCTCCCCCTGGAGTCTGTTTTATTTCACCAGATTAGTTTAAATATTGTAAAATTACAAGCCCTTCACTGAACTGGCTCCAAAATAAAGTTTGAATTCTCTATCCCACTGTATGGGTGTGTCTGTATTCTGACTTCAGACAACCTTTTCTCCCCATTACTTGTTAGCTGAGCAAGCCTGAAATGGTGGCCTCTTCAGGGTAATGAGCAGGACACCTGCAGGTCTTAGCTCTCACACAGGTGCTGCTCACACTCAGCAGGGGTGGCTGGTGACTGAGTGATCCTGCTGCCATGTGATCAAGGCAAACGTGGAGGCTGACGATGAGCTGCCTGCCTGGCGAGGCCTCTCCCTTGGTTCTCCCTGTTGGCCTCTGAGAATCGGGTTTGAGAATTGGGTATTCAGATATTCTGCATTTTGTTAACAACTCCCTGGAAGAAATGCTTTCTTCTTGCCTTTATTCCAGGTACCTTTTGTCCCGTGTTACGTGGTTTTGTTTTTTCTGTGGAGATGTGAAGGGTTTTGGCAGAATGGTATGGCACAGGCCTGAAGATCAGTTGTTTGACTTTAACATATTTTCTGGGTCCCCAGTCTGGTGCACACCCCACGGGGGGGCTGGACGAGGTCACAACCTTGGCATGGTGCTGCAGGCAGTTGGGTGCTCAGGTTGCTGTTATGTGGCCCTTGACCCTCTGGGCAGGACTTCTATGCTACTGCTGTGCTTCTTCCACATCCTTTCCAAAGTAACAGAGACTCAAATATTTTTTGAACAAAGGAGTGAAAGATGTTTGTTTATAGGGACTCTTTCATCGTGTTCTGCGCGAAGAAATCTCTTTGGCAAAACTTGTGAGAATGAAGCCAGAAGAGCTTGTATCTAAAGAGCTTTCCACGTGGAAGGAGAGACCAGCAAGATCTGTGAGTGCTGATGAAGGTGTCACTGAGGGCTGGACACTGGGCTTCCCAGATGCACACTTGGTTGAGTGAGTGATGCTTTCCTGCTAGAAAACAAGGCTTAAGGCTCTGATTGTATCTGCTTCCTTGTAGGTAATGGAGTCCAGAATTAAACTACACAGCGAGAGCAAGAAGACGGCTGTGAGACAGGAGCCCGTTCCCGATATGGAAGATTCTCCACCGGTATCAGATTCAGATGTGAGCATTTGGGATTTTCAGTACTAACAAAGAATAGAGTAAATCAGTCCATTCCAAATATTTTTAGGTGTCTTACAAATTATTGGGAAGACACTGAGCCTATACCAAGTATATATAATTGTATTATTTCTCAAGTACTTGTATTTAGTGTTTTTGTTTGTTTGTTTGTTTTTAATAAGGAGACAAGGTCTCACTCTGTGGCCCAGGCTGGAGGGCAGTGGTGTCATCACAGCTCACTGCAGCCTTGCACTCTTGGGCTCAAATGATGCTCCTGCTCAGTCTCCCCTTGCGGCCCCCACCACACCTGGCTCAGTGACCCCTTTTCTTCCCAGTGGTTCTTAATGACATGAGACTTTTTTTCATGTGTGCTATTGATTTGGAGATGGATTTGGGAAAGAACTGACAGCTTTGTTTTATGCTTTCCCTTCCAGGAGCAGCAGGAGTCCGTGCGGGCTGTCCCTGAGAAGAACACGGTGCCTCTTCTAGACGTCTTCAGCAGTATGTTGAAAGACACGACAAGTCAGCACCGGGCACATCTCTTTGATCTGAACTGTAAAATTTGTACAGGTGAGCACAGTTTGGGGGATGGAACTTTGGAGATGAGAATAAATTTGATTTTGTTTAAAATCACTAATCCTTAAAATTATACTTGACTAAGTTTGAGCAGATAAAAAAGTCAGAATAATTTCCTGGAGTTCATAAAATTACCCCGTCTTTATAGTGTTGCTGTTGCTTTTTTTTTTTTTTCCTTGAGACAGAGTCTCACTCTGTCAACCTGGGTAGAGAGCCATGGTGTCATAGCTCACAGCAGCTTCAAACTCCTGGGCTTGAGCAATCTTCTTGCCTCAACCTCCCCAGTGGCTGGGACTATAGGCGCCTGCCACAACTCCCAGGTAGTTTTTCTATTTTTAGTAGAGATAGGGTCTTACTCTTGCTTAGGCTGGTCTCGACATCCTGAGCTCAAGCAATCCACTGCCTCTGCCTCCCGGAGGGCTAGGATCACAGGCGTGAGCCACCAAACCTGGTTGATTTTTGATTCTTGTAAGAAATTACTTATTGTGGGCGGCGCCTGTGGCTCAGTCGGTAAGGCGCCGGCCCCATATACCGAGGGTGGCGGGTTCACACCCGGCCCCGGCCAAACTGCAACCAAAAAATAGCTGGGCGTTGTGGCGGGCGCCTGTAGTCCCAGCTACTCGGGAGGCTGAGGCAAGAGAATCGCTTAAGCCCAGGAGTTGGAGGTTGCTGTGAGCTGTGTGAGGCCACGGCACTCTACCGAGGGCCATAAAGTGAGACTCTATCTCTACAAAAAAAAAAAAAGAAATTACTTATTGTGAGCAGAGTGTACTCCTGAACTTGTCAGGTTTCTCCTGAAGTCTCTCCTCATGCTCTTCAGGTCAGGTTCCATCATCAGAAGATGAACCAGCACCAAAAAAACAAAAGCTGTCAGTTTCAACTAAAAAAGAAGACTTAAAATCCAAGTATGACAGCTCTCCATCGGATGCAGTTCCCACATCAGCTGATGAAGTGATACCAGAAACTCTGCCGGAAGATGCTTCTGAGCCAGACCTGGAAGGTGCTTCTCGTCCAGATGTGGGGAGACAGTATTTCCCTAGGCCTCCAGGAGACAGCCATCCTGAGCCTTCCCTGCTAGAAGACCTCTCCCCCTGCCCAGCCTCCTGTGGGAGTGGGGTGGTCACCACCGTTACTATGTCTGGCCGGGACCCCAGAACTGCTCCAAGCAGTTCGTGCACAGGCCCAGCCTCCACAGCATGCCGTCCAGACAGCACCCACATGGCGGAAACCAGGCAGGATGTGCCAAAGCCTGCTGTTAACACCATGATGGTGCCCAAGTCCATCCTGGCCAAGCCATCCTCGTCCCCTGACCCAAGATATTTATCAGTTCCACCTTCACCAAGTATCAGGTGTGTACTTCAGGGGTGGTATGAAAGGGCAAATGTTTTATCTTTTAGATTAACATAGATTAAGTAGTTTAACTCTTAAAATATACCTAGAAATGTAACTTTTTCATACTTTAACAAGGTCCAGTTTTAGGATGCCTCATTATTATTTTGCAAGTATAGGTCTTGAAAATTGAAATCCAGATTTATAGATATCCAGTTTTGTTGCCTGTTTGGTTTTGTTTTCTTTAACCAAAATGTATCATTATGATAAAACTAGTTAATTAGCAAAAATAAGCTACCAAAACTTGCAGAATTCACTTTTGCTTTTGAATATGAAGTCTTCATACTTTGAAATCCTCATTATACAAAGAAAGAGATTTACGTGGTGGTGTTTTTTCTTTATTGTTTTGTTTTACAGCATCTCAGAGTCTCGGTCCCCTCCTGAAGGAGACACAACCCTCTTTTTGTCTCGACTCAGCACTATTTGGAAAGGATTTATTAACATGCAGAGTGTAGCGAAATTTGTCACCAAGGCGTATCCTGTCTCTGGGTGTTTTGATTATCTCAGTGAGGTTAGAACCAAGAAAGTGTGTGTCTTTGTCTGTGTCTTTCATAGGAGTTTCTACGTGAGAGCTGCACACCTGATAACTGTGCACCCCTGACCCTGGGTACAAAGGTGCCAGTAAAGGGGGACCAGAGACAAGTCAGCAGGTGTCTATCAGATGTGTGCGCCTGGCCACTAGTATGGCCCGGGGTGTATGGCCTGTCTCGGGGGGCTGGCATGATAACCCCACGGCAGGCCTTTATTTTTCAATTAGCATTATGGGAGGAGTCATCCATTACGTATACCATGTATGTATGTAAAAGGTACTGTGGAAATTTGGGCGATGGCTTCTGAATATCACCTTGTCTGGCAGAAGGTATCACGCCACCCTTGGCTTTCATAACTCATAATCCTGGATGGCAGGATGGCAGTTAACCAGTCAACATTAATGTAGTTTTTAGCATTTTCTTTGGAATAGTTGTGGTTTTCTTAAATATTGAGTACTTTGGTGCCTTGAGATTAATTACTACGTTAATCTGTTTCTTAGTACTATAAACTTCACCAGTTATTTACTCAAAGCACTTTTCTGTTTAGGATCTACCTGATACAATTCACATTGGTGGGAGGATTGCACCAAAGACGGTTTGGGACTATGTTGGCAAACTCAAGTCTTCCGTGTCCAAGGTATCTGCTTCTGGTATAAACTGGGAAGATAATGTCTATTTAAATACACTTTTATTTAACTTCTCATTTTGATGGGTTAATACTTGAAATGTTAGCCTACAATTTATTAGGTATTTCCAAGTGAATGTTAAAACTTAAGTCTAGGCCAAGAGTTAGAGGTTGCAGTGAGCTGTGATAATGCCCCTGCTCTCCACCTGGGCCATGGTGAGACTCTGTCTCAAAATAAACACTTTAAGTTTTATTTTATATATATGAGGATATATTAGAGTAATCCAGTGATAGCAGTTTGTTTCAGATTTTATTGTAATAATTTACATGCAGTTAGATTTCAGAAGAAGTTCGTGGACTTCTTTTCCTTGTTTCATTGTGATTGAAGGACCAGGCAAAGGGCACTCAGCATGGGCCTGTGAATGGGCTTTGGTTTTGTGGGGCGTCCTATACACACATAGCTGTGTGTATGTTTATGAGTTTTCCTCAAGGAGGATCTGTAGTTTTCATCAGGTCCCCAGACCCTTCATCTAGTTTAGCCGTCTCTGTGACCTCAGTGACTCAGTGACATGTGTGCAGGGAGAGCTGCTCTGTCCCAGCCCTGCCAAGTGTGTACTTCTGTGAGCTCTTTCTCTACCGAAGTGAGAAAGTATGGCACTGCACTGTGAGCACAGGGATTTTTAAAGGATTTCCTGCTGAAACCAAGATGTGAATTGGTCTGAGACTCGAGCCTGTATCTTCTTTCCCACTTTAGTAATAAAGTCAATGTCAGTCAAAGCCCACTTCAGACTGTCCCTCTGGGGTCTGGGTGTGGGTTGGGAGTGGCAGTCTGTCCTAAGCCTGGGTCACCCTCCCGTGCTTGTATTGCAGGAGCTATGCCTGATCCGCTTTCACCCCGCCACGGAGGAGGAGGAGGTCGCCTACATCTCCCTTTACTCCTATTTTAGCAGTCGTGGCCGCTTTGGTGTTGTAGCTAATAACAACAGGCACGTCAAGGATCTGTACTTGATCCCGCTGAGCGCCAAGGACCCCATTCCATCCAAACTGCTACCCTTTGAGGGACCAGGTAAGCACCGACTTTGTGGGTGGTGATTAGGCACCCCGATGCCTGACACATCCCCTCCCTCATGCACAGAACCTTCCAAGTCTTCACAAGGTGGCTCTGCCATCTCCCCTAAACTACGACTTTTCCTAGAACAGAAATTAGGAGTACAGATGGAGTGTGTTTACAGACAACATGTTACTAGAAATGCCCTTATTGGTAGCTGGATTGTCTTAAAGAAGTTCATGGAAAGGGAAGAACTTAGAGCTTCCAAACAGCCTAGCCTGGCCTGGCCTGATGGGAGGTCCCCATGCCCAGGAGCCCAGCGTGTGCTAGAGAGGAGAGCAGATACAAGACACTGGTTTTGGGGCCATATTCTTTACTCTAGGTGGAACTCTCACTGTGTTAATATTCAGTTCAGGACCAAGCAAATATCAGTAAGTGAATTCTTTCCTTCTGAGGTCATTTTCTCTAACAGGGATTAATTTCTAGAAGATACAGAAATTAATAGCAACATAGAAAAATATTACTAGAAATAATTTTAAATCTACAGTTCAAATTGTAGTATGTCCATTTGTCTACTTTATTTGCTCATCCCTTAGAAAGTACTGTGTTTAAGGATTATTTACAAACTAACCTGTTTATCAAGGCTTGAGAGCCATCCCTGGGGGGCATGGTCTGCTAGTGGCTTGCTCTTTCTTAGCCCCTTAGAAGACATTGATGACTTCAGTTAGGGAATTGGCATCAGATGCATAAAAAGTATCTCCTTGGCCATGAAATCCTCAGCAGATTGGTATTATCTGAAAGCAGATGTGTGGACACTTGTCCCAAAGGTGGCAGCTGACATCCAAGACTTATAGGTGCTGCCTAGACCCTGCACCTCAGTGCTCTTCGTCCCCCTCACCAGATCTTGATGAATGTCCTTGCCACAGCCCTGTGGGGCCCTCAGCACCCCATGCCCCACCTCCCAGGCTGGAGTCCTGCACCTAGGCATGGCTCATGTCTACTGGTGCCCAGTAACACCAGGCATGGGCTCAGCTATGCCTACTTTTTGGAATTAAAGGCCCTAAAGGTATTATTGATATCAGTAATTCCAGGGTAGATATTTTCCGGCATGATACATTAGACTATTTTAATGCCAAGTATATTTTAAAAGCACAGTGCTTTAGTGTGTCTGCCTCAAATGCTGCTTGGGGTAAAGAGATATAAGCCAGTGGGTGGCACAAAGAACCTTGGGGGAGGTTCTTAGTGACGGCTGTGTGAAGTGTTCTGGCCAGCCCCCATGTGACCAGAGAGAGGACATGTCCAGCTCTCCTGGAGGTGAAGACCCAGATGCTGACTTCCCAGACGTTGTGCGGAGCATCCTGTCAGTCGTGAGTGGAAAGCTTGTGTGTGGAGCTCACTTACCAGGGACACTGGCACCACATGGCACCTTCCTCTTGGGGTGCAAAGAGCACTTTCTATTTTTAAGGTGTGAATTAGTAGATACTGAGCTGCCTTCTGTAGAAATGTTAAAGCAGTATTTACTTCCTGCTTGACCTCTTCCTGCCTCTTCCAAGTTGGTAGTGTCAGGTTGGAGGCAGGCCAGGTATGGGCCACAGCAGGGCCTTGGGACTCCCTACCATGTACAGAAAGGGAAGGAACCTCAGGAGGCAGTGAAAGGGTCAGTGGAGGCACCTGGGGCACAGCCCAAAGCACAGAGGGAGGGAATAGGCCACACTGGTTCTGCCAGGAGGGTGCTGGGCCCAGGACAGCGGGGCTGATGGAGGCCTCACCTCGCTGCTGAGTGTGATGAGCGCTGAGCTGCCAGACTCAGCCCAGTGGCCAGCTGAGTGATGTCACCCTGCCCACCACAGCATTTGCTAAGCCCACTACCAACCTTGACACTGCCTGGCAAAGATACATAAAAGACCAACACAGACTTTGATCTACAATAAAGAACAAATGTGTCTTGAAAAGTAAGATGGGGACAGAGGGTTTCAGAAAAGTAGCAGTCGATGAAATTTTGCCCATACACTTACAAAATATTTTTTTAGCTTAAACACTTCAGTATAATATTCTTTCATTCTGCTGATACCATTGTTGACCTAGTATGCAGGTATGATATTTTTCACAGCTACATGGTACGTGCTAGTAACATAGCCGTGGCCTCAGGCCTGAGCTGCTCCACATGCTGATAGCTTGATTTGGTGATTTCTGTGTGCAGATGTGTAGGTGTGTGCCCTGGTGTCAAGTGCGTAGTTGCGTGTGTGAGAGACTAGGCACTGGAACCTTCCTCCCGTCTCAGCAGTCCTTTCCATCCCGGAGTTAGTCTGTGCCCAGAAGCCTTCGGACAGCACTGGCCACATCTGAGGCTGGTGGCAGTGTCTTCTCAGCAGGGTCACTGCTTTGTGACCGTGTGTGGCACGCAGCCTGCACTCCAGGCTCCAGTACCCAAGCCCTCAGCACCCAGCAGTGGTGACCCGGATCCTCACGCAGCCTGAGACCACACACCAGGATATGGGGCCAGGGTCTGTGGGCCCAGCTCCTGCTGGAGCCACACACTCGATGTGAAGGCTGCTGCCCTTAGCATTCTCTGTGCAGGGCACAAAGCTCCAGCCAGGTACCTGAGAGGTACCTGGCTCTCCCACCCAGAGGAGCCGTGGTCTGCATCAGTGCTAGCTATTGGGGGGTGGTGACCATCGCACCTGTGCCTCAGTTTGTACTACTTACAGGGTCCTCTCCTCCTGATCTTAGGAACAGAGGAGAACTTGACAGCACACTCCTCCAGTGTTGATGCTCGAGAAGTATGGAGGACACTGGGGGTGCTGAGCTGTGCCCTTGGGGGAAACTGAGTCAGCTGCCTCTGGGTCAGCTCGGGATTCCTGTCTCAGGTGCAGTATAGGGACCAGGACACATGGACCTGCTCCACAGAGTTCCTCGGGCCCCACACGCAGCTCACAAACTACCTTTCAGTGCACAACCAGAGAGTGCTGTCTCTCTGAGGACATCTTTGTCCTTACATGTTTTTGTTTTATCTGTCAAAGTGCTGGGTTGTCTTGTGTCACGAAGTGGCATTTTTAGTAGCTTAGTGTTACTTGGAAGAACACTGGAATTCAGGGTCCCCTGATGCAATTGACCAACTTCCCTGCTGAGAGGTCAGGTCAGCTCTGCTCCAGCTACCCTGACAAGGTCTCTCCCATGGGACTAGGGTCACAGGTCTCTGCACATGTCAGGACTCTTAGGCTGGTCAGGCTGGAAGCTCATCTTGTGGGGTTACGTATGTGACCTTCCTAGGCCTGGACCTGAGGCCAAGGCATACCCCAGTGACCACTGAGGGCCCAACCCCAGGGACTTCTGAGTGACTCGATAGGACCTAGAGCCTCATCCTAAAATGCTATTGAAGCCTCAGTTTATGAAACATGGGTGTGCAGCCTGCTCCTCCCCTCTAAAGGGCAGGAGAGTAGTGCACTTCTGAGCTGCTCTAACAGAAGGTGCCTTTTGCTCTGAATTTTTTTTACAGTGTAGAGCACTTTTAGGGGAATGTTTGAATCCATAGTGTCTTTTTGTATTCACTTTTAACTGCTTACTATTTTATTTAGCTCAAAAATTCTATGACTTGCAATACTGCCAGGTAAGCATTTCTTCAATTATTGAGTGTGTATGTATCAGTAGCTTTGCACAGAAATTGTAATCAAAGTCAAATCTAGTATTGAATGGAATGTACCACTTTCTCCTCCTAAATCAATAAAAAACATTTCATGGAAACTGGTCATTGTGTGTCTAACTTGTAACCATTTGGTAGCTCCTAGTCACTACTTAGGTCTGCCTCTGCTTTCATGAGCCAGTGTGAGGGACCTGGTGGTGCAGCCCAGCCCCAGAAGCCCACAGTTAGCTGCTGAAGGTTAAGCACAGCGGGGCATGCAGGCTGCACCATCCAGGGTGCTTCCTGGCACCCCGACCCCTGGAAGAAGATGGATAACACTCCTCTTAGCTGGAACCCAAGCACTGGGCCCAACAGCTTCATACAGGTCTCAGGTCCAAACTAGAAGAGGGCAGAGTCCAGAGAGGTTGTGTGAGAGTGTGTGTGTGTATACATGTGTGTTTAGTGGGCTGGTGAAGTAGACTGGCCTGTCTACCAAGTCACTCTGGCCTAGTCACACTTTAGGACTATTGCTTACTACCTTCCACAGACTTTCTTCCAGCGTCGCAAAAACTATGTGTGGACAGATTCCGACCATAAATAGATTTTCATTTTAAACAGTGAATAGTGGGGGTTTGCCAGATAGATCGAGGGTGAAGAGATTATTCTGATAGATTTGGGGGTTATTTACTAAAAGGTGCATCCTGAAGCCTCCAGGTGAGGGTGCAGGGGCTACTTCCCACCATCCTTAGGAGTAGACACTCTTGTAACTTCAGCAGCCACGTTGCTGAGGAACTGGGCACAGGTCTGGTTCTGTTCTTGGCCTGCAAAGCTGACTGGCACACACCTTTTCACATGCACTCCTCACCTTTGGTTTCCTGACTGCTCTTCCTGTATGTCTGGTCTGACTCTAAGCACTGGGTCTGAGGCTAGACCCTTCCACTGTGAAAGCCTGACACAGACACAGCTACAAAGGTGCTTTCGTGCTCCCTGTATGCTGAAGAAAAGGATCCCCTCTGGTGCTCAGGGTGGGGGTATCTGAGCTCCCTGTCCACCCACATTGCTTAGTGTCCCCTCCTTTAGCACTTTGGCCTTCACAGCGGCCCTCAGGGAGGTGGGTAAGGAAGCGTCCTGGTGCTCAGCTGCTCTTCTGGGCTCTGCACTGTAGCTTCTTAGGACACACTCCACACCAGGGGCTGACGCACCTGCCAGCTGCTGAGATGTTAAGTGTGTCTGGAAAGCAACCCTGGGAAACTGGCCTCACAGCCCCTGTCCTAGGAGAAGTCCACAGTTAAGAAGCTGGCTTGCCTGTTACAGCCATGCCAGCCTCAGAACAGTGTGGAGCACAACTGGGCCCGGGGCACACTCCTTTATCTCAGGATCATGTCCAAGGTCCCAGTGCGTGAGAGTTCATTGTTTCTTGTGTTGAGTACATTATTTCCAGGGTGTCCCACTTCACATACTTAGGCAACCACAACAAAATGATCAGATGATAAAGTTTGTTTCAAAACAGAGATACCCATTTTGGGGCCCAAATTAAATTTAAAATCTTGGGGAGGATTAGTGAGGAAAGTTGAAACTAACATGACCGGGTCTTTATTATGTCACCAACATGCAAATGAGACAGTCAAGAGCAGAAAGCTTAGAAAGTTTAGAACACACTCTGTTTGGTGTGTGCCCATCTCTAGGTAGCTGTGGGTTTCAGAACCAGTGTAAGCATGAGTGAGTTAGTAATGGCCTCACCTGTGATGAGCCTGACAGCAAAGGGCAAAGATAAGGGATTCCTGCCAGAGCTGGGATGTATAAATTTATAAGTAAGCATGTTAGGCCATGAGAAGTTTTGTGGCAGTTGCACACCTCCCAAGACAGCCTCTTCCTGAATATAAATAACACAGTGGTTTTTTTCATCACATGAAGTTCATTGAACTGGCGCTTGGTTTATACCACTGTCTCTAATAGCCCTTTAGAAGCTGAGCATCTCTCTTAGTGAATGGCATGTTCCTCTGTGTCACTCTGGCACTGGGCTGCCCCTGCTGACTGGCCCATGCCTGAAGCCCTCCAGTGAGGCTCAGCAGGGAGGTGGACAGAACTGCGGGCAGAGCCTCAGTGCCTGTCAGCAAGTTCCACTGGCGCTCAGCAGGTTCAGGGACCATTGTCAACACACACGCTGGGTTCAGAAAGGCCCTCATAGTTTAACAATCAACTGTACCCTCGTTGAATAAGCTACTGAGTATTCACAAAATAAAGTGTTATGAGAACACTATACTCTTAATTCATGTTAATTTAAAAAATACCTCGCTAGGCGGCCTTTAATATTTGCCTAGCAGAAGAATTTGCATGTGGCCTTCAGTGAGGCCTGCCTGGCTTTTCATCCAGTCCACCTTTCCTTTCTCTGATGTGCTGCCACCACCAGAAGGAGTAGGTGTGGGATGGCGCTTGGTCTGTGGAGCCATCAGCTTATGAACAGGCACCTCCATGAGGTGGGATCAGCTCCCAGCCCTGAAGCAAGGGCCCTGACCTCCTTAAAGAGGGTGGTGGCCATGAGGCTTGATGGTCCCAATTCCATCTGCTAGGCCTGGTATCCCCCCTTCAAGGGTGCAGTAGGACACCCACTCACCCTTCAGTACTCAGACTGTCAATAATTTCTTGTTGGAATTTGGGAAGATTAACAATAACCATGTTTAGAACCACATAATGGTGTCCAAAGACTGCTCTTCAGAGTGATTGGCAGGATCTTTAAAATCACAAAAAGGAGAATCTCAGTACTGGTTTTAATTGTAAGGAATAAAAACACATAGTATAAATATCCACTGTATACCACAGTAAAGTTAAATTTTCTGAAAACTGAACTTACACAGTTTTATTGATCTTAAATGTGCTCACGCTATTAACATGTGTCCTTAGCATGTCATTTTCCCCTAGATTACTGTTTTGTGACTTGAGCTTTTGTTCTTTTGTTATTCTTGATTTATTATGAGTGTGGGATGGGGGGATCATTTCTGGAATATTTGCATTCCTGATCTGAGTTCCCACAACTTAAAATGTTTGCAATAATCCTGTTTTTAAGAAATAATTATTTAAAAAAAAAAAGAAAGAAATAATTATTTTTAAAAACTGTCAGTCTGCAGACAAAGCCCTCAGTGTGCCCCGCCTCCCCACACTGCTTGCTCTTTGCCTCCATTTGCCTGGGCCTGGTCCTGGCGCTTCTTTAAAGCACACATCCTGGGGTCAAAGGCCTGAGGGTTGGTTTGTCATAAGTTAATGCTCACTGAATTGCTTTCTAAACCTACAACGTCCATCTTAGCTGTTCCAGGCAGCATCATTTTTTCACTACTTGTCATTCTGATACCGGAGACTGGTGAATTTACCTAGTGGTTGGTCCCTAATGGCACATTCAGTATTAGTATACTTAGCTTGATGTATGTGTTGCAGCTCATACAGGTTAAAATGGCTGTTAACCTTTCTGATAAGTAGCAAGAGTTAAATAGAAGTGTAGCTGAATTTTTGTCTAAAAACATGTGGCACAATAACTCCCTTGGTTCAGCGGAGTGAGGCGTCTGCACACCGGCCTTCCCACCATCCCCTCAGCTATTCAGCATTACACACAATGTTCTGAAAATATGTAACATTAATTCTGGTGATGGGGATGAATTTACTCATGACCTGGGTCCTGGGTTCTGCAGTTTGTGGCATGGGGTTAGCGGCTACCTCTCGGATGGCTCTGTCAGGCCTAGGCAAGAGTGTCAGGGCTGGACCTTTCCTGCTTTTACTGTTAGCTCCTCAGACACTCAGTTTCATTTGCTTGTTGACTGTTTTTCTTCTGCCTATTAAACATTTCCCATGAAATCCTGTAATAAAATTCACCTCTGAAGGATGACAGCTGGATTTAAATTGTAAAATTTGCACAAATATTTTGTTTTTCAGGTCTTGAGTCACCACGGCCAAATATAATCCTTGGGTTAGTAATCTGTCAAAAAGTGAAGCGTCCTTCAAATACTGGTGAGCTAGACAAGGTCGATGAGAAGAGGGCCCGGCTGCAGGAGGAAGTGGATGTTCCAGTCGGTCCGAAAACGTCTGCTGCCCCTCAGTCTGACAAGAAGCCCTCCAGATACCAGCTCCAATCTACAGACGCGGCTGCCAGCTCCACACCCCCAGGCTCTCCTCCACCTCCACCCCCTCCCCCAGAGCTGCCAGTGTCAAAGGTGCCATCATCATTCAAGCTGTCACCTGCATCCACAGCAGTCCCCACGGTGGCTTCCTCCATCACTTCATCTTCATCTACTACGAAAACCGCCTCGCCGCTGGAGCACATCCTTCAGACTCTCTTTGGAAAGAAGAAATCATTTGACCCCTCTGCCAAAGAGTCCGTCAGGTCCATGCCAGCTGCCCAGCAGGACTCCAAAGGCAAGGCGGGCGATGGGGTGCCAGGGCCCCCTCTGCTAGACCCGATTGTTCAGCAGTTTGGTCAGTTCCCACAAAGTAAGGCACTGGAGGACGAGGAGGATGACAGGCCTTACGACCCCGAGGAGGAGTACAACCCGGAGGGCACCTTCAACAGCCGGTTTGCTGAACAGGGCCTATGCCAGGATGTGCAGCAGACTCCTGAGGCCACCGAGCGGGAGGAGGTGGCCTACGATCCTGAGGATGAGACAATTCTAGAAGAAGCCAAAGTGACTGTGGATGACCTGCCCAACAGAATGTGCGCAGATGTCAGGAGTAACCCAGCTGAGAGGCCTGGCGAGTGTGCAGCAGACACCTCGGCCCCGTCCCTGGTGGAGCAGCAGCGGATGCTGGAAGAGCTGAATAGGCAGATTGAGGAGCAGAAGCGGCAGCTGGAGGAGCAGGAGGAGGCGCTGCGGCAGCAGAGGGCCGCTGTAGGGGTCTCCATGGCCCACTTCTCCGTGTCGGACGCACTCATGTCCCCGCCACCCAAGTCAGCCCTTCCCAAGGCTGAGCTGTTCCAGCAGGAGCAGCAGACTGCAGACAGGTCAGCACAGCCCTCTGCAAGCCAGGCCACTCAGGGCTCTGGCCAGAGAGACCCACGGCAGGCCAGGCGGCTGGCCGCTGAGAGTGAGAGCGAGCTTCTCCCGAAGACCCCAGTAGACAGCATACAGGGTGCCCTGATGGGGAGAGAAGTGTCTGGAGGCGCTGCCGTGGGCCAGGTGCTGGGGCCTGTGCAGGAAGAGGAGGCTCCTCCATGGGCCCCAGCTGGCAAGGCGCCGCCTACACCTGACCAAGACCCCGAGGGCGAGCCCTCCAGCAGCCCCAGCCCACAACCCGTGGAGGGTGGCCTCCTTGCAGTAGCTGGTGAGGGCTCGGCCAGGCCAGCCCGGAGGGTGCTGTTGCCCACTCCGCCCAGCGCCTCCTTGCAGCCCAGCTGCCCTCTGCAGGGTGATGGGGGCAGGGACCCTTTCTCAAATCCCGGGTTCACATCTCAGGAAAAGCCTCTTGGCTCCACCCAGTATGAGGACCCCAGAAACCCTCATTCTGCTGAAAAGAGTGATGGCCCCAACAGTGAGACTGAGGGAGACAGAGAGCCACAGGCCAGACCCAATGAGGGGGCTGCCCTGTTCCCCCTGCCCGGACAGAAAGGGGCACCTCAGCCCCAGTGCCAGGGTCACCGTGAACCGGGTCCTCGACCTTTTGGGATGTCAGGGCTTCATGGGCCCCCTTTCCCAGGACCGAGAGGGCCAGTCTCTCCATTTTCAGAAGAGAACCTCATTCCCAATCCTGAGGGGCCACGAGGGCCTCCGCCAGCCAGATTTGGAGCCCAGAAAGGGCCCCTTCCTTCCTTATTCTCAGGGCAACATGGGCCACCCTATGGGGACAGCAGGGGCCCCTCACCCTCCTACCTGGGTGGACCAAGAGGGGTTGGACAGCCCCAATTTGAAGACCGCAAGGACCCCCGTGGGGAGAAAAGAGAATTCCAGGACACCCCATATAATGAGATGACTGGCCCCCCTGCCCAACTCGAAGGACCAGAACAAGCCCAATTTTTGGGAAACAGAGGCTCTGCACCTTTCCAGTTTGGTGGCCAGAGAAGGCCTCTGCTGTCTCAGCTTAAAGGGCCCCGAGGAGGCCCCCCTCCTGCTCAGTTTGGAGGTCAGAGAGGACCACCCCCTGGCCACTTTGTGGGGCCAAGAGGGCCCCATCCCAGTCAGTTTGAATCTGCCCGGGGCCCCCATCCTAATCAGTTTGAAGGGCCCAGAGGCCAAGCACCAAATTTCATGCCCGGTCCCAGGGGGATTCAGCCTCAACAGTTCGAAGAGCAAAGGGTAAACTCACCACCGAGATTTGCAAATCAGAGGGCACCAGCACCCCTGCCATTTGGTGGACCCAGGGGCTCTACACCCTTTTCTGAAAAGAGCGAGCAGCCCCCTCCTCGGTTCCATTTCCAAGGCCAGCCCCCCCAGGTGCTGAAGCCAGCCCCTCGGCCCCTGCTGGAGCTCCCCAGCCACCCCCCGCAGCACAGGAAGGAGCGCTGGGATGATGCTGGCCCGCCCTCAGGGGCATCGGGACAGGGCCCTGAGGCTGATGGGCCGTGGACAGCACCTGACTTCCGAGAGGGCAACAAGGGCCACGAGTTCAGAAACCAGACCTTTGAGGCCAGGCCCAAGGAAAAGGCCCTGGAGGAGCCCGAAGCCCGGCTGCCAGAGAGCCGCCTGGGCCCTGGCCGGGCATTTGAAGACAGGAGGAGGGAGCGGGACCGAGGCCACCACTGGAGCCGGGAGAGAGACTGGGATCGCAGCCGTGAGTGGGAGCGCCACCGGGAGAGGGATGCCAGCCGAGAGTGGGACCGCAGCCGGGAAAGGAGCACGAACAGGGACAAGGAGCGCGAGGGCCGGGACAGGGGCAGGAACAGGGACCGAGAGCGTGACCGCAGGCGTGACCGAGACAGGTCCCGGAGCCGTGAGCGGGACCGTGAGAGGGCCAGGGACAAGGACCGAGAGCCGCGAGGTCGAGAGCGCAAGGACCGGAGCAAGAGCAAAGAGAGCCCCAGGGACCAGAAGCCCGAGGCCACCCGGGCTGCAGATGTGCAGACCTAGGGCCCTGTAGGGCCAGCGGCCGCCAGGAGCTCATGCAGACCTGTGTCACCCTGGCAAAGACCTTTTTAAAAGCCACGTTCATAAAATGTGTTGACAAATAGATTTTGAAATAGCTATGAACGTAGATTTGGGATAGAATATTCTGGACTTAAGAAGTTACTGTAATTTTGTGCAAATGGTTTCATACAGGATTTCACCTTTACAATTCTGATAATTTTAAAAACAAAACTCTTAATATTTCCATTTAAAGTTATAAAAAATGGGAAAATGTCTACAAAAGCATATTGCTTTTTCAGATTATAAAGTTATCTTTTCCAATAACTTGACCATTACAAATTTTAAGGGAATTTCACTGGCCTTAGAGCCATAGCTTTACTGGCATCTCCTCTGATTTCTGTCTCCAAAAGCTGTTGTCACAGGTCTTTGTCCTCTGGCTGGGGCTGCAGGCTGGACTGAACAGGTCCCTGCCCCAGCTGTGGGAGGGCAGGACTGACCACTTGTATCTGGAATGTTGAGAAACAGAAGACTTACAAGTGGGTCTTTCTTTTGTCATGAAGAAGTTTGAATTACAAATTTTAACCAGGACACAAAAACACATTTCTTAGTTTTGCATAGTTTTTATGTATCATCTTATAAATTTTTTCAGAAACATGATTAAAAGCAACATCTATCATAATAGAAATTGTCGCATTTAAATAACAATATATTGGAAAATATTTAAATTTTACCAGCCTAAAGAAAATGAACAAAATGAACCAATTAGGTGTACTTTGAAAGGGTGGTGGGGCGGGATTTCTTTGATCTGAACAATCAGGAAGGTTTTGTTTGTGGAATTTTCCCACCTGAGCAGTCATCCTTGATCCCAGGGAGC
Source organism: Nycticebus coucang (assembly GCF_027406575.1). Taxonomy (NCBI): domain Eukaryota; kingdom Metazoa; phylum Chordata; class Mammalia; order Primates; family Lorisidae; genus Nycticebus; species Nycticebus coucang. The sequence goes on along the minus strand of NC_069800.1, from coordinate 66,542,746 downwards.
TGCACTCAGCCCCAAACTGCTGGACTTGTCAGGTGATAGGTTTTAAAATTTGTCATTGTAAATGGAACAATATTTGTGTGACGTCTGAGATGGAAAAGATTGATTTTAGTTGAAGAACTACACAAAATAGAAAGCTTTTCACTGTGAAATACAATATATTGCTTCCAGTCATGTATTTTTCAAGTACTTATACAGCATGACATAGAAAAAATCTGGCTAATTTATTTGACTGTACAAATACATTTTGATAATTTTTTTATATTTTCATAAACTTTTACAGATGTAAAATTAGAAAATTTCATTTGTTCTTTGGAGTCTATTATTCCATTGTACATCACTACAGATTTTTCACTTTATAGCACAAATTTTTAAGTTAAGAAAACATTGAGAACCTATCAATTTGGGATGTTTGGTATTTTAAACCAAGTGTCAGTAGGTTAAATTACATTAAAATAGGTGTCGATCCAACATCTAATATGATGTGAAGGTTTTTTTTTACATAGAAAGCAAATTTTTCTAATTTAAATACACAAATGTAAAAATCAGTGTGTTCTTTAGGTTTACTTGATAGAAATTTCTGTAAATTGTATTTTATATTGCAGAGTATTATATCACTGTACATTAAAACATGAAACTTCATAGGTTTTGTTACTTGAAGTAGAATAAACATCTACAGAAAGTTTTTGTCTTGTGTGTCTTCAGCCTCTTTTTTAATGCCAAGAATCCTGGGGTTGGACATAAGAGGCCTTGACCAGCGGGCGTCCTGCTGCAGCTGTGCTCCGTGGACAGAGTGGCTGTGGACCCTCAGAGCCCATGTCCTTCTGCTTACTAAGCAGCCCTGTTGGCGGAAGGGCCTCCTGGCCATTGACCCACAGCTCTGCCTGCTAGTGCTTGGTGGGTCTGAGCGTGGAGAGTGGTGGGTGCGGGAGGGGCCCTCTGCTGGGCGGCTGGTGGGAAGCAGGCAGAACTGGTGGTCCAACCCAGAAAGTTCAGGCTGAGGGACAGCTGCTCAGTGCCGGTGCACAGAATTCATTGGGCAACTTTAGACCAGAACTCAGCTTCTGAACGAGCATTTGTGCCCACACCCCAACTCTCTGTCTGCTCCCAGCTCAGAGTGGACACAGACGGGCAGAGAGTGGGATGGAATAAGCCAGGGCTCTGACCACCTGGTTCCCCAGCCAAGCTCACCATGGGATGGGAGGGTTACTTCTCAAGGGACTGGGCACCAGCCCAGGCCAGGCAGCCCCCCCCACCCCACCTAGCCACTGTCATAGCCATTGAAATCACCTCTGAGACAGTCCTGGCACCTCCAGCCCACATGGGAAGGCAGGTCTGCAGTGCCCTCCCTGTGGCCCAGCAGACAACCCCATGTCCACAGAAACTGTGGAGTGCCTGGCATAGCGCCTTTCTCCAAACTATGTGAGCCTTTTTTTTAAACCCACAGATTGTTATTTTCCCCAAAATATCTAGAAAATGTCCCATTTTAAAGTCTTTGATCCTTTGAAAGAATGAACATTGGATGTTCATTCTTTTGCCCCAAGTCCCCACCATCACGGTCCAGCAGCCTCGGGTGACTCTGCTGCAGTCCAGCCACTGTCCACAACCTGGTCCACCCCCGACTTTCCTCTGGGTTGGGAAATGTGGCTCCAGCCATGTCCACCCCATAAGGCAGGGAAAGGCCTTGGGCCACGAGCATGGGGCCTGCAAAGGCAGCTACCAAGGAGAATGGAGAGAGCCGCTCACTAAAAAACACAGCAGTCACCACACCTGCCCCCAACCCACGTAGGCATCCATGAGTCCAGGGACAAGCACCATGGCCGTGCCCTATGGAGATGGCTGCCCTCTAGAGGGCCTGGCCAGAAGTGGAGACAAGGAAAGACCATGTGGTAACATGGCCAGACGGTGGTCTGGGGCTGCCCTGTAGCAAGGCAGGGCCCCTCACCTGTTCCTGCTGGGGATCTTGGCATAGAGAGAAAGCTAAACCATCCATGATCCCACACCCAGCAATAGTTACTGTTAACATTTTAGTATATTTTCTTTAATCTTTTTCCCTTTCTGCATCTATTTTTTTTTTTTTTTTTTTTACAAAATCAGGATTATACACATCCTTGTCAGGTTTTTTCCTACTTATAGCAAGTATAGCATTATCCTGAGAAATTCCCAAAGGCATCAAGGATTCATCAAAAGCATTATTTACATTTTTCACATTGTTCAAAAGGCCAGTAGCTACTACTTTTAGATTTGTGTTCTGTAAATGTTCACAGTGGAGGAACCCCCAGGGCCCCACAGCTATCAGACAGCCACTGTGGGGATGTCCAGGCACGCACTGCCATGGGTAGGGGCACATCACAAAGGGAATGCCTTTAGGTACAGAAAGTGGATAACCTGACCAACAGGGACTCAAGCAAAAAGAGGGTTTGTGTGTGCTCATCCCATAAGCAAGGTGGGCCACTTGACAGTGGTGTGGGTCTAGATGTCATCAGGGGTCCAGGCTCCTCTGACTTCCTGCTTGCCCCATGCTCAACTGTACCTTTGTCCTCATGGTTGTAAGAAGGCTGCCTACAGATATCACATCACTGTCCTGGGAAGAAGCCAGCCAGAGAGATGAGGCCCACCAGGGCCTGCCTGCAGCATCTATGTCCCTCTTAAAGTTCCAGCCCATCTGTGGCCAGGCATGTGAGTTGCTTGAGCACACTGTCCCCATGCAGGCAGGGTCTGTGAGTAAAAAAGAACCCTGACCACACCAGTGTATGGTCAAAAACTGCCTGTCAAAAAACTGACAATAACTGGCTCAGTGCCCGTAGCTCAGCGGTTTGGGCACCAGCCACATACACCAAGGCAGGTGGGTTCAAACCCGGCCCGGGCCAGCTAAACAACAATGACAACTGCAACAAAAAATAGCCGGGCATTGTGGTGGATGCCTGTAATCCCAGCTACTCAGGAGGCTGAGGCAAGAGAATCACTTAAGCCCAAGAGTTAGAGGTTGCTGTGAGTTGTGACGCCACAGCACTCTACAGAGGGCGACATAGTAAGACTCAAAAAAAAAAAAAACTGACAACGACAAGAACTGATGGGGACACAGAGCAACTGGAACATTCACAGGCTGCTGATAGAAGAGAAAGATGGTACCCCTGATTTTTTTAAAGTTGGCAGTTTCTCATCACATGGTGTTAAATTACCACACAAGCCAGAAGCCCACCCTAGACATTAGCTTAGAGCCTGCATGGCCAGTGGGGATGAAGTCACCCCCCAGAGAGTAAAATTGGTTCAGGGGTGGGGCTGGGGGTGGGGCTGTCCAGGGCCCCACACTGACAGGTGAACAGGAGGCCACAGCACTGAAGCATGTTGGCAGCGGGATGGGCGGGGGTGAGCGCAGAGGAAAATAAGTGGACAGAGGCTCTAACAGGAGCAGTCTTATACCTAAAGATCTCAAGGTGCCACCCTTGACATTCAGGACGGAGGCTCACACGAAGGCCTGTAAGTGTTCACAGTGATTCAGCCTCAACTGCCAAACCAGAAGACGGCCTACACATCCTCGTTGAGCTGACTCACACATGGAGCCAGTTGGAAGAAGCCAGGCTGCAGAGGCATCCGTGGGCTGGAGGGCTGGAGCTGTCCTCCGCCTCACAGAGTGCTGGTTATGTGACTCTTGTGTGTGTTACAACTCGTAGACCTCCGTCCCCTCTGAGAGGGCGTTGCACTGTACGTGAATTAGATCTCAGCAAACCAGATCTAGGGGAGAAGGCTGGCCAGGGGTCAGCAGTAGCAGAGGCGAGTCCCATCCTTATGTGTACACACACATGCACATACACACATGTGCACACTTACATATCCCACACACACACAAGCGCATACCAAGCACCAAATGTAGGTGCGCACATGAATTAGTAAGAAAAAGAAGGAAGTTCGCCTCCAGAAGGTGACCCACTATCAGCTTCGTGACCTTCCCGGAAGGACAACCTTCCCTCTGCAGTGACAGCCTCTGTGTCTTCACAAGCTCCTCCCGTGCATGTGCAATCACACAACAATAAAGGAAAATGGGCGTTTTGTTCACAAAAGTGAGGGAAGGCCTGGTGGAGAGGAGGCTGAGATGGGGAAATGAGTGCACCCTCGCTCCTGGGACTGCCCCAAGACCTGCCAGGCCAGGGACGTCTTGGCTTTGTCTGAACCTAGGCCTCAGCTCCTGGTCACCCCCTGCCCATCACAGGGGCTTGGCCTCTTGCTTCTGAGAACTCAGACCCACTTTCATTTATTTGGAAGTTGCAAAGCAGTTGCCTAAAATTTTTCTTTGCTTTGTCTTTCCTGTGTCTTTCATGAGGCATAAATATCTAAATATGATGAACACCATACTTTAGTGGCTGAAAAACTCTTGGCAGAGAGAAATTCACTGTTACTTTGTTCAATATCCCACTTCTTGGTCCTATTTTTTTTTTGGCCGGAGCTGGGTGTTTGAACCTGCCACCTCCAGCACATGGGGCCGGCGCCCCCTACTTTGAGCCACAGGCGCCGCCTCTTGGTCCTATTAATCTATTAAATATTTCTTTAAATATTTCATATCAAACACGCAAACATTAATTTAAAAAAAAAAAATTGGAGAAATGGTCTTGCTCTCTTGCTCAGAGTGCTGTGGTATCAGCAGCTCCTGGCTCCTGGATCCTCCTGCCTTCCAGCCTCCACCCCCAGCATCCCTTGCCTGGTCAGAACCTGTCTGGCCAGAGCAGTCATGTCTTCTTGTCCTGTTGATTTGCTGGCATAAACATGCCCGAGGCTGGGTGGGGCCTCCACTCGCAATTCTGTGTCCTTCCCTGGAGCTAATCAGTGGAGGGCTAGTACGAGCCCACATCTACCTTGCTTCCAAGCCGAGAATCCCAGCTGCTGGAGCAGGAGTGCCTTGCGGGCTGCTGGCTTGAGCACTCACCCTGTCCTCAAGGAGATGTTGCCAACCCTCCCTTGGGGATGGCAGGGCAGGCAGGGATCCACTGGGTCCTACCTACTTGGCTCGGAAGCCATGCACCAGGGGCACCAAGACAGCGGATGAGGTGTTTTTCATCCCATGGTGCCACCAGCTCAATGCCAGTCAGTACTCCAGGCAGAGCCACAGGCAGATGGGTTAGCTCTGGCCAGTGGAAGCCTGAGTAGCTGAGTCCAGCCACAACCCCTCTCCCACTGCCAGGGCTGCTTTGTCCAAGAGCCCACTGAGCCTGGATGGCTGGCTAGAGAAGGGGCTAGGGGGCAAGCGCAGAGCAAGTCACACTTCCCACCCCGCTGTTCATACCCTCCCCTGCTGAGGCTTCTCTGTGAGGCGTATACATGGGGCATGTGCATCCATGTGCTCTCTGTCCAGTCCAAGACCCGTCCACATATCTCCCCAGCTGTCTAGCCCCGTGCTGCTCTAACATCCCGTCCAGACAAACCACCGATACAACTCAGGATCACTGTGGATACCACTAGCTATACCTCTCTCTAGGCAAGATGGACCACCCGGCACAACCTGACCCTCTGTTCGTGGGTGTCCCTTCCTTGCTCTCCTTCAGGCTGTGGGGCTGCAGCTATCCTTCCCCGGTGTGCCAGCACATTGCACAAACCACCCGTAGCTAGCCAGGAGGTTTTCTCCCCAGTCTGCCATCACAGGGGACTCCCGTGATCTCACAGGTGTGAGAGGAGGGGTTGAGTGGCAGGGCAGGGCCACTTCTCACACAGGGCACTTCTGCTTCAGGGGCCCTGGCTGAAGTCTGTGTCTTCCACTTCCCTTTGACGACCGAGAGTTTTTTTTGTAGAGACCGAGTTTCACTTTATGGCCCTCGGTAGAGTGCCATGGCCTCACACAGCTCACAGCAACCTCCAACTCCTGGGCTTAAGCGATTCTCTTGCCTCAGCCTCCCGAGTAGCTGGGACTACAGGCGCCGGCCACAACGCCCAGCTATTTTTTGGTTGCAGTTCGGCCGAGGCCGGGTTTGAACCCACCACCCTCGGTATATGGGGCCGGCACCCTACCGACTGAGCCACAGGCGCCGCCCGACGACCGAGAGTATTTGTGCACATCACATTTTGTGGCTTGGTGGGTCTGACCACTCCCAGCTGAGGGCACATGGTAACTTGGTGGCCAGTGGCCGGGCAGTCAGGCCACAAGCTGTTTCTCAGTAGGTGAGTAGGTATCTGCAGAGGATGTCATGGATTTGTCCCCACAGCACTGTGATCAAGCCTGCAAACAGCATTCCTATCTGCTACTAACTAACTCTTTAGGCACCCTGGGATCCAGCTGTGTGGCTGGTGGGGCAGAGCTGTGTGAGCAGCTCCTGGGTCACAAAGCAAATGTGTCAAAGGACACTCGAGGAGAAGTATGTTGGCTGCAGACTCCAGCTCGCGCCACCTTCCTGAAGACTAAGAAGAGTAGGCATACACAGCAACTTATGAGGCTGGGAGGTGACCCCTCAGCACACCTCACACTCCAAGTGGCCAGAGCCTGTGCTCATGGGGGGTTATTCCCATCTTGTGGCATGCGGTACGTTGACCGACAGCTGCTGCTACTCTGGCTCGCCAGGTCCAATCAGCAAAATATCATCCACACAGCAGACTGGTCTCCTGTGGAGCAGAAAAGCTGTGAGGGTTTCGGGCCGTGGAGTGACCCAGCCTGGGCACTGGCGCTGCCCTGACTGAGGGCAGTAAATGGGCTTGCTGGCCTTGCTGGTAAGAAAGCAGCTACTTCTGCAGGTAAGAGGGACCAGTAAGAGGCGCAGAGAAAGCAGTTTGCCAGATCAACGACCCACACCAGATCCCAGCAAAGAAGCCACAGTTGGAGCAGCTGCTGCAGTTAGAGTGACCTGACTTGGTTTCTGACGATCCACAGTCCTGCTCCAAGACTTGTCTGCTGTCTGCAGGAGCCAAAGGAGCCAGCAGACCAGGACCAGGACCAGGTGAGAAGCTGGTTACTCCCTTACGGTAGCCACACCTGCCTTTGGGGAGCAGGTACAGCCTGGGCGTCCCTAGAGCTCCACCCTCCCCACTGAATTCAGGGTCCCATGTGATGGCGGCACCTCTCACTGCATCTCTTGGCCCGCAGAAGGCACAACTACAGACCTCTTCAAGGATGCCAGGTGTTTCCTAGTGAATTCACTTCTCACAACTTCACTGAAAGGGGTGACCTGCAGCCTCCGAGGACACTGAGCTGGTCTCATATGAATCCACTCCAGCACCCTGCTCTCCCAAGCTTTGGGTACTGGACCCTCCCTCTGTGGCCCGTCTGCGGCTCGCAGGTTGGCTGACTACCGTGGCCTGGCCGCCCGCCCTGACACGCTGCACTCAGGGCTTCATCTGAGCCCTGTCTGAGGTTCCCAGTTCTATGTTCCTCCCACCCACGTGCTACACCCTCGAGACCCATCCCCACAGGAACTGTCCAGGTTTCGGGGACACAAGGTGACCACATCAGTGACCCATCGGTGACCAGATCACACAGTTGCTTTAGTGTGTACCGCACCTCCCCAGGGTCACACTTTAGTCCTCACCCTTTGGGGCTGGAACTTGAGGCTGGTTATAGGTCTAGAAGCAACAGGGATGATTGTTGAGTCTTGGGAGATTGGCAGCACTTCATTTAGGTCCTTCAGGCAAAAGGCTGTCACCCTGTAGGCAGGAGGGGAGAGCTGCTGAGCTTTTAAAGAAGCCTGGTAGGATCTAGGGGCTCCCCGCCCTCGGATCTGCCCATCTGTCCTCATCCTGATTCAGGCTCCCATTCTTGCCCAACTTCCCTTAATTTCCACAAAAGAGACACTGTGAGGTTGAAAATTCAATTTAGACAAGGCTTTGGGTTTGGTTTTCAGAAAACTCCGGCCCTAAGGAAAAATGCAGATTCCTGGCACTTAAGAGATACTGGTGCTGGCCTGGGGCACTCAGCAGAGTTGTCACAAAGTAGACCAGGTGGGGACCAAGATAACTACCATCTCAGGAAGAATATCCAGCACTTTCCTGCCCTGAAACAGCCCGCTCAGCGGGCCCTGAGTGTTTTAGGGCTGCTCGGTGTCCTGCGGTGCCCTTAAGCTAGTTGGAATGCTAAAATCTCCATCTAATGGACAGTTACGATGCCATGAACTCAGTGTGGGTTGCGTGACAGCATGTGACCGTGGTGCTGCGTGCGTGATGTGTTTCACTGTGAACAAGCAAAGAGAACGTGAGACTTACTGTCACTCACTGGGGAGGGTTTAAGGTGAGCACAGGGTGGGCAGCTGCAGGTTGCCTGCAGGAAGCTCTTGTGGAAGGCGCTTCTGTGTCAGGTGAGAGCAGACACCTGCCAACAAACTCACCTGCCTCATCAAGCTGGTCTCCAGATTCTCTCTCAGCGTAGGGGGCGGCTTTTCTATACTGTCTGGACTAGAGCAGACATGGATTTCTTTCAAGGCTGTTAGAGAAGCTTTCAAGGTACTCATTCAGAACCTGAGCCAAGAATTTAAAGCACCAAGCCATTATTTTCTTTCCCCAGGTTTCCAGGAACACTTTAGAAGAACCATCCAACCCATTACCTTCTGTATTTTGCTAAAATATTCTTTTTTTTTTTTTTTTTTTTTTTTTGTAGAGACAGAGTCTCACTTTATGGCCCTCGGTAGAGTGCCGTGGCCTCACACAGCTCACAGCAACCTCCAACTCCTGGGCTTAAGCGATTCTCTTGCCTCAGCCTCCCGAGTAGCTGGGACTACAGGCGTCCGCCACAACGCCCGGCTATTTTTTGGTGGCAGTTTGGCCGGGGCCAGGTTTGAACCCACCACCCTTGGTATATGGGGCTGGCGCCTTACCAACTGAGCCACAGGCGCCACCCTGCTAAAATATTCTATGGCAGCAAATACTTGGTCAACAAGATCTTAACCTTCTGTAGACAACGGATTATAGTTTTCCACAACAGGGATTACCAGTGCCTCTTCACCAAGGGAAACAGGGTTATTATTGTTTTTACTACATGAATTGAATCCAAACAAAGACCTAACTCCATAATTTAGAGAAATTGTCCTTAAAATTCTGTCTCTCTGGAATCACATTTTCAGTGTTGAATTTTGATCAGTGAGGGTTCAACCAGAGAGGCAGAACCACCAGGAGATTGCAGGTACAGAGCATGTTTGCTTCCTATGGGACCGAGCTTCACGCAGTTCTGGGAGCAGATTGAAGGTCTCTGAGTGGTTGTCATCTTCGTGTCAGATGCAGAAGCTTGACGTCTGCAGGGCAGGCAGAGGGACAGGTAACAGGCATGAAGTGGGGCCAAGCAAGGACTGGCTGGAGCCTGTGGGCAGGGTCCTCTCCACCCCTGACCTCAGTGATGCAGGAGAAGCTGGCCTCACGTCATGGAACTGAAAAGCCAATTGACTCAGGAGCCCAGATTGCTGCAGGAGAGTCCAAGCAAGCTGGACCAGCAGGTAGCCCTGCCCACCTGATCTGCTTGATGTAGTCTGAATGTTTGTGCCCCTCCAAAAGTCACATTGCAATCTAATCCCCATTGTGGTGGTGTTAGGAGGGGCTTTTAGGGGGTTGTTTTGTCATGGGGGCTCCACCCTCATAAATGGGTTAGTGTCCTTAGAAGAGGCTCGTGGGAGCCTGTTTTCTCTTTCTGGTATGTGAAAGCACCCTCCATGAGGAACAGGATGGTGTCCTGATCCTGATGACACCTGATGAGGAAGAGGTGTCCACCAGACACCTCACACGACACAGCCTCGACCTTGGAATTCCCAGCTTCCAGAACTGGGAGCAAAATGTTTCTGTTGTTTTTAAATTATCTAATCTATTTTGTTATAGCAGCCCAAATGCACCAAGAAATTGCTGGATTTTTATTAAAATTTGATATATCAATTTTGGGGGAAAAATAGACCTCTTAACACTATCAAACCTTCTAATCTATGAACATGGTATATGTCTACATTTATACATTTAAAAAATTTCTCTTGGGCAGCGCCTGTGGCTCAGTCGGTAAGGCGCCGGCCCCATATACCGAGGGTGGTGGGTTTAAACCCGGCCCCGGCCAAACTGCAACCAAAAAATAGCCGGGCGTTGTGGCAGGCGCCTGTAGTCCCAGCTACTCGGGAGGCTGAGGCAAGAGAATCGCTTAAGCCCAGGAGTTGGAGGTTGCTGTGAGCTGTGTGAGGCCATGGCACTCTACCGAGGGCCATAAAGTGAGACTCTGTCTCTACAAAAAAAAAATTTCTCTCAGAAATATTTTGTGCTGTCAAATTTATCCCTAAGTAGTTCATATTTTTTAATACCATTGAAAATAGCATCTTTTACAAATTATTATTATTATTTTTTTAAATCCCACTCTGTCACCCTAGGTAGAGTGCTGTGGCATCATAGCTCACAGCAACCTCCAACTCTTGGGCTCAAGCAATTCTCTTGCCTCAGCCTCCTGAGTAGCTGGGACTACAGACCACAATGCTCAGCTATTTTTAGACTCGAACTCTTGAGCTCAAGCAATCCACCTGCCTTGGCCTCCCACAGTGCAAGGATTATAGGCACGAGCCACTGCACCGGCCCCCCAAATTAAATTTCTGATCGTTTTTATAAAAAGACAATTGAATTTAAAATTTCGAAATTTTGAAATAGAAAAATAATTATTTCATAATTTTGAAATATTATGCAATATAGGAAATTGCAAAAATCACAGAGGTCCCATGTACCTCTTCCTCAGTTTCCCCCATGATTGCATTTTACATAACTATAGTACAATATTAAAAGTGGGAACAGACATGGGTGCTATGTGTCCAGTTCTGTGCCATTTGTCACATGTATAAATCCACACCACCACCAAAACCAGGACACAGAGCTGTTCTGGACACACAGAGTGCCTCAAGATGCTCCTTTAGAGTCTCAACCCTCTCTCCACTCCCACCATCCCTACCCTGGCAGTGCCCAATCTGTTATCCACCTCTAGGATTTTACTATGTCACAATACTGTTACATAAATGAAATTATACTGTGTTCATTTCCTAGAGCTGCCATAACAAAATACCACAGACTGGGTAAAAAACAGAATTGTATTTTCCAGCCTGAAGGCTTCAAGTCCAGGATCGAGGGGTCAGCAGAGTTGGTCTTTCCCGAGGCCACTCTCCGCCAGGTGCCGTACATTCTTGCTGCCACTTCTTCTTCTGACACAGTCACAGGTCTTACTGGTCAGGGCCTATTCTCATGGCTTCATTTTAACTTAATCACCTCTGCGAAGGCCCTATCTCCAAACACAGTCATATTCTGAGGTGCTGGGGACTGGGGTGCCAATATATTAATTGTAGGGTCAATTTCAGCCCCTTACATGACTGTATGGGATCTTTTGAGATTGTTGTTTTGCACTCAGCATAATGCCCTGGACATCCGTCCATGCCGTGGCTATCAACCCTTCTTATTGCCAAATCCAAGGAGGTACCACAGTCTGTTTAACCATTCTTTCCAGAGATATTTTGGTTGTTTCAAGTTTGGGGGCATTATAAGTAAAGCTGCTATGAACATTCATGGATAGGTTTGTGCAGATGTAAATTTCAGTTCTTTGGGATAAATAACCCATGATTTCTGGGTCACATGACAAGAATGTGTGATCACTGGGAACCATGTTCAGAGTATGAAAAGACGTAGTTAGTATTCTGTTACCCAGGAGAGCCAGATCATTCTTAACGTTTCACATTTAAGTAAGAGAGGTTTCAAAACTGCTACCTTCAAGAACTCCACCCAAAACAAGAAATAAAGACATATTATAGTTTTATTTCTAATTTTTATCTCTAATAAGCGAAAAACCAAATTAGGCACGATCTTGATTTTATTTTCTTTTTAAGCAGTGCCAGCATCAGTGGAGGGCTTCTTAGATACATAGGATTCTGGGTCCCACCTCAGGCCTGATACTAATAAATTAAAATCTGCTTTTCAACAAGATCCCTGGGTTATTCTGTGCATATTATGGTCTGTGTTGGTGTTATACTTAGAATTTTCTCACTCAAAGATTGTATTAGTATCATTTTATATAATGTGTGATTTTATAATTTTGGTTATTAATTTTTTTCTTAAAAATTTTTTTGGTCATTAAATTTTTATATTTCCATTGTCAAAAGAGCCAGCAGAAGCTGGGCAAGTGTGGCTTCAACCTATAATCCTAGCACTCTGGGAGGCCAAGACAAGTAGTTTGCTTGAGGTCAGGAGTCTAAGACCACTCTGAGCAAGGAGACCCCCATCTCAAAAAACAAAACTTAGCTGAGCATGGTAGAACACACCTGTAGTCCCAGTTACTTGGGTAGCTGGGGCAGGAGGGTCACTTGAGCCCAGGAATTTGAAGCTACAGTGAGCTGTGATGATACCATTGCACTTTAGCCGTCATGACAAAGTGAGATACCCTGTCTCTTAAAAAAAAAAAAAAAAGCCACAACAGAAAAATATCTCCTAATATAATGAATTTATTGAGGAATTTGAAAAGGATTATGGCTCAGGACGCATGCCTGCTATGTTATACCACAAGTGCACCTGAAGAAAAGGGGAAGCTTTTTCTGGCAAAAGGAGAAGTTCACACCAGTTGTTTGGAAACAGTTTGTTAGTTCCACAGGATGGGGACAGAGCTGCGTTAGTGCACTGGTGGAGATGCCATTGCCGGGCAGGTGTTCTTCTGAGAGCATCTTATTAGAATTGATGACAGCCTAAAGAAGGAATTTCTTGCAGGCTAGTTTAGAGAGTCCTTAAGACAGTCCTTACCCCACACATGCATCAACTGTCCCTCCCTCTTTGGGCTTTCCTGGCTTCAGTTTTTGCCTCACAAAAGTGATTTCACCCAGGTGTAACTTTCATACAATCATCTGGAACTCATTTTTTATGTCAGGTGTGAAATAAGTGCTCTTAAAATTTTTCCCAAGGGATTAACCAGCTGCCCTGATATCCTATATCCCCCACTGGGGATCTATTAAGTGGGAAAAAAAGAAAAGCAAATTATAAAGACATGTATATAGACAGTATGATCGTACGATCTTGTATTTGTTCAAAGAAAAGAGACTGCAAAGAAATAAGCACTCCAAAGATACTGTCCACCCTGTCATAGAAAGATCAAGAGCCTGCTTAGAAGACTATGCCCTCAGCCACAGGCTTTAAATGTTCCAATTCCTACACAGAAAACAGACTAGGGAGGCAGAAAGTGGTGGCTCACGCCTTTAATCCCAGCACTCTGGGAAGTCAAGGTAGGTGCTTGAGTTCAGAGCTCAAGACCAGCCTGAGCAAGAGAAAGACCCCTCTCTACTAAAATAGAAAAACTAACCGAACGTGGTGGCAGGCACCTGTAGTCCCAGCTACCAGGGAGGCTGAGGCATGAGGATCACTTGAGCCCAGGAGTTTGAGGTTGCTGTGAGTTATGACGCCTAGGCACTGTAGCCTGGGTGACAGAGTGGACAGAGACTCTGCCCCCCAAAAACAGAAAAGGAAAGAAAACAGACAACCGCCGGTTGAGAAGGGAAAGGGGGCGAGAGGCGGGTAGAATAATTATTTTGAGTGTGCAAAAATAACTGTTCAAAGACAACATACACCCTAACACCCCGGAGCAGGCAAACTTCTCTAGACAAAAGAAAGGTGTAGCTGCCAGGCTAGGTAGGGGAGGAGGAAAAGGGTGACTGGTAATGGGGCAAGGGTCTTTATACACAACCACGCAAATGTTCTCCCAGGCGCTGGTAGCAGAGCGTTGCGGGGTGGGGAGGTGTGAGGGGGGTGGGAACATGGGGGATGGGAGGGGGGAGATGAGAGGGTACCTCGTGTGTGGCCGTCGGGCCGTACAGTACCCTCAACCCAGTGGACCGATGGTCTGTGCCCCACAGCTTGGAGGCTGCCACGGTACAGGGGCTGCTCTTCGGCCTAGGCACCGGGCACCAATGTCGTCGCGTGGGGACACGTGCTCGCTCCCGATCGAAAGCGCGCGACAGCAAGAGTAGGCTGGCGGCGGGCGTGGCCAATCGTCGGGGGCGTGGCCTGAAAGCGAGGTGTGCTGAAAGGGGAAGGCCTGGCCCGGCATCGGAGCCTGGACGCACAGGGTGGGGGAGTAATCTAAACTGGGGCGTGGTCTGGCCGTGGGGGCAGGGCCGGCAGCAGGGACGTGGTCAAGCCGTGGGTTGTGGTCGGGGAAAGAGGCGGGACCGGGAAGCAGAGGCGTGGCCTGAAAGAGGGGGCGTGGTCGGTAAATAAGGCATGGTTGCGGGGCCGGCTGCGGAGGCATGGCCGGGAACAGACAAGTGGGGCTGGGATGGGGGCGTCACTGGACGCCGCGGAGGAATAAGGTCAGGAAATGGTCTGTGGGGACCCGGACGTGGGGGCGTGGCCCTCCCGGAGGCGTGGCCTGGAGGTGGGGCATCAAGGCCGTGGCCTGGCGGTGGGAAAGTGCGGGCCGGGGCGGGGAGTGTTGGAGAGGGGTCGTGTGGTAAGGGCACTGTCAGACGCCAGGGAGTGGCCAGGAGAGGAGAGGTACGAAGGGAGGAAATTTAGGGGACTAGCGGGGCCAGGAGGCGGAGCAAGGTCGGGCATCAGGAGTGGCCTGGCGGTGGGAGGAGCGGGAGATAGGGGGCGTGGTCGAACGGCAGGGGCGTGGCCTAGAGGGGAGTTGCGAGGGGGTGCTACAGAGGCGTGGGCGTGGTCACAAGGGGGCGCGGTCGGCGTCGGGGCGCAGACGGGGCGTGGCCTGAGCTAAAGCGTGGGCGGGAAGTGGGGCTCGGCGGGACAGCTGGGTCGGGTCCTCAGCTCACGAGGCTGCCGGCGGGGGGCGGGGGCGGGGCCGGGCGGGAGGGCGGTTGGGCCGGAGGCGGGCCCGGCGGCGGCGGGTAACGGAGGGGCGTGGCTGAACAGGGGGTGGGGTTTCCGTTGCGGGGCGGGGCGGCGCAGGCGCGTTGCCTGGCGCTCAGCGGTTTCCCTCCCCCAACGGCGCGCCCGCGGAGGCCGGCGTCCTGCTCGGGCCGGTGGCCGCCTCCCGCCGCGTCCCCGCGTCCGGCCGCGTCCCCGCCTCGCCGCCCGCCCCCGCCGTCGCGCCGCGCCGGCCGCATGTCTGGCCCCGGGCCGCGGGAGCCGCCGCCTGAGGCGGGCGCGGCGGGCGGCGAGGCGGGGCCCGAGGGCGGCGGGGACGCGGCGGGCGAGCCGGCGCTCAGCCTGAGCACGGCTGACCTGAGCCTGGTGGAGATGACGGAGGTGGAGTACACGCAGCTGCAGCACATCCTCTACTCGCACATGGAGGCGGCCGACGGCGAGCTCGAGGCGCGCCTCAACTCGGCGCTGCTGGCGGGCCCAGGCGCGGGCGCGGGCGGCTTCGCCGCGGGCGGGCTGGG
The DNA here is from genome assembly GCF_027406575.1 of Nycticebus coucang. Classification (NCBI taxonomy): domain Eukaryota; kingdom Metazoa; phylum Chordata; class Mammalia; order Primates; family Lorisidae; genus Nycticebus; species Nycticebus coucang. The sequence goes on along the minus strand of NC_069800.1, from coordinate 66,527,462 downwards.
GACGGCGCCGCCCGTGTACCCCGTGCTGTGCCCGCCCGCGCTGGCGGCCGACGCGCCCTGCCTGGGCCACATCGACTTCCAGGAGCTACGCATGATGCTGCTGAGCGAGGCGGGCGCGCCGGCGCCGGGCGCGGCCGAGAAGACGCCGGGCGGCGCGGACGGGGCGCGGACCCGGGCTGACGGCGCCGCCAAGGAGGGCGCGGCCGCGGCGGGGCCGGAGGGCGCGCCTGAGGCCCGGGCCAAGTCGGCCGTGCGCGTCCGCCTGGAGGACCGCTTCAACAGCGTCGCGGCCGAGCCGCCGGTCTCCGCGCGCGGCCCGGAGCCCCCTGAGCCGGGCGTGGCACTCAACAAGTGCGTGCGGGGCGGACGCGAAGGGCCAGTGGGCTGGGGGAGGCGTGGCGGAGGACAGGGTTGGGGGGCAGGCACGGTGCAGGGCTGGGCGGAGATGAGGGGACCCCAGTACGGAAGTCACCAGCCTCGAGGTTCCATGAGCCCCACTGCGTCTAGGGACTGAGCGGAAAGTTGCGCCCTTTGCGAGCACGGCCTCCGGGTACTGAGCACACACCCCCTAGCGGCGCCTTTTTTTTTTGTTTGTTTGTTTTGTAGAGACAGAGTCTCACTTTATGGCCCTCGGTAGAGTGCCGTGGCCTCACACAGCTCACAGCAACCTCTAACTCCTGGGCTTAAGCGATTCTCCTGCCTCAGCCTCCCGAGTAGCTGGGACTACAGGCGCCCGCCACAACGCCCGGCTATTTTTTGGTTGCAGTTTGGCCGGGGCCGGGTTTGAACCCGCCACCCTCGGTATATGGGGCCGGCGCCCTACTCACTGAGCCACAGGCACCGCCCCTTAGCGGCGCCTTTTGTAGTGAGAGCCCTCTGTCTGGGTCTGTGCTCGGAAGGGTGAAAGTTGAGACCTTTGTCACCCAACTTGAAATGGTGTCAGGGTGTGATGAGCGTAAGCGGGTGACACTGACTCCCCCCTACGCGGAAGAGAGGAGCGATGGCCTTTTCCACACAACACTAGGTGGTAGTTGTAGGGGGATTTCCGTGATGAGCGGTGTTTATTGTAAAGTTGAGCTGCTGCCCAACGAATCTAACCAGGGGCAGCATCTCAGGCAACATTCCTCACGGCGTGTGGGTTTTCTTTTGTCTGGCAGTTTGGTAACCCTTATTCGACATCCATCTGAGTTGATGAATGTTCCTCTTCATCAGCAACAAAACAAATGTACAACATTAGTGAAAAATAAAACTGCTGCTGCAACTACTGCTTTGCAGTTCACGTACCCACTGTTTACGACAAACGCTTGCTCTACTGGTGCAAATTCTAATCTTTCACAAACGCAGGTAGGGGAAATGATTTGTGAGTCTTTGCTGTTTAATATTAAATGGTTACATTTTAACATAGTGCCTGGGGATTCTTTTTTCTCTTTTAATAAGCTTGCTAATCTTTTAAAATTTGAGTATTTAAATGTTTTGGAACTATTTTAAAATCCTGAAGGCACCTAAAGTCTTCAAATTGCATATTAGTAGCTTTGATGTTATTTCTGTTAAGTGTATTTTATTTGGTAAAAAGGTGAAACCACATATTGATAAAATTCATGTGGCTTTGTTTTTTTCCAGAGTTCTAGTAACTCATGTTCTATACTTGAAGCTGCCAAACACCAGGATATTGGATTGCCCAGAGCATTTTCTTTCTGTTATCAGCAAGAAATTGAGTCCACTAAACAGACCTTAGGTAGTAGGAACAAAGCTTTGCCGGAGCAGGTTTGGATTAAAGTGGGAGGTAAGTGATTCTGGAGGCACAGGGGGAGGGTCCTTTTCTCCTCCTGGAGGGGGGAGGTGGTCTCTACACTTAAGAAACCCCCCTTGGGAGTGAGTGTGTATTTCAGGTCCATTCCCCAGTCCTCTCACTCTGAATGTTCTTCCAAATCTCAAATGTCATAATTGACCTGGTGTGGAAACGTTGAGTTTGAGGGCTTTTTCTTAAGTAAAATGATAGACATATACCTTTTCAGAAGTTACTGAAAGCACTTCATAGTTCTATACTCCATTCCTGAGGCAGAAGCCTGAAATCTGCTGAAAGCTTTGGAGAAGCAAATAGTTAATGGTTTGTTCTACAGAGGGGCTGGGAGTGAAATAGGTGAGCAAGGAAGTTTTGGAAATAGACTGCTGAAGGCAAGTTGCTAACTTCAAAGTTAAGTCTAAATCCTCCCTGGAAAACAACTGTTTTTCAAGTTACCCCCCAAAACAACTCAGCTTACACTCAGCTTTTCAGGAGCTGAAGACGGGTTGGGTGGGGCACTGCTGCTTTCTCCTATGTCAGTCCTTAGGTTTCCTTTTCTTCCTAGGATGTGTTTGTTAATATCTCTAAGGCACTGACAAGGATTAAAATATTCCCTGTGCTGACCACTCAAGTTAAAGAATAAAATATCACCGGACTATTGATTTTGTCTCTTTATCCCCCTTAAAATATTATCATCATTCCAAAATTTGCATTAAGCAGTTCTTCTTGCTATGGAGAATTTGGCTTTGTCAGGCATGTGAGGGTGACGTCACCACATCTACTAAATAGCTGCCTCCAGTTGTTGATGGAAATGTGACGTGTGCACATGTAGTGTGCTGTCAGTTGTTGCAACCAGATAGCATGAAAGCTATAATGCTATTTCTTACTCCTTTTGTGAGAAGAATCACTTCTAAGGTGAGGGCATATTTAATCTTAAGCCACTTTAATTTTGTTCTCTGTTCTGAACACTGCGGTTAAAATATTAGTTGTCATATTAGAATAATGTACATAAAGAATAGATTTTTTGCAGAAAATGTTGCCAGCTTTTTTTGTGTTCTGAATTTCCAAGGAAGTGTACAATTTCTCGGTTTCTCTGTTCATAGATAACAACACTTGTAGACTAAAAAGAAGAACTTTTGACAAGGTTCTTTTGATTGTACAACCCTTAGAAGGAATGTTTTATTCTGATCGTAGATGCACGTCCACTTTGTGGGGGGAACCAGGCTTGGAGCGTAGGGGTCACTGCTCACGCTGAGTAGCTCTGGTAGTACAGATTTTTGCGGTTTAATGTTGTGCTTCTTACCTGATAACATTTAAATCTTGATGCCAAAAACTATACTCAACATTAATTGGGATAAGTTAAGAGTTAAAAATTAAAATACTACTTTTTTCTTCTTTTGCAAAGAAGAAGCGCTATGTAAACAAGCAATAAATAAGAGGAATCGGAGTAGAATACGTCAGTTGGACACAAACTTAGAACGAAGAGCCCTGGGAGAGATTCAGAATGTGGGCGAAGGCTCCACAGCCGCACAGGGTGCTTGGCAGTCCTCGGAGTCTTCACAGTCGAACCTGGGGGAGCAGGCCCAGAGCGGGCCCCAGGGAGGACGGTCTCAGCGTAGGGAGAGGCATAACCGAATGGAGAGAGATAGAAGGTAATGTGTGTGATTGTTAGGCCGGCTCCTACACAGTTACCTCAGATGGGCGTGTTTGTTACAGATAAAACAATAGCCATTTCTGTGTTTAAAGGGAGGGGAAAAGGCAAGAGTACCATTGACTTTATTTTGCTGGGAGATCAGGGATCCCATGACTGCCCCCTGAGTTCAGTTACCCACTGGGAGGATGCCCAGGACTCAGCATGGAGTCACAGTCATGTCGGTGCTGTGGAGAGAAACAGTCCGGAGCAGAACCAGCGAGGGCACATGGGGAGAAGCCAGGACACCAGGTACAGGTGTCCTAGTGCCCTCCCCGAGGAGCTCACAGGCTTGCTTGGTTCCCAGCAGTGTGTTTGGGCAACGTGGGTGAGATGTTGCCAACCAGAAAGCAGATGTTCAGTGTGAGCTGTTATGTTTGCGTAGTTTAGATCCTGGGAGCTGTTCTTTTTGCTAGTCTCCCGAGGAAATCTGAATTCCCAGATGCCAGTCACAGGCCAGCCTGGTCCGTGCTCAGGACATTCTGTTAATTCCTATGTACCAGGCAACTTAGTTTTGCAAGTTTTGCTTGGTTCTTTTAAGAATGTTGTGAAGGAGGAGTTTAAAACCTAAGTTTGTTTGTCTGGAGATTTTATTTGTTCTGTTCTTTGTAGAATCAAGTGGCAGTTAAATTTTCACTATTACAGTTGGGTTTTTACATAATGTTTCCCTAATATATCATTAATTAATTTAGTCATTTATCAAATACTGTGTACCAATGTCTATTGTAGGCCCAGGAAATAAAAAGCAGTGAGTGAGACAGATACTTGCCTTTGAAGCTCCAGTGTTGAATGCTGAGCTAAGGCAATTTCTTTCTTTTTAAAGGGATGTACTAAAGCTAGCTAGAAATCTTTCTTACGATACATGTACACACAAACTCTGTAACTGAAGGACTTCTCTAAATTCAGCATGAATTATAAAGGCATTTTACCTACTTTGACATTTATGTAATGAACATTTATTGAGTACCTGCTATATTAAAAGCCTTATACCATATGGTGACAGTTTGAAAGTTTGACTTCTAACTTTACTATATAGACTTGTGGTTAGATTAAATAACTGACATGTGAATAGTATTTGGTTAAGTGCATAGAAGTCCAAGAAGGTCTAGTCATCTGTTCTTACCTTGTAAAGTCTCTGATTAGAATTCTAAGTGTTCAGGTGTGAAGATGAGTAATGAGGGCCGTAGTCGCCCAGTGTCAATTCTGCATGTCCTACGTCAAAGTTAAAATGTATCCAGTAGTAAGACTCAAATTGTGATTTCAGTTACCTAAAAAGACCTGGTTCCAGGTATTAACAGAGTGGTCTGTGATCCTTTCTGAGTCAGGGCGCTTGGAGCTTGTGAAAGCTGTGTTTGAGTCACTGATAGCGTGTCTGGCGTGTGGGGGCCAGATAACAGTTTGTTGAGTGAACCGATCTGCCCAGAAAAAGCACAGACACAAAATGTTGCTTCCAGTTTCAGAGGGTTTGGGGCCATCCCTGGTCTAGAGGTTGGAACCCAGTCTGGAGCAGTGAATGGGAAACTCCAGGGACTGTGTGTGGGGGGATGCTGGGGCCGCCAAGGGCATCTGGGTGCTCAAGCAACCTGAGGCAATAATTGCTGCCACAGACAGGAGGGCCCTGGCAGAGTGTTTGCTCCCTCACCCATGAAGGCAGGCGCGTCCTCTGAGGCACGCAGTGGCCTGGCTCCGTGAAGCCATTCCTTCTGGTAATACAATGAAACTCTGCCTTTTACATGTTTGCCTGGCTTCAGCTTCTCTATGTGATTACTTTGGGTTTTGCCTATAGGCGCAGAATCCGCATTTGTTGTGATGAGTTGAATCTTTTAGTCCCATTCTGCAATGCCGAGACTGATAAGGCAACCACTCTGCAGTGGACCACAGCATTCCTGAAGTATATTCAGGAAAGACATGGAGATTCTCTTAAAAAGGTTAGTATTCAATTAGGCCAGGTAGCTTTTCAGAATTTTATAAATTTTACTTATCGATGTTCCTGTTTTTCCTTTTTTCCCTAAGGATAATCAAACTGTCCTTTGTTTATTGGAATCTCATGTCAAATACTAAGTCCAGTATGAATGGAGCTCTGCTCATAATGATATAACTTGTCACTTACCAAAGAAGGATTTATTTATTATACTGCAGATTACAAGTGACTTATTCAGTGTCCCTTGCTAAATAGCAAAGTGAGCACCTGCTCTTACAGTGCACCGTAATGGGGCTTGAAGGGCATGTAGGTTAATGATTTTTGCTTTCAGAAAACTGTGAAAGGGATAAAAGTAAGAATTAAAAAACAAGAAAATAAATGTCCAATAATCTGGACCTCATACTCCTTCAGAAGGCAAACGAGGTGCATCCCTGTGGGCTGGGTGGTTGGGGACAGGGGCTTTGGTACCTGTGTTTCCTGGTTCCTCAGGACAGCTGACTGCTACCTGGTGGTGCCCAGCTTGGTTCTGCCAGAGCTGGTGCTTGGCTTTAGTGACAGTTTGGTCAGCCCTTGGTGGTTCAGAAGAGGAGTGTCAGTCATGGGAGCAGTTGTGTGCTGTCTCAGGGGACCTCAGATCCAGGTGCTGGCCTCAGAATTCAGTGGTCAGGGTGAGTGGCTCTTGGTCCCTCCAGGAGTAGTTATGCCTTTAGCGAAACAAACCCACAGGGTCCTGACTTTGCACCTTGTCCAAGCTGTGAGGAAATCACTGCTGGTGCCTCTAGTGGGAGTCTGACCAGAGAATGCGCTGAGACTGGTCCAGGAGACAGGAAACCTCTTTAGAAAGGGCTCCTGTGTTTAGGTCGTGGTGGGCCCCCAGAGAGCCACGCCCCCCACCGTGCCGGATACCCTTCTCTCTTGGGAGTTTGTTGAACTATCTGTGCCCCTTTTCTGTGTTCATGTGACACTGCTTGTGAGTTATATAATTACATAAGTTCCTTACTCATTATACATTTAAGTGGCATTTTAAAACAAAATTATGTTAATTCTAGTTGGATCATTTTGGTTATTTATAGTTACTTTTTAACATTATTTCATAGAGATAGACTGTTGGTTTTAATAAAATAAAGCATTTATATTTTAAAAAATGATTTAACGTTTGACTCTGTGTGCTTGTCAATAGTAAATTATTATTGATATAATTCATTCAGATTCAAAGGCATTTGTAATTTTTTTGTTTTGTTTAGCAGGCCCTGGCTGGGTTTGAACCTGCCAGCATTTATAATTTTTGAAGAAAACTTTTGTTAACTATATATACACACACTGAAAGGTTAATTAGATTAAAAATTTAGGAGTGTTATATTTCATGTATGTTTCCTGGATAGTTCTGGAATTTACACTGAATTTATGGATTGTTTCTGTGTCATATCATTAGGCCTGCAAGACAGACTGAAGCAGAGTTGTCAGCAGTCCAGTGGGGGAGTTAGAATGCAAATAGCCTAAGCACGTGTGCTCAGTTGTTTCCTTAGTGACTTTCCTCTTACTTGCATATATACTTTGGTTTTTAAAGGTCCAATGCATGAGAGCTGAGACATTTCTCTAAATGCTTTTAGTACATGTTGCACTTAGTAGATCTTTTCTGGTGAAAGCAGCCACCTGCTGAAGGTGCTGGGGATCCTGCATAAGACAGACATTGTTTGCCTAGGGAAGGGGACCGCAGGGCCTCCAGGTGGGAGAGGAGACACTATGCTGTGAGCCAGTGGCTTGCAGAGGGGATCTGGTGGTCTCCAGAGGCTGCTGAGCTGAGGCCCAAATGTCGACATTTGGGACCCTGGGCTGGGGAGCTGCAGCACCTCAGGCCCCAGGACAGGACACCCCCCCATGTCCGAGGAGCATCCCTGCCTGCCAGCTAGTACTGGCAGGTTCCTTCTCAGGGAGCACTGGAGGCAGAGGAGGCAGAGGTCAGGTGGGCAGGAGGAAAACGAAAGATCGGCACAGCTGGAGTGAGCAAAGGCACAGGCTTCTGTGTTTGTGGTGGTGCCAGCGGTGGGATGTGGTGGGAAAGAGGTATGGGGTGATGCAGAGCTTGGGTGGACCGGGCAGTTGGCTGAGAGGAGAGATGAAGGAGCTAGGTGGGCAGGGTGGGCTCAGCCTTCTGGGAGGCACCGGGCAACAGCGTTGAGAAGGTGGTGGACAGACAGGTCAGGGGAGGGGGGCCGGCTGTCAGCAAGTCATTGATTCACTGTCTACTTTCTAACGCGCCTGGTGAGTGCAGTGAGTACCTATGCAGCTGACACTGACCTTGGCAGGTAACATCTGCCATACTTTAGGGCACACACATTTTCAAAGACACATGAACATTTGTGCCCTATCATGCCTCACCACACTGAGTTCCCACGTCCCCTCATGCCCAGTGCGTACTCAGATTTCCTAAGATGTTCTAAAAGTGACTTTTTTGTAGTAGGTCTTTTTTATCCCAATCTAGCACCTGGCCTTGGGTTATGTGCTGCATTTGATAATGACTTTCCGGTTCTCAGCTAGGACAGTTTCACCTGCTCAAGTTATTTATTGCAGCTTTGATGTTTTAATAAGATCAGACCAGTTATCTACATGCTCCGCCTTCTGGATTTGGATGACTCTATTTACCGTAATTTTAAATTTTGGTGTGATTTCAAACTTAAAAAAGAGTTGCAAGAATAGTACAAAGAGCTCCTTGTGTACATGCTCAGCTTTGCCCAGTTGCCAGTTGTCAGGATTTACCCCATTCTCCATCATCCTCACCTGACTTCATGCCATTTAGGAAGCTGCAGGCCTCGTGCCTCTTTGTGTCTAAATATTTAAATGTTCACCTTTTAATAATAAGTTTTCATACGTTATTTTACGTCACCAGAACACAATGATCAAAATCAGGAAATTTAGCATTGATTGATGTAATGCTCTTGCTTTTCACTCTGATTTTGCCTGTTGTACCAATAATATCCTCTGTGGCTTTGCTTCCCAGTTGGGATCCAGTCCAGGGTTGCTGGTGACGTTCTGTTATCCCAAGATGCCGGGCTCCATTTACGGCCACAAACCTCAGCTGGGCTCCCTCCCTCCGTCCCTCAAGTCACCAGCAGTCAACCAAGTTCTCCCCTCTTTCTGCCATTCCTCTTGTCATGGAGATTGAGTCTTCATGTTCTGTCTGAAGTCAGGCTCTGTCTCTCCCCACCAGCTTCTCCTGCAGGGACTCCGTGATTTCTTTAGTATTCTCCCTGCCCTGCTTGTTAGTGACCCCCCTTTTCTCTGTTCTCCTTAGCTACCAGGCCCCAGGGTGCTTGTCTGTACTTGTCTCATTTCTCCGTCTGCTCTTGGACACACTCCCAGCTTGGTGATCTAGTTCCTGTGACCTCTCAGCGGTGATCTAGTTCCTGTGACCTCTCAGTGCCCAGCACATCCCCTCACTTCCACCCCAGCTTCCCCTGCCTACCCATGACTCTGCCCCCCTCAATGGGTATATTTTTCTTTCTCCCCACATCTCAATAATGGGGTGCCTGTGGTCCTGGAACGGAGTGATCATGGGAGCTGGAGAGACTTCCCGGTCAGCTGCAGCAGCCACTGATCCATGTTGAGCAGTTGGTTCCCAAAAGCCAGACCCCCATGGGGCAGGAACGCCAGCACGTTGGCTCCCAGGATGGGGAAAGTAGGTTGCCCAGCTTGGGCAAGGCACAAGATGGGGACCCCTTCCTGCAGAGATCTGTGGCCAGGCCTGTTGTGCCATCTTTACCTACAGAACCTCTGAGGGTCCCCAGTGCTGTTGCTGTGCCTTCTGGTCAGCTGAGTCAACCGGGACTCATGTTCTGCTTTGCACCTCCCTAGAAGTGATTCTCGTGAGAAGACCTTACGTCTCCTGTGCTCTCCCAGCACAAGGGGGCATTTAATTGCACATTTGATAATTATGTTCACATCAAGAGACCCAGACCTGAGGACAAGTATTGTGCATCCAGCACACAGGGTCCAACACGATGGCCTTGATCAGGTTGTCAAGTGCTGTGACCTACTGAGGAGCACCTGGCAGGTGGGTGCTCTTGGGAAACAGGCACTTTGCGGCTGCTGCCTTCACGGGCCCCAGAGGCTGACTGTCTCTGGGGATGTTAGGGCCAGCATGGCAACTCAAGAAGCCGGTCCAGAACCATGACCTCCCTCCCAGAGTGAGGAGGGGCTATCAGAGCCCCATTTGATGTGTGGGAAGGTAGAGTGGATTATGCAGCTGGCGCCATTCTGTCCGCCTCCCACCGTGAATGCAGCTTGATTTAGGGATGGGGCCTTCGGCGTAATTGTTGCTCACTCAAGTGTCCTCGTGAGGGTGGGGTTGGGCAGTGGGAAACTATCCAAATCCTTGCTTTTTAAGGATTTTTACTCCCTCTTGAACCTGCTGTTGAAGAACACCCCTCAGCTGCTGAGCGGGCAGGATGGGCCTAAGTAGTATTGTGAGGTTTTGAAAATAAAGTGTCTTTAAAAAAAAAGTCGTCCTTTTCTCTTTGTCCTAATGGGCTCGCACCTGGTTTACCTGTGGCCGTCCCGGGCTCCTTCATAAACTGTCGTGTTCTCTTTGCCAGGCAATGGGCCGCGCTCTGTGTCTTCATGAGATCAGCAAGGGGCTTGTTGATTTCTCTGTTGGGTTCTTTCAGGGGGCTTGGTGGTGTGTTTTATATTGTAATTTGCTTTTATTTTAATTTTAATCTTCTATTTCAATTTGAGGGTAGGAAGAATTAGGTTATAATGTTTGCATGTCTTTATTATTTTGAAGCCTTATTTCTGTTTCCCTTGTTCAAGTTTTATTTTTTCTGTGTCTTGAAAATTTACTTCATTTATTTTCAGTCTTAAATTTTCTAATCATTGTGCTTAATGTAAATTTGTCTGAGTGCTTTTTTTTTTTTTTTGCTTTTTTTTAAGACAAAGTCTTATGCTGTTGCCCTGGGTAGAGTGCTATGGTGTCATATCTCACAACAACCTCCAACTCTTCGGCTCAAGCTGTCCTCTTGCCTCAGTTTTTCTATTGTTTTAGTAGAGAGGGGGTGTCGCTTTTAACTCAGGATGGTCTCAAACTCATGAGCTCAAGCAATCCTCCCATCTTGGCCTCCCAGAGTGCTAGGATTACAGGTGTGAGCCACTACCTGGCCACAATGCCTTTTTTTTTTTTTTTTAGACAAGGTCAGTCACTCAGGCTGGCGTACAATGGTATCATCACAGCTCACAGCAGCCTTGAACTCCTGGGTTTAAGTGATACCTACTTCAGCCTCCCAAGTAGCTGGGACTACAGGTGCCCTACTATATCCAGCTAATTTTTGTATTTTCTGTAGAAATGGAGTCTGTTGCTCAGTCTGGTTCCAAACTCCTGAGCTTAGTTTTTAAGTTTGTTCTGTTTTGACAGTGAGGCCCATTTGTTGTCTGTGGTGAGCATATCTTGTTCTGTAAGCCTGTCTTTCTCTTCGTCAGTAAACTTTCATGCATGTAAAAAAAAAATGTTGAAACTTTTTTTTTAGAGGCAGAGTCTCAATATGTCGCCCTCGGTAGAGTGCTGTGGTGTCATATCTCACAGCAACCTCCAGCTCTTGGGCTTAGGCGATTCTTTTGCCTCCGCCTCCCGAGTAGCTGGGACTACAGGCACCTGCCACCACATCTGGCTAATTTTTTTACTTTTTGTAGAGATGAGGTCTTGATACGTGCCCCAGGCTGGTCTTAAATCTCCTGGCCTCGAGATCCTCCTGCCTAGGATAGCAGGCATGAGCCCCTGTATCCAGCTAAGAAATATAGTTTTTATTACTGGTAATCCCATATTTATGAGTCTAATGTGAGTATCTTCCTTAATTAGATGTCATCTTGAGATGCAGTGACAAGTTGTAAAAATTGCATTAAAACAACTATTTCATTTATGTATGTTGAAAATAGATGCTAATTGAGAGCTGTCACAATACTTACCTTGAACTTGGTGAACTTGAGGAGGACTAACGAGGTCTGCTTGTCCCTTTTATAGTTGCCAGTTCCCAGGAAACTGGCTCCAAGACCTGCAGGAGTCTAGATAGAGCCACAGCCTAACCCTCCTTCTGCTCTCTACTCAGAGTAAGGATGGATGCTTGGGACTAGCTTCATCACTGTGTGAAAATAGTTTAGGACATTTCTCAAAATACTTTTATGTCTGAGAATGATCATTTTATTCTTTCTGAGTTTCACTTTTATTCTACAAGGTAAATCTGCCTTGACAGATACAGGCAAATGTTTTATATTTGTGCTTTAGGTATTAGGAAATAGGATATTTTTCAAAATATGGTTCATCTTAAATGGCATCCTAAAACCTTTTAAATTGGGTGGCACCTGTGGCTCAGTGAGTAGGGCGCCGGCACCATATGCCGAGGGTGGCGGGTTCAAACCCAGCCCCGGCCAAACTGCAACCAAAAATAGCCGGGCGTCGTGGCGGGCGCCTGTAGTCCCAGCTGCTCCGGAGGTTGAGGCAGGAGAATCGCGTAAGCCCAAGAGTTAGAGGTTGCTGTGAGCTGTGTGATGTCATGGCACTCTACCTGAGGGCGGTACAGTGAGACTCTGTCTGTAAAAAAAAAAAACCTTTTAAATTTAGGAAGAAAATTAGAGTCTGTCTGTATGCAGATATAACTTCTGAGTATAGCTAATAGTTGGAAATGGCAAATTGGTTTGGTTGGAATGTCACTTAAAATGTGGGCAGGTGTTAAGTTATAGCCACCCCAGAGCATTCAAAAGCTAAGTCAGTGGCTGCCGAGAGCTCGTACTTCTCCTGGGCTTGAATTAAATATAAATTTGCTCAAACTCAGCAATAAAAAAAAACACAATTTAAAAATGGGAAAAGGACTTGAATAGTCTTTTCTCTAGAAAAGATACAACCTTGACCAGTAAGTGCATGAAAAGATGCACTGGCATCTGTCATTAGGGAAATAAAAATTAAAACCAGAAGGAGATGCCATTTCACACCCATTAGGGTGACCAGTATTAAAAAAAGAAAAAAGAACATTGGTAAGCATCTGAAGAAACTGGAATTCTTGTGTGTGGCTGGTGGGGATGGAAAATGGTGCAGCCCTGTGGGAGATGGTATATGGTACCTCAGAATGTTAAAGAATCACCATATAATCCAGCAATTCCACTTCTGGGTATAAACCCAAAAGAATCAAAAGCCAGGACCCAAGTTGACACCTGCATGTGATTATTCATAGCCACATTATTCACAGTGACTAAAAAGTAGAGACAACCTGAGAGTCCATTGACAGATGAATGGACAAAACAAAATATATTGTAAACACAATAGAATTTATTCAGCCACAAAAAGGAAAGAAATTCTGACACTCTACAGTATGGATGACCTTTGAGGACATAGTGCAAAGTAAAATGAGTCAGTCCCAAAAGACAGACTGGTGTGATTCCTCTATCCGAGGCATCTGGAGGACTCAGATCCACAGGGACACACTAGATGGCGGGGTGGGCGGTGGACGAGGACTGGGTGCGTAATGGGGATGGAGATAGAATGTGTTGGAAAAAGTGATGACGGCTGCATTTTAGTGCTAAAATGTACACTGACAGATGCTTAAATGGCAAATTTTGCTATACCTGCATATATTTTACCACAATAAAAATCTGTAAACTGAGATTTAATTGTGTAGAAAACCTATGGAAATATCCAAACATGCACAAAAAATGGGAGGGAATAGATGAATGAATTCCTGTTTCCATAACTTGGTTTCAGGCATAGTTTTTTTTCACCTATACTCCCACACACACTGACTTATTTTAAAGCAATGCCAAATATCTCATTCATAAATGTATCTCCAAAAGAAAAGGGCTGTTTAAAAACATAACCACAGTATCATTGTTGTTACTTTCATATCCAAACTTGTCCTGAGCACTCTCATTGGCTCACAAATGTCTTTTTTTTTTTTTCACAGTCGGCTTATTTGAATCAGGGTTCAAGCACTGCATTTGGTTGGTAGCTTTTAAATATCTTTTAGTATCTTACTAATCTATAATTGTTCCCCTTTTTTCCTCGCCTTTTATTTATTGACAATGGGATCATTTGTCCCGTAGACTTTTCTACCTTCTGTATTTTGCATATCCTGTTTCCTATAAACAGGTGACCCAGAGGCTTGATGAGATCTGGCCAGCCCTGTATCCTTCTCAGAGTCTCTTCTTTCCCTTGTAATTGAGGCTTTTTGAAAACCAGGAGAGAGATGGAGTAACAGGGCAAAGGCCCCACTGGCGCTGCCAAGCAGCCCAGTCTCCCCAAGCTGTGGGCACAGCCAGGTGTGTAGGAGCCAGAGGGGAGGGAGTCACTGCAGGATGGTGCAGGCACCACTGACTTGTACACTTAGTGATGGTTCAAATGGTAAACTCATGTATAGTTTACCACACTAAAAAAACTGCTTCTTTTACAGTGTGGCCAGCCATTTTGAGGATTTATTGAAAAAACTAAATAAAAATACATGTATGGTATTAGTGTTATTAGAGAAAAATGTTCAAATCCTTATGTTTATCATGTATCCTCCCTTACAAGGTATGACATGAGCTTGTGAATGACCCCTTAAAACTATATACTTTGAAGCAGTTGATCTAGCTCTTGATTTCATCTTTCTGCTTTTTACCATAATTTTCATGTCTATGAATCAGGACATTAATAATCACTTCTTGACCTTAGGAATTTGAGAGTGTATTCTGCGGTAAAACTGGCAGAAGGATAAAGTTGACCAGACCAGACTCCTTGGTGACCTGCCCTGCACAGGGGAGTCTACAGAGTAGCCCCTCCATGGAGATCAAGTGATCGGACTGAACTGCAATCCAAACCTGTTCTCTGCAATCCCGGAACTCTGCTCTGATAGTCTGACTCGAGAGGGACACGCCTCAAGTTGATGGGACTCCAGTAAGGACTTTGAGAGCACATTTTGTAAAAATATTTATCTAGAACAAAATACTTATCCACTAATGTCCTCTTAGACCATTTGGGGATAAAGACATCTTGATAATTAGTAAGTAATTTTTCAATTATCTGTCTGATTCCATCATGTTTTCTTAACATGATAACATAAAAAATTAACATCCTTTGTAATTTCTTTAGTCTTTAGTACATTGCTTTTTACTTATTTACATTTTAAATATGCCCCTTTAGCAATTGGAACAAGTTAAATTGTTCTTCACTAGAAAGAGTTTGGAAATTTTATTTTATTTGTTATATCACTCCCCTTGTAATGATTTCCAGTCGCATGGTGCTGTGTTTCCAAATGCAGTACGATTTTAAACCTTTTTGGTAAACATTTTCCAGAGACTTCTTTTAAAGCTACTTTGACCATAAATGAAATGCTGTCTCAGTGGATTTCATAAATGCCCACATTTCCGAAATATTGAGCCATTACTTCGTGTGTAATAAACTGTGGTGTTTGGAACTGAGGTTTTCAAATGAGTGGCTTTATTATTACAACAGATCAGCAGAAGTCAGTGCAATACAAAGTCACCTTCAATAAATACTGTTAATCGAGATGTACGTTTGTATACAAAAAGTGGATAAATCGTTCTAGACCGCTGTATAGAAGACATACTGCACATTAAATTATTTATTTTTTGTTACGCTGTAGCCAGTCATTAATCTGAATATTTGATCATTTTATTGGTATTATGTCAAAGTCTTTAACAAATGCTATGTAAACAAGTTGACTATTTTTCATCTCATGGAATTGTACAAAACTTTTTATATATACACACTTTGTCTCTCAAATGCTGGGCTTACAGATTTACTGCCTGGGGCCTGTGTGTGAGGTATGCCATCACAGAGGAGGGGGCAGCTGCAAATAGACTCGGGACAGGACACTCAGACGGCAGCTCTCAGGGACTGAGTGTCCAGTTGGCCACTATTGAGGGCATGGAGGGCAGGGTGGGGGCACCCTGGACTGGCTGGCGTGCTGGACGCTGTTTCTAACAGCTGTTGCTTCAGTCGCTGTCACTTCTTCACTTCCCTAAGTTCCGTTTTATGAGCTTCTTGGACCAGATTTCTCCCCAGCACCTCCTAACACGGCTCCTTGGCAGGCTGAGGTGTCACAGATTCCAGGAGTCCCCTGGGCACCCACAGCGCCAGGTAGCCCTGGGTCGCCAGGCAGCCCCGGCTCACCGTGAGCGCCGTCCCGGCCATCTTTGCTGACCCCAGTCACGCCTTGTGGTCCTGAGACAAATCAGGAAGGTGAGTTTAGGAGCAGTAAGGAGAAAAGAAATGGTGCTTTAGACTCCCTCAGCCTGCCAGCCCAACCGCTGCCCCTCCACCTCAGTCTTTAGCTTTGGAAGAGGCCGGGGGGGGGGGGGCGCGGAGAGAACGGGTGAAGGCTCCAAGTGGGGTCAGCATGGGTGCCGCAGGGCTCAGCACTGACTCCAGACAGCCTGCTGGGCACTATGAAGCCTGGACCCAGGATGGGACAACAGCCGCTTACTGACTGAGATGGGGTGATGAAGGCCAAGACAGATGGTCACGGTGCAGCCCGAGGCTGCTGTCCACTGGGAACAGCAACACCATGGCGGGGAGAGATGCAGCCAAGGGCCCAGAGTACCCAAGCATTCAGACACCAGGTGGAGGGGGCTGGGTCAGCAGTGGAGACCCCAGGGGCAAAAGGGGACCCAGAGGGGATGTAGGGTGTGCAGAAGGAGCCTAGAAAGGTGCTGTAGCCCACAGGTGATTGTTATGTCAAAACCAGGGGCTCCAGATTTGAGGACGTGCGGTGGATGGGAATGCTCTGAAATAGGCTACAAGAGGGCACAGAGTCACGGTACGCTGGGGGCCCTCTCCTTGACGAAGCATTCATTTTTGACATTAAAAGAACAGACCCACTGTAGGTGTGGGTCAGTTAAGACATTCCATTATAATTTAATTGAAATAGACACTAAGTAGCTTTGGTTAAATAGAATTCAACCAAATCCACTTAGTAAAAGATACAGGAGGCTCTGTTTATTGATTAAACTTTTACATATTAGTTATTAGACACTTTCTAATCTTGCCTCTTAGAATGTTTTGCAAAAGATAAAAACATTTCTTTATAAAAAAAAAAAACAAAACCATGAACCTGCCTGGGATGTTCATAACCCAAGCACTCCCAACATCAGGTGGTAAAATGTGGAAAACATGTCACAACAAAACCTTGTTGATGGTGCCTCATACCTGGGAGCCCCTGGTCTCCGTCGGGCCCATCCAGGCCTGGGCCAGCTGCACCTTTGTCCCCTCTGTCACCCTGGTTTCCTGTCAGGAGGTGTTGGATACAGACATGTCAGAATCTCTGCTGCCACTGCACCCTGGCTGTTATTGACCCTACCTTTTTAGTGACATACTGCCTGCTTTTTTTTTTTGCACTTTTTGGCTAGGGCCGGGTTTGAACCCGCTACCTCCGGTATATGGGGCCAGCACCCTACTCCTTTGAGCCACAGGCACTGCGCCATACTGCCTGCTTTTTACAAGCTTTTAATTAAAGTGGAACCATTTAGAAAAGTAAAGACATCTATGAAATGAACCCACCCAGGTACAGCCATGCACCCCACAGGTGACAGTGGGCCCATAAGATTATGGCACTGTTGTGTCTCTGCCTTTTCTGTTCAGATATGTGTAGACACAAATGTGTCCCAACCACCTGCTGCACAGGTGTGGAGCCGATGCAGAGGCCCATGCCACCCAGGTTGTGCAGGCACACCTGTGGTGTCCCACGCTGCAGGTGGCCTGACATGTTTCTCATACGTGTTCTCATTACTGAGTGACACACTACTGTAGCTGGTTGGCATCAGCACTCAGCTTCCTGACTTCTGGCAGCCACTTGGATGGGATTTGAGTTTTGTTCAGTGTACTTGTGAATATTAAACAGTTAAGTATTTATTTCAATATGATTTTTGATCCATGAGTTATTTCAAGGTGTTTATTTATTTAGAGATAGAGTCTTGCTCTGTTGCCCAGGCTGGGGTGCAGTGGCATCACTGCAGCTCAGTGCAACCTCCCAGAGTGTTGGGATTACAGGCATGAGCCACCATGCCTGGGCAAATTAACACCGTCTGTTAGAAGGGTGACAGACTGGGAGGCAGACAGCATGATTAGAGCTCATCTACTTTGTCTGATGTTAACAGCAGTGACACCAACTTTGTCTTGGCGTCTGTCTGTATATCTTTTCCAACCCTGCTGCCCAGCACAGGCATGCTCAGCCATACCAAGGTCATAGGCAGTCCCTGCTCATCCACACGTCACACAGAGGCCACAGGGGGACGGCGCCTGGCTTGCAGTTCCCACTTGGCCTGACTGGCTGCGTCCCAGGGAGAGGTGCTCCCACCTAGTGAGGCTTTCTCAGGAAGGGAGGTGGAGGTTCAGTGGTGATAGCAGCTTTGGTTGGCGGACACACAGCAGGCCCATCTCATTTAATTCTCACAGCCCCCAGGGCACCCCATGCCTGTTTTATTGGCGGAGAGACTGAGGCCCCAAGAGTCACCTCCAGGGAAAGGCTCTCTCTGCTTGACAAGTTGCCAACAGAAGGCTCAGCATTCCTGATGGAAACACTGCAGTCACCTGTCTGTGTTTAATGAATGTTGTCATACTGTTTTTCTTTTCTTTTTTTTTTTTTTTTGAGACAGAATTTTACTTTGTCACCTTGGGTAGAGTGTAGTGGCATCATAGTTCAAACTTGTGGGCTCAAGAGATCCTCTTGCCTCAGCCTTCTGAGTAGCTGGGACTATGGGTGCCCGCCACAACGCCTGGGTAATTTTAAAGATGGGGTCTCACTCTTGCTCAGGCTGTTCTTGAACTCTTGAGCTCAGGCTATCCACCTGCCTTGGCCTCCCACAGTGCTAGGATTACAGATGTGAGCACCCGGCTGTCATACTGGCTGTCATACTGGTTTTCCGACAGAACCAGTAAAGGTGATTAATGCTCTTTGTGAATTTTATTTTCCAAAGTCTTAAAGGAACCTGGATCCCTATTTGAAGAAACTCTTTTGTGGTCTCTTTCTGAAGTCCGCAATCCCTCATGTGGCAGTAGGCTAGCATAAAAGCCGAGAAGGTTGCAACTTTAAGAAGTTGCAAGGAAACATGACGCTATTTGATGAGCTTGTCATATACACTATGACAGCGTGTATGGACAGAAAGATGTTAATTTGACACATTTGCTCTCTAGTATCGAAATTCTTCAATCTTTAAGTATCTTTAAAATAACTGAAATGATACCACTGATTAGGGAGTAGGAAGAAAGGGATGCAGTTTCCCCTTAGAAACTTTTTTCTTAAGCTATTTTTGAGAAGCAGGAAATTATTTGGTCAGTAACTTAAAATCAGCAGGAATCATGAGCTTTGAATCCTCACTTGGGCCTGGGGCCAGCTGGCTGGGTGAGGGCTGTGGTGGGCAAGCTTGAGATTTTAAAATAAACTAAATGTTAAAGACCTTTGTGAAAACAGTGTCTCCTTCACACAATGGTGTTTTTAACGCTTCCAGGCCCCGCACGTCATGTCTGGGCATCCCAGGCACCCTGGGCCGCCCAGCAGATCAGCAGCCAGCGCCAGGGCTGCTGTCCTGGTAACAAGGCCTTCTAGGTTCTTTATAGTCTTGAAATTAGAACAAATTTTGTATTTTTGCCTTTGCAATAGATATTTCCACATACTGCCAGTGTCTGGGAAGCTGTATGCTGACATCAATGTGAACAGAACCCCTATTTATTCAGTCCTTACATTGTTTTATCAACCCTCCTCATCAAATGTCATTCTGATGGTATCTGACAAAAATATCATTTTAAAAAATGCTCTCCTTAGCTGGGCATTGTGGCGGGCGCCTGTAGTCCCAGCTGCTCGGGAGGCTGAGGCAAGAGAATCGCGTAAGCCCAAGAGTTAGAGGTTGCTGTGAGCCGTGTGACGCCACGGCACTCTACCCAAGGGCGGTACAGTGAGACTCTGTCTCTACAAAAAAAAAAAAAAAAATGCTCTCCTTCCTCAGGACTTATGAACATGTATGTGTCTAAAGTGTCCTGGAAGCAGTGTCCAGTGATAGGTCTGGCTTCTGTGACATTTTTATAGCAAGGTGACCATGTCATAGGGTCAACTACTCACCTCGGGGCCCGGGGTCTCCCAGTTCACCGGTGGGACCACGGTATCCAGGGGGTCCTCGAGCACCAGGGTGGCCGATGGAGCCTGGGGGCCCTGGGGGCCCTGGGGGGCCAGCCGGGCCAGGCCGACCAATGGACCCCGGCGCTAGAGGCTTACGCAGGTGTGCAGCTAACTGTGCAATTTGCTCTTTTGGAGAACAAGGGTGTTAGAGTTACGTCAGGCGGACTCTCCCAAGTGCTCTCTTGTGAAGTGTGAGATACTCACACAGACCTGCCTTCCAACTGAGTGAAAATGGTTTCAGCTCTTCTGAGGGGGGTGACACATGCTGCCCCAAGCCACGAGGGACAGCACTGGAGGCCATTGCCTCAGAAGGTGTGGACAGAGGAGAAGCAGCCCTCCCAGCTGAGGGCACCATCACGGGTCCCTTGTCACTGCTGTGTGCAGCAGGCCTCGTACTGGAGCCTGAGGGAGGGCCTGGCCTTCACTAGAGCAGAGGATGGCCACTGGCCACCAGCATGGACCCCCCAGTGGCTCCCCTAGGCAGGAAAGAGATCCCAGCCAGTCTGGTGTGTGGCCCCGGTGACTCACCACTTATCAGGCCCCCACACAGCTCCCGGACGTGCTGCTCGCTGGCTTCCTTCCCCTGCAATGCACCCCATAGATTCATCCGCATGTGGGGTGCTTGCTGGCAGCCACTATCACACACCCCCAAAGCCACTTGGGTTGTAGAGAAAAAAATGTGATCTAGTCTCATAGAAGCCCAGTGCCAATAGAGCCCACCCAGGCAGGGAGGGAACGTACCGGAACTCCTGGTTTCCCAGTGATGCCGGGGACACCCTGGATGCCCTGGAAGCCCAGGGGGCCAGGGGGCCCTGGGACACCCTGGATGCCGCTGGTGCCATTGGGACCCTGGATACCTTTGGGGCCCAGCTCCCCTCGACTGCCAGACTGCAGAGAAACAGGACAGAGGGGTCAGAGGGGAGCAGCGCCCCCACTGCAGCCCCAGCCAGCACAGCATGCAATGACCAGGAGCGCAGACCTGGCAGAGTGGGCCAACCGCTGCCCCAGGGGCACCTGCACTCACCTCTCCCTTAGATCCGACAGGACCACTGGGACCCTGTGGAGAGAAAGGTGGCATGTTGCTCACTCACTCCCAGAGGCAGTAGCACATCATCAGTCGAGGATGAAATGAAAAATGAGTCCTCCACAAACCTGCTATTTGCATACTTGCTTTGATTCTGTCGTAGCTACGTTACTGAGATAGTGCTAATCTACCCATGCTTTGTAAAACTTACCTGTGTGTTTCCCTGAGGAGCAATTTTAGCAGCTGCATAGGGTTGTCTCTTAGATGTGGTTACTTTGTTACCTTTTTCTTTTTAATTTTTTCGCTATTATAAATAATACTGAGGCGGGGGTGGTGGTGGGGGGCACAGTGGCTCACACATGTAATCCTAGCACTCTGGGAGGCTGAGGCTGGTAAAAAAAAAAAAAAAAAGCTGGTTGTTGTGACAGACACCTGTAGTCCCAGCTACTTGGGAGGCTGAGACAAGAGAATCTCTTAAGCACAAGAGTTTGAGGTTGCTGTGAGCTATGACGCCATATCACTCTACCAAGGGTGACAAAGTGAGACTCTATCTCAAATAAATAAATAATATCGAGCTGAATGTCTCTGCCCTAAATGGGCCCTTCTCTGAGTACATCTCCAGGAGTGCAGAGCCGACCTGAAGTTGTAAGCAGGACGCAGCCTGCTGGGTGCAGACGTCTCCCCAGAACACGTGTTGAAATTTAACTGCCACTGTGATGGCATTAAGAGCCGAGACCTTTCAGAAGTGACTGGGTCTTGAGGGTCCTGCCCATGAGTGTGTTAATGACATTATCCCAGGATTGGGTTCCTGGTAAGAGGATGAGGCCAGTCCCCCTGCCTCCCCCACATCTTCTCTTGGTCATTCCCTTTGGGCCATGGCAATGGGATGCGTCCCAACTCCTGTCAAGAGGGCAGTAAGAAGGCCCTCGCTAGACGCAGCCCTCAATCTTAGACTTTTCCACAGCCAGAGGAATCTCTCCTCTTTGTAAATTGCCCTGTCTGTGGGATTCTGTTGTAGAAGCAGATCACAGACTATGGCACGGTCCCCAGCACAGAGCAGAGGGCGGGGGGCCCTGGACACTCAGTTCAAGCATCCAAGGCAGAGGAGGAGCCCCCACACAGCAGACACTGCCCCCCACATCACCCCAGCAGCTGCCATTTGAATCTGTCAAGGTTGTCTAAGAATTCACCAGAACAAAGACACCCAGCTGCTATGACTTTGGTTAGAAGCATCAGGAATTTGCACGAGGCTGTGAGGGTTTTGCCCGAGGTCAGGATTCCTGGGACTGAGCTGCTTCTGCTGCCCCTGACACAGACAAGATCAAGCAAAGAATCAAGATCACGGCCACGGCCATGGGGAAGCCAAGAAGATGGTTCCCTTGAACCTCATAACATCTCCGTCTCTTTCCCTCCAGAAGGAGAAATTCAAGTCTGTTAATTGTCTGACTAATTAACTTGTTTTAGCTCTATGGAGGTAGTTTTCTTTAGTTAAAACTCACCTGTGGCTAATTCATGCCGAAAAGCCGAGAACAGAATGCTTTTGTAAGCAGAGTTACTATGTGAGGGGACAGTGCAGAGAACCCCTGAACCTGAGTGGCTCAGACACCGCCTGCTCCCATTTCAGCCTTCCAGGCCCCGGGACAGTCAGTGGACTCAGCCCCCTGCAGAGCGGCTTGTTCTCCCCCCAGCATCTACAGGTGTTGACCTTGTCCACAGGATGTTCCCCACCCTCATCGACTGGTTACTTCCCAGTTGGTAGTGACAGTGGGTTGACTTAATCTCACTCACCATCTCTCCTTTATCACCAGGAAGACCGTCAGAACCAGCGACACCCTGTAAATGATAAACCCAGAGTTCAGGCCTGACACCGCCTGCCTCAGGCCACGTGTGACACTCACCCCTGAGACTAGGCCAGAAGTCTGGGCCCCGGGACTTGCCCTTTAACCAGCCCCAAGAACATGCCTCTGAGACCTGCTGTCCAGGGAGGGGACCACAAATCAGAAGTCACTTGCTTGCATAATGAGGCCTGTCTGCCAAGCTGGTGAACAGCACTGACTGACCCTCGGCTGCCAGGAGGGAGCAGATATGGCTGGCAGTCAAGGCAGCCTTGACCATAGGTCCCCCACCCCTACCCTGAGCTTCTCCAGATAGAAAAGTGCTGTGATGGGAAGTATGTTTCTAATCTGCTTCTGCAAAACACAGACCCCAGACCCTGCCCTCCTCCTCCAAGTCAGCCTCCCAGACAGTCAGCAGGACACACCCCATCCCTGCCTCCTGGGATGGAGACAGCGTCCGTGGTACCCAGAGCTGCACAGTGACTGTCCAACAGGCCAGCTGTGTGCACACTGAGCTGGGGGCCAGAGTCAGCAAGCCAGAAAAATAGGAAAGACATGGACCCAGCCCTGACCTGGCCACTGGGTGCCTGCTCACCTGGTCGCCCTTAGGGCCTGCGGCACCTCCAGGGCCCTGGGGTGGAGAGAAGGCTCTGGTTAGAGGGGCTACAGGACTCCCTGAAGTGGAACCCACCTGGACCCAGGAACGGTAGACACTTCCACACTTCTGTGAGTGTGGGCATGAAGGGCTGTTGTGATGCCCCAGACACAAGGCCAAGTGCAGTTCACAGGTTCATAGGAATGCAGAGACCCTCCTCTGCCCACGAAGATCCTGGAGCTGCCACCTCCCCTCTCGTCCTGGGTGGCCCGGGCCCCGAGCATTCCTGACCATTCCCTCAACTGTCCCAGTATCTTTTCCTCCGGAACCGCCCCGTCCTTGCCAGGGCTTCATCGCAAGCTCCTCAGGGATAGGTGAGGTCCCTTAAGCTTGGTATCATTTGTAATCCTGAAGAACGCTTATGGGCATTGTTGCACTCACAACCCCAGGATAATCCTATCACAGCGGAATTCCTGAGTCAAAGACCCAAAAGCTCATATTGGCCACCTTCCTATGCGACTGTGAAATTAAGGACGTGTCTGGGAATTGCTACAGTCTCCCTTTAAAAAATACCCATTTACTGGGTGGCGCCTGTGGCTCAGTGAGTAGGGTGCTGGACCCATATACCAAGGGTGGCGGGTTCAAGCCTGGCCCCGGCCAAACTGCAACAAAAAAATAGCCGGGCGTTGTGGCAGGCGCCTGTAGTCCCAGCTACTTGGGAGGCTGAGGCAAGAGAATTGCCTAAGCCCAGTAACTGGAGGTTGCTGCGAGCTGTCTGATGCCATGGCACTCTACCGAGGGCCATAAAGTGAGACTCTGTCTCTACAAAAAAGATAAATAAATAAAAAATACCCATTTACAGCTGGGCATGGTGGCACCTATAGTCCAGCCACTTGGGAGGCCACTGTAGAAGGATTGCATGAGCCCAGGAGTTCGAGGCCAGCCTGGGCAACATAGTGAGACCCTGTCTCTATAAAAAATAGAGAAATTTTTTAAAAGGTCAATTTGCTCACATAGCATAAGTAAGTATGTGCGGGCAGTGCAAGCCACCTCATGAAGCTAAAGGGATATGCAGCAGCCAGCTCCCCCATCCCCCAACCCCCCCCAGGCCAGCTACGGGCCCAGCCATCTCCTGGAGCCCTAGGGCTGCTGGCACAGTCCAGACCTCTGGAATTTCCTGCCCAGAGGCTAATAAAGAGCCCACTGTCCCCTGAGGTGGGGAGGTGGTGGTTTCTGCAGGGCTAGCTGCCTGTTCAGAATGGAAAGTGCCTGGGATGGCGCCGGCCCCTAGTCTGCTGCAGTACCCTATATACATCCACATCTCTGAAGAGGGCTCTGTCTCTGCCCAGCAGGGCTGGCTCCCCTAGAACCTGGTAGAACGTGACCAGGGCCCAGACTGGACCACAGCCTCCTCCCCTAGCCAGCTGGGGCCCTGGGCTGGTCACGTAGCCCCTGTGCCCTGACCCCCAAAAGCCCACGTCACAGGCTGTTGTTAGACCAGCAGGAAAGAGTCCTAAAAAGTTACAGGTGGTGACGAATCCGATCCTTTGCAACACTGTGTTCAAACCTATATAGCAACGACGTGCCCCCTGCCAAAAAACACCTCAGCTGGCTTAGCACCCGTAGTTCAGTGGTTAGGGCTCCGGCCACATACACCAGGGCTGGTGGGTTCGAACCCGGCCAGGGCCTGCTAAACAACAATGACAACTTGGCTCAGTGCCCGTAGCACAGTGGTTACGGCGTCAGCCACTGAGGCTGGCGGGTTTGAACCCGGCCCAGGCCTCCTAAACAACAATGACAACTGCAACAAAAAATAGCCGGGCATTGTGGCGGTCATCTGTAGTCCTAGCTACTTAGGAGGCTAAGGCAAGAGAACAGCTTAAGCCCAAGAGTTCAAGGTTCCTGTGAGCTGTGACGCCACAGCATTCACAGCATGGTGAGACTCTGTCTCAAAAAAAAAAACAAAAACAAACAATGACAACTACAACAAAAAAATAGCTGGGTGTTGTAGTGGGTGCCTGTAGTCCCGGCTACTTGGAAGGCTGAGGCAAGAGAATTGCTAAAGCCCAAGAGTTTGAGATTGCTGTGAGCTGTGATGCCACAGCACTCTACTGAGGGCGACATAGTGAGGTTCTGTCTCAAAAAAACAAAAAACCTCCCCAGCTGACACCTCAAAGGGAGGGGCGGGTATAGTGCCTGGAGCCGCCATCTCCCCTTCTTGTCCTGACTAGTAGGCACCAGCTGTATGCCATCCCCGCTGCCAGTCTCTGTATGGGGATTCAGCAAAGCAACTGAGGCCCCTGGACCCCCCAACCCTGCCTGGCCCCTGAGGAAGGCCACATGGAAGGATGGGGGCAGGGCACCAAAGGACATGGTGCTCAGGCCATATGTAGCACTGGCCTGGGCTCACTTTTCTCGTCTGTGTTCCGTGGACCCTGTTGACAGGAGATGGGGTGCGTCCTTTGGTGTAGGCCACTTACCCTGTCACCTACATCTCCTCGGAGACCCTGAGGGCCTGGAAGGCCGGGGTCTCCCATGCTGCCCTTCTGGCCCTGTGGAGAAGGTCCCAACTCAGTACCTATATAGGAGGGCCAGGACCCTCCATCCGCTGTCAGAGGCCCATGTGTTGTGTGGTCACTGCTCCATGCCCAAACCCTTGCCCCCACCTCACCTACCTGGAAGCCTCGCACACCAGGGGCCCCGGGAGGGCCTTGTGGGCCAAGGGCCCCCTAAAAGACAAAAGAAAGTGTGAGTGATGTCCTGGGGGTGGGGTGTGCTGGGGTGGGAGGTGTCTGGAGGTGGACCTGGGAGCAGCTGTGGAGCCCATGGGGTTGGGTGGGCACATCAGGTGGTCTTTAGCCATCTGGCCAAGTTGATGGAGATAGAGGCAGGGGGGCCTCAGAGGGTCAGACACACTCTTAGAACCTGGCGCTGTTATCCACTGCTTACCTAGGCCCTGGGGTTTACAGATGAGGGCACCAGGCTCAGGAGCTCCTACCTTTACTTCCCAGGGCTGAGGCTGGGCCTTGGTGAGAAGGTCTTGAAGACAAGACAGTTCAGACCTGGACCTCGCCACGTCCAGCATCCTGAGCTTCTGTGGGCCTGGCCCATCAATGCCTCCAAAATGTCACTCCTGCCTGCTCAAAGCCTAGGGCCACCTGCCAGAGCCTCGGGCCAACCCCCCATCTGGGGCCTTGTCCCCCACTCACCGCTGAGCCCCTGTGGCCAGCCTCGCCACGCTCCCCAGGCACGCCGACATCTCCCTACAGGGAGAAGGAGCACGTGAGAACATGGTCCTCACGGACATGGAGTGAGGGAGGCTTTAGACACTCACAGGGATGCCTGGTTCTCCCGAGCGGCCAGCCTCGCCCAGCTCTCCAGCTCTGCCCTGCAGAGGAAGGCAGGGCCATGAGTGCCCCCAGGGTCCCCTCTGTCCAGGGCCAGGCTGTTGGCGTCCCCTCCCCTCTCCAGGAGAAAGTGGCCACGTACCGGTTCCCCCTTCTCGCCTTTGGACCCAGCTCGTCCAGGGAGGCCCTGCCAAGATAGAGCTCAGGTCAGCACTGCTGAGGCCACAGGCAAGGGCACACAGAGAGCAGTGTGGGGCAGCGTGCACGGGCCCAGACAGCACCCCCACAGCATGCAGGATGGGCACCAGGGGCTGTGGGGCTCTGCTGGGCAGTCCCCAGAACCACTGGAGGAAGGGATCCTAAGATGACCACCCCACCTAGCCCACCCGGGCACTTACCGGCAGCCCACTGGGACCCTTCTCTCCCGGAGCACCATTGCGACCAGCCTCCCCCTGCAGGGACAGCAAGGGTGAGGAGGAACGGGTGCTGAGCTCCCCTCCAGCCCCCAGCCCCCCAGTCTGGGCCAACCTTCTCGCCATCAAGTCCTGGCACTCCGTCCCGGCCATCCTTGCCTGGCATGCCCTAGGGACAAGGGACGTGTGAGGCCAGGGCAAAGAGCCACCCACCTCAGCTGCAGCATTGTCCCCCAGAGCAGCCCCCTTCCCACCCCGCAGAACTGGGTCCAACCCATGAACCCTAGGGTGTGTTGGGAGATGCCACCAGGTAAGCCCTGTGGCTGCCCGTGCTGCCCCCATCTGCCCAGACGCTCCATGGCGTCCTCAGGGAAGCATGGCTGTGGCCTGTTTTATAGGTATGGAAATAGGGCTTGATGATGAACTTGGGCCATACTCTGACCAGCCAAGGGATCAGGAGCCTGATCCCTATATCTGTCCTCCCAAGCAGCCTTCCACCTTAGGCATCCCTTGAAAAAGGATCACCCACCTAGGGCCAGAGATGGTGGGGAGGGGGCTGCTGGGGTCTGGGTGCACAGCAGGGTGGAGGTGCCAAGGACACTGACTTGGACCCCAAAGCCACCTCTGTGCCCTCTGTGCTACCTGCCAGCCCCACTCCCTCGTGCCCTCAGTTCGGGCAAGCCCAGTGAACTCCTCTACTTCCGCAGGGTCTCAGTGGCTATGGAAACACAGAGGTCGGGGCTGCCCAACCACAACTTCACAAGCCAAGATGGCAGCAGCACACCATGAGCCCCAGGGCAGGCTGTTTTGAGTGGTCACTGAGGCCCGGACCAGGGAAGGAGAATTATTCTCCAAGAAGCAGCTACAGATGACAGGACAGCCACACGGGCCATGGACCAGGCCATGGCCGAGTACTCACCGGCTCTCCAACTGGCCCAGCCACTCCAGGGGCTCCCTTGGGACCAGGTCTGCCCTAAAGGACACACAAGTGCCAGAGCAGCTGTAGGTTGGGCTCTGAGGACTCTTCCCCAATCAGCTCACTAGATTTTAGGCAGGCTGTGCCCCAGGTAGGGACCAACCACTAGAGGGGGTGTTCTGTCCCCAGGCCTGGAGGTATGGGAGGAGAACCATCCTGGGGTCCTCCCAGAGCTCAGGCTTTGGGGGCTCAGTAGATAGAGCTGGCCAAGTCTGGAGGCTGCCACAGACAAACAGCAGCAGGGGGCTGACACTTTAGCTGGGTTCCCTTAAGTTCATCTGTTCTACCCACTAGGCAGCCTTGGCACAGGTGAGGCCCACTCTGCCCAGGGCCCCAGGACTCCAGCCTGTCTGCCCACCCTTCAGCCCCTGCCTGCAGCCTCTCACTGTTGGCCCTGATGGAGGGTCCCAGGGGCTCCCACAAGGACCAGAAAGAGGCATGTGGCGGTCCCCAACCCCCACCTGGCAGATGCCCCTGTGGGGATCCCCCACCCTCACCATCAGTCAGGAATTAGATCAGGTTTTTCTGCAGAAGGACCTGGACAGTTGAGTTCTTTGTCACTTACCAGGTCACCCTTGGGGCCTCGGAAACCCTCTGGGCCCCTCTCACCTCTGTCACCCTGGAAATGATGGGGTGGGTAGGGGGAACAGAGTTAACCACACAGAGGTGACAGGAGAGCCAGACCAAGGTGTGACCAAGGCCCCTCCAGGGCTGGGCCAGGGTCAGAGGTGGCCAGACAGATGCTGGTGAGAGTCACAGAGGTCGGAGGGCACTTCATGTCCAGAACCAGGAAGGAGACAAATCTCCCACAAAGGATGAACTCTTTTGGTGAACTTGGGCCCCTGGCCGTCCCACCAGCCCCATCCCCCGGGTGTGTACATGGGACAACTCAGTCTGGGCAGGGCCAGCATGGCCCAGTGGGGCTGGGGTGCCTGAGTGAGACAGAAGGAAAGGGAAGAGGCTGTGCCCGCACGGCGGCCACCCTCTGCCCAGACACACGTACCGCTTTCCCAGGTACTCCAGGGATCCCGGGGGGCCCTCGGAACCCAATGGGACCCTGTGGAGGAGAGAAGGGCACCTCACTGGGATCTTCTTGTCTGCAGCCCGGCTGGGACCTCCCGACTTCTCATGTATGTCAGGAGAGGCCCTGCAAGCACTTCCTCCTCTGGGGTCCCCCATAGGCCCTCAGTACACCTCCAGTTGTCCCCAAACCCCTCCTCCTCTCCCTCACTCCCCTTGGGCCTGAGCCACCATGGCCCTCGCAGAACCCTGGGCTGGGAACTTGTGTATGAGGGGTGTGAGGACAATTGGCTGACCTCCACACTTGCTGGGCCACCCTTACACAGATATGAGGACAAGCCCAGGACCCCCTCAACCTCTAGACCCATCTCAGTCTGGCCCGCAGCCCCCCAAGGAATGCAGGACTTACCCGGTCCCCAGGGGGCCCAAGTGGCCCTGGCAGTCCTCTTAGCCCCCGGGGGCCCTGCAGTGAGAAAACCAGAGACACAAAGGCCGAGGTTGCACCCCCATCCCAAGGCCAGCATCTTCCCAGCCCAGCCCCGAGGGGCACCAGCCTTGGAATCAGCACCCTCCACAGAGGAGGAACCCAGCCCAGGTGCAGGCCAATCTTCCCGCAGCCTGAGCCAAGCCCCTTTGGGGGGCTATCCATGAGGCTTCCACCCCACCACTCTTGCCCTTCCCTGGCCTCACCTGTAGCCCCACAGTGCCTGGGATGCCAGCAGGACCAGGGGGGCCGGGGTCACCCTGCAGTGGAAGGGGAGAAAATGGGGTCAGTGGGCTGAGTCTGGCATTGCCACATCACAGCTGGGCTGTGCAGGCTGAGTGAGTCACACGCAGCTCCGGAGCCATCATCCGTGTCCCCGGAGCCTGCCCCTCCCTCTAGGCCTCTGCCTCCCCATCAAGCCTCCTGGTTGGCAGCCCCCGACACAGCTGGTGCTCACCTTCTCACCGTCTTTGCCGACTTCTCCCTGCTCCCCTTTGTAGCCAGTGGGTCCCTGAAAGCAAAAACAGGAGTCACAGCCCCACCAGACCCTCAGTTCCCTTCCCTGAGCAGCACTAAACCAAGGCCCACATGGCCTGTTGCTGGGACCCAGCCACAGCCACAGTGCAGAAGGCTGGGCTGTGGGGGACTGAGGCCTGAGAGGTATGGTGTGCAGAGAGCTGGACCATAGAGGATGGAGGCCTGACAGGGATGGTGTGCAGAGGGCTGGACCATGGGGGACTCAGGCCTGAGAGGGACAGTGTACAGAGAGAGGGCTGGACCATGGGGGACTGAGGCCTGAGAGGTACGGTGGGCAGGGGCAGGGCTGGGCTGCAACATGATACCAGCTCTCCCCATGACCTCTCTCTGCCACTTGCTGCCCAGTCCTGGCCTGGCCCTACCAGCTTCCAGCCTCACCTTCTCCCCACCCTGAACCATGTCACCCACCGATCTCACTCAATTGGGATCACCCTGTGGCTGCCCACTCACCTTGAACCCTGGCATTCCTGGGGGACCAGGGGGACCTGGAGGGCAGATACTTGGGCACTGTTGGAAAACAGAATGATCAGACCCCCCCCCAAGCCAGACAGAGCAGAGCCCCAATAGGGAAGCCAGCACTAGGGGCCCTGAGAAGGGGGTCTCTGAGTGTGAGCCCGGACAGGGCCTGATCAGTGCCCACCCAGCCTGGCAAGAGGCTGCACAAAGATCCTGGCCAGCTGCCCCCCCGGATGTCTCAGCAGACAAGGCTTCAGAGTGGCTGTTCAGCATGGTGCTCCGCTGGCTTCACAGCACCTTCAGGCAGGGGCCCCTCACACATGCAGGGAACCAAAGAAAGGTTGCACATTATCCACAGCTGCAGTGACCGGCTGGGTGAGCTGTAGAGCCGGTACTGTCAGCCTGTGGTCTCCTCACACTGGAAGACTGAACCCTCCCTTCTGGAACGTGCTGGTGGAAGGACCCAGCTGGGCATGAGAACAGGGGGCAGCAGCCATTGGTGGTGGTAGTTGGAGTAAACCAGAAAAGAACTTTTTCTTTCAAAAGTTTACAGTCTCTCCATGGAGATGGGTGTCAGCTGTCACTGCAGACAGCCATGTAAAGATGAGGAGCAGATCTGGGGCCTCTGGAGTCTGTTTTCTTTTTACATAAGTGACAAGGCTTAAAGATCAAGATAAGAGAACCAGACTCTATTTGGGAGCCTTCTGAGTTGAGGGAGACGTGGTTTCCCCGCCAGCATGGTTGCCACCTGCCACCTGTGGCTTAGAGCCTCCACCCCTGGTGGTTCACACAGGGAGGAACTAAATTTTCACTTGATGTGATCGTAATTCAGGGTTACATTGCACATGTGGCTGGTAGCTTTGTGAACAGTATAGGTCTGAATGGTGGTGGAGATGCTGTGGAGGATGGTGAGGGAGGGCACAGTGGCCTCTCCACCAGCTGTGCCCAGAGCTACCTGCCCTGATCCTCTGTCCTCATGAAGTCCCTCAGCCCTTTCTTCCTGCCAGTTGGGAACAAGACCCTCTCCAGGGAGTATGCTACCTGGAGTGTCCCTGAGGTGGGACTCAGGCCAGCCCTCTCCCCTCAAGGCAGGCACCCCCCTCCTCCCTCCCAAATGGCTGCAGGTACCAACCTGAAGGTCAGTAGCACCTTCGGGGAGGACCCCTGGGTGTCCCTGGAACAGAGAGAGAAAGCTGACATCCCTTACCCTCCTCACACCCACACCCACCTTTTCTCTGCTACAACCTCCCCACCCACCAGGGGACTTGGAGACCCTTCATTTTGTGACCTAGTACTGGGTGCTGCTGGCCCAGCCACAGGGCAAGGGATAATGACAGAAGCCACCTGCCCTCGGGGTGTAGTGGGCATAGGGGCCTGGACACAGCTGCTATTCTCCCCATACCCTTATCTGTTCCTGGGAATGGCCAAGTTAGAGTTTGGGGTTCTTCGTGGGTCATGGGGCCTGGTGGGAGAATGGGGTTCCACCCGGTGCATTAGTCCAGTACTTACAGCTGGTCCAGGAGGTCCTGGGGGGCCAGGGAGGCCTGGCAGTCCAGAGGGTCCCTGAAGGGGGATATGATTTAGACAGAGCAGCCCCTACCTGAGTGATGTGACCAGTTCCCCCCAGAGAGGAGGGTACCCCCAGCTTCCCCAGCCCTGTGGGGCCTCATGTGGGGTCTGTGTGTCCAGAGGTCTGTACTGTCCCTTCCCTGGAGTGCTGGCCAGGGCTTGTGCTAACACTCATTTGGAAAGTGGAGAGAATGGGGAGCAGAGGGGTGCCCCCGGTCGGTGAGTCTAGGTGACTGATGGTGACTGTAGGTGACCTGCTCCAGGGGTAGGAAGGCCAGGTGGCCACTTACCGGTGGGCCACGGAGGCCAATCCCACCTGGGAGGCCGCTCACTCCTGCCTCTCCCTGGAGTGAGGTAAGAGGTAAGAGATGGGGGTCTATACCCAAAGAACCCTGAGGATCCCAGGGAAGGGGTTCCCACCCAGGGTCCTCTTGCTATTTCTGAGGGGACTGAGATGTGGTATAGGGTGGTCAGGCTCCCCTCAAAAGTCCCACCCCTGGCCATGGTGTGGGACACTCAGGATGGCTCCAGGTGTGGGGTGGCTCTGGTTGCTCAAGGGGCCACAGGATCATTGGTACTCACAGAGGCTCCGGGGAGGCCTTTGCCCTGTAAGCCAAGCATGAGGGTCAGAGCTTGCTGGGCACAGGACAGGGTGTGCCCCATCCCCCCAAGATGGCTCAGGTGGGTCCTGAAGGAAGGCCTTGGAGTGGGAGGACAAGCCCTAGCCCAGGGCCCAAGGATGGCCTCTGGGGCTTCTGGAGGTCACCCTGCCCTGACCAAACCCTCCAGTCCCACAAACTCCCAGAGAGAGGTGAAGACCATACTCACCCCTAGACCAGGTGGCCCTGGAGGTCCCAGACTTCCCTGTGGAAAGAGGCAGTGTCAGGGCTGCCCCTGCCTATGAGCCCTTCCCCCCTTGGGAGTCCCTTCCCTGGGGTGGGGGGCTGTTCTGCCCTCACTCCTGGGGAGGAAGAGCATGGCCAGAAAAGGCACTTTGCTGGGAAGCTGCTAGCAGTGGACACTGACGATGCAGCACAGGACAGTGCAGTCAGGGCGGCCCCAATACACACAGGTGATCCTGAATGCCTGTCTCCCCAGAAGTGCTCCAAGTAATCAATGCAGCAGTCACTGAGATCCCGGCCCTACCCAGAGGAGCCAGCCCCACGGCCCCACCCTCTGAATTCTTTGGATCCCAATGGGAGAACACCCTGGTCTTTGTGCCTGAGGTCAGAGGTTCCCTCCTGAAAGCCCCAGGCAAGCCCACCTCCAAGGCCCAGCACCAAAGGACCCCTTCCATGGTCTTCAACTCAGAGCACTGCCCACAGCAGATGTGCCCCCCAAGCCTCCCTGCCCTGACATGCTTTGTGCCCAGGGCCAACAGTGCCCACTGTGAACATCACTTCTCACAAGGGGAAGGAGAGAATAGAAGCTGCTTTGTACACAGAAGCCATGAGGGGAGAAAGCCATCCTAAACCGTGGTGCTAGTCGGTTAGGGAGGAAGATTCAGTGGCCAGTGGCCAGACTTAGGGGACTGAGCAGGCTGGGTGACAGTGAGCCCAGGGCCTTGGCAGCTACAGGGGCATCTTGAGGAAAAGGGGCACACAGGGCAGACCATAGCCCCCCATACCAGTTCTCTCTGCCAGGTCTGAATGCTGAGACAACTATGACCTGAAGAGGGGTGGGCAGGGGAAGGCAGCCACTAGGGGTGGGGGAGGAGATGGCCTTTCAGCCTCTGCCTCTCTGCTCCTCTACCCACTGCAGGGGCAGGACCCAGCCAGCCCCATTCACTGCCACCTCCTGGCTGGGTGACCTCACTTCTGTTCTGAAGCCACCAGACAGGGTGTAGGCACTTACCCGTTCTCCAGGGGCGCCCTTGGGTCCAGGAGGTCCATCCCGCCCCGTCAGACCCTGGGGAGAGATGCAGAGGGTGGGCTCAAGGGGGACATGAGTAGCATGTGCCAGCCCCAGAGCAACAGGGAGCCACCACGATTCCTATACTATGACGAATCCGGAGAGGCAAAGACCTGCAGGCCTGGTGCTGTCCTCTCCTGGCCCTATGCACGGCCATGGGTGGGCCTGGGGGCTCTGTGGGGAGGAGGGAAGCCTGCAACTGGGAGCCAGCACAGCAGGGCCACAAAATTCACCTCTTAGAACAAAGCTCCAGTGGCCTGGGCCATGCCTTGAGCCTGCAATGGCACCTGGGGCCAGGCCCATGTCAGGCAGAGGAACCCAATAATGGGTTTGTTTCTGGAGAAGGCAGAGCTGGCAGGACATCCCACCTACTGTGGGCTGGTCCTGTCGTCTGCCAGATGCTGTTGGGGTCTGGGATGAAGGCCAAAGACCCCTGCTGGGGTCTACCGGAGACTTCTATCAGCATAGGGCTTCCCGCCTGAACAGGCCCAGCTGGAGGGCAGCAATTACGACCTTCCCCCCCACCTTCCCCCACTGGGCCTTCTGTGGGAGGGGCACACTCACATCCACACCCGGCAGTCCCGGCAGCCCAGCCTCTCCTGGTTTCCCCAGCTTCCCTGGGGCCCCTTTTGGTCCCTGTACAGAAGGAAAGGGCAGAGGAATGAGGGGGTCCAGCTCTGACCTCTGGTCTTCAGGAAGTAAGCATTTTCCACCCAGGCTCCAGTCAGCCATGCAAGGTGATCCCTCTCCTCCAGAGGCCCAGCCCTCCCTATGTCAGGCAGACTCCAACCGGCTGCGGCCTGCCAGCTCTCCCAAGCTCGGGAAGGCTTCCCACCCCACCCCATGGTGATATCTATAGGATGTCCACCAGGTCACTTTGGCCTTCCCAGCTAAGGGATGGCTGGTCCCTCTATGAAACCTCTAGTGGGTCTAGATGAGGCCAAGCCCTGGAACCTCAACTTCTTAGAGCTGACGGGAGGTAAGGGGCCATAGTAAGCTCTGGCCACGGGGGGAAGGGGGGTTGCAGCACTGTATTGCCCCCCTCCCTGGTTTGCCTGGCACCAGCCCAAAGAAAGCTTCAAAGCCAGACCCTGCCCAGAGACACTCTGAGTACATACACTCCCCTCCTGTCTCCATCCTGGCTCAGGCCCCTGCTCCAAGTCCTCTGGGGCCTCTCCTCAGGCAACCCAGGGCCCAGCATGGTGGGACAGGCGTCAATGACCTCTCTGTTCTGGTGTCCACACCCCTCGAGAATGGAAAGAGGTTGTCCCTTCCCCCACAGCCAGGGATACTCACCGGAGGCCCAGGCAGACCTGGAGGACCAGCTTCGCCCTGCAGGGGGGTGATGCCCACATGTGATCCCTTAAAATCAGGGGTCCCCTGAAAACTCTGCCCCAGGGGAGCAGAGCAAGCCTAGCCTTCAAGTCAGACCCTGAGACCAGGCCTAAGGAGACTAGATGGGGCTTCTATCTCCCTCATCTACCCCTAGGGGCACCCCTCTGGACCAGCACTGCAGGGAGGGGTGACCTGGACAGACAAGGGCTTGGCCCTTACAGCTCATGCTGCATCTGTGAACCACAGCCCCCCAGAAAGGATGGGAAGGTGTCATGGAGCCCTAGCCCTTGTACCCCAACAGCTTCAGGAACCAGGCCTCGGACAGCTTCAAGCCCCTAGCTCCACCTGCTTTCAGGTAAAGTCCCCCAGACCCCCCAACCCCATCAATGACCTCTAGGTCTGAAACCTTTTAACTGAGACTTTGAGGTGGGGTTTCAGCCCTGTGACAGAGAAGGGAGGCTGAGGACGGGTTGTGGGGGTTCTTGACATAGCCCCTCCCAATTCTCCACTGCCCCCCTGGGGCCTATACAGGCAGAACAGGCCTTGCAGGGAGCCCCTGCCTTTATGGTGGTGGCTAGCTGGGGGTTTCCACCCTAGGGGAGGTATCAGCTGCCTCCCCACACCTGCCCTGGGACACCCTCCAAGGACATCATGTTGGAGCTGAGCTGGTCCTGGCCTCCTACAATGCTGGTCCAGGGCCCAGCACTCCTCCTCCCCTTCAGGACCCATCTACCCAGGGCCATGTGCCCAGCACCCCATGGGCCAGACTGAGAACGCAGGAGCACAGGCCCACAGGGACCCAGAGATATACCTCAGGGCCGCGCTACTGGCCTCAGAACCTTCCCTCAATTGCAACCTCCTGTGGGTCTGGCCACATCCCACAGAGTGCTAGCTGCAAGGTCCTAGTCACACAGCTCTGGGAGGTGGCTTGGTTCCCTTCCCACCTGGCCGGAAACTCAGCGAGGCAGGAGGTAGCTGGAACCCCAGGGAGCCCTCCCCCATGTGTCCCCCAAACTCACATCAATGCCGTCCTTCCCTGGCTTTCCAGGTGGCCCTTGGGGGCCCGGAGGGCCAGGGGGTCCCACTTTCTGAAATGGAGAAGAGTCATTAAGGAGTGCGTCCCCTGCCTCCTGGGAGGCCCCCTAGCTTCCCTCTGGAGTCTGCTCTAGCAAGCATCCTCTTCCCAGGTCTAGAGCAGCTTTGGGGCCTGTCACAGGGGCTCACGACCCCTGCCTGCCTCAGTGATCCCCATGCCTCAGGTCTTGGAGTTTATCCAGTGCCAGGAGGGGTTGTGCCACCCCGAAGGGAACCTCTGGAACAAAGGCCACATTGTGGTCCCAGATAGGAGGCTGCAGTGGCTAGACTCGGCAGCTGGGGCTCATCCAAGAGGCCTTGGCGTTTATGGGGCTCCGGCCCCGTCAGCAGTGCTGGCCGTGGGTCGAGAGGCTGAGCAAGGTGTCCTGGGTGCTCGGCATCCCGGTAGGCAGACAGCAGGGGGGCAGAGGGTGGGGGCCAGGTCGTCCCCTGGCTGCAGGCTCAGGTCATTTGCAGCACCCTGACCCCCACCACCCGGCTCACCTGGGCCCCTGTGGCCGCCAGGAGCTGTCCCAGCAAGAGCAGGGCGAGTGCGGGTGCTCGGGCCATGGCTGAGCTCGCTCTGAGCGGTCGCGACGGGTCGGGCCGACAGTGCGCTGGCGGGGCGGGGCGGGGCGGGGCCGGAGAGGGCGGGCAGGTGGGGGTGGGGCCGCCGCGCACAAGCCCCCTATTCAGGCCCACCTGGGCGGGCGGGGGCAGCGGCGCCCAGCCGGCCAGAGTAAGTTGTTTTTTGCCAGCCTCTTGATTTAAAATTATCCCGGGACTGGCGAGTCACACACACCACACCTTTCAGCAAAGGAGAAAGCCTCTTTTCTCCGCTGTCCCTCAGCTCTTTACTGCGGGAAGGGCACGTATCTGCGCAGAAGGGCTCCGTTCGACGTAAAGGCAGACCTACGCTCTAGCGGCACACCCCTCCCCAGGCCTGAAACCAGGAGTGTGAACCCCTGTACTGGGCCAGGCAGTGCCCAACACGGCCCTGGCTGCTGTGACTGGGGCTGTCTGCTAGGCTGGGACATGCCCCGTGCCCCTCCACACAAACCCAGATTGTACCAAGTGGCCAGTCCATGTTAGCTGCCACAGCCAAGGCCGGACTCTCACCCCAGACCCGTCCCATAAGACAGCAAAGTGCAGACCCTGGCAGAGCAAAGAGAAGCATCACCACCGCCCTGAGCTACAGATGTGTCAAGGGCAGGAATCGTCAGGCTGTGGTGGCCATTTCACCTCTCCAGCCAGGTCACCAGATGGGGACAAGCTCCACACAATGTGGGGTGAGGGCAGCCACCGCCCAAGGGGGCTCATCGAATGGGCAGACTTCCCCAAGAAGAGGATTTAGAGAGTGCTGGTAGGAGCTTCATTCTGTGGGTGGAAACTTAGGGCCTTTGAGATGGCAGTCCACAGGTGGGGTGCCTGGAAGGAGAGCCCCACCCTCACTAGCTGGAGGGACAAGCTCTGTCAGGCTCTCAGCTGCAAGGATAGGAGCGCAGGGTGCTCCTCCACCGGGCTCCATCCCTAGGGATGGCAGAACCAAAGCACTGCCCAGCAGTTTGAGGATCAGTCCCTGAAGTTTAGGGGCCAAGTGCACGCCTGTCCCCCAGGGCTGCTCCAGCAGGGTTGTCTCCCTTCAGCGCAAGTCTCCGTTGCACTTGAGCTGCAGTCTGGGTGGGGGACTCTGAGTGACTGCATCTGAAGCCCTACTTCTGGCTCAGTGCCTCAGTTTCCCTTCAGGGCAGAAACCCTGTCTCAGCCAAAACCGAAGTTGAGGTGCCAGGGCTGGGAGCAGGAGAGATAAGCCAGCTGCAGAAGGTGCCCCCCAACCCCCGTGGAAATCAAGGCAGGAGCAAACCACAGATGCAGTACCCAGAGACACTGCTTTAGCTCTGGGAGATCAGCCCCTCCAGAGAGCCCAAGGTCTGCATCCAGCTTCCTTCACACCTTTGTTCAAAGGCAAGTGTGTCCCCCTGGAGGAACCTTAAGTCAGGTACCCTCCTTTCAAAGGTTCCACAGAAACTCCTCCCCACATGTGGAGAAAGGCTGGTGAATTAGGCAGGGAGGGGCTGCCATTGGGGGTTGGGTGGGGGTGCAGAGCCACACCAGGCCAGAGGGATGCTGGCCGGGTCTGCCTCTGAGGCCACACAGCCCCAAATCAGGGCAGTTGGCAAGGCCTGGTTTAGATCCACAGCTTACCCAAACCTATGTGGGGCTGTGGGTGTGTCTCCCCCCACACACCCTGGACAGGAAACAAAGGTAGCCTGGGGACCAACTATCCAGCTATCAGAGGCTCTGGGAGGCCTCGTGCTCAGAACACATGTGCTTGCCTAGGGGATAGCTTGCCTGTGCCTGAGAGGCTGGGCAGTCAGGCTGGGTGGGCCCAGGGGCCTGGACCACTGCTCCGGCCCCCCAGGCACTCCTCTGTTACCATGGGGAAGAAACCATACCACTCCATCCCAGCCACCAAACATGGCCTTGGTTCACATCAGAGACTCAAAGTCAAATGAGTTTATTCAGACAAAGCCTTAGTTGGCACCAGACTAAGAAAATGAGCCCCTGCCACCCCAAGACCCTGAGGGTCAATATATAAAGATGGGGCAAAGGACAAGGGGTGGGAGGTGCAGTGAGAAAGAGGCTTCTGGTGGCCTGGGCCTTCCCTGAGGCGGGGCCTCACTCCTGCTGGAGGCCACTACAGTGGCCACCAGGGAGAAGCCAGCATTGCTGGGCACCAAGGAGAGCCAGGTTTGGGTGCCCCAGGCCCAGACTCTGGCAGCAGACCAGACGCCAGCTGGCGCCCTGTCCCTTAAGGCTTTCCAGGGCTGGTGGAGGGCCCCACCTCGGATACCTCCTGCACCTCAGCCCTCTCTTGGGCAGCAGGTCCTGCCGTGGGGTCTGGGCCCTGTGACGGGCTCCCAGGGGCAGCCTGCTCAGACCATGTTTGGCCTTCAGCATCCTCCTCGACCCCGTTTTCGACCTCTCCAGCCTCGTAGCACCCTGATGGAGCCAGCGCCTCGGTCTCCCTGCTGACCTCCACAGCACTGCCCCTGGCACCTTTGTCTACCTTCCTCCGCTTCCTCACCTTGTCGGCTGCCCTGGCCCCTGGGGGCTGGGGGCAGGGCTGGTGGGCCTCCCCTGGATCCCGGCTGCCCCCATCCTGGGTCCCTGGCTCAAGACTGCCCTGGCTGAGGGCACACCCCTCCAGGTTCAGAGCGATCTTCTCTACCTCTGAGGCACTCTCGACACCCGCCTCCCCAGGGGCCTGCTCCCTTCGGCTCAACTCCAACTTTCTCTTCTTGCACTCTTTGGGGCTTGGGGACTCTGGCCCATCTTCCCCAGAGCCTGCAGCCCCATCTTCCTGGCTGGCCTCCAGAGATCCCTCGTCCTGGGGCTTCACACTCAGTGGCTGGGGACTCTCAGGCACACTGTCTCCACTTCCCTCCTTCCCCCGTCCACAGGTCTGACCCTCAGTGCCAGCCTCAAGGAGGGTGTCCTGTGGACTATCCTGCCCCTCTGCCTGCCTGGGACCTGCCAGTGGACAGGTTGGAGAGCTGGGCTTGAATCTCTGCAGCTTGTCATGGGGCCCCCAAACGAACTTGCAGCGGGGCCGGAAGTGCTTCCAGGCAAAGTGCAGCAGCTGGCGACGCTGCTCACGGCAGCGCACAGCAAACACGAAGTAGTCCAGGGTGCTCTGCCGCACGCCCGGCAGCTCCTGCCGCACCAGTGTCTCCTCCAGGAAGAAGTGGGCCAGGGGCGCCTGGTAGTGCTCCAGGCCCAGCTCGCCCAGGGACTTGAGCATGCGCGTGATTCGCAGGTTGTTGTGGCTGTGCCTGTGGGGTCAGGCCAGCAGCCGCAGGCACTCAGGCCACAGGCTCCACTCCTACCCTCCAGGAGTTCCCATTCCCACCCACAAAACAAGTGGGCCCAGGGGACTACTGGAGAAGATGGCCCAAGGAGCCTGGATGTGTGTGGGCTGGGGTCAGATGCATTACCCAGAAGGGTGGTTGTCCCTTCCCCCAGGGCTCGCCGGGAGAAGCCAGCTGGAGGAGGGCCAGAGGGGCCCACTGTACCCCCATGCACAGACGGGCACTGCCCTGCTCCTCTGTGGAGCCCACACCTCTTCCACTGGCCTTCTTCAAACTCCCAACTCCTCACCAGGTTCTGACCCCACTCGTCCCCTGGTGAGGAGGTGCCCAGCTACCCACAGCCTGCCCCTCCTGCCCCTCAGCTGCCCACAGCCTCACCAGTTTAGGTTCTGAAAGCGCTGCTGGTAGTTCTGGGCCCGGCACACAGTGCCTGTGTCTCGGTTCTGGAGCCGGATGCCATAGAAGCCCAGCATGAGTTCGTAGGCCCTGACCAGACGCTCCTGGACCTCTGGGGAGCTTTTGAAAGCCTGGAAAACAGGCCTGGAGAACTCAGGGGGCCACATTGCATGAACCACCAACTCTCCCCTGGGCCCAATTCCTCCTGAGGCCTGGACTCAGACTCTTAGGGAAAAGCAAAAGATGCTTCCAGAGCCCAGAGCAACTGGTCTGCCCAAATGTAAGTGGGTCTCCTGGGGAGCCTGCTCCATGCACCACAAGGTGCTCCCCAGCTTTTGAGTCCCCCTCGTCTCTCCTGCCTGAGCCAAAACCAGGGGTGGCACAGGCAGGTCTGGCCACCCTGAGCCTCTCAGGGCCTCTGCCCCAGACCCCTAGCTGTACACAGCAGCTTCAGAAAGTCCCATTTCCTTAGATCCTTGGGAGGCGAGGACCACTCTGAGGAGAGACAGTCACATGGAGGCACCAACCTCTTGCTGTCAGACACAGTCCCTCCTGAATGGGGTGGCTTCTCTGGGCCTCCCTGTGACTTCCCTAAGACACAACCAAGGACCAGACGGAGCTCACCTCAACTTCCTTGAGTGTGAGGGGCTTGGCGTGCCAGTTTACTCCTGGTTCCCGCAGAGGAAAAAGCCTGTGGGATGAGAGGCCGCACAGGGCTCTGAGTGACCAGACAGCGGCCCCTGGCTCCTGGGTACACACTTGCTGGGTGGTCTGGGGCAGCTCCCAGGCTCTCTGGGCTCCATGCTCAACTCTAGGAGGGGCTGGCCAGCCGTTCCTCAGTTAGACAAAACAAGGGGGCCCAGGACAGAGGACAGGGATGATGGAGCCCCAAGGCAAGTAAGTGCTCAGCAGGACAGGAGGAAAGTCATGCCCACAGCCAGGCTGACTTGCAGACTGAGCTCAGAGCAGGCCCCTTCCATTCTTTCTCTCACGTCACTAATGCTAAGGATTATCACCCATGACACACCACGTACCAGGAGAGGCTGCCCTGGCACTGCCCAGAGGGCTGCCTTCAAAGCACAGTGCACAAGGCAGGGGTCTCCAAGGCAGCTGTGCCAGAATGTCACCCAAGCATGGTGCAGGAGCCTGCTTGGTCTCTCCTATTGCAGGGACCTGTGTGCAGCCCCTCCTGTCCCCCAGGTCCTTTCAGCTCCCAGTCCAGAGGCTGTTCCCAAATGCAAAGCTATGGCTGAGCAGGCCCCAGGCTCCTTTCATGGCCACCCGCACTGCCCAGGGATTCCCATTGTATTGTGTGGACAGTGGCCTCTGGAAAGGATGGGGTGCTCAGCACACACCAGGAAGCAGTGTGGATGAGGGCTCCTGCCTAGGAGGGCCCTTTCCCCGGCCCCTCCCCTGCTCTATCTGACTCACCACTGGATGTAGGAGTGGTTATCCTCGAGAAGGTCATAGTTGTCCCTCCAGTTCTGAAGAATGTCCTCAATGAAACAGCCTGGGAGCCCACGGGGACAAGTCAGCTGTGGGAGCCACCCTAATAGTGCTTGGGTGGGGACAGAACTTCCAACAGCTTCCCCAGCTCCCCAAGCCCCTTTTAGGGCTGGTAGGGCTCGGCTCACCCTCCTCTGATGTGTGATCTGCCAACTTTGGGCACTTGGGCCTGTGGCCCTGCTGGGGTCTGTAAACTGGTCCCACATTGCTGACTGATGGCAAACTGGGGGGAGGCTCTCTGCAGGACCAGTGGTCCCAGACCCTGGTCTATCCTACAGAAGGGGGGCCTCACTGCCTCCTGTAAAGCAACGGCCATAGTGTCTCAGAACTGAAACAAAGCCACCAGCCAGACCCAACTCCATGACAGGTGGAGAGCAGGTGCTCACTGCTTCTGCAAAGGGCCAAGCAATATTTCAGGATGTGCCACCAGGGGAAGTATGAAAATGACCACAAATCTGTAAGTCAGTGGGTATAGGTAGGTACCACATGGAACTTAATATATTTACACTGAAATTTTAATTTCATGTAATTTTCTCGTCATAATAAATTATTCTAATTTAACTTAAAAATAATTTAAAAATGTACAAAGCATGCCTTTGTGAGACAGCGGCAGACTCAAACAGTTTTAACAAACACCTGGCCTGAAAAGCCTCAAGGATTTACTTTCTGGTTTTTTTACAGACCCTGTGGACCCCTGACCCAAACTTCACTGGTTAAGACCCAGGGTTAGGGCCCTGGAGTCCCTTTGGCCATCCCAAGGGGGTTATGTGGGGCTACCTGAGGGCCCTGGCCCCCTTGTCAGGTACATCCCCAACCAGAAGTTGGGACTGCTGGCTGCTGAGTAGCCACATACCGTTTGGCAGGAAGCGGATCTCATTTTTGTAGAAATTCAGATTTGGCATGTCACCGTTGCAGTCTCGTTCCACCAAATCCTGAAGAGCCAGAGGAAGGGATGATCAGGGAATCTACAGCAGCAAGCTGCCTCCAAGGGTCCCTCAGATTAGCCTGCTCTGGGCAGGGGCGTCGGCAAACCTCCAGGCCTCTGGGGCTCTTCACTCTGCAGCTGCCCCTGACCCTAACCCTTCCCCACTTCTCCAGTGATGGCCAGGCCTGGGAGGTCCCCCTCCCTCTGTACCCCAAAAGGAGCACAGGGGTTGAGATTCAGGGTGCAGAGAGCTGAAGATAACCACCACCCTGAGGAGGTCACTGCAATTGGCTGGTGGTGTGGGACAGCTGCTAGCACTGGCTGGGGTAGCCTGTGTGCCAGGGACAGTCACAGACCCATACACCTGCCTCTTGAGGCTGTTGCTGTTACCATGTTTTAAAGGCTAGGGTGCAGACACTCACAGAGCTAAGGCAACATACCCAATCACTTTGTGGTCAGGGGAAGGGCAGGGATCTGAACCCACAAGGGCTTAGCCCAGAACTCCAACCCCAGCTTAGCAGGCTTCCAGGAGGGCTTGGAATGTTCTATCTGAGAAGAGGGGCTGCCAAGGTGCAGGGGTGTTGCGAGGGGCTCCAGGTTACATACCGGGTAGTGGTGCCGATACCTGCGCATATCCTGCAGGGCTCGCCAGTTTCGTGACCCTGTCATCCTGGACTGGGAAGAGAAGATACAGAATGCGGCTCACATGGGAGCCCCCTCTCTGCTAGCCCCTGCCCTTGTCAGCTGACCCTAAGGAGTGGGGATTTTCCACAGTTTCTCCCTCTAATTCTCTCACCCTGGCTCTTTTTTTTGGGGGGGGGGTCCCTGGTGGGCCGACTTGGGCTCCAGTAAGGCACCCAGACACCTTTACAAGCCTGTCCCAGTCTCAGAGTGTGGCCCTGACTCCATCATTGCCCCAAGCTCCAGCCCATGATGTCTCCCCAGCTCCCCAATTCTCCCACAGCACCTCCCCTTGCTCAATGAACTGACTTGTCCTCCAGTTGTGTGTTACCAGGGACAGCAGCCTCAACACCTACAGCCCCAGGAGGGAACCACATGCCTCTGATGCAGTCTGATAAATGAACGACCAAGGTACAGGGAGCGGCCTTTCCTGCCCCCACCCCCACCTCTCACTGGCCAGAGGCCCTGACCTCTAAGCTCCTGGCCTCTAGCCCTGACTAGAGGGGCTCTTTGGTGTCCCCTAACTCCTTCAGCAGCCTCCATCTCTGCACGTCAGGCACCCCAGTGCCCAAGGAAGGACCAGAAATAACTAGTGATGAAGATGCTGAAGCCCACCTTGTTACAGGGTGAGGAGCATGGGCAGGGTTGAGACCAGGATGGGGGGGCACAGCAGCAATGGCTGGAGTGGGGACAGCTTGTTCGCAGAGATGGCTGGGTCCCAAGATCCAGGACGCCAGGTCAGGCACAGTGTGCCCAGCTTTGCCCCAAGCTCCAGCTGGGGCTGGGAGTCATTGCTCTAAACTATTTCTTTCTTTCTTCTTTTTTTTTTTTTTTTTTTTTGCAGTTTTTGGCCAGGGCTAGGTTTGAACCCGCCACCTCTGGCATATGGGGCTGGCACCCTACCCTGTTGAGCCACAGGCACCGCCCTGCTCTAAACTATTTCTAAATCAGGGCCAGAAAGTGAGGTTCTCTTGCCCAGCTGAGGGCCAGTGGATGGAAACTGAAACTTGGCCCTTTACCAGTTCTACTTTCCCTTTTCCCTGAGGCCAGTGGGTGCCTGCCTGGGTCAGTTAAAGCAAGAGCAAGAGCTCTGGATGGGTGCTGGCTGCACACACACCTCAGGCCCAGGACGAAGTCAAACAACCTTGCCAGAGTCCAGCCACAGCTGGAGGGCTGAGGGGTCTGCAGGGGAAGTAGGAGTCTTGGGAAGAGAAGTTGTGGCAGCAGGCAGAAGGGAAGAGGTCAGAGTCCGCAGGCACCTCACAGGTTGGGCGAGGTACCTGAACACTGCTCAGGCATATGGCTTGAACAGGGACAGTCATTTCTGTCAGAGCCCACCTGAGGGGCTCATGGTGCTGGGGGCAGAGCCAGATCCCTGGCTCCTGAGCCCAACCTCCACCCCTCCTGCCTCCCTGTGTGCACTTGGTGACCCAGAACTGCAGAAATGCTGAGGAGAGGACAGCACTGGACTTCCAGCAGGCCCCCTTCCCTC
Source organism: Nycticebus coucang (assembly GCF_027406575.1). NCBI lineage: Eukaryota > Metazoa > Chordata > Mammalia > Primates > Lorisidae > Nycticebus > Nycticebus coucang. The sequence goes on along the minus strand of NC_069800.1, from coordinate 66,482,476 downwards.
AGGTCATTCTCACTGACCACTCCCCACACTGAGGCCTACACCCAAAACCAGCATTCCTGGAGACCACAGCCTGAGTTCTAGACCCTTTCCCGGCCTCCACAGCTGCCACAGAGCTGGCAAATCACCACTGGCAACAAAAGTAACCCATGGCCATGAGGAGTACCTGTTGGTAACAAAAGTAACCGGCAGCGGACTGCGGTGGGCAGGAACCTAAAGGAAGCCCCAGGACCGTGCCCAGGATGTCTGGGTGGGTCCTGCACCCCCCAGGGTGGGGCTGACTACGGGGGCTGGCGGGCCTGAGAGGCCGTGTGCCGGGCAGGAGCACAGCAGAACGCTCGCTAAGGCCGCAGGCCCGAGCAGTGATGACCAGAGGTGGGAGGCTGGGATGTAACTAGACCGCAGCCACGGGGACTGGAGGTGGGGTGTGACCCAGTAGGAGGTCAGGGTATGCCCAGGCATCCCGCGAGAAAATGTCACCCAAGCGCGGATACGGTCCCGGGGACTCGGCTTTGACGTCACCCCCGCACGGACACCGTCCCGGCGACGCCACTGTGACGTCTCCCACCCACGCGCGGCCCAGCCGGCCAGCGCATTTCCCCGCGAGGTCCCGTGCGCGGCGCAGGAGGGGCCCTCGGGCTGCAGGCCGCCCCGCAGCAGGAGGCTTCCCACGCAGGGCCCGCCCGGTGCCCGCACCTGGAGCGCGCCCGGCCGCGTCTGCCCCGCGCCCTCGTCCTTGTCCTCGTCCTCCGCGTCCCCCGCGCAGGAGGCTTCGTCGTCGCCGTCGCTAACCCCGTCACCGTCCTCGTCCTCGTCCTCCCAAGTGGAATCGCAGTCGGGGTCGTCCATGCTCCGGTGCCGGAGGGACCGGGCTCCTGGCGGAAGCGAAAGCGAAAGCGGAGGAAGCGTGGGGGCGGGGCGAGCGGGGCGCGCGGACGGGGGCGGGGCGGGGCGCGGCTCCAGGCCCCGCCCGCCCGGAGAGAGCCGCCTGGGAGGACGTGCCCCGGAGGATGCGCAGCCGAGCGTGCCGCACGCTCGTGATGCCCACCCTGAGGATGACCTCGGGAGCGTGTCGCCCAGCCCCTCCCAGGACACCTACCCCTCCAGTGTCCAAGCCCCCTGGAGGTTTCACCCTGCTGGAGGGTGCCCCTTCCAGAAGACGTTCCCAAACGATGCCTCCCCACGCCCAGAATGAATGTCTCTACAGAGGATGCCCCCAGGGTGCCTCTGAGGGTCTTCCTGGCGGATGCTGTGCCTAGAGAACGCCTCAGAGAAGCCGCCCCCCACCCACATCCCATGGTGGGGTGCCCTCCGGGTGTCATGAGGGCTTCTCTGCCGGTGCTCGGGAGTCCTCGCCTGCCCGCTGCAGGCTGGGGGCCACTCTCGGCTCCCGAGGCTCCCACCACCCACTTGCTGGTGGCTTCCTCCATAGGCCTGGCACAACTTGGCACCGGGCTTTTTCCAGGCCAGGAGGGCTGTCGCTCTGTGTGCTACATGGTCATGGCGTGGCTTCCCTCTTCTGCCCTACTCCATCAGTTAGAAGAGGGCCACTCAAGGCTTGAACACCAGGAGGCAGCATTTATTGGGGTCCTCGGGGACCTCTCTGGGGGCTGGAGCTGGCTGCCTTCTGTATACACATTGTCAGGTTTTGGACAACTCAACACCACTTCCAGCTACAAAGAGTCCCAGTGACTGGACCGTGGGTCCCTTGCTTCATCTTTGTTTCTGCCATCTGCAGGTGGGTACCTGATCTCCAGCAAAGCTGGGATTCACCTCTTAGAGTGAAAACTGGGAGTGATCACCCAGGTGTAACTCTTCTTCTGTAACACACACTTTGTTTCAAGACAGGTAAAATCTAAGTCTGAATTTTAGATTTGGCCATGAGGATAGATAGCTTCTGGGGCAATTGCTTTGGGGGCCCTGACTTCTCTTTACCCTGCAAGGCAGTGGACAGGCCTCTGGCTCCCTGTGCAAGGGGCTGGTTACAGCTGTGATCTGAGTAACACTTCCCAACCTTCACTATGTGCATGGCTCGAGCACTTCCTGGGTACTGGTCCTTAATCTTCACTTACCTGTCAACCTTTATTTAACTCAGCAGGTACAACCCACCTGGCTGGAACCCATGTACACACTGTCTTACTTTCTGAAAGGATGATGGTGACTCCCTGAAGTTCTGGAACTCTGGACATGTTTGCAAATTGGCTGACCACAATGGCCTGGTCAGGCTTCCTCAGGAAGGATGTGAGAGAGTGGCCTCACCCTGTTAGGCCATTACAGCTGGGAGGGCCCAACTTCCCTAGTAAATAGAGCCAGATCACATTGTCCCTTTAGGTGCTTTTGTACACAGCTTTTTGTACACAAGGCTCATCTCAATGGGAGATGTCCTGTGTAATTTGGGGAGCACAGACCCTGCTGCAGACAGAGCTTCCCTCAGGCTCCAGCAGTGGTGCATAACCTCCCTAGCGCTTCTGCGGCCCAGTGATGCCCTGTGGCTCAGCACTCCAGGCTGATTTGCCACTGGGGCTGTGGGGGCTCTCTCACACACATCACTCAGGTCACAGGCAAGGAAGTGAGCTCTGCACATAAGCAGGTGATGTGCCCAGAGGTGCCACTTGCCCATGGCACAGGTGACCAGCAGGAGCTTGTGTTGCTGAGGGACTCAGGTTAGAAATGACTTTTTTCTTTTGGCAAAACCAGTGGCAGCCCTGTTATTCTGGCCCCAGTGAGCCCTATCCTGCTCCCACTGCAAGGCCTCCCCACTTAGTGTTTCATTGCTCTTTGGGGAGTGGCAGAGCCCTCCCCCTCACCTGGGAGCCTGGGGGAAGGTCAACACCACACTTGCCTGAGTGGCCCTTACTGAGTTCCCACTGCAAATGCCAGCTGTGGAGAAAATGTCGTCTGTTGCAGGGAAGGTACTCTTGAGCTCCCAGTGGTAGGTACACAGAACTCTGCCGAGGTTCTAGTCTTAGCACCTGTGGTGGCTTCTCTCTGTCCTATGCTGGCTGCAGCATGAACCCCCATTCCCAGCTCCATTTTCTTTCCATACAGATTTAGTTGGCCTGTCTGTGTGTGTGGCCCTGAATTATAACCTGCACACCAAGGCTGGGGGAGGGTAAGCACAAATGTTTCACCAGGACTCAAGGCCACACTGCCAATGCTTGTGAACTTGGCCTGGCCACCCCACATGCTGGAAGAGTGCACACCAGGCTACCTATAGGGCAGGGTGGCTCTATAGGTAGAGGGTTTGAGGAACCTGGGAACACTGCCTCTCATGGGGGCGGGGTGTGTGTGTGAGTGGGCAGGGTGGGAAGCCTGGGGTTGGGGACACTCATCTGCTTGCTGGGATTGCCCTGGGCACCCCTATTTCTCCTGAAAGTGCAGCAAAATGTTAAAATAATTGAAATGAGGCAGAATTGGTAACTAGGCTTTTCCAGCACATTCTAAGGTCACTGAAAGTGTGATTTCAGATGAGGGTTAGCAGGCCCCTCCTGGTGGTATTTGCTCCTGAGTTCACATGCTAGTTCAGCACTCTTTTAAGAGCCAGGCTTCCCTACAGGTTACAGCCCCAGGGCAGGCACTGGCACAAAGCCCTGAGGGCTGACCTCACTGGAGAGAACATACCGCTCAGAACACTAGGACAAGGAGAGGGGCATGTCCCCTCAGACCCTGCCCCAAGGCTGATATTTGCTGCTTCCTGCAGACACATGCAGTGCTCACTGCAGGGCTAAGTATTTGGGGTGAGTGTGGTTGGTGACTACCGTGTTTGGATAGCAGCATCTCCAAAGGCTTAAATTGCAGACTGGAGGCCTATGGGGTGGGCTCAGGCTGGGCTTAATGCCTTTGGGGCCATCCAGGTTCCTCTTCTGTGTGGCAGAATGCTCTGCAGATAGGTGGCACACAGGGTACCCCCCAAGCAGCTGGTATAACCTTGGAGTGCACAGTGGGCTGGGCAGGCCAGGAGACCAGCTGCTTCTTGGGCAGGCACAAGACATTTTTCCTGTTCTGGGGAAGCCAGATGAAAGTGATATGTTCAAGGCCACAGAACTGTCCTGCCTTGGACGGGTCTGGTCCAAACCAGCCTCGGATCCCACAATGGGCACTCTCATCGTTTGGAGGTCCTGGCTTTGCTGTGTCTCTGCCTGTGCCCTGTGATCACAGCACTATGAGGGGACTCCACCAATCACCAGACACTTCTCCAGGTGGTGGGGGAAGCTACACTGGTTGGAAAGGAATTCAGTCCCCTGTGGAGTGTCAGGATGAAGACACACAGGGCATGAAGGCTGGCTGGCTTCACTTAGCCAAGGACAGGCTCAGCCAGGCAGCCTCATCCGGCAGAAGAGACCTTCTCAGGATGTGCCCAGGGGCTGCGGCCCCTCCCTGCTCTGCTCTCCAGACAAGTGTGTAGTTGAGTCCTTGTCATAGTCAACAAAATAACACTCTGAATCTGTTACTATTTTATTTACATTTATACATCGTATCAAATGAATGTCAATATATCTAAGTGTATGCTTTAGGTATAAATCTTGGGAAAATAAAACTTCCTACTGGAGGAAACTTACTTTGGTATCAACATCACACAAGTCCAGGTTGATATTTTGTGCTTTAATGTTCTGCAAACAAAAGCGTATCTCAGTCAGCACTGGGCACCCTTGCCAGCCCGAGGGGGCATCTTCCCTCCCCCCACCCATCTGGCCTGTCTGCTGTCACTAGGTAATACAAAAATAACCGCTACAAAGTCTCTGTATCTGGCATATAAAAACTGAGCAAAAAGTACCTCAGTCATTACCCTAAAACAAAACATCTCAGGAAAATATGACATGGGCTCAACTTCTCCAGTATTGTTTTCATATAAAACACTAGTAAAATAGGCTTCTTAAAAATTAAATAATGAGATACCAACCAAATTATATACATCCTTACAGTACAAGTGAATGAGGCAAAGTGTCTGGTTCGTAGCTTCCCAGGTGGGCACGTGCATGGCGGGGGCACGAAGGCCACGTCCTCCTGGTGTTATAGTCTGTGCAGAGTCAGAGAAGGACAAAGACTCAGGAAGAACGGAGTCCTGTGGGGAAGACTAGTGGTTCCTCTGAGGACAGGGAGTGAGGTCGGTGTTTTTATTGCTTGCTAATCTCAGGGCTCCTCTGGGCCCCACCTGTTCCGCAGCCTGTTCCCGACACTGCTGCACACGTGGAGCTATCCCAGGTCACAGGGAAGCCACAGGTGTTCCCGAGAGGACAGAATGCAGACGCAGGAGCCTCCACAGCTGACCTGGGGCAAGCCTGGTCTTTTGGGTCTGCCAGGATCCCAGGATCCCGGATGGTCTGACTGGACACAGCAAGCCTCCCCAAGCTCCCCTGCTAGACAGCCGGGGCAGGCAGTGTGGGTGCACAGCACCAGGCGATGTCCCTGCAGACTAAGGGGTGGCGCTCAGGCCCTGCCAACTGCCCCTCAGGGACCGCATGGGGCCGAGATGTCTATGTCCGGCGGCGCTTTGCGGCGCTGGGGCTGGAGGGGTTGCTGTTTGCAGTCAGGACTTTGTCGGTGACCCGGCTGCGCTTCCGCTTGTCTGCACCTTCTTTGCACCCTGAGTCTGAGGAGTTCTTCTCTTTGTCTTTGCTAGATTTTTCTGCTGCTTTCCCCAAGCTCCCTGAAGATAAAAAAACTGAGAAACAAAATAATTTGGCTGGAAAGAGAATAGCCAGAATCTTATTTTGTCTTCCTGTTCAGTTAAAAAAATCTATATATTCCCATGTGGCCCTCTGAATCCAGAAGGCCTCCTGGTATACTGGGAGTCCGTACCCATGGGCCCGTCCTAAGGACTTCCCTACTGCAGGAGCCCCACATGTCACATGGTTGGCCATGGCGCTACAGAGGAGACCCTGCCCTACAACCCAGAGCTGTCCCTTGGCGCCACACTCTCTCTTGCTAGACAGGGAACATGGTCACCGTTTATCCTGCACTGAGATGACCTGCAACTGGACCCTGCGCAATGCAGACTTTCTGTCCACTCAACTGCAGCCTGTGCAGAGGCTGCAGGGCGCTGGGCCCCACAGGGCAGGAGAGAGAGCGGGCACCACACTCACCATCGTCAGCCCCGCTGTGGGGGTCCACATCTTCCTTCATCTCCTCTTTCATTTCTTCTTCTATAATCACTTTTCCTGTGGAAAAGCTGAAGGTTACTGAGAGCTGATGTCTGCTGCCCACACAGGCCCCAGCATCTGCTGCTCAACAAAGTCCTTCCAGAGGCTTCCAAGACCATGTGGGGGAAGGTGGGAACTGTGTGTGACCTTCGCTCTGACCTCCCTGCCCTTTACCCAGGTCCAGCCCTTTCTAATGTCCCATCCCCATCCGCTTCCCCGAGCCTCACCTTCTCGGACCTCCTGGATGATCTCTTCTGGAAGGACGAAGTTCCTCTCTGGATTCGGGAATGGAAGAATCTCAGACTCATGCTGGTGTCCAGTAGAGTGTTTTGTTTTTTAAAGAAACAAATAAGAAAATGAGGTTTCAGCAAGTCAGTGAAGACATGTAAGAGGCCCCTCAGAGCAGCTACCATAGGCAAAAACTGTGCTAGCGGCCGGGGTGCATGGGCATGGGCTGAAGACCATCCCTTCTGCTTGCAGTCAACCTCGGTGGAGACTGGCTGAGGCAGCCACAGGAGTCAAGAGGAGAAGAAGAGCTGGGGCTGCCAGCTCCCTGAGTATCACACAGGCCACCACACTCTGCGCCAGACCCTGTGCCCCCAAAGTGTGTCTCAGCCTCAGAGAGGTCTGCCTGCTCCAAAGACAGGCACGGGATTCACCGATCACTCTGCATCCCCATGTGGGGACTGTCTGGGGACCAGGCCCTCACCTCCGATGGGGACCTCATAACATGATGAAGCAAGCTGTTGTTGACCCCAAGGAGTTCCTCTGCCCCTGACGGGGGGTAACCAGGGACTGGTCTCCACACACAAGGGTAAGCGAGGCTGCTCCAGGGAGGATCTCACAGAGTTTGGCAGTGGGTGCATCTCGGTCACCAGGGGCTAGCCACCTGGCACAAACTCTACATGGGGCTCAGAATATCCTCAACTTGGGCAGCAGCAGTGGCTCATTCCAGGGCATATCCATGGCCAGCCAGGTTTCCTGTGCCCTTACATACACCTGCAGTTTGCCCAGCAGCCCATACCTACAGTTGGGCAAAGAGACCCAAAGCACTTGCCCAGGCCAAAGGCAAGCATTCTCTGCCTCATTGGCCTGCATGCAGGTCTTGCCAGGACAGGTATGGCCTTGAGTCCAGAGGAGAGGCATAGAAGACCCTCTATCCCCCTGCATAGGTCCTCAGCCCACCCACTTTCCAGGTGCCTCACTTTTGAGCTCCTGAACCCACCACCTCTTGTGGCCATAGGGCTCTGACACCTGTCTCTTCAGTGACCTGTTTACCTAGTTAACTTGCTTGCCCATCAGAAATCACCTGTTCTGAGCTCCCTAAGGGTTGGCCTCCACTTTTGGGTTCCCAAGAAGCCTTAAAGTGACTCACCCTCTACCTAAAGCACTTCTGAGACCTCCCAGAAGACTAACAGTGGCCTAAGGGCCTGGTCTCTGCACTCCCCCTCCCACCACCTGTCTTTCTGGGGCATGCCCCTGCCTGGGGTCTCCACTCCCCAGCTATTCCCTAGAGCAGGTATCCTCAAACCTTTTAAACAGGGGGCCAATTCACTGTCCCTCAGACCGTTGGAGGGCCGGACTATAGTTAAAAAAAAAAAACAACTATAAACAAATTCCTATGCACACTGCACATATCTTATTTTGAAGTAAAAAAACAAAATGGGAACAAATACAATCACATCGCCTCATGTGGCCTACGGGCCGCAGTTTGAGGACCCCTGCAGAGGCTCTTGCTGACCACCCATTCTGAAATAGGTTCTCTGAAAAGGCAAGCAGCTATTAGGACCAGGCCTATGTTTTTCATAACACTCTTTGGAGCCTTTTGCTAAGTGACTTGTCCTCCTTGGACATCATCTGCCGGTGCCATCTGACTCTGCCCAGCAGACCCCCAGAAGGCTTGGGGGGGGCACTCTGCTGCCAGCTGAGGCTGACCCTCAGAAAGTAGGGGTGTGGCTATCTCTCCAATGGCCCCCAACACCAGGGCGGAAGGAGGGGGATCCAGCTCACCAGTGCCTGCATGTCATACATGGTGCTTAGATGGTCCCAGATGACCTTGGATGGGACCTGCCGCCCAATGTTCTGGCTGAACTTGTCCCGGATACAAATCATGTGGAAGTGTCGGTTCACCCCTGTGGGAAGAGATCCGGGACAGTAGGTAAGGAGGGAAGGAAAGGAGGGCAGGAATGAACAGTGGTCTGCCCTGGTGAGAGGTTGGGGGAGGGGTCTGCCAGAGTGGAGGGAGAGGGGACAGAGTGTGGACTGGAGGGAAGGAGGGGCGGAGTGTACAATGGAGTAGCAGGGAGTGGGGGGTAGCATATGTGTGGGAGGAATTAAGGTGGGGGTTGTTATGGGGGAGGCAAGAATGTCACAGTGGTGTCACAGGGGAAAGGGTCCATGGAGGTGTATGTGTGGTGAGGGAATGGGGTCTTGCAGGGAGACAGGCAGGGGCCACCTTGGAGTATGGGGTAGGGCTGAGTGTTGCAGAGGTCTACCCTGGGTGTAGGCGTCACAGGGAGCAGGGGTGGGGTGTCATGAGGAGTGGGGGTCATCCTGGGTGCAGTGGGGGTGTGTCGCAGGTGGCTGGGTTCTGTGGTGGGTGTGGGATGGGGCAGGGTGTCACAAGAGGTAAGGGTCGACCCAGGGTGGGGGTGGGGCAGGGTGTTACAGGGAGTAGGGGTCTGTCTGCTTGGGGTGGGGGACCAAGGTGTCACAGCGGGTAGGGGGCTGCCCGAGGTGTAATGTGAGATGGGCAGGGTGTCACAGGGGTTAGGGGTCTTCCTGAAGTGCTGGGGGAGGGGGAGCTGGAGTGTCACAGGGGGTAGGGTCTGCCCGGGGTGCGGTGGGGGGGGGGCAGAGTGTCGCGGAGGGCGCGGGTCTGCCCTGGGTGCCGCGAGGTGCGGGGCGTTGCCGGCGCAGGCCCCGCCCTTCCCCCCGCCCCGACGGTTACCCGCGGCCCGCCCCGCCCCCACGCGCGTCCGCTGCCTGGCCGCTCACCGACGGGCTTGTGGCCGAGCATGGCGTGGAAGAGGCACACCTCCACCTCGGGGCTCCACACCACCGTCTCCTCCGCCGGGCTGGTGGCCGCCTCCCCTGGGCCCTTGTCGCCCGCCGCACCCCCGCCGCCCACCTCGGCCTCCCCCATGGCCACGGCCCGGCAAGCGACGAGCCCCCGGCGGGAGCAGGCGCGGCCACGGGCTCCGCGCAGGCGCAGTCAGAGCAGGCGCGCGCTTCACCATGCTCGCGCTCGCGCTCGGGCGCACGCTTCCTCTTCGACGCAGGCGCAGTTGACCCCGTCCCGCCCCCTGGCGGCCGGGTCAGTCTGTGCAGTTCAGTCCCCGTCGCCCAGCGCGCTGCCGACTCTGTTCTGCCCGGCCTGGCGCTCTAGAGTACGCGGAAGTTCTTAAAACGTTTTTTTTTAAACAGCCCAGTAAGAAAAAGAACACTGTTTCGAAAGAAAAATATTTTGTGCGTTAAAGGACACCATCCAAAAGTGAAAAGACAGCTCACAGAATAGAGAAAAATATTAGCAAATCGTTTATCTGATAAAGAACTCGTATCCGGAATATATAAATAATCCTTACAAATCAATACTAAAAATACTAACAATTCAATTAAAAAATTATGGTAAAGGATGTGGATACACGTCCCTCCAAAGAAGCTTTCTAGGTGGCCATCGAGGTGCTCGACATCCCCAGTCCTAGGGAAGAGCCTCGCCCTCTGCGCTGCAGTCGATGGCAGGTGCGAGACTACGCAGAGAAACCGCAGCAGCCATAGCCGTTGTCGATGAGCACGCAAAATGGGTCTTGAAATGACCCAGCGATTGGTTACCCTTTGACCTGGCGACGCCGCTGGTCGGCATCTGCCAAGACCAATAAACCACGGACCCCAGTGTCCACAGCAGTACTTTTCATAATTGCCAAAAATTGGGAACAGCCTAACTATCTGATGATAAGCCGACGACTAGCACATGAAGCGCGGTCTGTCTGCGCAGAGGAATGTTGTTTGGCCTTAAGAGGTGAAGCGCCGGCGCGCGCGGAGTGTGGAAATCAGTGTGCCAATCAAAGAATCCGGACACAAAAACACACGTCATGTAAAAATCAGTTTATATGAAATGTACACAGTGGGCGAATCCGTAGGGAAAAAAGCAGATCTGTGGTCGCCAGGGACAGAGGAGAGGTGGGAACGGCAAGAGGCTGCTGGTGGGTACTGGGTACTGGATTGAAAGGTGCCTCGAGGTGTTGAAAATGTTCTAAAATTAGATTGTGGCCATAGCTGCGCAACTCGCTATGAACTGTACACTTTAAATAGGTGAATTTTTTTGATATGGAAATTACATCTCAATAAAGATGTTAAGAAAAAACAAAAGAAAAGCAGGAAACGGACGGTTCCTGCCGGCTTGGGGCTCTAACCCCCTTAATGGCCCCTGGGCTGGCGCCCGGATGTGGGCACCTAACCGAGGGGCTCACGCCGCCCCAGAAGCTGAGGGGCTTGGGGCCAGACCAGCCGTTACCGCCCCCTCCCTGGGGGGCCTGGGCGAGGCTGGACGGCGTCGGGCGGGATCTGAGCGCAGCCCGCCGGGTCCTGGGTGGGCTGGTGGGGGAGTCTGGGCGGGGCCAGACTGCAGTCTCCTGACGAGCTCGAGGCGGCATCCAATCAAAGCCTCCGGCTCCGCCCCGCCCCGCCCCTTCCCACCAGCCCCGCGGGTCGCTGAGCTCGCAGCCCAGGCCTGCCGGATCCTCCGGAGCCGAACAGTGTAGACTCCGGGTCGGGGTCAGGCTTCTGGGTTCCCTTCCTGGGTCTGTAGCCTCCTAGCAGTTTGGCCTGGGCGAGGCTCTGAACCTCTTTAGGATTCTGTGCATCTTCCGTGCGTGGACAACAGCCTGTTCCCCCTAAGGTATGGGAAAGGGTGAGTTCTTCGCGGAATTGGACTTCGAGGAACCAGTCAGAGCTGACCCTGGTGAGCACAGGCCCTGGCTGATGCAGTCCTGGTCAGCCTCACCTGCTGGCACAGCAGCGTGGACTCAGACCTGGCCACTGGGCCTGGGCCTGGGTCTTGGCTTCCCCACCTGTGAAAGCAGCTGCTGGCCTTACCGTGGTGGAGATGTAGCCCCGGTCCACCAGCTGTCTCTGAAGCCATGACGTGGCTGGACACTGGACTCCAGCTGAGCCTGTGCTCCTCTCCTTTCTCTGACGCACAGGTGGCACCTGTCTCAGCCAGGTGACCCATGACCCACAAGCACTTAGCACAGGGTCTATGTGCAGTAGGTGCCCTCACCAATACTCATCCCCTCACCGTTCCCTGGACACCTTGGGGTCCCTGCCAGCTGAAACTCTTCAGTCTGGAGACCCTCCTTCCCCTCTCTGCCTTGGTCCCCCTATGTGCCTCGTTCGTGGTGATCAACATCTTTTCCTGTGTCTGGGAGTTCCCTGAGCCCAGTGCTCTGGAGACTCCTGGAGTGTGGGCCCATCCTCTTCATGTTACTTGCGTATCTGCCATGTGGCCGCTGCCCCTGGATCCTGCTCCACCAGCTGCTGTGGTCCAGAGACGTCTGGTTCCTTTCATCACATGTTCTGGAACAGGTACCTGGTAGTCAGACTCGACATGGATAGGCTGGATTACTTGTCTCCATTTCTTTCTTACCTGAAATCTCCCAATAATCGCTTTACTAGGTACTTGTGGAACAAACTCCCCTGCTGCAGTCTCCATGCCAGGAGCCAGGATGGGGCTGGATGCTGCTGTCGGACACCAGGACTCTACCTACTGCCCAGTGACTCATCTGACTTCCCTGTTTTACACATACCTCAGCACAGCTGGAGCCAGACACTGGCAGTATTCAGGATCTGGAACCCATGAGGAGGCTGAGTGTCCAGGGGGCCCCCAGGACTGTGGTTTCAGTGTCTTAATCTTCCTTATGAGGCCACAGCAATGCCTCACGCCTGATTGTGTCTATGACCCTGCCTGGGCGACTGGGCATCTAGGGGCATCATTCAGGGCCAATAGCTTCCAAATAAGTTGGTGGAAAGGTTGAAACATGAAATTCACCTGGGTAGAGAGATCATATGTGAGGGTGCAGTTTGTATGTAGGTCTGAGAAGATCGGGAGGTTCTAGGCTGCAGGGAAATGTCTTTTAGCCCATGAGCAGAGAGCTTCTGGGAACAAATTCCTCTGGTGTGGGCCATTTCTTCCACCCTGATCATAAAGGCAAGGGGAATGAGTGTGAGGCTGGCCAGGAAGGACGCAGGCTCAGACAGTGCTCAGCTGTTGCTGACAGAGTCTACTGCATGCCTGGAGTGGGGGTGGAGAGCTGGACCTGCTCTCTCTCCTCATGGGGCCCATGGTCTGGGGGATCAGGCTCTCACAGAGAGAGAGACCCCAGGCTTTACTGCAAAGGAGGAAGAGAGAGATGCTTCCCTGGGGCAAGACAGCCACAGGTGCAGCAGGAGGCTGACCTTCAATTCACATCTCAGCTCATAAAGCCCCAATCCAGGTGTGGCCCAGCCATCAGGGAGTGTCCCCACTCTGAGACCTTGAAAGTGGATGCTAGCAGGGGCTGGTTAAAACCAGAGGGACCTCCCTGGACGTTCTGGGCCATGAAGACCGTCAGAGCTCTGGGTGGCCCTAGGAGTGATGGGGGATAAATGGGGGCTTCCCCCAATAAAAAAGATGTTTCCACTTTACCTTGCAGTGGGCACTCAGGGTCAGATTTAACTGGTACAGAGCAAGGGAAGTAGCATGTTGAGCCCTGTGGGAGAGTGGGAGGTGCTACACAGGGAAGGGATTGGGTGGGTGGACTTTGTGGGGCTTATAGAAGGGCAGGTGGAGTGAGAAGGCCCTGGCAGAGGTGAATGAGGGGAGGAACAGCATCCTTCAAAGGCGAAGGTTAAATATCTGGTGGGGAATGTGGGAGAGTGTGTGTGTGTGTGTGTGTGGTGAGGCAGAGGCCACAGAGCCATCAGCCCTGGGAGAAAGAAAGACTCAAAAGAAAATAAAGAATAAACAGTGCTTTGACAAGAAATCAACCTATCTAGCTAGTATTGACCCGATTTTCTATCTGTCCGCCAGTAGTGGAGGGTGAGAGACAGGTAGTGCCCTGGGCTGGGACTGTGCAGGTGTTCTGGTCAAGGGCCCATTTCTCTGGGCCCTTTCCTACTAGCTGGTTTTGGAAACACAAGAAGACGTTGCCTATTTAAATAAATTAAATGAGAAAAATCTAATGCATGATACATTATTTGCTATTGGAAAGAGCTGCCTACTTATTCAGAAAAGATGGGCAAAAAGAATAAGGCAAGAACCCCAGGAGAGGAAACTTGGGGTCCTGAACTCCAGCTTGGTCTGTGCCTATGTTGACATGTGCTGGGCTTGTCCCAGTGAGGGTGGGCCACCTGCTACAGTGGGGACCTGGGCAGGCATGCTGTGTGTCAGGCACCCTGCTGGCGTTTGTCATGAAATAACCATTCACCCCATTGCATTCCCCTCCCTGCTGAGACTGGTGCCACTATCATGCCTATTTTGAGAGAAGGAGAGGTGCAGGGTAAGGAATCTTACCTTAAGGAAGCTGCCCAAGGTTCCTTATGAAGGACAGAGCCTGGAACCAATCCCCAGAAGCTGTCCTCAGGCCAACACCCTGTGGACTCTCACCTGGACTCCCCTTGAAAACTCCTTCCCAGCCCCCTCAGGCAAATGCCTATTTCTCCTCCCACCCCTGGTTCTTACCTTTACTTGTCTCTCCTACCCAGCCTTTAGCTCTCAGCTGCAAGGTCACTGCCCTGGGTCATTTAGGCCCATAGTCACACTCCTGTATTTCTCAGGCAGCAAGTATTTTGTGGAGGACACGTGCATGCCCTTATTACAATTTGCTCAATGTTTGCTTTCTCTGCCAGGCCGTCAGTCAGCTTCAGGGGGCGGGGGCTAGGTATGGTGTTGTACTACTGTCCCCCACAAGGCGGGGCCTCCAGCAAACAGCAGGTGGACATTGACCATTTGTTTCTGGACTGGCTAACCAACTGATCAACTTACCTCCTCATTCATTGAGATGGAGTGAATGATCCTCCTTCTCTGACCCATGTTGCCCAAATCTCCTTCAAAAAATGGACATGGCCTCCTAAGTATTTTTAGTCCTTGGAACCCAGGTGAGAAATACTCAGGTCCTGGGTCAATGAACATACTAGCCTTCCAGTTTGTACATCAGTCCTGTGTAAGTTTGGCTAGTGTGAATCATTCTTCAACCAGCTCTGGGCTCTAACCACATGGAGTTTTTTGCCTGGGAAGCTGATATTCTCTCTGGAAGGTGGTATGGTAACTACTGCTAACCAGACATGCCTGTACCTTGCCCTCAAGGGGACTCCTGGTTCTTGGTCATGAGAGCTGAGCCAGTGGAAGGAATGTTGAGAAGCCTTTGTTCAAATACACTGCTGTGTGTCCACACTTCCTTGGTCACACTGTCCTCCCCTCCTCCCCTCTGACTGAGTCTGTGGGACAAGAGTGGAATTCTACCACTTTAGCTGGCATCACCTGGTGGGACTGCTCCCCTCTGCTACTCATGCCTGAGACCTCAGACACCTTAGGAAGAGCTCAGCCTTTGCAGTCAGGAGGCCAGGTGTGGGTCCTGTCCACTTGCCTCTACCTGCTCCACCCTGGGCTGTCCCTCTGGGCCTCACCCAGACATCTGAGCATCAAGGACAGCATAGCTGTCCTCTTCGCTGGGCAGAGGGGCCTCACAGGTGAGACTCTGGGGCCTGCATAGCTGTCAGCTGGGGTAGGGTCTCCTACCTGACACCCTGCTCAAGGCTGGGGGTCTTCGGTGTTTTTCAAATGCAGCCAGTGGGAGACACTTCCCTCTAATTAACACACCTCATATCCCTACCCCTCTTCTTCCTGTTTAGGGAACATTAATGTGATCAAGGTTCCCATCTAACTACTTCCCTTCTCACCAAAGAAGACTGCGGTCTGAGAAAAATTAGGAGTTGGGCTATGAGGGAAACCACTGAGTGAAAGCTGCTGGGTGCAGAGGCTCCTTAGGCCTGTAGGGATGTCTCCTGTTTCTGAAACTTATGGCAGGAAGCAAGCAGGGTGTTTCCCCCATACCCCAATTTGGCCCACCCCATAGGGCATCCTTGGAATTTCGAGCAGTCCAGCTCTTCACGCGGGGCTTGGAAAGAATCACTATGACTAGCGAAAGGCAGGCAAGACGTGGTTTGGGGTCAGCTCTGTTGTCCCCACAGCACCCAGCTGGTACTGCTACTGTCCCCATCCGTCACCCATACTGCAGGGCTGGGCCACCAGTCCAGAGAAGGCGGGAAGCTGTGGAAAGCTGGACCAGCTGCTGGCTGTGGAGGCTTCGGCTCCTCAGGAGCTGTCAGATTTAACATATAAGATTAGAGGCTGGTTCATTTGAATTTCAGATAAACAATGAATAATGTTGTAGTGTAAATATGTCCAAAAACTATAAAATTATTGTTTATCTGAAATTCAAATTGAACTGGGCATCTTATATTATCTGATGATCCTCTTGCCTGAATTTCCTCCAGTCAGCAGCATTTGTTTAACTTGAAACAAGGTCCTATCCAGGTCCACAGCATCACAGCAGCCTGAATGTGAGCTGTGTAAGGAAGGGACAGGGCGGCCCTGTCCCTGCAGGGTGCTGTTAGGATTTGAAGAGGGTGGGAGTGATTCAGCTGTGATGGCCCAGGTGGAACCCCGGGCCCTGGCTGTTCAGGTGCAGAGGATTTCCAGGGAAGATGCACAGGGATCAGCACCTGTGACATCCTCTGTGTGTGTGGCCTGTGGGAAGCTGTGCTGTCCTGGAGCCCTGGTCCTCATGTCCTCAGGCTCCTGGGACGGGGCAGGGCGCAGAGGAGGGTCTGGGTATGGTAGACCTTGATTCTCAGGACACAGCCCCTACCCCAGAAGCCTCAGCATCATCCAGGAACTTGTCAGAAAAGCTCATACACATCGTGTGTGAACGACACACTCGCACTTGTGTACTGTGCACATGGGCCACATCTTGTGTGTGCACAGCACACACTCACACTTGCACACCATGCACACGGACAACTTGCACAGTCTGGGGCAGGGTGTCGGGTCTGAGGACCACGGTGGTAGAGGGGACCTCTAACGTGTCTCTCCAGTTGGGGTCGGAGAAGCTGGGCTGCTGCTTTTATTGTCTTTTGGTTTTCCAATCTTGTGGGGGACATGAGCCTCTCGTTTCCCACCTGTATGGGCTGTGACAGTCCTCGCCACAGCCCCTTTGTCATCAAGAACCAGGTCCTACCAGGTCCTGACCTGCTCAGCTGGAGACCAGATGGCTAGGCCAAGCCCTGGGGAAAGGGACAGATCATCTCTGACTGCTGTGCAGGTTGCCCATCAGCTCCTTGCGTGTGTTGCCTTGTCTGTTTTCCATACAGACCCTCATGGTAGAGCCAGTTTTACCTCCACTGCCTGTGTGGGGACACTGGGCGGCTGGTCTGTGAGGCCCTGTGGGAAGACAAGTTTCGTGCTCTGCTGTGCTGTCCGGAGCCCAGCTCCTGCCCTCTCTTGCCTTCCCTGAGCAGGAGGAGCTGGGAGCAGCCCTCCTTTCTGCCTGCCAGGCTGGGGTGGGCCAGTCCCGGCCCTCTTCCCGCCTTTCCCATGGTCCCAGGAAGCTGTAAAAATCACCTCCAGGAAGGCATCAAAGAGCTGAGGGCTGAGTCGACGGAGTCTAGGTCTGGGTGGCAAGGGGACCTTGCATGCAGGGAGGATATGGAGAGCAGCACTGGGGTGTGACTACTCCTTGGACAGGCTCTCAGCCCTGTTGGGCCTTGCTCCCAAGAGACTTTGAAGAGCCCTCCCCCTAGGCTGACTCCGAGCCCCACTGCCCTGTGGAGGCTGCCACTCCTTGTATTTTTTCAGATGAAGGCTTTTACCTGGCCACCTGGTGACAGCCGTCATGTGCTGTTTCACACTGTTATGCTCTTCTCTGTGGGTGTCCCAGAACCCTGGGACAATTTTGATCCCCAAAATGTCACAAGGTGGCAATGTGACAGTTGTGAAGTGCCACAGAGGCTGTGCCTGGCTTCCTAATCATGTGGGCTCACAAGTCAGTCTTCAGGAGACGAACAAGGGGCTGAATTTCTTTGAAAAAGATGAAAACTTGCCCTATGAGTTCAGCTTCCAAAGGCCAGCTCTGCTTTCTTTTTGCACATGCAACAGGAGAAAATGATTCTTTGGGTCAGTGTGGAGAAGGCTTCTGTTCTCTCTGTAAAAGGGATTGAGTCTTTTATAGGCAAGAAAGGTCTTTCTAAAATAAAGTCTCTCTGCCCCAGCATTTCCCCTACACTGGGCTCTGCAGGGACCTGGAGATGTGTTTTCTGTCTGCCATGAGGAGGGAGGATGCAGGGACCTGAGGGCTGATGTGGTGTGTGTGGACTGTGGGTCCATAAGGACAAGTGGACAGGGAGACAGGGACACTTCAGAACCAGACACAGTGAGGAAAGGCACAAGAGCTTACGGAGGGGAACCGGGTCCCAGAAGGACTCAAAACACTGGACGCTTGAGGGCAAAATTCACAAGGAAAATGATACCAAACCACAAGCCCCAGGTCTGGCCCACATGTTCACGTGTGAGGCCAGAGTGTCCACTGGGGCTCAGGGCTGCGGGATACAAGGAGAGAGGACAGAAGCTGAAAGTAAGAACAGGAAGGTGTGCAGGGAGGGGAGGGGAGTGCCGCATGTCCTGCCCTCGGCACAGCACCGCCTCGGCTTCTCAGAAAGTGACCTTTAAGTCTTCATAATATCTAAGTGCTGTTTATTAGGTTACCTGGTTAGAAATGTCCTATAACCCCAAAGAGAAGGTCTGTGTGTGACTGAACAGAAGGCACCTGTCCTGGGCCTGTGTGAAGCAGCCGGATGGAAACATCAGGGTGTGAAGGCAGGTGGGGAGGCCCTCATAGGCTGCCTCGTGTGAGCAGAGCCAGTGGAGGTGGGGGGCACAAGCAGGGGCTTCCATGCATTGTGTAAAGTTATCAAAGTATCCACCAGAGAGCTAAAAAAAAAAATACTATGGGGGTCATTACAAAAGTTTTGAGATTAACAAACATCAAGAAATGTAAAATGAAACAAATGAAGCCCTCCCAGTAACACTGATAAGCTGAGCAAGGAGAAGCTTGTGAGGGTGACTCAGAAAGAATGCTGTAGACTGTGTTTCCTGGGAGTGAAATAATGGGCCATACACAGCCTGTCTCGAAACTTTCGTAGTGACCTTCGTATAACTCAGAAACAACTGGGGAGGGGATGGGGAGTTAGGAAGAAGCATCAGGGCATCAGGTGTGTCACTTTCCAGAGCACATAGACGCTGAGAAATAGAGAGATAAAAGGTGTCAGCAGATTCAAGCTTCCTCCAACAACCCAAACTGGGGTGGGAGGAGGTGGCAGGAGGGGACAGGCCAGAAGGGTCTGGATGGGTGTGCCGGCCGTGGATGGAGCCTGGACCCTGCATCCTGGGGCTGCTCTGAGGACAGGGTGCTCATGGGGCGTGGAGTTGGGCTTCAGCCAGGCACTGTGGGGAGTTTGTGGCTGTGTGACTTTTATCCTGTGTTCCTCCGTGCACCTCCCTAAAACTAGTATTGCTTTTTATTTAAAAAAATTAAAATATGCAGAGGGACTTATTTCACATAGGCCAGAAGAAATGCCCATAGAGAGGCAATGTCATCTATAGATTGAGAAGCAGCTGTGGCAAGATGTGAAATATTGGCAAATGTGAGGGGCCCGTGGAAGCTCTTTGTTTCGGTCTTGTAACTTTGAAAATTATTCCAAAGCAAAAATGTTCTTGCATTTATTTATTTATTTATTTTTTAAGGCTAGTAAACAGTGGGAGTGGATAAGGAGCAAAGGAGTCTGTAACTGGTTGTGATCAACCACTACACTTAGACCAGCATAACAAATTTTTTTTTTTTTTTTTAGAAACAGAGCCTTACTTTTATTGCCCTTGGTGGAGTGCAGTGGCATCACAGCTCACAGCAACCTCCAGCTCCTGGGCTTAGGCGATTCTCTTGCTTCAGCCTCCCGAGTAGCTGGGAATACAGGCACCTGCCACAATGCCTGGCTATTTGTTTGTTGCAGTTTGGCCAGGGCTGGGTTTGAACTCGCCACCCTCAGTATATGGGGCTGACGCCCGACCCACTGAGCCACAGGTGCTGCCCACAATTTTTTTTTTTTTTTTGTAGCGACAGAGTCTCACTTTACTGACCCTGGGTAGAGTGCCATGATGTCACAGGACTCATAGCAACCTCACACTCTTGGGCTTACGCAGTTCTCCTGCCTCAGCTTCCGGAGCAGCTGGGACTACAGGCACCTGCCACAACGCCCGGCTATTTTTTGTTGTTGTTGTTGCAGTTTGACTGGGGCTGGGTTTGAACCCGCCATCCTCGGTACATGGGGCTGGCGCCCTACTCACTGAGCCTCAGGCGCCGCCCAAAATTTTTAAACAATGTAAAAATTGGAAAAGACAAAAGGTCCTTGAAGGAAACCTACGATGGCAATGATCTGTTTAATTAAAAAAAATGTGTAATTTCTTACCGGGTTGATTCCCCAACCCCATCCTTCCTAGGCACTCCAAAGCAGGAGATTTCCCTGGAGCTAATTTCCCAAACTGGCTTCTTAAGTGATATTGTTGTCCTGTCCTTAGGTGGAGCAAGCGGTCTTTGTGGGAGGGGCAGGGGGCCCTGCCTGGTGGAAGACTCAGGGGTCTTTGTTGAGTATTCAGGCATCTCTGCCATGGCTGCTTGGACATGGAGAGCCCTTGGGCCAAGGCTAGGGAGGCTTTCTGGGGAGGGAGCGTGTTGGGGTCCTGCCCTTTGTGGAGGAGTGTTCACAAAGGACCATTTCACACAGGAGAGCTCCTTTCCATGGTTGTGGCCAAGGCTCCTGGTTGCAGCAGAGCCTACTGCAGGACCTGGGCTGCTAGCCCCCACGAGCCACCATGTCCTAGCCATTCACCAGTTTTGCTATGGGGCTGATTACCTGCTAAAAGCTTTCCTGAGGTGGCCACATGACATCTGCCACATCTGGGCTGCTGGATGTGACTCCTGACTCTCCTGTGGATACTTGGTCCCCACCAGCACCTGCCGAGGGCAGCACTTCCTGGCCAAGGAGGCCCTGGTCTGGGTGGCCAGCAGGGGAAGCTTTGACCATGTTCTCCCATGGGGACAGTCACTGCATTGAAGGTCCCCTGGCACATGAACATGCTGGAGGGCACAGTCTTCCCTGTGTCTGGTTGGCAGGGTCTGGGCTGGAGAGAAGGGTAGATGTTGGTTGGCTGGCTCAGGGTCCCAGGGTCCAGGGAACGATTATAGGGTGCCAGGGCCTCCAGAGGTGTCCCAAGGGGCCTGGGCTTGATCAGGTCCCCACTGATCCCAGACTCTGCTCCTCCAGCCCAGCTCACATGCCGACCACACTCCTGCTTCTTCCCAGAGGAGCAGACACCAGGACAGGTCAGCCAGCAGGCGAGTCTCCCCTGTTGCCTCTTGTCCAGCCCACAGGACAGAGGTGCTGCTGGTGGGCATGGGCTGCAGATTGCAAATACCAGATGAGTTCAGGGACCTGGGGTCAGCAATGGCCTTGCCTGGGGCCTGGGCTTCCAAGATGGGCCCTGATAATTGCATGCTGATCACAGTACTCATCAGATACCCCTAAACCACTCAGCTCTGTGCAGCAAATGCGGCTTCCAACCCTGTCAGCCATTCTGGCTGGGACTCACAGCTGGTCTCTTGGGCCAAGGCATCATGGTCTGATTGTGGTGGATGGAAGCTTTTCCACATGGTCTTTGCGTCCCGTTGTGATTGACAACAAAACCCAAAGGAGCCTCTTTTTGTTCCCTTGGACTGAAATGGGATTGTTTATTGGTCTCTACCCAGGCACCATGGCAGAAGGTTCATACTGGCTGCCCTCCCAGGGCAAGAGACCCTCTTCCCATTCCCTAAATTCTCAGGATTTTTTTTTCTTTTTTGAGGCAGGGTCTCTGTTGCTCAGGATGCAGTGTGGCATCATTATAGCTCACAACAGCCTTAATCTTTTGGGCTCAAGCAATCCTCCTGCCTCAGCCTCCTATGTAGCTGGACTACAGGCACCTGCCACCATGCCTAGCTAATTTTTCTATTTTTAGTAGAGATGGAGTCTCACTCTTTTTCAGGCTAGTCTTGAACTCCTGAGCTCAAGGGATCCTCCTGCCTCCCCCTTCCAGAGTGCAGGGATCATAAGTGTGAGCCACTGTGCTGGGCCGAATCTGTTTTTGGAAGTGTGATACGGACTTGGAACCTCCTCCATGCTGTGTTGAGGCACACACCGTGGGAGCTGCAGCTCCTGCCAAGAAAGAAAATTATGAGCATTTATCATATTCCCCAAGCCTTGACATGTCACCCTCAATTCGTGAAGTTGCCAAGAGACAAACCCCCACAAGACTCGACTCTGGGCTGCAGGGAGGCTGGGAGCAAACCTTTCCTTCACGTCCTCGTGCAGGAGCTTCCCAGAGCAGAACCAGGGCAAGCAGGGGGCTGCCTGCCTGGCCAGGGAGGGGAGTCTTCCTTCTTCCACCTCACCTGGCCCAGCTGTGGGTTCTTCACTCCACCCTACCCCACCTCCTCACTGTCCAGCACCACCAGGATTGTCCTTCCCGATGTGCTGGTGGGCCTTAGACATTGATCACCAGCAAATTTAAAAGGTGGGATTTTCCTTTAATAATTATTGAATCTAGATGGTGTGTATATAGGTGCACACTCATCTCTCAACTTCCTGTGTGTCTGACATTTTTCATAACAAAAAGTTGAAGAATATAAACACTTGTCTCTATGCTGATTAAAGCTATTATTACAAAAACTGAACAAGCAATCATGCACACCTTAAAAAATGCGTGCCCACGACCACACATGGGCAATGGGCAAGGAATTAGTGCAAAGCCATCTTAATACCAAAGGACTGAATTAACTTGCATTTGCACCAAGGGGGCACTGGCATATGTGTTGTTGCAAAGTCCGGCGGGAGATGCTGTATCAGCAGGTTACTACAACCTGCTCACTTGGCACTGTTTTGTTTATTGGTTGGGGCTGGGTTTGAACCTGCCACGTCCGGTATATGGGGATGGTGCCCTACTCCTTTGAGCCACAGGCGCCGCCCTCATGTGGCACTGTTATTGCCTCTATTCTATAGGTCCAAGCACACCTGTCACAAATTACAACAAGCTGCTCGTACCGTACTGTTATTACCTCCATTCTGTGGGTTCAAGCACACTGGGGGTGCTGGGTCTCTCTGCTTAGGGTCTCACAGGGCTGAAATGAGCAGGGCTCTTATCAGAGGCTCTGGGAAGTCTCTGCCTCTGGCTCACTTAGGCTCTTGTTGAAATCCAGTCCCCTGAGCTGTCAGCTGAGGTCTCACATCCTTGCTGGTGGTTACTGAGAACCTGTTTCCAGCTTCCGGGGTCTGCCAGGTCCTCTGACTGCTGCCCCCTTCTTCCACCTTCAGAGAGGTCCCCTCCTGCCTCATGGCTCTGCCTCCAGTGATAAGCTGCCCAAGTTCTCTGCTGTCAGGGGGCATGTGATCACACCTGGTGTGATTCTCCACGTAATCACATCCCAAAGGTCCCTCTGCCCTGTCCTATAACAGGGCAACAATGCACAGGTTCTGAGGGTTGGGACATGGACATTCTGATTCCCACAGGTGCTAAGAAGCCTGAGAGCGAGGTGGGCTGAGAAGCTGATGTGGGAGGAGAGGCCCAGGCAGGAGGGCCCCGCCCAGGGTGTGGGATGCTGAGGGGTTTGCAATTGCTTTATTTTGTACTGTGTGCACTCATTACCTGCTCGGCATGAGGTGTATATTTTAAAAGTATGTACTTTAAAACCACAGAAAATGAACAGAGAAGACTTAGAAGCATGTCTCGTAGGCTGGGAAGCTGTAATGGGCTCCCTGGCAAGCTGTCCTGACGGTCATTTAGTCCCCTGGGAGCTGGCCTGTCCAGAACCCCCATCCCTGCCTGGACCCTGCTGTGGCTTCAGCACTATGGTCGCTGAGACAGAAATGTGTGACAGGGTGGCACGTCCCTGAGCTGGGGGAGGCGGGCAAGGCCTTGTGAAGGGTGTATGTGTGTGTGGTGTGTGTTGTGTGTCCGGTGTGTGTGGTAAGTGGGGAGCGTATGAGTATGAGTGTGTAGTATGTGTTGTGTGTGTATATGGTGTGTGTGTTGTGTGTGTTATGTGTGTTATGTGTGGGGTGTGTGTGGTGTATTGTGTGGTATGTGTGGTGTGTGTGGGTGTGTTGTGTGTGTGGTGTGTGTGCTGTGTGTGGTGTGTGTGCTGTGTGTGTGGTGTGTGTGCTGTGTGTGGTGTTTGTATTGTGTGTTGTGTGTGGTGTTTGTGTTGTGTGTGTTGTGTGTGTGGTGTGTGTGGAGTATTGTGTGGTGTGGGTGGGTGGGTGGGTTGTGTGTGTGCTGTGTGTGGTGTTTGTGTTGTGTGTGTTGTGTGTTTGGTGTGTGTGATGTGTGTGGTGTATTGTGTGATGTGTGTGGTATATTGTGTGATGTGTGTGGTGTGTGTGGGTGTGTTGTGTGTGTGGTGTGTGTGATGTGTGTGGTGTATTGTGTGATGTGTGTGGTGTGTGTGGGTGTGTTGTGTGTGTAGTGTGTTTGGTGTGTGTGGTGTATTGTGTGGTGTGTTTGGTGTGTGTGGTGTATTGTGTGATGTGTGTGGTGTGTGTGGGTGTGTTGTGTGTGTGGTGTGTGTGGTGTATTGTGTGGTGTGTGTGTTGTGTTCGGTGTGTGTGGTGTATTGTGTGGTGTGTGTGGTGTGTGTGGGTGTGTGTGGGTGTGTTGTGTGTGTGGTGTGTGTAGTGTGTGTGGTGTGTGTGTGCTGTGTGTGCTGTGTGTGGTGTTTGTGTTGTGTGGTTGTGTGTGTGGTGTGTGTGGTGTGTGTTTGGTGTGTGTGGTGTGTGTGGTGTATTGTGTGATGTGTGTGGTGTGTGTGGGTGTGTTGTGTGTGTAGTGTGGTGTGTGTGGTGTGTGTGGTGTATTGTGTGGTGTGTTTGGTGTGTGTGGTGTGTGTGGGTGTGTGGTGTGTGTGGTGTATTGTGTGGTGTGTTTGTTGTGTTCGGTGTGTGTGGTGTATTGTGTGGTGTGTGTGGTGTGTGTGGGTGTGTGTGGGTGTGTGTGGGTGTGTTGTGTGTGTGGTGTGTGTGGTGTATTGTGTGGTGTGTTTGTTGTGTTCGGTGTGTGTGGTGTATTGTGTGGTGTGTGTGCTGTGTGTGGTGTGTGTGCTGTGTGTGTGGTGTGTGTGCTGTGTGTGGTGTGTGTGTGGTGTGTGTGTGGTGTGTTTGTTGTGTTCGGTGTGTGTGGTGTATTGTGTGGTGTGTGTGCTGTGTGTGGTGTGTACTCTGTGCGTCTGGGCAGTGACTCCCTTTTCCGTGCTGAGCACTGGTCCTGGGACGGTCCACTCTGGCTCCCTGGGGGATACCTGGGCACCTCTCGGGGCAGGTGCCCCCTCCTTCCTCCAAACTTGGGAGACAGTTAATAGTGATGGGAAATTAATAGCTGGGCTGAGTCGGTGCCATGGGGACACATTGCCTGGCCCTTGGTGGCTGTGGCGGGTCTCTGCCTTCACCCCGAGTCTCACAGAGCTGGGGCGTTGAGGAAATAGAACTGCACACACAGTCTCATGCCCACTCAGACCCTCCAGGAAGGCAGAGGGGAGAGGCCATTTGCTGATCACAGAGGTGGCCCCAGAGTGCCTGTGTCCTGGCAGGAGACTGAGGGTTTGCAAAGACAGAAGTGGCGGCCTGCAGGTGCTGCTGTTCCCTGCTTGTTCTCAAGACAGTCACTAGTCCTTGAGGGAGAGGACTTGACAGCACTGTTGTCACACAGACGTCGTCTGAGTCCACCTGCAAACGGTGCCATCTGTGCTGGCTAACTGGCTTTCTCTGAAGGGAAAACCCACTTGTGTCTGTGCCAGGAGGGATCTGGAGCAGCACCTGAAGTCAGGCTCCTGCCCTCCCCCAAGACTGGAGCCAGGGCGGCACCATACCTGGGGTCCACATCCCACGCAGGGGCTGCTGCCAGATCCCAAGGGTGACAGTCCTGGCTCACACTGGGGCGAGAGGCTTATTTAGCTTTTAGAAACATTTACACATATATCAAAGGGGCAGAGAAAGAATTCGCAGTTTTAAGTTTCCTGAAGTAAAAGCTAAAAGAAAAGGGGTCCTGGGTGGCGCCTGTGGCTCAAGGAGTAGGGCGCCGGTCCCATATGCCGGAGGTGGCGGGTTCAAACCCAGCCCCGGCCAAAAAAAAAAGAAAAGGGGTCCTTTCCCTTTGTGCACCAGGGAAATTTAATTTTTTTCTTTTTGATTCGTGTTCCGTTTACCCTTGCAGGGGCCAGCAAGTTTGCGATCAGCCCCAGGGTGAGCTCTCCTTATATTTGCAAAGACTCTTCCCTAACACAGCCCAGCTCTCAGGGGTGGGATGCTAAGACATGGTCAGTGCTTCAGGGGACACCATTCCATGCAGGACACTGAGAGCCATGAGGTTAAGAGCCTCAGGCCTGGCCCTGGGGGGGTGCTGCTGACTGGTCATGTCAGAGAGAACCTGCATGGGAGGGGTAGGGTCTGCTGGGAACAAGCTGGAGGTGATGGATGCTGGTGAGGCTGACACTGGGACGCTGAGCTCCTCTGCAGTATGTTTACACATTTCCATAAAAGATGAAAATTATAAAAACAGGGCAGGGGTGGGGATGGACCAGAGTGTCCTGTGCATTGTTGGTACAGGCTGGTGGGGGGTGGGCACAGAGTGAGGGGGCGGGGCACAGAGTACCCCTGCACCACGGCGTCAGGTTCCACCTGCCAGCAGGAGGCCGGGTGGACACTGTCACACTTACTGCTTCTCAAAGCAGAGAACACAACCTCGGGGCCACCTCCCACCGGCTGCGCTCCTGTATTGCTCCCTATCACCCTCTGCCTGGACATCTCGGGGACATGAACCTCCCTTCTGCACCACACATGCCGTTTTGCTTTTAGAAGCACCTAAATGTCAGAAAAGCACTTTAACTCTTTAACTCTGAATTGGAACAAAATGGCTTTGAAACTGTACACAAAAGAACCGCGTGCACTGAAGTGGCTGGGCACCGTGGAGAGCAGGCAGATGAGTCCCTGAGCCTCTGGGGACATGCCTATCTGTCTGCCCAGCTGCTGGCCATGCCTGGACAGCACAGCACGTTCACTCACCTGTCAATGGCGATCACCCCTGGGCAGGTTAGTGGGGACTCCTTCTGCACCCCACATTTTTCATATTTACATTTTCACAAGAGAGTGAGTCACTGTTATAATAAAAGCTAAAGATGGTCCATCGTGACAGTTAATGTGCATGTACAGAGCTGGAAGGCTGCGAGGCAGCCGGCAGGGGGCAGATGTGGGCACCCCTGAAGCCAAGGACGGCCTGGAGCCCTGCTGTCCCCCCACGTTCCCCCACAAAGAGGGTTGTGGCCCAGTCCCAGAACCCCACCCAAAGGGCTGCTTCTGAGAACCATTCTGAGAGATTCTGAGTGTGAGAGATTGGAAAAGGCGTGGGCCCTAGAGTGCCGCGGAGGCACAGCTGCTAGGGGAGCTCATTATCAAGCAGAGGGGCCAAAGGACAAAGGGCACAAATGGAGAAACACTTCAAGCGCACAAATGGTGCAAGTGGACAAGCCAGTGCTACTGTGCCGGACAGTGCAACTGGACAAAAGCTGCGGAAGTGGACAGAACGGTGCGGCTGGAGCCCCCCGCACCCTTGCGGGTCATACGCCCCATTGCAGCCCTGCGTCCTTGCAAGACCACGTCTGCACTTGAAGGGAGGTGAGGCAGGGTAGCGAGGCAGAGTATCTCTGAGACTTGGACATGGGAGGTGTAGAGAGCCTGTTGTGAACTTACAGCATCGATGGAGACAGAACAAACTCAGGCAGACCCCCGCCCCAACCTCCAGTTAAAAACCTTTGGACAAAACACAAAAAGCAGTGATCAAGGACTCTGTAAAGAATGCACTTGCTGGCCGGGTGTGGCGACTCATGCCTATAATCCTAGAACTGTGGGAGGCTAAGGTGGGAGGATTGCCTGAACTCACGAGTTTGAGACCAGCCTGAGCCAGATTGAGACCTTGTCTCTAAAAATAGCCGGATGTTGTGGTAGGTCCCTGTGGTCCCAGCCACTTGGGAGGCTGAGGCAAGAGGATCTCTTGAGCCCAAGAGTTTGAGGTTGCTGTGAGCTGTGATGCCACAGCACTCTACTGAGGGTGGTAAAGTGAGACTCTGTCTCAAAAACAAAAAAAGAAGAAAGCACTTGCTGATGGCTTGAGGAGGGGTTAAATTTGGAGGATGACCAGTGCTGCGGGTTTGAGTCTCCTGTAGCCTCCAACTCCTGGGCTTAAGCGATCATCCTGCCTCAGCCTCCAGAGAAGCTAGGACTACAGGTGCCCACTGTGACTCCTGGCTAATTTTTCTATTTTTACTAGACACAGGGTCTTGCTCTTGCTCAGGCTGATCTCAAACTCCTGCTCAGGCAATCCACCACCGTGGCCTCCCAGAGTGCTGGGATTATAGCTGGGGGCCACTGCCCTCAGTCCATTCCTTACCTTTACCCCTCCCTTACCACAGGTAACTGGGCTCTTGTGGCCCAGTCCCAGAACCCCACCCACAGGGCTGCTTCTGAGGACCATTCTGAGACAGGTTTGTGTGCTGGTTGTGAACTCTAACTCTGCGGTGGGGCAGAGGGGAGGGGGAGAGAAAAGCAGCTGCAAGCTACAGTTTTAAAAGAAAAGGGCCGTTTTTCCCCCCTCTAGTTCTAAATAAGTAATTGACCTTGGGGCTTCTGCTGAATGCCAGCACCTTATCTCAAGACAGTTGTAACATAGCAACCACAGTTTTTTTTGCAGCCAGAAGAATAGTTTTTAACAAACTTTATAGTAACTCTTTAATTGCTGGAAAAAGAGGATTTTGACTACAAGTGGGTTATTTACACTACAATGTTGGCTAACTCCCACCCAGAAATATTGAGGGCAATGGGAAACGTAGGGGATATAGAGGAAGGGGAGAGAGAGCGGGAGAAAGGCTTGTTAGCAGAGTGAAGCAAAAGGGGCAGAGAGAGTCACAGCTGCTGTCCCCCCCAGGTGAAAGTTGGCCCTTGTACCCTAACCACAACCAGGAAGGCCCCCCCTCCCGGGTCTCACAGCCTCCTGGCGGGGTCAGTTCCAGATAGAGCCAGCAATCCAGCATGGACTCCTTTGTTCTCACAGCCTCCAGGTAAAGCCAGTCCTGAATAGAATCAGCCAATCCTAAACCTCCTAAGTCACCTCAGTCCCTGCGCTGACCAACCCCCCAGTTTGGTCCTGGTTTCCCCCAGGAAATTTCCCCCGCCTTTTATTGCAACCCGAAAGGTATCATGCCAAAGAGTATAAAACCTGCCATCATTTTGCCTGGGGGTTGTCCCCTCTGAGCAGAGTCCTGGAGGTACGGCCCAAGCATGCTTGAATAAAGGCACTCCTTTGTTTTTTTGCATGTGTGTCTGGTGATCTCTCAGTGGCTGAATTTGGTCTTAACAGTTGTGCACTGGGGGGACAGTGGGGGACAACCCTGGGAAGCAGTGAGGGGTGATGTGTTATCAAGCAAGTTGGAGCTGTGCTCCACTGGGGACCTGGGGTTCAGGGGAATGCATGCCTTAGAGTCACTCCCACCTCACTGGAGCTTTGGGGAGCTGAGTGGAGCTGTGGGCTTCCCTGAGCTGGATGTGGGCCACTGGGGAGGAGTCCATGGGTCTATGACTTCCCTCCCTGGCTTAGTAGGGGGAGGGCAGTGGCCCCTGGCAGCCCCCAGGTGGCATCTCCTGCCCTGAGGTCTCCACCCCTGCTCAGCAGCCTTGGAGTCTCCAGCATGAAGTGACTGTGCAGGTGATAAAGGGCATCTGAGGGCCTCCACTGGAGGACTTTCCAGTGGGACCGATGTGTTTTCAGGTGTGACATCAGGAGGCAGCACACTAGCACTTAGGAGATGGCTGACCGGGAGTCCATTGGGCCTTCAGCCAGACTTCTGGGGTCCCGTGAGCAGTGGGAGTAGGGAAGTGGGGGGGCACTGCCCACCCTGAGGCTGGTGGGCTTGTCCTGTGCGGTCTGCTTGGGTGGTGCCTTTTGTAGGAGAGAGTTGAGCAGGAATGCTTGTGTCCCTCCTGTCTCTCTAAGAAACCCCACACAAGAGCACCGGTCCTGCGACTGTACCCTGGGGCTCTGTTGATCCCAATCCAGAATGCTGCTTCCTTGCAGTATGGACTGGAAGGGCACTTGTGTGTCCAGCTGGCTCCAGGAGGTTCTGCTGGTGGGGGGTCCCACATCACTGTTCTCAGGACTGGCAGGTGCTGGTGTGGGCTCCAGGGGCCCAGCGAGGGTCTGGCTGCAGCCGGGCTGTGACAGCGAGGATGGGATGCACCTGCCTTTGAGGGGACCCTGATTCCCACCCGAGGTGTATCAGGTCTTGGCTCTAGGCTCCAAGGGAGGGGGCAGTGACAGACACAGAAGTGGAGAAGGAAGGGAACATTTACCCAGCAGCATCTGAGTATTTATTAGGCCCCGTGGCCCCATGTAATGAAGGCGTATGTGGATTTCAGCAGGAGTTAGGCCAAGGTACCCTGGACAGCAGTTAGTGGGGCGGGCATTTTTCTCACATCACCCTGTTTTGCAGCACTGAGGAAGGTGGTGCAGAGGCCATGGGAGAGGGCTTTTCTCCTGTCTGGATGCCCAGCCCCAGCCAGGTGAGCACAGTGACAAGGGAACTTTCCACCCCTTTTAGTACTGTGGAGGAGAAAGGGCAGGTTATAGCGCATTGCACTGAAGTGAAGAAAATAGCTCTAAAGGGGCACATGGATGCTGGGTCCCTGAACACACACTGTGGTGGAGGGAGGTTCCGCTCCCACATAGGGCTGCCATGAGGCAGCCAGAGCCACGGAGAAGTCATGTCCCCCTAGGGCTGGGGTCACCATCTCTGGGGCCAGCACTTGCAGATGCCTCCCCGCACTGGAGTCTGGGGAGCCCTCAGGGCCCTGCCCACACCCACGGCCACCTCCACTCCCTGAGCCCACTCTGGGAGATGACATAAATGTCATCTAATGGACAGGACCAGTGGGCCTCAGGTCATTTTCAAGGACATCCATCTCTGGCCAGCAATGAAGGCAGGAGACCAAGCCATCTCCCAGGGGTCTTTCCTGTAGGCTTTTCCTAGAGGAGAGAGTGAGTCCCAGAACCCTCTCCCTGCCCCCTTCCTCCCCAAGCCCTGGGCCTACCAGAGCCTGGCTGTCCTCAAATTTCCCTCTTTCCTCAGATGGCTGTCCATCCTGGGGTCCTCCTGGCCCCTTTCTTCCCCCAGCACCTGACTTGCCAGCACTTTCTACTCAGCATAAGGGACCCACTTCGAATGCCTCTCCCTGGGGAAGCCCTCCTGGCCTTGCCTCTGCCAATAGGGACTCTATCCAGGTGGCCACTGGAGTCATGCCTCCCACCCTTCTATACCTGCTGTGAGGCTGCAGAGGGGTGGGGACTGAATTGCTCTAGCCACAGGCCCTGCATACTGTGAATACCCATAAATGTCATCTAATGGATAGGACCCAGGAGGCCATGTGCAGCGATGCCCTTGGTGGCTCTGTGGCTGTCAGCAAGGGCAGAGTCTGGGCTTCTTCTGTGTTCTTCCTCCTCTGCTGACTCAGGAACTGCAGACAAGGCTGAGCTCAGCCCCTTGTGGGCCCCATGGATCTCAGCATCCTCCTTCCACCTGCCTGGGTGCTGGGTGCAGGCAGAGCTGGTAACAAAAGCCTCTCAGCCCCCGAGGGTAGAGCACAGGGGCAAATGGGATATGGAGGGCAGGACTCAGCAGCATCGAGTGGGGGGACCCATGTGTCAGCCTGGTCTTCCTGGGAGCCAGGGCAGCGGAGCTGAGGTCATGTGGCGCCAGGTTAGGACCCCAGCACTCAGTTCAGGCCATGTCTGCTCTCAGCCTCAGTTTCCTCACCTGCGGCATGCCCTGCCCTAACATTCCTCTGCCCTGCAGACACCAGGATCTCTGAGGGAGGCCCCTCTCAGGGGCAGGGGACCCTCAAAGGTGGGCAGGAGTGGGGCTGGGGGCTCTGCCATTTGCCAGACTGTCCCTCCATGGCCTCATCTAGGCTCTGCCCCAGCCCCAGGAGGCTCATGCTCACTTCCTCCCCTCTCCCCTACCCTCCCTGTGTCCCCATTCCTGGGCAGACCTCCTACCTGGTGAGGGGGGTGGCCAAGCTCAAGCTGGGGGCTGGCTCTGGATCCCCATCCCAACCGCACCAGTGACTATCCTGAGGTTTCTGTGTCACCTTCCCTGGAAATGGAATCTGAGGCCAGGTCTGGAGCCTGTGCTAACTCAGGAGGGGTCTCAGGAGGGGAGGGACCCTACTTGGTCACAACTTGAGCTCTCTAGTACATAAGACAAGAGGGGCCCTCACCTGGCCCCTCTTCATGACAAAACAACACACAAGACAGAGACCGAGACCGTGTCTAAGGGAAGAACAGATGTGCAGCACCCCCATCTCAGGGCACCAGAGAGGGCACCCAGGTGATGTCTACCCAGGTGGCGCCTCAGTTCCCAACCCTAACTGACCAACCAGACACCCAAGTTCCAGATAGAGTGCATGGAGCTAGGTGCTCTGGGAGCATCCCCAGCTTGACCTCCACTCAGCTGGCTCCAGACCCCCTGCCCATCTCGAGGGCCCCCCGGGCCATGGTGGGTAAGGCCCGACCTCTGCCCTGTGCCTAGCAGTCTGGCCCTGGGCAGCCATAGGTCTTGAAGCAGGTGGGGGGGCGGTAGGAACTGAGCTGAGGGTACCTCAGCCAGCTGGGGATTTCCAAGCCCCCACTGGTTCTGCTAATTTTCTCACTAATGTCTACAGGGTGAGAGCTGGCAAATCTCACCCCAGGAATGAGGCCCTGGGGTATGAGAGACCCTATGCTGTCCAGGTGTGCGTGCGTGCATGCACTTGCAGGTGTGTGTGCACGGTGTAAGTGTGCATGGTGTAGGTGTGCACATGCATGTGTGTACATGGTGTAAGTGTGCAGTGTGTGTGTGCAGGGTGTGTGTGCATATGCACATGCATGCAGGGTATAAGTGTACATGTGCGTTATGTGCAGGGTGTAATTGTGCATAAGCGTGTGTGTGCATGGTGTGTGAGTGTACATATGCACATGTGTGCATGGTATGTGTGAGTGTGCATATGCATGTGTGTGCAGGGTGTAAGTGTGCATGTGTATGTATGTGCATGGTGTGTGTGCATGTATCCATGTGTGCATGGGGTAAGTGCGTGTGCACGTGGGTGGAGGGACCCACTCCCCCAGTGGAGCAGGAACAGGGCAGCCTCCCTCACAGCGGGGAACAGGCCCCTCCCTCCGCCGGCCTCTGGCTTGGCTCCCTGCCTTCTCTCACCTGTTCCCTCCCTGCTTGGCGTCATTCCTTTCATAAATTCAGCCCAGTGATTTCCATGGTGCTCGGATAAAACCGGGGTTCCGATTATAATTGCTGGGAGTGGAGGGAGGAAGCAGCTCCTGTGCAGGAGGCTCCAGCTGGGCTGAGGCTGATTTTTCTTCCTTCAAATGCATTTAAAATGTGCAGATTTCTTTTCCAAGCTCCCTGCTGCCAAGTGATGGTGATAGGCAGGCCCTGCCCTCTTGTGGCAGTTTGGTGGCAGTCTGGTGGCCAGTGGACTCCGGTCTGTGCACTGGAATGAGGGCCCAGCCCACAGACCTATAGGAAGAGGGGGTGGAGTGAACAAGGTTCTGGCTCCACAGGACGGTGGCAATGGCTGGCACTGAGGAGTGGAGGACGGTGGCTCCACAACTAGCTTGTGACCCCATGACTGCAGTGTTGTCAGTGTCCATGTGCCTCTCAGACCCCATCGTGCAGGCAAGTCCCGAGCCCCAGCCCTGCAGAACCCAGGGCTTCATACCCCCCTCCCTTGCCAGTCAGAAGGGGAAGCTGGGTTACTTTGGACTGGGAGGAAGCCAGACCTGAGAATGAATGACCAGAAAGATGGAGAAGGGATGGAGGGTGGTTCTCGCACCCCAGTGGGCATCCCACTCCCCTGAAGCTGTTAGGGATGCAAATTCCTGGGCCACCTGTGTTCTGACTGCATAGTGCTGGGCTAAGGCCAGAGGAGCCTGCTGGGGACAGTGGGGCAGGAGAGGTACAAGGTGAGGTCATGCCAAGTTCATGACATATTCCCAAGGGCTGGCCTGTCCACCTGCCAGCGGCAGCAAGGTCTGGGTAGCTGAGCTGATGGCAGCTGAGGGTCCAATTCTTTGAAAGCTGGCAACTGATGCCCCTTCCCACCTTTAGCACATACCTTTTGACAGCTCCCCCACTCTGTAGGCATCTGGGGAGCACAGCAAGAGACAGACCTGGGAAGGCTGTAGGAACAGGGGCTGATTCTCACCAGCCAGGCCTGGGTGGGGAGGAGCCATGTGGACAAACTGGGGCATCTGGCTTGGGGAGTGGAGGCTTGAGATGGAGGCCTAAAGGGGAGGCCACAGGCCGGCCAGGAGAGCCCCTGTTAGCATGCGCCAGGGCCCTCACCATGCTGGAAACAAAAGTGGGTGCGCCTGCCGTCTGCTGACCTGTTTCCTTTCCCTGCCTTGTGGTTCAGAGACTGGGCCCACGACACTCACTGTTACTAGGGTGACATTGACATTTACTCATTTCTTGCTTTAAGGAGAACTATGATGTCTACATCCAAGAATTTTATTTTAAAAAATTTAGCCTGAGTTTTAATACAGCTGTTGGTGAGCTGCCTGTGGAGAAGTTTCCTGCCAGGGAACCGGTGTGGAAGCTGGGACAGGGAGGGGCAGGACGTGGGCTGAGCACAGATCCAGGGTTTGTCCACCCTTCCTTCCCGGTTTTCCAGCTCTGCTCCTCAGCCTGGCCTCGTCAGGGTTCCCAGGCGAACCTGCGAAGCTAGCCATGCTTTGGCCACCCCTCTGGCCAGCTCTTCTGGGTGACTGAGCCCATACTCGACATTTTGGTGTGGTCATGCAGGCCAGTTGTTTTCCCTGTGCTCTCCCCCAGAGCGGAGAGGACCCCATAAGGCTCTGGGGCTTCAGTGTGTGCCGGGTGGGTGAACTTCTCTGATTTGGGAGGGCAACACCCCATACCCTCTCCCAAAGGGCCCCTGGCTGACTCCCCCCCTGAGCACCCAAAACTGGATTCTTTGTCCTCTCCTTTTTCCTGCTCTTGTCTAGTGTGTGAGGAACAGGCCTGTTCTCACCTGCATAACTGCCACCCTTTGGGTCATGCTGCCCATGGGCAGAGAGGCCCTGGGAGGGGCAATGACGCCAGAGCCAGTGAGGCCAGAGCCAGTGCCAGCTCTGTTCAGCTGTCCCCAGTATCCCCAGTGTATAAAACAGGTAGAGATGCCACCTGCCAGTGGGCATGTGGAGTGGGCAGCCACGGAGCCCTGAGGCCTGATAGGACAGTGGTCCCCGAGCACAGGGAGGCTGGGGCGCACCAGCAGAATGGAAACAACAGTGACTGAAGGTCCATCTGCCCCAGGGTGGTGGGAGGCTCCTCCAGGACACCCACCAGGCACCACCCTTGGGGTTATTATTTCTTGGTTCTCCTCCTCCCCCTCCAGAGGCACCTCAGAGAAAATTCCAGATGAAGGTGAGGAAGGTGCCTTAGAAGGTGAGCTGAGGCTACAGGCCACCATAGGCTGGCGCCTATAATTACAGCACTCTGGGAGGCTAACGCTGTTGGATTGCTTGAGCTCAGCAGTTTGAGACCAACCTGAGCAAGAGTGAGACCCCATCTCTACTATAAATAGAAAAATTAGCAGGCTATAATGGTGCAGCCTGTAGTCCCAGCTACTCAGGAGGCTGGGGCAGGAGCATCTTTTGAGCCCAAGAGTTTGAGGCTGCAGTGAGCTATGATGATGTGTCACTGTGCTATTGCCTGGTGACAGAGCAAGACCGTCTCAAAAGAAAAAGAGAGTTGAGGTGAGCCACCAAGTCCTGGACACGTCTGGTGACTGTACTCACCCAGAGGCACACAGGCATGGGCAGCAGCCAGGCCTTGGGCCTCTCTCTGAGCCAGGAGGAACCTCCCCTGGCTGCTATGCCAGAAAGCCAAGGACGAGGCCTCGGTCCCACCTCCCTGCCTGGGCTACCCCAGAGTCCCTGCTGTCCTGCTGCCATCCATACCGCGGACCAGCCTCACCCCTGCGGTAGGGCCTGAGCTCCTTCTTCTAGCTTCTGTAGCCTCCCAGCTGGTAAGCAGAGTGGGAGTTGGTGCCCAGCCCCATCCAACTCAGCACCCCAAACTCCTAACGGCCTTACTGCCCATTGGAAAAGTCAGCCTTGGAGTACCCAATGCAGGGCCTAGGCAGTGCCTCCCCCAGGGAACCCACATCCCAGTGCTAGCTCCCTGTGCCATATGGCTGCCGCAGCAGAGGGGAGGGTGGACCCAAGGCAGGGGGCTCTCCGCACTCTCATGCTGCCTCCTCCGGAGCCTCTGGATTTCTTTCCAGCTTTCAAGGCTTCCAAGACATGAGCCTGTCTGTGTGAGAAGACGCTCCTCAGGGCCCTTGCAGTCCCTGGGTTGAGCAGGGACAGCAGCAGGGGTAGCCTGGTGGGGGTTTCTACTGTCCTGTGGGAGTCTTTGTCACCAGGAGAGGCTATAGCCACTCACACTATAGTATGAATCAGGACAGGATGCGCTGGATGGGGAGGGGCAGGGGGCTCAGTTCCTCACAGGGGAGGCAGGTGAGCTTGTAGCCTGGGGGCTGGGCTCTGGGCTGTGTGAGAGAGATGGTTCCAGCAATGTGTAGTCAGGCCTCTTTTGGATGATTTGGGTCATAGCTGTCTCCCCCACTACCATGCGCACCCCTTCCAGCCCTGCTGCCATCCCACTGCCCCCAAAGGAAGGTACCCTGAGCCCCTAAGTGTAAGAAAACATCAAATAAATGGTATAATTTTAGAGCACGCAGCAGTGTGAAGGATAGGAAGGGCCATGGCCTATTGAGAATGGTTAAGAGGACCCCTTGAGGGAGGGGCTCCCTGTCCAGGGACCCAGCCCCAGACCAGGCTCCAGAGCACAGAGACCCCAGCCCACCCCTCTTCCCCTCTACACTCAGCCCCCTGAACCCTGTTAGCCCCCAGCCTGCTTCATTGTCCCTCCTGTTCCCCCTCCAGCCACCTCTGAGGCCCTCATGTGCCCAGGGAGACCCACTCATCCTGCGCCCTCCTTTCCTTAGGATCTGTCTCCCACCTCCTCCTTCAGGTAGCCTTCCTGGACTGTTCCAGTTCCAGTGAATGCTTCCTTTGCTGAGCTCCATGGGGTAAGCCCAGTGCTCCTGATCTTGAGGCCCAAGAGGCCTGAGAGAAAAAGATGCAGGGCCTTCCTGAGAGACTTGGTGCTGATGGGAGAAAAGCTGCCTTTGCCCTTAAGAGGGACATGTCAAAGAGGCAGTGTCTGAGTGACTGCCCCCCCGCGCCCCCGCCTCACTGGAAGACTGCCACGGCTGGAAGAGGCCTGGGAATCTGTATTTTCAAAGCTCTCAGCTGGTCTGGAAACCACCAAGTTGAAGTGTAGAAGCCCTGGGGTGGGGGCTGCAGCTGGGGAGTCTTCTGTGCCCTTGTCTGTCCACTGCTGGGGCCTGGACCACAGGACCCCTTGGCTGGCAGGGGGCATGGAGACCAGAGCTGAGCGGTCAGGGGACCTTGTGCCCCTCTTCTTGAAGCCCCTCTGTGCCAGTGCATAGATCAAGGCACAGGCTCTCGGTGGTCACCAGGCTCTGCCCCCAGCACTTCTGGAGGCTCCCAGTGGCCTCCTCTGCTGCTTATGGAAACTAGGCAGGGTGGGCAGGATGTGGCAGGTCCTGGCCCCCCCACCTTTGGGAGTTCTGTCTGCTGCACTGGTGCTGTCAGAGTGAGAGAGCACGTGGATGGTGCCTGGATGCGCTTAGCACAGGGGCCAGTCAAGAGTACACAGTCTCTTTTATTGAGAGACACAGGGGCTTGTTGTCATCTGCAGCGTGGCAGGGGTGGGGCAGGTGCATCCCTGCAGGCATTTGGGCTGGGGAGGGGCTTCGCTGTCACTACTGGGCAGTCACAGGGACTCTGGACTCTGCCACTGCCACATTCATGGCACTTGGCTGGCTTCCACAGTCACATCATGACGTGCCCAGGAGGTAATAGCACTGGATGTGGGGGGGGTCACAGGGGTTCGTCCAGGGTGTGTGGACACATGTCCCTGCAGACACCGAGTGCACAGATGGGGACATAAAAATTACACCATTAAGTGGCTTTAGGCTTCAGCCATAGACTTCACCGGGCAGACGCCGCCTATGTCCACAAAGGGCCTGGCTCGAGGGGCATTGACTCTGTGTCCATCTTAGGGTTCCTTCTGTCCACTCTGGCCTGGGTCCTCCGGGACAGTCATACTGAAAGGGTACAATGCCCATGCCTATTCCTTAGATGGGGAAACTGAGGCTCAGAGAAATGTAGGATGCCCAAGATCCTGGAACGCCACAGAGGGATAGAGCCTGGACTGTCTGACCCCGTGTCCAAGGTCTCATTCAGAAGCCTGTGTCCAGTCTCAGGGGCCTTAGAACTGGCTACACTCTGAGCCGCTCACTGAGCAGGCCTGGGGCTGTGCTGAGCTCTGGTTCCTTTGGGCAGCTCCTCTCCCAGAGCAGATCCCCCAAGGGGGAGCTGTAGGGTGAAGAAAGGCCTCCTGGCCTGCATGTCTCCTTGGGCTCAGTGATCCTCTGGTACCCAGGGGACTCCCGGGCCTGATGACTCCACTTGTGGGAGGTGACAGTTGCTAGGAAGCTTGACACTTGGGCCTGACACCACCCTGCCCTCAAGGAACTGAAGCATCCTGCAGCTTGGAGGGGTTTCAGAGTGACCACAGAGATGGCAGCACTCAGCTCACCATTTCACAGATGGGGAAACTGAGTCTGGAGAGAACCAAGTGGCTAATCTCTGCTTAGGACTGGGTCTCCTGAGTCCCAAATCCATGCTACCCACATGGGCAGCTCACCCACTTCCCTTCTGGGCAAATGCTGCTCCAGGACTCACAGCCTGCTTTCAGAGGGGCTGAATTACCTCCCAGGCTTGGGGGGCCTGCTCTCTGGGGCTTAGGCAACCACTTTCTGGAGTCCAGAGCCGGCTGGTCCTGCTCTGTTTGGAAGCCATGGAGGCACCTCCCCTTCCTGGCGCCCGGGCCCAGGCAGCTGCCTGCTGCCTGGTGATAAATGAGTCTGCCTTGGCCTGATGCTGCTGGCTAGCTGGTGCCTGGTCACACAGCTCCCTTCTTACCTTTGGCCAAAGTCCCTGGGACCTGTCATCTTGTTCAGGGACCAGACAACTTCTCAGGGCACCCACTCTGAAGCTGGTGGGGAGCCTGGCTCTGGACCTCAGCCTGCACCACAGTGAGGGCTCACAGGGTGCTCATCCAAGGCCACCTGGGCAGCAGGGTAGCACTGCCATCAACCTGGAGTCCCCTGTGCTGAGCCTGAGAGGCTCAGGTTGCCCCCCTGGTGGTGTCCCTAGGGAGGACAGGGTAGGAGAGGCTGGGGTGGGGCAAGTTGAGGCCAGCCCCTGTGTATCCCTCTTGGGTGTGTGGAACCTGGTCCCCTCTGTTGGCCTCGGTTGTCTGGGGCCAGGGTGCTGGGGTGGATTTTCCACCCCCAGCAGTGGGCACTGAGTGGGGCCACACCTGAAGGACAGAATCAGAGGCTTCCTCGGAGTTGCCTTAGGGAAGGCAGAGCCCTGTCCTCCACGGAAGGGCCTGGGTACAAGGCTGAAAGCCTTGGTGCCTGCCGAACCTGGGGCTGGCCTTACCCTGAACTTGCTAGGTAGAGCTGGGATGTGCCGCCAGCCCAGCAGCCCTCTCCTCATTCCTTCATGGGGTGGGACAGAGCGGGCAGAACAGCTGAGTTCCCACCAGCAGGGACATCAGAGGTGCCCTCACCAACAACAGCCCAGCCGCCCGAGGGCCTTTCATTTTCTTCTCTTTAAAGATCCATTAGGCTGGGAACAAAGACATTGCCTGTCGCTGCACACTAATTTCTCCTTGTTAGAAGCCCGGCTGCAACTGGGAGGGAGCAATCTCCTGTTCCGGCTTTCAAAGAGTGGTGGGGGTGGGGAGAGGCAAAGGAAAGCTGGAGAGAAAGAGGCCTCTGGGGCACAGTGAGGGTTCCCAGGCTTCAGACCACAACCCAGGCTGGTCCCAGCTGACCCCCATTGAGGCTGAGGACACTGAGCGTCATAAGGCCGGGCCCTAGTACAGTGTCTCTCGGGTGGTGTTGCTGGAGAAGGTGTGGTTGCTGGACACGCTGTTGGCCTTCCTTGAGAACGCTGGCCGCCTCTTCCTGTGCCGCCACACGGGGCAGAGGCAGGCCAGGGTAGACAGAAAGATCTGGCGGAAGTTGGCGGAGACGAGGTTGTACAGGATGGGGTTGACGGTGGAGCTGACGTAGAAGAGTGCGTTGGTCATCATGTAGAAATAGTGGTAGGAGTCATAGAGGAACCTGGAGGGGGGAGGCACTCAGACCCACCTGCCCAGGCAAGACACGCGGGGACCCCAGGGGTGCCCCCGAGTGATGGCCAAGCCACCAATGACAAAGCTACTTGAGAATTTTGTCACATGGGGATATTTCATAATGAATTCCAGGGCCTGGCTTCTCCTGAACCACTGGAGGATGGCTGAGCTCCCATGGGGTGTCAGCCTTCGTTAGGGCTCTGTCCCTGCTATGCCTGGGGCCATGCCTCTCCTGGCAGCTGCCTGGACTGTCTTTAGAGTCCTGGGCATCTGAAGTTTCAGGGCTTGGCTGTTCCATAACCTAACAAAACAGCTAGGGCAGGAAGCCTCTCTAAGCCTCCTGGACAGCCCTGAACCTTCCCTCACCCTCAGTTTATTTGCCTCCAAGCACAGGGATCTCACTCCCTTACCTGACAGCTCAGTGCACCAAAACCTCAAGTTTCTGAAACCTTTACTTCAGGCTGTATACTCTGTTCCCTGTGCTGATGGTGACATGTTACTCTGAAGAACCCATGCCCCCTGTGTCTGGCTGCCTGCTCAGAATGGCCAGCTGGAGGGCTGACCCCTGCTGGCCCCTGGGAACTGGGATTTGGGGGAGGTCCCACCTCTTTCCTCATAAGAGGGGCTTCTGCTCCTAAACCCTCTGTGCAAATGGGAGGGTTTGTGCTGAACCCCTGCTTTCTCCTCTGAGCTTTTATTCTGTGCTGGGCAGTGGGTGACCAGCCCCTGAGAGAACACCTGAGAAGGAGTATGGAAGCCACATCTGGCCTCCCCCTGACTTTGTCCCAGCCCCTATTCTCTTTGCTAACTGGGTGTCCTTTTGCTGCAGTAGATCATAGTCCCAAGTGGGACCCAAGCTGAGTCCTGGAGTCCCACCTGGGCTGGCATTGGGGCCCCCACAGCTACCATGGACTGAGGTAGCACCCTCCATCTTATAGTGGAGCTGCCCCCAGTTTCTCTTAAAGTCTCAGGGATAGCTGCCTTGGGTGCCAACATACTCAGGCCCAACTTTCCTTTCCTGTTCCATCCTGTTATGCTCTGAATCTGTCTCTCCACTGCCCTCCCTGGGGCCCCACCATAGCAGAGCCACTGCCTAACAGCCTCATGGATGCCCAAGGGACACCTGGGGGTCTCACAGAACCCCTGCCCCTGTACTAGGGCTCTTGGCACCACCCGCCACCCCAGCCCCCACCTGTTCTGGGGAGTACCCCCCAGGTCCCAGCCTCTTGACACTCACGGAGTCCACTGCTTGTCTGAAATGTAGCAGAACATGAGGCGCCGGATGTGGTAAGGCAGCCAGCAGACCACGAAGGCGATGACCACGGCACCTGCAACACAGAGAGATGCGCCTCAGGGAGATTCGGGGAGCTAGCCCATTTTCATGGACTGCAAAGACTCAATATTGGTAAAATGTCCAACCTGATCCACAGGTTCCATGTCATCCCTATCAAATCCCAATGATGTTTTTTGCAGAAATAGAAAAATCCATTCTAAAATTCATATGGAATCGCAAAGGATCCTGAATTGCTAAAAGGACCTTATAAAAGAGGGGTACAGGTGGCGGTCTCATACCTCCTGATTTCAGCTCTTCCCACACAGCAAAAAGGGGCACCTTCACGAAGGCCGATGTGCAGACCAGCAGAGTAGAGCAGAGAGCCCAGATACTCTCCCTGGTACTCATGGTCATCACATGGCCATTCAGCGGGGGACTCTCTAACAAAGGATATTGGGAAAACTGGACATCCACTTTCAAAAGAAAGATTCTGGGCCCTTACCTCACACCACAAACAAAATTTAATACACAATGAGGGGGAGATATGAACTCAAGATTGATGCTATAACACTTCTAGAATAAAAAATAAAATAAAAACTTCACAATATTGAATGTGGCAATGACTTCTTGGGTATGACACCAAAAGCCCAGGTTACAAACACAAAACAAAAAAAAATAGATATATTGAACTACATAAAAATGAAAAACTTTTGGGTATCAAAGGCTGCAATCAGCACAGTGAAGCAACTCACAGAAAGGGGGGTATTATTTGCAAATCACCTCTTTGGTAAGGGGTTGATACCAAGACTACATAAAGAACCCCTAAAACCCAACAGCATAAAAACAAACAACCCAATTAAAAAATGGGCAAAGCACTTAAATGGACATTTCTCCAAAGAAGATGTAAATGGCCAAGAAGCATGTGAAAAGATGCTCCACATTGTTCATCATTGGAGAAATGCAAATCAACACCAGGTGACATCACCTCACATCTATCCGGAGAGAGATACCACCTCACACCCCTCAGGAGGGTGACACCACCTCACACCCATCAGGAGAGAGACACCACCTCACACCCCTCAGGAGGGAGACACCACCTCACACCCCTCAGGAGGGAGACAACACTTCACACCCCTCAGGAGGGAGACACCACCTCACACCCCTCAGGATAGAGACACCACCTCACATCCATCAGGAGAGAGACACCACCTCACACCCATCAGGAGGGAGACACCACCTCACACCCCTCAGGAGGGTGACACCACTTCACACCCCTCAGGAGGGTGACATCACTTCACACCCCTCAGGAGAGAGACACCACCTCACATCCCTCAGGAGGGTGACACCACCTCACACCCCTCAGGAGGGTGACACCACTTCACACCCCTCAGGAGGGTGACACCACTTCACACCCCTCAGGAGGGTGACATCACTTCACACCCCTCAGGAGAGAGACACCACCTCACATCCCTCAGGAGGGTGACACCACCTCACACCCCTCAGGAGGGTGACACCACCTCACACCCCTCAGGAGGGTGACACCACCTCACACCCCTCAGGAGAGAGACACCACCTCACACCCCTCAGGAGGGTGACACCACTTCACACCCCTCAGGAGGGAGACACCACCTCACACCCCTCAGGATAGAGACACCATCTCACACCCATCAGGAGAGAGATACCACCTCACACCCATCAGGAGGGAGACACCACCTCACACCCCTCAGGAGGGAGACACCACCTCACACCCATCAGGAGGGAGACACCACCTCACACCCCTCAGGATAGAGACATCACTTCACACCCATCAGGAGAGAGATACCACCTCACACCCATCAGGAGGGAGACACCACCTCACACCCATCAGGAGGGAGACACCACCTCACACCCCTCAGGATAGAGACATCACTTCACACCCATCAGGAGAGAGACACCACCTCACACCCATCAAGAGGGTGACACCACTTCACACCCCTCAGGAGGGTGACACCACCTCACACCCATCAGGAGAGAGACACCACCTCACACCCCTCAGGAGAGAGACACCACCTCACACCCCTCAGGAGGGTGACACCACCTCACACCCCTCAGGAGGGTGACACCACCTCACACCCCTCAGGAGAGTGACACCACCTCACACCCCTCAGGAGAGAGACACCACCTAACACCCCTCAGGAGGGTGACACCTCTTCACACCCCTCAGGGGGGTGACACCATCTCACACCCCTAAGGAGAGAGACACCTCCTCACACTCATCAGGATGGTGACACCACCCCACGCCCAAAGGTAGCAAGTTCTGGTGAGAACGTGGGACACTGAGCCCCTCTCTGCGCACTGCTGGACAGAACGTAAAATGGTGCTGCTGCTGTGGAAACAGGATGGCAGTTCTTTAAAACTGAAAATAGTATTTCTATACAGCCCAGCACCACACCTTCTGGGTGTGTACCCAGAATAACTGAAGCTGGGGTCCTGAGGATACCTCTGCACACCCATGTTCCTAGCAGCACATTCCCCACAATCGAGAGGTGGAAGCAGCCCACATGTCCTTGGACAGATGAAGGGATGAGAGAAGTGTGGTGTCCACACACGGAATATTAAACAGCCTCAGAAGGAAGGAAATTCTGGCACATGCTAACCACGGACAAACCCTGAGGACATTGCGACAAGTGAAATAAGCCAGACTCAAAGGACAAATACTACATGGCTCCATGAAGGGAGGACCCTACAGGAGACAGGTCCTGGGGACAGAAAGTATCAATAGGATGGGGATGCCAAGGTCTGGGGAGGGTTGGGGAGCCGTGTTTGGAGCATGGCAGCTTCAGTTTGGGAATGTGAGAGCTTTCCGGAGCTGGTGGGGGTGGTTGCTCAGCAGTGCCCACATGCTTAGTGTCACGGAACTGCACTTAAAAATGTCCAAGATAGAGGCGACACCTGTAGCTCAGTGAGTAGGATGCCGGCCCCATATACCAAGGGTGTCGGGTTGGAACCCGGCCCCAGCTAAACTGCAACAAAAAATAGCCGGGTGTTGTGGTGGGTGCCTGTAGTCCCAGCTACTCAGGAGGCTGAGGAAAGAGAATCACTTAAGCCCAAAAGCTGGAGTTTGCTGTGAGCTGTGACACCATGCACTCTACCGAGGGCGACAAACTGAGACGCTGTCTCAAAAAAAAAAAAAAAACTGGCCGAGATTATAAACATTATGCTATGTGTATTTTACCACAATTAAAAAAGAAAACAACCAAAAAACCCACTTGGGAACACTCCCTCCAAGTGCAAGTTCCCAGTGCCCAGCAGCGTGGAGCTTACGAGGGAGCCCAAGGTTCTGGGCTTGTCCCTGCCTGCAGTCACTGTCAAAGCTGGCCAGGGCCCTGCAGCTTCTCAGCCTCAGTTTCTTCACCTGTAAAATTCGAGGTGGGTCTTCTGGTTTGAGGCTGATGTAATCTGAGGAGACTGAGGTCTGGAGCCCACTGAGCAACAGACCCCCAAATTTTCTGGTAGCAGGGTGGGGGTTCCTTGAAGCTCAACAGAGCACTGTGGGTCCCTCCCCCAGGGGCAGGAGGAGGGCTGGTTCCTGACGGGGCCAGGCAGGCTCAACAGGGTGGGCTGACCTCACAATGACACCACCAGCCTCCCAGCACAAAGGGACATCCAGATAGACTGGGTTTGTGGTGTTTGGAGCATATGTCTACTAACGAGTTACTCACGGAGTGTCTGAAATGCAATTTTCTTCCGCATCCTGCTTTCATCTGGCAACCCCGACGCTGAAGCAAGGACCCCAGACCTGGCAGCATAGGCTCCCAGGGCTGGTCATCCAGATGGAGGGAGGGAGGGATGGAAGGATGGATGGATGGATGGATGGATGGATGGAGGGAAGGAGGGATGGATGGATGGATG
Organism: Nycticebus coucang; assembly: GCF_027406575.1. NCBI lineage: Eukaryota > Metazoa > Chordata > Mammalia > Primates > Lorisidae > Nycticebus > Nycticebus coucang. The sequence goes on along the minus strand of NC_069800.1, from coordinate 66,437,603 downwards.
GAGGGAAGGAGGGATGGAGGGATGGAAGGATGGATGGATGGATGAATGGAGGGAGGGAAGAATGGATGTAGAGAGGGATTGGATGGAGGGATGGATGGAGGGAGGGAGGGTGGGATGGAGGGAAGGGCAGCCCTCCCCTGTGGAGCCAGCACTCCTGGGTCTGGGCCTGGGCTGCACCATCTCGCTGCCTTCAAACTCACTCTGGTTTAGGTGGTGCAGTGGCACAGCCTTAGCTGACCCCTGACCCCCCACCCATCCCCAAGGGCCCAGAGGCTACGTACGTAAGACCCGGACACCGTGCCGCAGGGCCTGTACCCTGCCAGGCTCGATGGACATGCTGAACGTGCCGTGCTGGTCCCCAACTGTGCATACCCGTCCCTGCTCTGCTGCCTGGTGGACCATGACGGTCAGCTTGTTGGCAATGATGGTGTTCAGGACTGAGATGACCACCATGGGGAACACGAAGGACATGAAGGTGCTGACCTGCAGGAGAGGGAGGTGGGCCATCAGACAGCTGCCTGTTGCCCTGGCGCCTGCTGCACTGGCTGGGGTTTAAGCCACCCATCTCTAAGCTGGGCTCTCAGCGCCTCCCCCAACCCCCCACTTGGAAGAGGTTAGCAGCCTCATTTACGCCTCGGTGAGCCCCTCCGTGGGGTCCAGCCTGTAAACAGTAGGAAACAGACTCTGGAGTGTCTGGGCTGTGACCAAGGGCCGGGGCTCTGGGCTCCCAGGTGGGGACACACTGTGTTCATGATTGCTGCTCCAGAGTGTCCCTGCTTCCCTTTCCAGCCTTTGCACAGGCAGAACACGCTGATGTCACAGCTGATCCTGGTGAAGACCCCCCATGCCCACTCCCTTTCTCCTAGCACCTGAGGCCCCACCCCACCTCTGACTTCCAAGTCCACCTGCAAGGCTGGGCCCTTGTGTCTGCTCTGTATCTGAGGAAACGGAGCCCAAATGAGGCTGGACGTCTTGCCCAAAGACACCAGCTCAGAAGCAGCCAGACCTGGATTTGAACCTGGCCTATCTGAGCCTGGCCCAATTCCTTTGGTGACCAGGCCAAGGCTTTGCCTTTGCAAGCAACCCCTGGGGCAGCAGGGGCCTGTCCTGAGCTGGAGCTGCTGCTCAGAACAGGGACAACACGCATCAGACGACATGAGCTGGGGAATGAGAGGGGCAAATGTGGCTGCAGAGGCCTCCTGGGAGCTGAAGCCAGGCCCCTGCCCACTCTGGGCTTTTTGTTCCTTTGTTTCAAATGCTCATCCCTGTCAGTTGCCCCTTGTGCCTGCAGGCAGAGGCTGCCTCCTGCCGGGCTGAAACACCCCAGCTACCCTGTCAGGCTCAGACTCCAAGAAGCTTTTGGCCATTCTGGGAAATGGCTCAGGTTACACTTGGGTGCTTGGAGCACAGCCCTGCTAAGGAGAGCCTCAGGAGACTGGGGCAGTCACAAAAGGTGCTGGAAGTTGCCAGAACAGCACGTTGGCAGGTTCACTCCCTGGGCCTGTTCCAGGCACTAACTGAGGTGCCTCCAAAGACCCTGGCTGCTCCCACGGCAGCTCCAGACTCCACTTAGGAGGCCTCAGCTGAGTCTTAGGAGACAAACCAATTCCCTATGAGTCACTGCAGCCGGGTATAATTTAAATAGAACGAGTGTATCCAACACAGATTGTAAATGTCAAAACATTTAAAATACCTCACTGAGCACAGGCAGTAAAAATAGCTACCTGGGGGCCGGCGGGGGCCAGAAGCAGCAGGCCACTGGGGTGCAGGGCCTGGCCTGGTGGCTGCCCCAGCTGTAGGAAGTTGAGGCCTTTGATCTTAAGGTTCTGGAGGAGTGTGAGGAAGCCCCTGCCCTGCAGGTCTACCCTGACCAGAGGCCACTGGGCCATGTGTTCATGGGGACACAGGTGCAAGCCCAGCGCTGCCCTGTAGTGAGAGGGAGGCAGATCAGAAAGTGGGGGTACAGGAGCGCACACTGGACTCTCAGGGTTGCCTTCTTCTGCCAGGCTTGCTGGGCCCCTCTCCTGTGCATGACCTTGCTGCTGGGCGGTGCAGATTGCTGCTCCCACAGAAGCAAAGAGGGAGGCAGAGTGGGCAACGGGCACGCTTGCTGGGAGGGCCACCATGGGGAGGAGAAGATGAGAGGAAGGACAGGCCGTTGCCTGGACTGGACTCACTCATGTCCTGCATGTACATTCAGTCCTAATAAAATACAGCAGTGATTACATATAGACACATTGATTCCACAGCTTAAATGGAAAAATTAATCTAAGAACAGCCAGGAAAGTTCTGGACAGGAAGGGACGGACTCTCAGGGGATGGGGATGCACCAGCCTCCCCAGCTGCTAGAATGTTCTAATGGTGACTTTACTGAGAATGGTTTGGCACTGACAGATGGCTGAACTGAGAGGTCAGTGAGATGTGGTTGACAGTGGCAGAGATAGTACCTAGGTCAGCAGGAGAAGACAGGCAACCTAGGATGGCACTGGATGCTGGCAGCCGGGGTGACGGGAAGCTGGACCTCAAGACCCCAGTTCTGTCTCCTTTCCTGTGGGAGCTGCCCACCCCTGCACCCAGTGGACATGTGACTCAGACCTAGCCAACTGGCACATTCCAGAAGGCTAAAACTAGAAAAATTAGAAAAACTCCAGGTGAGGAGAAGATTAAAACTTACAAACAAACCCCATAAAATTTCTGGAAGAAAACATGGACATTTTAAATGAAAATGTGTGTGTGTGCACGTGTGTGTATAAGGGCTGTCTGGAAAGTATCCAGACACATGTGTCTCTGTTTTTCATAGTAAATGGCTGGATACTTTCTGGACAGCATATTATAGAATTTACTCCCCCCACCCCAGCTTCCCTGAGGTATAATTGACAAATAACAATTGTATATACAGAGGATGCCAAAAAACGTATACACATTTTAATAAAGGAAAAAGCTGCATTAAAATCGTAATACTTAATATATACCATAACAAAAGGTGAACACAAGTTACATTAAGCACCTCTTGCAACTGCAGAAGTAAAACATCCCCAGAGCTTCTGCTCACCAGTTCTCCTAGTGTGGCAGACAGCATCTTCCAAAGATGGCCACAGCAAAGATGCCCGATAGGTGGGAACTGACCCCCCGTCCCCCCTTCTTGCACTTAACTGTGTTTTTCTGTCATGTGGGCCTATAGTTGTTGGTCTACTATTTTCAGATTAGTACCAACTACATGGGATGCTTTTCCGTTCTTGAGATACTTTACTTAGGAGGATGTTCTCCAAATCTGTCCATGTAAATACAAAAGTGCTAGAGCCTTCCAGCTGGGGGCTGAGGCCATGCAGGGCACACGGGGTGAGGGCTCAGTGGGCCAACTCAGTTCTCTCTTCCTCTTCTTAAAAAGCCACGAGCTTCCCTCCCCTGTGGACCCAATTCCATAACTCATCGATCCATTAATCCATGAGTGGATCAACCCATTCATGAAGTCCTCGTGACCCAGTCACCTCTTAAAGGCTCCACCTCTTAATACTGCCACATAGGGCATTCAGTTTCAATAAAGGTTTTGAAGGGGACATTCAAACCATAGCACCTTGTCAAAGACTAGTTGACTGTACACGCATGGGTATATTTCTTGGTTCTCTGATCCATTGGCATATGTCTGTTTTTATGCTAGTACTATGCTGTTTTGATTACTCTAGCTTTGAATATAACTTGAAATCAGGACGTGTGATGCCTCCAGCTTTTTACCTTCCCAAAAATGCTTGGCTATTTGAGGTCTTTGTGGTTACATATGAATTTTAAGATTTTTTTTTCTATTTTCATGAAAAATGTCATTGGAACTTTGATAGTGATTGCTTTGAGTCTGTAAATCACTTTGGGTGGAATGAATTTTTTTTTTTTTTTTTTTTGAGACAGAGTCTCACTCTATTGCCCAGGCTAGAGTGGTATGGTGTCATAATAGCTCACAGCAACCTCAAACTCCTGGGTTCAAGTGATCCTCCTGCCTCAGCCTCCTGAGTAGCTGGGACTACAGGTGTCTGCCACAATGTCCAGCTACTTTTTCTATTTTTAGTAGGTCTTGCTGTTGCTCAGGCTGGTCTTGAACTCCTAAATTCAAGTGATCCCCTGGCCTCGGCCTCCCAGAGTGCTGGGATTACAGGCATGAGCCATTTTGCCCAGCCTAGAATGAAAATGTTAACAATATTAATTCTTGCAATCCATGAACATGGTATATCTTTCCATTATTTGTGTCTTCCACTTTTACCCATTGCTACATGCAGTGTACAAGGCTTTCACTTCTTTGGTCCAATTTATTTCTAAGCATTTTCTTCTTTTTGATGTTATTATAAACGGGATTGTTTTCTCCATATCTTTTTGGGTAGTTCATTGTTAGTGTATGGGCAGAGGATTTGGTCTCATAGGGCTGTGTGTTTCTAGGAATTCCCCATTCCTTCTGGGTCATCGGTTTGCTTGGAAGGCTGTGCGTTTCTAGGAATTCCCCATCTCTCCTGGGTCATTGGTTTGTTTGCATGTGCTTGTTCTTAGTAGTTTATCACAATCCTTTCTTTCTGTTTCTGTGGCATCAGCTGTAATGTCTCCTCTGTCTCTTCTGATTTTGATTACTTGTATTCTCTCTCTTAATCTTGGTCTAGCTTCCCTTCTCCCTCCTCCCTTCCCATAAACATCACTGAAATGAAACAGGAGCCTTTGCTCTCAGGGAGCAGAACCCAGGGGAGGTGAGACTAGAGAAAAGAACAGTATTTGAGGGCCAATGAAAGCTATAGCACAGAGTGATGCTGGAGGCAGCCCACTTGGGTTAGTGCTGGGGGGTTTGGGAAGGTGACTTCTGACCTTCAACCCGAAGGCACCTAAGACCTAGCTGGAATCCCAAATCTTCCTGGCAAAGGGTCCAACAAATTTATGGGTCAGATGATGAGAACCACATGGGAGGCAGGTGGCTGGCAGGGACAGCTGCATTCAGGGACAACTTTGTCCACCCTGGCTGACCGCTGCCAGGTGTGACCATGCCTCCTGTCCAGGCTGAATGTCTGCCTCTCTAATCCACCTCTGGGAGTCCTAGTGCCAGTCACACAAGGTGGCCTTGAGGGACATTGTCTAATGGGCTGCCCAGTAGTACTCTGAGTGCTGTTGAAGCCACAGCACCTGTGTACCTTTTGACTGGCCAGTAGGGAGAGCAAAGAAGGTCACCATCCAGCCCCTCAAATATTCTGGGGGTACATTTAGTGGGCTGCAACCCTCTAGAACACCCTGATTTGCAATTCTAAGCACTGAGAGGGATGTGACCTGAGCAAAAGGCTGATGGGGACAGTGAGGCTTGTGGGGCGGGAAGAGCAGGAATGTGGCTGCATCCATGGCCAGTCCCTGCAGAAGAGGCCAGGCACTCAGCATGGGTCACCTCAGAACATGACACAGCTTGTGTGTCTCTGTGCTTCTGTTTCTATGTCTCGTGTTTCTGTGTCACTGTGGCTGGTGTGTGCACTGACAGCTTCAAGTATACCTGGGCCACCTGCCCGGTGTCTGGCTGGGAACGTGGGCTGTGGGCCTCAGTGGTTGGGTCTGTGAGTTGGGTTGGGGGGACCTCTTGGAAAATGGGGTACTGGAGGGGGACAGGGATGTTGGGACATGGCAGCCCTGTGGCCTGCCAGTGGCACTGCCTCCTCCAGGCACCTGTGCTTATGGGGGGCTCTGACATGAGTTGGAAAACCATGAGTGACAGGCAGGGCCTCACAGAAGCAGGAGAGTGACTGCAGATGGACGTGGAGCCCGCTGCTCCCATGGCTAGTTGTGACCCCGGGCAGCTTCAGAGTAGCCCCAGTCTCAGAGCTATTTCTACGAGACAGGCTCTTGAAGTTCCCAACTCAGTGCTCAGAGCACCAATGACACTCACATGCACACAGGATTGGTAGTTAATGTTTTGGGGGTGGGCAACTGAAGTAAGTGGGCTGAGTCTGGGTGCTGGCCTGGAAGCTGGGAGAGGCTACTCCAGTGGGGGCAGCCAGGCCTCTGCCCTCTCAAATTTGTGTGGGAAGAGGAGGTGGAGTGAAAGCGTTAGACATAGAACAAGAGGTGTGTTTAGGGGCAGCTGCAACAGGGCGTGGCCTCTGGGTTGTGGCCTTGACGGCGGAGGGTGAGTGGGTGCACACAGCCTGGCTGGGGACAGCTGGGGAGCACCTGGCCAGTGAAGGCCACCAGGACCCAGCTGCAGACAGCTGGCCCTGGGCAGGATATTCTCACCCCTGCTCCACCCTTCCTCTGAGGAACATGGGCTTTTTCTCTTTCTTTTTTTTTCTTTCCTTTTCTTTTCTTTCTTCTTCTTTTGTTTTTTGAGATTGAGTCTCACTTTGTTACCCTGGGTAGAGTTCCATGGTGTCATAGCTCACAGCAGCCTCAAACTGTTAGGCTCAAGTGATCCTCTTGCCTCAGCCTTCCAAGTAGCTGGGACTACAGGTGCCCACCACAATGCCCAGCTATTTTTAGAGATGAGGTCTCACTCTTGGGCTGGTCTCAAACTCCTGAGCTCAGGTGATCAACCTGCATTGGCCTCCCAGAGTGCTGGGATTATAGGCAAGAGCCACCTCACCAGGCCCTTTTTCTCTGTAATCAATCCCATAGTTCAGATAAAGAGACAGCCCCCAACTACATCCTTCTCAGCTCAGCAAGCAGCCTGCTAGATAGGGAAGGTACCAAATGTCACTCTAGATGCTTGGAAAGCCCAGGGGCTTTGTAAGACAGCTACTGCCCAAACCCTCCCGACATGGTGACCACTGGGGCCAGCCTAGTGGCCTGGCAGGGAACTGCCCCTCCCCTACAGCAGATGACCAGTCCAGCAGGGCCCAGGCCAGGGCGACCTCTTCTAACTTCCCTGTCTGATTCCAGACTGAAAAGCCCCCAGGCCCCAAACCACAGCAAACTCCTGGGCTTCTCTCGGCCCCATCCTGCTTCCACCACTGCAAGGCCAGGAATAATGTACTTAATTCCAGAAAGCTGCATGTCAGCATCCTCAGCTGCCTGGTTTAAAACAGCAGAACTTCAGGAACAACTCAAATGCGCCCCACTCGGGGCTGGTTGATCAGTTATGACACACGTGCTCCATGTAGCCATGGAGATGGCTCTACTGAGTGCCCGGCACGGCCCCCTGCAGAGGAGCCCCCGGACTGACTTGGGGAGAGGGCTGGGCAGCAGGAGGTGTGCCCAGCATGTCCTCCTGGAACTAGAGGCCCACAGATGAGCTACCTATACAAAAGCAAAACCAAAATAAACAGATGCATTTGATATGCCTCTCCTGTGGACATGTCCTGTTCTTGTGATGGGTGCCCCACTGTCCTGGAACCAGGGAAGAGCTGTGGGTGAATTGTGCCATCCCCTAGTCCCATCTCTGTGCTCGGCTGCCCCCCCCCCCCCGGCACCTGCGGAGACGGCTCTGGATGCTGCTGTGATCTAGAAGCCAAGGCAGTGGGACACACAACCCACGGTGGACAAGAGCCTGGACAGAAGACGGGTCAGCGCTGGGTGGCAGGGACCACAGACGTGGCCTGAGGGGAAGCCCAGCAGATGCAATGGGAGGGGCGACGAACTCTGGACCCTCGCCTTCTCTTATAACTGCCCACATTTCTGGGCCTATGAGCGGACGACCAGGGAGAGGCCGGGGCATTTGACTCAGAGAGTTCACGAAGGGAAGGGGAATGAGATCAACAGAGCAGCAAGCTCTGGTGGTCACAAAGCAGTCCCTCCGACCGTCAGATAGCTCTAATATACAGCCTTTAGCTTTATATAAAAATTAATATAACTTCTACTTTCCAGCTAACATTTCACCCTTTGCAGGAGCCAGACACCTGCTCTGCGTGTCACCTCAGTGACAACCACATCAAGTCTGGGAGGAAGGAACTACTGTTACCCCATTTACAGGAGAAACCCAGGAGTCTGACCCCACAGCCTGAGTGCTCACATTCACACCACGGCCATTCTTCACCCGGCGAACAGAGCAGCAGCTGAAGGAGCATCTCTTGTGTGTGGACCACTACAGGCAGAGCTGGAGCCTTGGCAGGCGGTGCCTCACCCGCTCCCAAGGGGACACTTTCTGTGGGTGACTGGAGGTTTGAGAGCATACAGTCCAAGGGTCATGTACTTGGTGAGCTCTCAGGGGCTGAGCCTCTCCTGCAGCCTTGTCCTCATCTCTATCTCCTCCCTTACGTTAGCTCTTCTCCACTCGGTCCCCACAGGGGAAATTCTGGTTTGGAATTTCTGGGAGGGGCGGGGCCAGAAGTTAATGGCTTTAGCGTCAGGAGATTGTCAGAGCCCCAGGGAGTTCAGCACCATGGACAGTGCCAGCCTCCCTCCTAGACGAAGTTCATTGTCCAGCAGGAATGTTGGCTGGGGCAGGGGGACCCCAAGCCAGCTGGGGTCGGGGCCCCACCAGGACCACTCCTCCGAGGTAGTTAGGTGTACCTGTAACATTGGCGGGAGGTGCTGCCTTCTCCTTAATGGTGCAGCCAGCAGTCCTGGACGAGGCAATTGGAACCTCTCTCCTGACTGCTGGAGCCACAGAGGCCGCTGTGTGAGTGAGGACTTGACAGAGCAGAAGCCCCCAGGAGCCACATCCTGTCTGCACTGGCTGTGCGGCAGGACTGGCACCAGCCTGGCTGCTAGGAGACCATGAGGTCAGCCCAGAGTGCCTCAATCGGATTAGGAAATGGCCTTTCCAACATCCCTCTCCCCCACTGTGCTGGGCGAGCACCGTCCAGGACAGGGAGAGATACCCCAGGCCCCAAACCCATGAGAAAAGCTCCCCTCACTCCATATAGTGGGGCAGATGCGGGGTCTGGCCTTGCCCCGATACCCTGGTGACTGTCAGTGGGCGTGTCGTTAACCACTGAGAGCAGCGGCTGGGATGCCAATTGCTTTTGGGCACCTCAAAAGTGACTTACAGTTATCGGCAGGTGGCAGCACGTCACTGGGAGCTGTGGGCTAAATGTTTGTTTGCTGTGTTCTCAAATATTCTGGGCGTCTGCTAAGTGGCTACAAATGGAGCTTAGAGGTCCCTGGTGAGGGCAGGCGGCGCAGCACAGGTGGTGAGCAGGTGCGTGGGGTTCCGACCTGGGGCTCAATCCCCACCTGTGCCTGAGCAAATCAGCAGGAAGAAGCCTTGGTGGCCTCCTACCTGGCACATCTCAGACATGGAGAACAGACCCACATGGGGGCTTCCCTGGGCTGCAGCCCCTTTTCCTCGCAGGAAAGTCCGTCTGTGGTCTGTAGGTGCAGACTGCTGCTCATGCAACTAAAACATGAGCCAATTTAATCAGGCTTGCTAAGCCTTTTGTTTGCATCTTTCTAAAATGCAGGGCATTAACTTGATTCTGAAGGATTAGAAGTGGGGCCAACTGATCACAGGATGCATTGGAACCTTAGCCTGTGCCCTTGACAGAGGCCATCCAAGCAGCTGTGCTCCACGCCAGTAAAACCTGGGTTGTGTGAACACTGGGTTGTGTGAACACTGGCAGTGGGTTTCCAATGGGTTTTTGTACAAAGCCCTCTGCTGTGTCCAGGGAGGTGAGGCTGCAGGCTGGGGATAGGCTGTGCTGTTGAGGTCCCCCATCCCAAGCAGGACTTAGCTTACAATTCAGAAGCATGTTTAGAAAAGAGCTGACTTCACCCAGCCTCCCGCACAGAGCCGGCACCTGGGCTTGGTTCTCAATGCTGGCAGCCGTCTCCAGCCCTGCAATTTTCCAGTGTTTTCTTGCCACGTAATTATGTGGGCAGTTTGGTGAATATCCTGTCCCTCCCCATGTCTAATTACCATCCACTGGCAAAGGTGGGCACTGAGCTTCCCTGTGGACATCTGGCACCACACAGCACCTCGGCACATTTCAATAGAATTAGTGCTCCGCCCCCGCCTTAAGTGAATCTGATTATGGTGGACAGAGAGGCGCATGTGCTCACCCACCGGACGAGGCTTCAAGGGTGGCCAGCATGAGAGAGGAAGCTGGAGCACCCACTCGCGTCCCCTGAGGCCCCAGTGTGGGAGGGGCTTGCCCTATCTCAGCTGGAGCTCTACTCTCCCTTCTTCCCACCTTGACCAGCCCCCTGGGGAGGGGATGCTCTTAACTCCTGGTTTTGGGATTCTCAGTGCTCAGGGAGGAGACTACTTCTGTAGACAGCAGCCTCTGCACTGATGGGATGGCTGTGATGAAGATCCTTCAGAGCTATGCAGCCACACGATGGTGAACAGGTCTCTCGACTTTTCACACTTATCACTGTGGACAGTGGAAGCCTTGGGTCTCTTCTGTTTCTAGAAACCTGGGTGAGGGGTGAGGGGTGGGGCAGGCCCCAGGCTCAGTGACCCTGAGCACAACCCCCCTCACAGTAGGCCTGTTTCCTCCCTGTGAGGGAGGGGCATGGGCTGGTCCTCCCTGAATATCTCTGGTCCTGACCCTGTGACCCTGGCACTGGCCAAGGACAGCCTGAGGCTGTAGCTGCCCATGAGGACTAGCCTTAGCCTGGAGGAGCCCTTGGCCCCACTGCCCCACAGGGAGGAGGGAGGCTGTATACAGAGACCACCCCCCCATGGGCGTGGCCAAGGCACACAGTTCTGAGAGAGCCAGAGGGGGCTGAGTAGCCCCAGGGGAGCCCCTCTCCTGGGAGCTAGTTGTGAGCCTTGCAGGTGTTGCTGAGAGTTCCCTGTGGTTTCACTCATGGCTCATCAGCCACCCTCTCCTCCTGTGGGCTCCTCGGCAGCTGCCACAGCCTTAGGAAAGGAGGCCGCACAGGTCCTCCTGTGCCGGGTCTTACAGCTTGTGGCTGGGAGGCAGCCCCAGTGCATACGGCCTGAATAGTGAGTTCACTGTCTCCTCTTGCAATGTTCTAGAACTTTGTTGCATGCTCCTCCCCCTCCACTCAGCCCACACTCCATGCACCTCTGTGTGCCCTCAGGCCCACAGTGTCCAACCCTTACAAACAATTACTGAGCACCAGCCCCGTGCAAGGTGCACTCACATGGAAAGGATTAAGGGACAGCGTGATGGTGCCTGGGGAGCATGAGACCCAGGGGACAAGGGCACCTGCCAGATGGCAGAGCTTTATGGCAGGAACTGGAGGGCTGAGGGCCATGGCTGAGGGAGAGGTGGGAAGTGGGCAAGGCGGTGCAGGGTAGGGTAGGAGCAGATCACCAGGGCCGCAATGCGAAGGGGGAGGTGGAGCAGAGGCCACGTCTGTATTTGGGGCTGCTTTGCAAGTGGACAGAGACAGGCGGGGGCAGGAAGGCAGCCGGCTCTGGGGACAGGCAGAGACCTGGGGAGGAACAGCCATGGGGCAAGGGCAGCAGGAGGACTCAGTTCTCTGCAGGTGCCCCTAGCCCTGGTGTGGAGCTGGTCCAGGGGAGACCTGGCTCCAGCTGACCTTGCCCAGCACCCTCGCTGAGGCTGGGCACAAGAGGCCTATGACACTCACACAAAGCTAAGAAGCACTGACTGTGAGTGGAGGTGCAGCCATGAACCAGCGGGCCCTCAACCACTCAGAGGGAGCCTTGCGATGCTCACCCCCACGCCTGCCCCAGCCCCACCTCCTGGACTCATGTCCCTGTGCAGGGGTTGGAAGATGTTTCCTATAAAGGGCCAGAGGGTGAGTGATTCTGCTTTCTGGCCAGGCAAGCTCTTGCACAATGACTCGGCCATGGCAGCTCAAACTCAGCTGATATGTAGGTGAACGGGTCGGCTGTTTGCCAATAAAACTTTATAACTTTATTTATAACTGTGAGTGGTGGGAGCTGGATTTGTCTGACAGTTGTCACTCACCATCCTGTCCTGGAAACCTGTGCTCATAGCTATGGGACGCACACAGACACACACAGGCATGAAGGCTAAAGCACTGTCTTCCAGGGAAGAGCTTGGGCCAGTCTGAGTAACACCTGGAAGCAGGGAGCGAGGGGTATGCACTCGGACTGTGGCCCATCCCCAGGGGTCTGGGGCTACAGAGTCAGAGACTCCCTGGGAGAGGCAGGGAATCCTGATTGCAGGGCAGCCTGTGGGCCCTGGATGGCAGAGCTTGGCCCCAGGGAAACCCCTGACCCACTCCCTGGGAGCTTGGGTGGAGGGAGGCCCCTGCAGGCCAAAGGAGGCTTTCCTTTCCTTTCCCTCCCTCAATCACACACTTGAAGATACAAGCAGACTGCAGCCAGGGGCCCATCCACCCTCCAGCCTGAGCTGGGCACCTCCATAGCTTCACCTGTGGCCTCTGAGGGTGGTGGGCCCGAAGTTGTGTACACGTGTGGGTGGGAGGTGGGTCCCCTGTGGCTAAACTGTTTTCTTCGTGTGGGTCTTCGATGCTGGCCCCCTCAGGGATTCCTCCTTACACCTTTCACCTGACGCCTCGTCTCTCTCCTTATGGGAGTGTCCTGGCAGAGGCCCTTGGCTACACTGTCTGACCGTCCCTCTTCCTATGGCACTGGTGGCCACATTTCTGCAGTGACACCTGGTCATTCACTGAAGAGGTATCTGTGAAGTGGTGTCTGTTCACCTCAGTGGGGCTCACAGTGGCAGCAGAGCACAGCCTTCCCAAGCGTCCTCCCGCCAAGCCTGGACATGAGAGGACGGGCCTGGACTCCACAGACTGTCACCTGCTGGGGCACCCCCACCCCACATTCTGACCAGGTGCTCACTGTGGCCTTGGGCTCAGTCAGGGCAGTTGGGCTACTGACTCTGCCCCACACAGCAAGGTGCATTTACTCTGACAGCTTTGAAATAGCCAGTCTGCTTCTTTGGGCTTGGGGAGGAGCTGGGGCTGGATGTGCCTGGCATGCTGGCAGGTCGTCAGCACCCGTGCACCCTGCATCTGTTGGCCAGTCTGCTATCCTCCTCAGGAACAGCTGGCCCACAGTGAGACAAGCTCCCCAGACCACTGAGGCTACAGGGGACATCCCAGCCAGAGGGCACCCATGACTGGTCTGAATACCAAATTTGACATCTGTATTAAACCCCTTTCCTTACGGGGAACAATTTTCGGAGCATGACAATTACCTTCTAAATTTGTTCATTTTCATCCTTCCATAGAAACCAGTCTGTGGCAATTATGAAAGGGGGATTAGCCCAGTGGAAAGTTTGATCATCCCCACCATGTAGGGCAGGTTAGCTGGGAGCCTGGGACCCTCCCAGAGTCTGGGCTGCGAGGATGCAGGTGCTGTGGCTGGGGCTTATGTGCACAGGCCAGTTCTAACTTTCCCCTGATGGAGCAGGGTAGGGAGTCCCTGGGCTTCTGGTCAGACTTGGGGGACTATGTGTTGTCCAGGCAGGGTGTCCTCCTGGACATCCACTGCTATCCTCTGCTATGTAATAAAACAGCCCAAACTTCCAGGCCTAACACAGGAACTACGGTATTGACTTGCTTGCGATCCTCTAGATGGCAACTGGGGCTGGCTCAACTGGTCTCGTCAAGGTCAGTAGCTTTGGTCACATGTGGCGCTCTCAGGTCTGGCTTGGCCTCTCCCTCTGGGAGGACAACAGGGCTCCTCACTCTGAGTGGCCCTAGCCCCCAAGCTGGAGAGCTGACATGTGGGGCTGGTGGGCTTGGCGCTTCCAGCAGGGGGTAGGAGACTGACTCCACCTCTTTCAAGGTGAACAGCCAAAGCACACAGCCTGGCTCTTTGGGGACCATCTTGCACTGGACACAAGGCTGACAGGGTGACAGGACAGTCTTGGTAATGGGCAGTTCTTGCTTGAGCAGTGGCCTCAAGGCCATGTCAGGAAGCACCTGCAGCCTGAGATGACAGCTGTGTCCCAGGCCCTCGTGACAACACAAGCTCTAGTGACCGTGAGGACATAGACATTGCAGTGCTGGGGTAAGCCAAAGTGCCACTGGGTGGCATGTGAGGACCACGGGGCATCTGGTCCAGGTATATAGCCTGAATCACACGTGAGTCTCATAAGTGTCCCTGCCCAAGGGGGACCTTGACATCTGTCAGTCATGGGTGCCCTCTGGCTGGGATGTCCCCTGTAGCCTCAGTGGTCTGGGGAGCTTGTCTCACTGTGGGCCAGCTGTTCCTGAGGAGGATAGCAGACTGGCCAACAGATGCAGGGTGCACGGGTGCTGACGACCTGCCAGCATGCCAGGCACATCCAGCCCCAGCTCCTCCCCAAGCCCAAAGAAGCAGACTGGCTATTTCAAAGCTGTCAGAGTAAATGCACCTTGCTGTGTGGGGCAGAGTCAGTAGCCCAACTGCCCTGACTGAGCCCAAGGCCACAGTGAGCACCTGGTCAGAATGTGGGGTGGGGGTGCCCCAGCAGGTGACAGTCTGTGGAGTCCAGGCCCGTCCTCTCATGTCCAGGCTTGGCGGGAGGACGCTTGGGAAGGCTGTGCTCTGCTGCCACTGTGAGCCCCACTGAGGTGAACAGACACCACTTCACAGATACCTCTTCAGTGAATGACCAGGTGTCACTGCAGAAATGTGGCCACCAGTGCCATAGGAAGAGGGACGGTCAGACAGTGTAGCCAAGGGCCTCTGCCAGGACACTCCCATAAGGAGAGAGACGAGGCGTCAGGTGAAAGGTGTAAGGAGGAATCCCTGAGGGGGCCAGCATCGAAGACCCACACGAAGAAAACAGTTTAGCCACAGGGGACCCACCTCCCACCCACACGTGTACACAACTTCGGGCCCACCACCCTCAGAGGCCACAGGTGAAGCTATGGAGGTGCCCAGCTCAGGCTGGAGGGTGGATGGGCCCCTGGCTGCAGTCTGCTTGTATCTTCAAGTGTGTGATTGAGGGAGGGAAAGGAAAGGAAAGCCTCCTTTGGCCTGCAGGGGCCTCCCTCCACCCAAGCTCCCAGGGAGTGGGTCAGGGGTTTCCCTGGGGCCAAGCTCTGCCATCCAGGGCCCACAGGCTGCCCTGCAATCAGGATTCCCTGCCTCTCCCAGGGAGTCTCTGACTCTGTAGCCCCAGACCCCTGGGGATGGGCCACAGTCCGAGTGCATACCCCTCGCTCCCTGCTTCCAGGTGTTACTCAGACTGGCCCAAGCTCTTCCCTGGAAGACAGTGCTTTAGCCTTCATGCCTGTGTGTGTCTGTGTGCGTCCCATAGCTATGAGCACAGGTTTCCAGGACAGGATGGTGAGTGACAACTGTCAGACAAATCCAGCTCCCACCACTCACAGTTATAAATAAAGTTATAAAGTTTTATTGGCAAACAGCCGACCCGTTCACCTACATATCAGCTGAGTTTGAGCTGCCATGGCCGAGTCATTGTGCAAGAGCTTGCCTGGCCAGAAAGCAGAATCACTCACCCTCTGGCCCTTTATAGGAAACATCTTCCAACCCCTGCACAGGGACATGAGTCCAGGAGGTGGGGCTGGGGCAGGCGTGGGGGTGAGCATCGCAAGGCTCCCTCTGAGTGGTTGAGGGCCCGCTGGTTCATGGCTGCACCTCCACTCACAGTCAGTGCTTCTTAGCTTTGTGTGAGTGTCATAGGCCTCTTGTGCCCAGCCTCAGCGAGGGTGCTGGGCAAGGTCAGCTGGAGCCAGGTCTCCCCTGGACCAGCTCCACACCAGGGCTAGGGGCACCTGCAGAGAACTGAGTCCTCCTGCTGCCCTTGCCCCATGGCTGTTCCTCCCCAGGTCTCTGCCTGTCCCCAGAGCCGGCTGCCTTCCTGCCCCCGCCTGTCTCTGTCCACTTGCAAAGCAGCCCCAAATACAGACGTGGCCTCTGCTCCACCTCCCCCTTCGCATTGCGGCCCTGGTGATCTGCTCCTACCCTACCTTGCACCGCCTTGCCCACTTCCCACCTCTCCCTCAGCCATGGCCCTCAGCCCTCCAGTTCCTGCCATAAAGCTCTGCCATCTGGCAGGTGCCCTTGGCAGGAACTTCCACCCCAGATCCACCAGCATGGCTCCCTCCCTGCCTGGGGGAAACATAAATGTACCCCAAATGCCCATTTGCCCCCAGCAAGGAGCACAGCTTATGGCATCAACCAGTTGCGTCAGGCAGGATGGAGGTGCCATCCCTTTAATCAGCTCTGACCTTGCCCTGTCCAGGGCTGTCACTTGAGGCTCTGGGGGCAGGCAGGGAGGACTCCCACTTCTCTCTTAGGAGGTGACCAAGATGCACGGTGCCCGACAGAGCTCCTCCCCACAGCTTCCACGCACAGCTTATGACATTTAAATCACTTGGAATTTGCAAGTCCGATGCTGGCATGAATATTCATGATGCTGCCTGCTTGGATGCAGGTCTGACTTCCCGTGCGCCTCTGTGATGAGACAAAACGGAGATGTGGCAAGTTCCACCAAGCGGTGGCATCTCCTGGAACAAAGTTCCAAGACTTGAAAGCTTCCAACTGCCAGAAACCCCTTTCATCCAGGGGCCAGCACTGTACTCAGCCTGGCCACTCCGCTATGCGTGCCCTGAGCCCAAAGGCCGCAGGCCAGGGCAGAGAGGGCTGGGAAGAAGTTGGATGGAGGGAAGTTGGATGAGAAAGGCCCAGACCAGGGTGGGCTGGATGGGGACAGCTCTCAGGCCCTCCACTTGATCGAGAGTCGCTCGAGGCTTCCCTCTTAAGATCAGAAAGAAAGAAGGAGGTCCTCCCTCATGCCTTCTACTTAGTTTTAAGTTCTGGTTAGTAAGACAAGAAAAAAAAAATTAAAAGTATGCAGATTGGGGAGGAAGAAAGAAAACTCTCTCTCTCTCTTTTTTTTTTTTTTTATATTTCTTGAGTTGCTTTTCTTTTTTTTTATTGTTGGGGATTCATTGAGGGTACAATAAGCCAGGTTACACTGATTGCAATTGTTAGGTAAAGTCCCTCTTGCAATCATGTCTTGCCCCCATAAAGTGTGACACACATGAAGGCCCCGAAAACTCTCTTTATAGATGATCTGGTTGTCTATATAGAAAATACCAAAGACTGGAAAAACTCCTGAAACTAATAAAGTGATTACAGCAAGGCTGCAGGATGCAAGATTAATACACAAAAGTCAATCGCTTTCCTCTACACAAGCAATAAACAATTAAAATTTGAAATTAAAAATACAATACCCTTAATATTAGCAGCAAAAAGGTGAAATACTTTAGGTGTAAGTCTAGCAAAATATGTTCAGGACCTACATCAAGAAAACATCAAAACTCTAATTTAAAAAAAATCCAAGAAAGGGCGGCACCTGTGGCTCAGTGAGCAGGGCGCCGGCCCCATATACCGAGGGTGGCGGGTTCAAACCCGGCCCCGGCCAAACTGCAACAAAAAAATAGCTGGGCGTTGTGGCGGGCGCCTGTAGTCCCAGCTACTCGGGAGGCTGAGGCAAGAGAATCGCCTAAGCCCAGGAGTTGGAGGTTGCTGTGAGCTGTGGCCATGGCACTCTACCGAGGGCAATAAAGTGAAACTCTGTCTCTACAAAAAAAAAAAAAAAATCCAAGAAGATCTAAAGAAATGAACAGATGCTCCAGGATCATGGAGAGGAAGAGTGTGGCTCTAAGATGTCAGTTCCTCTCAATCTGACATATAGAGTCACCTCAAACCCAATCAAAACCCCACAAGCTATTTTGTGGATATCAACAAAGTGATTCTAAAGGCTATATGCAGAAAAACTAGGTCCAAAGACTGACACTATCTGACTTCAAGACTTATTATAAAGTCACAGTGATCAAGACAGTATGGTCATGGCTGAAGAGCAGACAGAGAGATTGACAGGAGGGAATAGACGGCTTGAAAGGGCGGCACAAGCATTGTCAGCTGCCTTTGGACAAAGGGCCGAGGCTGCTGCTGGAGAGAAGACAGCCTTTCCAGCAAATGGTGCTGGAACAACTGGACATCCGCCTGCAAACAAAACTGCCGGACATTTTTCAAAATATTTAACTCAAATTGGATCACAGACCAAAATACAAAGTGAAAGACAAAAAAACTTCTAGGGAATAATCTACGTGAGTTTTAGATTTGCCAGTGAGTTTTTAGATACATCAAAATCATGATCCATGAAAGAAAAAACTGGTAAACTAGACTTTATTAAAATTAAATTTTACTCAGCAAAGGGCACTGTTAAAAAAAATAAGAAGATAAGTCACAGCCTAGGAGAAAATATTTGCAAAGGGCACGTCTGATAAAGGGTTCCATCCAAAATACACGAACAATTCTTAAAACTCAATGATAAGGAAAACCAACAGCCAGATGGGCAAAAAATGGGCAAAAGATCTGAACGCATCCCTTGTCCAAGAAGATGTGCGTTTGTGCAGACAGCCAGGCAGCATGTAAAAAGATGCTCTATATCCGACGGCATCAGAGAAGTGAAATTAAACCAGCCAGGCAAAGTGAGAATGGCTACACAAACCCTAAAATAAAAAACCTGACAACACCCAGTGCTGGTGGAGATGTGGGTAACAGGGATGCTCATTCAGGCTGCTGGGAGCGCAAAGCAGCATGGCTACTTTGGGAGGCAACCTGGCAGTTTCTTATAAAACTGAACATGCTCTTCCCACACAGTCTGCTGATCATACTGCTTTGTATTTATCCAAAGGAGTAAAAAAATCACACAAAACTCTGCACTTGAGGGTTTGTCATTTCTATGTATAATTGCTAAAATCTGGGAGCAGCCAAGATGTTCTTTGGTGGGTGAGCGGATGGTAAACAAGCTGTGGTGTGTCCCGACAGTGGGGTATTGCCTGGAGCCGTCAAGCTGTGACAAGATATGGAGGAACCTCAGATGTGTGTTGCTGAGAAACAGCACTCAAAGGCTTTGCGCTGTATGACACCAGCCGTGTGACATTCTGGAGAAGTCACAAGTATGGAGTAGGGTCAGTGGCTGCCAGGGCCTGTGGGGAGGGAGGGCAGGACAGGGAAGCGTGGGGACGATTAGGGCAGAGGAATTGCTGTGTTAGAAACTGCGGTGGTAACGTGAGGCCTTGCACATTTCTCCAAATCATACAATGTACCACAACAAGAGTGAGGCCTAACAGACTATGGAATTTCATTAATAAAGTATCAATATGGCTCGGCACCCGTAGTACAGTGGTTACGGCACCAGCCACATACACCAAGGTGGTGGGTTCGAATCTGACCCGGGCCAGCTGAACAACTGCAACAAAAAAAATAGCCGGGCATTGTGGTGGGTGCCTGTAGTCCCAGCTACCTGGGAGGCTGAGGCAAGAGAATTGCTTAAGCCTAAGAGTTTGAGATTGCTGTGAGCTGTGACACCACAGCACTCTACCAAGGGTGACATAATGAGACTCTGTCTCAAAAAAAAAAAAAAAAAAGGTATCGAGATGGGTTCATTAATTTAACACTGAACTGCAATATTAATAAGGAGGCAGCTGGACTATCTGCTCAATTTTCTCTAAATCTAGAATCATGTCCTCTGTGTGAGGGTGCCTTTCAGGCTCATCTGTCTGTTTCTTTCTGTTTTTGAGTGAGACTCTCACAAAGGGAAACTTCAAATCTGCACACTTTATCCCATAGGGCACGTGATTGGGCCCTGTGGAGAAAGGGCCCAGGGACCAACAAGCAAAGAAAACCACAGGTGGCTTCGATTTTTATGGAAATTGAAACTTCTCTGCAGAGGGGTACTGAAAAATGAGCTTTGCCATTTTTAGAATAGCAAAATCCATGGGAGCAAAGCTGGAAAGATAGGAGCTTGCAATTCCTGAGGAGGTCACCCACCAGAGGAGTGTAAGTAGAACTCAGCTCTGCCCCTCGTGAGGTGGGACCACAGGGTTGGGGAAATGGGGGAGAGGCAGCCCTGGGGCTTGCTGGGCTATGGGTGGGGAAGCTGGCTCCCTCCTGTGGGAGCAGAGCTCAGATGCTGGGAGAATCTGGGGACCCAGGCGTCACTCCCTTCCCCACACTTCAAAGCAGACTGGCCCCCTCCTCCAGGAAGCCCTCCCTGCTACCCTCATGAGTCAAGGCACATCCTTGTTTCATAGAAGCACAGATGGCCCTGCCCTAGCCCTGCATAGACGTGCATGTGCTGATCTGTGTTCAGAGCAGTCCAGGTGTGAGCGAGGTCACACTGGGTGTCTGGTACCCTGAGGCCCAGGCAGGCACCTCCAGGCTCTCTGCACAGACAGCCATCCTCTACCCCACTTTGCTCTCCCACAGTGGCGAACCCTCAAGGGTGGGAGGAAAAACAAGTTTCACTTGCTAACAAATACATGAGGTGATTCCCTCTGCTGACTCCTGGGCACTGGAGCCTCCTGGGATGTCCAGCTCCTCCCAGTCCTGGGCTTGGGTTTTAATTGTGGTTTCTACAAGGTGACCGCAGGGGATAACTTCAGAGTGGTATCAGGAGAGTGGACCACAGGGATGTCTGATCTACTTGGTTAATTAGTTACAAAAGTCAGGGAAGCAGGACCTCTTTAGTGAAAAGTGTCTGCAGATGTGATGAAGGGTCTCCAGACGAGAGCCGCCTCTTGGATTGAAGTGGGCCTAGATCTAATGGCAGATATCCTTGGAAGACAGACAGACCGGGAGAAGCTGTGTGGTGACAAAGGCATGGACTGGAGTCATGTGGCCACAAGCCAAGGAGCACCAGGAGCAGCAGCTGGAGGGACCAGGACAGATCCTCCCTGGAGCCAGGAAGGAGAGCAGCCCTGTGACTCCTGGGCGGTGAGAGGGACAGTGCTGTTTGGAGCAGCCTGGCTATGGGATATCGTTAGGCAGCCTCAGGGGGTCAGCATGTGTGTGCTCTGAGACCCTCCGTGGCCCTTCGTGACAGGGAGAAGCACAGAGGGTGTCTGGGGTTAGCACTTTCAAAACATGAATATCCTCCAGGGCGCTCACAGGGAGCTTTCTGAGCGTTTCCTCACTGATCCTACACAAATGTAGATATTTTTAATACGTTAGACAGGCCCCTTTTAAACAAGCTGTCAGGAAAATTAATCGTAGGAAGTTTAATGGGTGTTACCCTTGTCTGAGTGCCCTGCAATTACTGGCTCCTAATTTGCGCTGAGTTTGATGGGGTGGGGGCCTCTGAGACCCCTACTGCTCCAGAAATACTTCCTTCAGCTTGGAGTTCATTTCCTGACCCCACATCACTGCTATACTGTCCAAGCCACTGCCTGCTGTTTGTTCCTGGCCTTCCCGGCCGCTGAAGGTGCAGAGGGCCCCTCTGTCCTCAGGGGCTCCAACCTGAGCTGCTGCCCTCGAGCTTGGGCCAGGGCACCAAATGTCCTCATCTGCCCCTCCTCCCAAAGTGCAGTCTAGCTCTGCATGGGGGCTCAGGTCCCCAGAAAGGAAAGTCCACCTCCGCCACATGGGCCCTGGAGCTGGGCAGACTCTGTGGCCCCCAAGCCAGGCCAGTGGGCACAGCAGGGCCTTTTAGGATAGCCACCCCCTGCCCTGACTCCTATATGCAGGCTGCAGCTGCCAGGGACAGATCTTATAGCCCCACTGTCTATCTTTCTACTACTAAAGCCAACCTCTTGTCACGGGAGGCCTACCCAGAGACCACCCAGCGAGCCAGCATGGTCACCTGCAGCTGGCTCCAGAGAGACCCCAGGTGTCTCTCTGGCATGACACGGGACTGGGAAAATGAAGGTAATGCTTGCCTCCCCCCACCCCCACACACACTGTAGACTTTCCAGAAAGGAGAGCTTCCGGGTGCAGGGGAAGGTTCCAGTCTGGAAAGACCCCTACCCCTGCCTGCAACTTCTGTCTTTTGAGGGCTTGGGACAGACTGACCCCAGGTGTGGGGATCTGGAGGCAGCCCCCAGAGGGCTGGTTCAGCCCAGATGCAACCGTTTCTCCCTCATCTCCAGGCAATAAATAGTGACCCTAGACAGCCATTTCCTACCGTGCACATCCTGTTGGGCACACAGCCCGACTCGGACAGGTTTACAAATGAGCCAGCCTCTGACTGGGCTCCAGAGCTGCACACCGGGGACGGCCAAAGCTCCGCTCCCGGTGACACAAGCCAGACCCATGCTTGGTCCCCCAACACTCAGGAGCCGGGGACGCATGGTCCTACCAGACAACCGGGAACCTGTGCTCTGCACAGCAGTGTCCTCAGATGCCGTGAGCGTAATTCCCAAACAGAAATTATCCCCAAACAGCCCCTGAACTTGGACAGGGTGGAAGTACTGTGTGTGTGTGTTTTTTTTAAACCAGAGGAACTGTTTTTGAGTTGTAAGAACATGAAAGTCTGAAGAATGCTCTTAACCTTTAAGTCTATGAAAAGAGGTTATTGAAATTTACAATAAATTTACCTTCTAACAGACAAAGGCTAAAAACAGTAAGTCCAAACAGTCCTGCTCTTTCTCATAAGCCTCTGTGTAAGATTTACTCAAAGCTGAGCTGCCAGGATTTCATGTTTCTAGGATAACTATGTTCCTTTGTTATATCTCTTGCAACATTGTTTTTATAATTCCTTTGAGCTAAAGTGTTTTTATCATAAGCTGCCTCCCATAGTTTTGAAAATAGGTAGCATTTAGAACCTACAGATGACTTTCACTTGAGTGTTGGACTAGCGCCTGCCAGAAATGGCTCTAAGGCTGCATATGGCGTATCAGGCAATTGTGTTCTGGCCCTAGAAGAGCCTCAAGACTGTGGCTGTGCAGAAAATGCATAGGATGAGCCCACAGTCAGCCGTGTCCCTGATTGGGGGACGTTTTCCAGATGGAGATTTAGGGGCTGAGGTCTGGGCTGAACTAGCTGCCAGAGCAGGGGAGGCCAAGACCAGACAGGGGCTTAGAGGTGGCTTATATCCACAGAGCAAGGCGGTGTGCTTGCTGGGGGACCTAAGAAGCCTGCAGGGGCCTCCTTGTGGGGTCTGGGCTGGCCAGGCTGAGTGTGCAGACCAAGACCTGGGAGGGCTTCTTAGGGGCAGCTGGGGCTCCAACATCATCGCACTGACCCACTGGGCATCTAGAGAGGGGAGCAGGGGCCCAGATCAAGGCATGTGCTGAGACCCACCCTAACTACACCCATGACTGGCTGATGGAGTCCACAGAGACTGGGGAAGGGACCCAGGAGCTTCCTGCCGGGCTGGGTGGAACCAAGCAGGAGCCAGTCTGCACTGAAATCCCCAAACAAGAACCAGCACTCTTCCAAGGAAGATAAGAGGGCCCAGAGTGTCTTCACCTGTCTTCTACAGGGTCTGGTATAAAATAAAGATCCCTAGATATGTGAAGAAAGGAAAATGTGAGTCGCTGACACGAAAAAAAGGAGTCAAATGAAACAGACCTCAAGGTGACCCGTGAGGAGAGGCTGGCGTCAGGTGTGAAGCGGCACAATTCTGTTAGAGTCTGGCACTGTCTGGACCACCTTCGTGATGGTCTAGACAACCTCTCCCAGAACAGACACAGAGAGCCATCTAAAAAGGCCCCCAGAGGAAAGACAATGGGACACTCCAGCTTCCTGCCAAAAGAAGGAAGGGACCCCAGGGACTAGAAACTGTCGGGGTAAATCTCAGAGAGGAGAGAGCTGGAAAGCCAACCCCCCACTCTGTGTATGAATCCTGAGATTACCCTGGGATGACACGCACATGGGGACATACTAAAGGGTTTCGCACTGAGCTCTGATACAAACCACCTCTGCGTTCCAGGGCCTACCCCTCCGTAGTACAGGAGTGGGGAGGACTCGCCACTCGCTGCTTGGAGTGGCCCAGCGAAGGATGTGGGAACGGGACTGGCATCAGATCCCCACTGACAGGTGGCAGGACAGAAGCTGCAGGCTGACTGCCTGCTGGAAGTCCCAGAAGGATCTTAACATAACCAGAACCACAACAAAACTCAGCATGCTCAGGAATAAAGCAAAATTACCTAAAGTTGAAGGAACCAGGAAAATGTGACTGAGTCTCAAGGAAAAGACAATGGCTACATGCTGCCCTGGGGATGATCCAGAGGATAGGATGACAAGGCCTTTAACGCAGGCCCTATGATCAGGGAAAGGGGACCCTCTTGAAATGAATGGAAAGATAAAAACTCATAACAGAGAAAAATAAACTATATTAAAGAAATTGATACAAATTTTAGAACTAAATAATACACTGCCATCAACCACCAAGTTGTGACACACCCAGCGATGCCAGCACAGCACACCCCACACTCATCAACACAGACCTTTATCCTGGACCATGACAGCACTGTTAACAAAAAAAAATTTTTTTTTGAGACAGAGTCTCACTCTGTCACTCTGGGTAGAGTGCTGTACCATCACAGCTCACAGCAACCTCAAACTCTTGGGCTCAAGTGATCCTCTTGCCTCAGCCTCCCAAGTAGCTGGGACTAAAGCACTGTCATAATGCCCGGCTATTTCTTTTTTAGAGATGGGGTCTCACTCTTGCTTAGGCTGGTCTCGAACTCCAGAGCTCAAGCAATCCACCTGCCTCAGTCTCCCAGGGGGCTAAGATTACAGGTGTGAGCCATTACCAAATTTAAAGAAATTTTTTTCTTTTTTCTTTTCTTTGACACAGAGTTTCACTATATCGCCCTCGGTAGAGTACCCAAGTAGCTGGGACTACAGGTGCCTACCACAAAGCCTGGCTATTTTTGCTGTAGTTGTCATTGCTGTTTGGCAGGCCTGGGCTGGGTTTGAACCCTCCAGCTCCGGTGTATGTGGCTGGTGCTCTAGAAGCTGAGCTACAGATGCTGAGCCAAATTTAAAGAATTTAAATTAAGTAACTATATTCTCGAAACATAATAGAACTAAATTAGAAATGGATAATAAAATATCAAACATTTGGAAATTAACACACTTCTAAGTGACCCAACGGTTAAAGAGAGGGTTTCAAAAGGAAGAAGAAAATAAAACCTAAATTAGAATCAAATACTTCAAAAGTGTTGAGATGCCGCTAACACAGCACTTGGGAGGAACTTTGCAGCATCACATGTCTGTATCAGAAAAGAAAAAAGTTCTCAAACCAATAATCGAAGCTTCCACTTTTAGAAATTTAGGGAAGGAAGAACAAATTAAACCAAAAGCAAATAAGGAAGAGTAGAAATAATAAAACCAAAGGCTGAGAAAGGCAACGGAGACCCAGGAGACCTGTGCTGATTCCTCAGAAAGTACAATGATGCTGACGGACTCCTCGCCGTGACCCAGGAAACGAGAGAGAGGACTCAGACTGCCGGTGTTAGGAATGAAAAGGAGCAAAGGAGCATGCCGTCACAGACGCCACAGACCTTAAAGCACAATGAGGAGATGCCACAACCAAATCTGTGCCCCCAAATTTGACAACATAGATTAAACGCACCAAGTTCTCAGAAGATACTGCACATTACAACTTGCTCAAGAAGATACACATAACACAAACATCCCTATATCTTTTGAAATTATTGCATTCATAGTCAGAAACTTTTCCACCAAACTCCAGGCTCAAATCATTTTGCTTGAGAATTCTACCAAACCTTTACAGAAGAGATAATACCAGTTCTGCACAACCTCTTCCAGAAAACAAAGGGGGAGCAAATACTTCACAACTCATTTTTCCAAAGCCGGTATTATTCTGATGCCAAAACCAGACAAAGACAATACAAGAAAATAAAAGTACAGACCAATATCCATCAGGAGCACAGACACACAAATTCCCAGGGGAATGTCAGCAAATCAAATCTACCACCAAGTGGTTTACCTGATGAGTGTGAGGCTGGTTCAATGTTGAAAAATTAGCCAGTGTTTTCCACTTAAATGAGATGCCTAGAGCCATAGGCACAGAATGTAGGAGGGTGGTGACAGGGGCTGGGGCAGGGGATGGGGAGTTAGTGTTTAATGGGGACAGAGCTTCCGTTCAGGGTGAGGAAATGTTCTGGAGATGGGTGCTGCTGATGTTCATATGTGAATGTAGTTAGTACCACTGAACTGTACCCTCAAAATGGTCAATTTTGTGTTACGTACATTTTACCACAATAAAAAAAAAATCCCTATCATTCACTGGATTAGCTGGCTTATGAAGAAAAACCATACATTCATAGACACAGAAAAATCATCGCACAAAATTCAACATCCATTTATGATTTTTAAAAAATGCTTGGCAAACTAGGAATAGAAGGGAATTTTCTTAACTTGTTTAAGAGCTTCTCCTAAAAACTCACTAAAAACTTTCTTGATTAGAAAGACTAAAGACTTCCTCCTGAGATGGGGAACAGGGCTGGGATGTCCGTCTTCCATCACACGGGAAGTCGCAGCCCGAGCCAGGAGGGGAGAAAAGGAAATAAAAGATGCAGACTGCAAACTTCTGGTGCTCACAGACATCAGGACCCACCACTAGAAAATCCCAAGGAAACTACATAAATCTCCTGGAATTAATAAGCGCGTTTATCATGGTCGTAAGATACAAGGTCAATATACAAAAACTAATTACATTGATATAGGCTAATGTAAACCCCAGCAGGCTTTTTTGTAGCTATTGTCAAGTTGATTCTAAAATTTATGTAGCAAGGAGAGGAACTGGAATAGCCAAAACAAGATGTCAGCAAAGAAGGATGAAGCTGGAAGACTTGGGCATCCTGGAAGACTTCCTGTAGTGCCGTGGCAATCACCGGAGTGCAGAACGGGAGGGACGCGTGGATCGCAGGGACAGATGAGAGCCTGGGCACAGCTCTCCTCTCTGCTACATTTGTTGCTGCCCAGTGTCCACACATTGTACTGATTTTGGCTTATTTTCTGTCTTCTCTGGTGGGATGGAAGTTTCATAGGGGGTCAGAAATTTTTGCCAGTTTTGTTTGCAAATTAAAACCAATGCAAACAGACCCCACAATGGGGCAGCTGACCCACCATGACAGAGGCATGGAGAAGCTTCGATGGAGACAAGGCCATCTTTTCACAAGAGGTGCTAGAGTGTTTGTATTAATCATGTGCAAACCAAAACTGGCACCTATACCTCATGCCCTTCAGACAAGTTAACTCAAAATGGCTCAGAAACATAAATAGAAAACAATAAAACTCATGGAAGATGACATAGAAGAAAATCTTCAAGACTCTGTACTAGGCACCGAGTTCTTAGATGTGACACCGGAAGCAGGGTCCATAAAGAGTCTGATAGGTGGAGCTTCACCAAATCATCAGTTTTGCTCTGTGAATTATGGTATTGGGAGCATGCAAACACAACCACAGATGGGGAGAAAGTATTTGCAAATCGCATAGCTGACACGTGGGACTTGTATGCAGAATATATTGAGAAAAAGAAAAAAAAACTCTGAAAACTCGACCAAAAGAAAACAACAGCCCAATTTAAAAAATGAGCAAAGAATTGGAACAGACACATTATCAAAGAAGAACTACAGATGTCAAATGCACACATGAAAAGATGCTTACTATCATGAGCCACCAGAAATGCAAATTAAAACCACAAGATACCAATGAGAACGTATTAGAGTGGTTAAATGAAAACAAAACCAAAAAAAGTAACAATACCAAGGGCTGGCCAGGGTGCAGAGTGGCGAGCACTTCCACACTGCCAGGGACAGTAGAAACGGCACATCACTTGGGAATTGGCTCACTGTACGGCCGTCTAAGGAAAGACAAGGTGTGCGCACACGGAACCCTGCATGTACACGTGTGCAGCTGCCACAACCGGGCTCACCCCAAACGTCCCCGTGGGCACAGGGAGAAGCCCAACGCGGTGGTGAGCCCATGCCCCAGACCCTGCTCCCCAGGATGTCATGCAGCTGAATGAGCCTCAAACACACCCTGTGAGCACGTGAGCAAGTGCAGGGAGATGATTCCAGCACCTGCATTTCTGTGACATCCCAGGAAAGGGCAGGCCACAGGGCAGAGGCCAGACCAGAGCAGTGCTGGGGTGATGGTTGGGCTGCACTTCCCTATGGGGGGCTT
Source organism: Nycticebus coucang (assembly GCF_027406575.1). Taxonomy (NCBI): domain Eukaryota; kingdom Metazoa; phylum Chordata; class Mammalia; order Primates; family Lorisidae; genus Nycticebus; species Nycticebus coucang. The sequence continues at coordinate 66,409,876 of NC_069800.1, read as the reverse complement.
ACTTGTGAATTGGTCAAAGCTCAGAGATGTAAACAAAAGCAGAAAGTGACTCTGGCTGAATGCAGAGTGAAGATGAGATTCAAACAAAGAAAAACGTGCATCTAGTCCCCAGCCACTATTTTGCTGCCTTCCCCAGCACTGCCTGGTCTAGGGGACCTTGATCACTCACCTGGCATCCGGGGTGGCTTAAGTATCCCCCATCCCCAAATGCATTCTCAGCAAGGCGGTCAGAACCACCCCTCAAATACCAGCACCACCCTGCTCTGCTCAGACTCTCCTGTGGCTGCTGTGTTTCCAGACTGAGAGCTGCAGCCGGGTCTACACGATCTGCCAGCACGGCCTGCACTGCCCGGTGCCCGCTCCACTCTGGTCACACCAGGCCCCTGCCCCCATCACGCCCAGCACCTGGCATCCTCTTGACACCTGCACATGAGCCCTGTGGTCTCCACCGGCCTCTTCTCTGCTACATTTGTTGCTGCGCGCTGTCCACACACTGTACTGATTTTGGCTTATTTTCTGTCTTCTCTGATGGGATGGAAGTTTCATAGGGGGGCAGAAATTTTTGCCAGTTTTGTTTGCTAATGTTCCCACTGTGTGTTGGTGAGGGAAAGAAGGGAGAGAGGGAGGAAGGGAGAAAGGAAGGAAGGAAGAAGGGAAAGAAGAAAGGGAGGAAGGGAGGGAGGGAGGGAAGGATGTCTCCAGGGGTCCTCAAACTGTAGCCCGCGGGCCACATGAGGTGGTGTGATTGTATTTGTTCCCGTTTTGTTTTTTTACTCAAAATAAGATATGTGCAGTGTGCATAGGAATTTGTTCATAGTTTTTTTTTTTTTTTAAACTATAGTCTGGCCCTCCAATGGTCTGAGGGACAGTGAACTGGCCCCCTGTTTAAAGTTTGAGGACCCCTGTTAAGACGCTCAGAGGAGCGTTCCTCCGACAGGGGTGCTGGACAGACCTGACTCAGGCCCTTGCTTCAGGCAGCAAATGTTTCTCAGAGGAGGGTAGGTGCCAACCCGCGTCAGCGGCTCCCAGACCTGCTTGGCGTGGGAGCAAGGCCGTGTGGCTGCGGTTGTCAGTATTGGTGACACAAGCCAGGATGTTGGTCACTGAGCCCTTTCTAAGGCCTCAGCCTTGATCCCAAGTGCTTTGTTTGCATTAACACACTAAACCACAGAAGAATCATCATCTCAGTGGGCTGGTGGGGAAACTGAGGCACAGAAGGCCGACTGCTTGCCCATAGTCCTGCAGCCAGCTGGGATTTAAACCTGGGCCTCTGGGCTGCCTCTCGGGGACACTGGGCATAAACCCCACCTACCCATTCCTGAGTGGCCTGACTCTGTCCTTCTCCCCTCCTGACTTCCAGAGCCCACCCTGGGCATAGACACTCCAGGTCCCCTGTCTGGGCCAGGCCCATGCAGTGCTTCCTCCTGGGTGACCACGCCTTTTCTGGCAGCGGCAGAGTGGGGCCCCAGTGCTGCTGGGAATAGCGGGGTCTCCAGGGCAGGCAGACCCCATGGCGTGACCTCAGGAGCCCTGTTCCCTCCGGTGCCAAGAGCCAGAGCCCCACAGCCCTGTATGCGGCCCCCTACAGAGCCAGCAACTCCTCAACGTCTGCCTGGTTGGGGCTCATGAGAGTAGCCGCCCAGAGCAGGAGGACCCTGAGGTGTCCCAAGGCACACAGTGAGTGGACTTTGCCTCCTCAAAACAGCCATTGGAGGGCAAAAGTGCCGAAACTCTGCCACTTCAGCTGTCTGCAGACTCACTGAGATGGAATTTACAGGCAGAAGGTAGCCCCCCAGCCTGCAGTCCTGGGGTTACCCAATGCAGAGCACTCTGGCAGCCCCAAGGTGCCCGGTGCCGGCCACCCACCCTTCTCCCATCTGCTTCCTGTCCCTGCAGCCTTTCCACAGCACCATGTCATTGGGGGTCTGGTCTGTCTCACTCTGTAAGGTGGGATTCCACAGCATGAGTCACCTGATTTGCAGAGATAGAAAGTAGAATAGAGGTTACAGAGCTGGGAGGGGGGTGTAGATTCACTCTGGGGAGATGAGAATGGCTCAGAGATGGACAGTGGTGACGGTGCAATGTGAATGAGCTTAATAACACTCAACTGTGCCCTTACAAATGGTTAAGATGACATATATTTTGTGACATGTATTTCACCACAATTTTTAGAAAAAGGAAATCCTTCAGAAAAAACAAACTACCAGGTAATCACACGGGACTCTATTTCTGTGTCTGGGGAAACCCAGCGGGCTCTGCTCCCAGCAGACACACACAGACCTGACTCCAGCTCACTCCCACTGTGCCCACGGGTGGCTCCTGGCTCCCATCAAATCTTACCAGCTGCGGGCTCAGTGCCTCTCAGAGCCACCTCCTGAGAGGGACACATGGTCTGAGTTCTGACAATGATAAGACCAGGCCTGGAGTGACCTGCCCACAGGGGTGCTCAGTGGACACAGGGCAGCTGCACCCCCCTCATGGCCCCTTGGCTGCAGACTGAGCCTCAGGATACACTCTGGCCTGGGAGATAACACGTCCTCTGGCTGCCTTCAGTCTGAGCGCAGGACAGCCTAGGAGAGTAGTGTCTGGGTCCCAGCACAGGGCTGGGACCGCAGGGGTCTGATCTGCGTCACAAGGGCATCCTCCATGATGCCAAGTTGGGTCCAAGCCACCTCTGGCCCCTCACTCACCCATGTCCTCTGAGAGCCTGACGTTCTGAGTGGGGAAGACCTCTGGGCTCTGTCCCTCTCCAGCCAAGGGTCTGTCTGCGTGTCCTCACCCTGCTGGTCTCCTGCCTGCCCCCAGCATAAGGCCAGGCCCTCCCTCAGTCCCAGGACCTCTGAGTCATAGTCTGAGGCTAAATTCTGTCTCGCCAACTCATATAGCATCTTAGCCTTTTGAAAACTTTTAATTACAAAAGTTTTCAAACATATACAAAAAAATCATTAATACCACAACTATGGACTCCAGGCCGATCTGTTTCATCTGCTGCTGTCCTGTGTCCCCTTCCCTAGATCCCATTTCAGTAAATCCAAGAGGCTGCATCACTTTGCCTGTAAATAGTCTGTGTGCCCCTCCTAAGAGATAAGGACTTTTCACAGACCAGGCCAACCACAGCTGGAGACAGGAGTCGGTCACAGCCACCCACTGCCCAGTTGGTGCACGGGCCACATTGTCTGCGGACCTCTTCACCGTTTCTTGGCATGAAGGATAGTCACTGTGGCTAGTCACCTTGTCTCTCAAGCCTTTGTTACCCACAGAGGTCCCTTGCTGTCTGTCCCTAAGACGGGCTGGGTAGTTTGTCCACTGTGTGTCTCACAGCCTAGGTTGGGGACAGTGTCCCTGCATCCCAATGGCTCATTCACTGAGCCCCTCCGTGCATCCCCGTGGGCTGCCAGCCTCGTCCAGGGCTGCACCAGATTCAGATTCGATTGTTCTAATCTGGGGACTTCTCTGGAGACTGTTTAAAACCTGGGATTTGGCCCAGGTCTGACTCAACGCCGATGGCTGCTTAAAATCCATTAGGGGATCCAGGTCACACACACGGGAGTATCAGACTCCTGGTTCCTTCTTCACGTATTAGCTGGAAAATCTCTGTGTTGAGACCCACCCTTCACCTGCTCTTGGGTTTTTCTAAAGTACATTTGTACAGAAAAGGCAGGAAAATGCTCGATTCTTCCTGCCAAAGGGCCATGGACTTTTCAAGTGAGGGACTGTGTGATCCTTCCCTCTCGCCAACCCCACTCGGCCCTGGAGCTGCAGATGCAGAAGCCGTGGCCACCAGGGAGACGCCCGGTCTGCTAGTGTGGGGTGCTGTCCTGGGGGTCTGCTGCCCACCCATGAGGCCTCTTTGTACCTTCTGTCCCCACGAGAACACAGAACCCCTTTTGCAACTTCCCAACTTGAAAAAAAGTTGGGAAGACAAACTGAAGACAAGTTATAGAGGGAGGGCCATTCTGCCCCTGGGCCAGATCTGCTGGCCCTGGGCCCTGCCGTGGGGGGCTCCTGAGCATCCTCTCCCCACCCCCGAAAATCCCCTGCACCATCCTTGGGTTTACCCACACTTTTCTCCTGAACCGTCTGTGAGTGACAGGCAGGCATCACATTCTTTGGCCTCTAAACAGCCCTGAGTATTTCTGAGAAGGGAGCTGCCTGAGGCTCAGTGGAGGGCCTGATCTCATGGGAACAAACTTTCCTCCTTGTGGAAACAGGTCTTGGCTGCCTCTCCTCCCCTGGAATCTTCTGGCCTTCAAAGGCCTGGGGGTCCAGGACTTTGCCTTGAGATCTATCTGCCTGTGGGCTCTGAGTAAGGGATGGGTTGCCAGCTCCTGGCATGCACGGGGGCTGGACAGGGAAGCCATGCCCACAAAGTTGGAAGAGTGTTTCTGAGATAAGAGACAAGTCTGGTAGGCTGAGCCTGGGAGCAAGTCCCCCCAGCTGTGGAAAAGGCACTAATGGGATGATGGCAAAGGTGTCTCAGTGGCCACTGATGGCAGGTATAATAGACTTGTGCCTGGTAAAGCTGGGCAGGACTTGCTTTGGAATGTGCCATGGAGGAGAAGGGATCTCTGAACACCATTTCAAAGGACACAGCCACCCAGGTCAGATCTGAGCCAGATGCCCAAGAGCCCCAGGCCTCTGTTCCCATCAGCACCCAGCCATTTCCAAGGGCTCAGCAGAGCGTCGGGCCTGGGCTGTCGTCAGCCTCCCTGTGCTTTGTTTGCTTTTAGTGATTTCTGTGGGCCAGACTGCTCCTGTCTGAGCCTGGGAGCAGGGGGTAGGGGGCTGAATGCAGGCTTCACTGGGTGGGACTGAGCCCACTGGCCCCTCGTGGGGGATTTGACCCACGGCTGCTGCTTCCAGGCCCCTGACCAGAGGCCCCTCCCACCCCCAACCCCTGCAAAGTTGCTCAAACACAGGAGCTTGAGGCAAGAGAAGGAGCCCTAGAAGGAGGCAGGAGGCAATTTCTTGCTGCTCACCCCGGGACCCCGGCTATCTCGCCTCTGGCGAGGGGAAGGAATCTGGCTGGGGAGCAAGGTTTTGGGTCACCTCCAGCCTCCTGTGGACACCTGAAGCCACAAATTCCACATAGGCTGGGGGATTCAGAGTCTAGCTTGGCCCCCACAGCCTACCTTGGTGGTGGTCAGTGGAGGGTCAGTCAGGGCTCAGGGTGACAGGCAAGCAGTGCCCTCCCAGGCACACTGCTGTACACGTTTCCAAGGGATGGGGCCGAGGCTGGGTACAGCAGGCTGCCCTGGCCCCTCTGGCTTGGCAGGGGCAGGGAGACCCTGCCCAGATCCTTCTATCCTCTGTCTCCCTCAACCGGCTCTGGGATGGAGGAAACCCGGGACCTCCACAGCTACTCATGTCCTAGTGCCCAGATGCTAATCAAAGTGACACGTCTGCCCTGACCTCCCCTGTGGACACTCCTGTTTCTCCTCCCAGAAGAAACAACATCACCACCATCAACAGCAACAGTCATCACCTGTGAGTGCCCCATGCTCCCAGGACCACACAGACCTTCCCATATGTGCTCCTGAATATTCTCCCTTCTGAGGTCAAGGCCATGATCACCCCATTTTACAGATGGGGAAACTGAGGATAACTTGGAACTGGCCCAATTTGACATCAGGGTCAGACTGATGTCTGACTCTCATGTTTGTGCCTGGGCAAGGTGGCCGAGGAGCACTGAGGGGGCCACTCTGGGGCGTTTCTCTGCAGAGGAAAGGGTGGTGGCCTCTTGGGGGCACAAAGCCTGCAGAGAAACTGTTGAAAGGGACGCTCCCTTTAAAGAGGCATTGCCAGCACGTGCACGATTCCATTAGCTCTTTGAGAATTTGGACCCCAGGGAGGTCACTGGCTGGGGCTCCAGCTCCCATCAGTAGAAGGGAGAGGTGGGGGCTGAGGCCTGGCCATGCCAGAGTGAGCAGGCAGAAGGGGCCAGTCTCTCCCAGTGGGCCCCTCCCTCCCCAGCCTCCCAGGGTTGGAATTCTCACCTCTCCAACTTCCTGTACCCACAGGAAACAACTTCTGGGGTGTGGGGAAAGGGAGTGCTGAGACCCCCACCCCCCCCACCCCACCCTCACCCCCCGCAGTTGACTACTGATGAGAGGCCCCAGTCTGGCACACAAGGGTCCCTGCTTTCTCTCAGTCCTTCTCCCCCAGGAAGAGGCTGCTCACCTGTATGACGGCCTTGACGGTGGCTGTGCCCACGGTGGGCGTGCACACCAGGCCACCGGGGTGCTGGCCGTCGGCGCTGCGGTTCTGCTGGCCCATGGTGAACAGCATGGGCACTGCCAGCAGGCCCGAGGCCAGCCAGATGGCGCTGATGAACTTCTTGGTGCGGCTGCAGGACATCAGGGTCTTGGCCTTGAAGGGGTGGCAGATGGCCAGGTAGCGCTCCACGCTCAGGCTGGCCACGTTGAGGGCCGTGGCATAGGTGCAGGCGTCGCGCAGGAAGTAGTAGCCGCGGCAGCCGGCGTCGCCGAAGGCCCAGGGGTGGTGCACCCAGATGAAGTTGTAGAGCTCCACGGGCAGGGCTAGCAGCAAGATGAGGAGGTCCGACAGGGCCAGGCTGCCCAGGTGGTAGTGCACCGTGCTCTGCAGGCCCTGCAGCGACTTCTTGCGTGCCAGCGTGAACACTGTCACCGAGTTGCCCACCGTGCCCAACACGAAGAGCGCCAGGTACACAGCGGTCACAAGCACCTTGGAGTAGATATCGGTGTTCACGTCCAGGTCGCTGCTGGGCGCCGCGAGGTCGCTCTCCGACCCGTTGTCCGACCGGTTGCCGAAGCCTGGGGTCAGCAGCGCCACCTCCAACCCTGTCCGCGGCTGGGGAAAGGGGTCGGCGGCCGGCGCGCCCGGCATGCCCGGCGCCGAGCTGTTGAGGCGCATGGTGGGCGCGCGCGGTTCGCAGCTCTGTCTTGCACCTCAGCGGCTAGAAGTCCGGGCGAGAGTGGGCGTGTGGCAGGCGAGGTCGGAGGAGGAGGCGCCCGAGGGAGGGCGCGGGAGGGCTGCGGGGCGCCGTCCAGCCTGGAGGCGCCGGACCCAGATCGCGCTGCCCCGGGAGCGCTCGGGCTCGCGCTCCTCTGGACTCGCAGCTCTTGGCTCCCGGCTTCAGACCCTAGGTTTCCTCGGCCTCCCTCCGGGCTCAGTGCTTGCCGAGGGCTCCAGGCGACCTCCGATCGTCAGACCCTGCGCGTCCTCAGCTGGGCGGTAGTTCGGTCCTTCGATGACCGCTCTTGGCGCCGGCAGAGCGGAGCGCACGCTTCGCAGCTCGGCGCGCTCACCTCCCTTGCTCGCGCTTTCCGCGCACCCCGGCTCCGCACACCTCCCGCCGCGCCCGCGCCCTCCTGTGAGCGGCGCGCCCAGCCACGGGGGCGGTGTTGGGAGAGGGAGGCGCCCCAGCCGCCGTCCCCGCCCCGTCCCTGCAGGCTAGTGGGTCGCCCCTTATGCTCCCAGGGCCATGTGGGCTTGGGTGAACGCCCAGGGCACCAGGCTTCCCGGTGGTGCAATGGGTTTTGGGCATTAGATATTTCCAGCCGCTCTCTGCCAGGCAGCGTGGCAGCCTCTTTCCTGGTCTCGCGGCGCCTAGCAGCGACCTGGACGTGAACACCGACATCTACTCCAAGGGGCTGGTGACCGCCGCGTACCTGGCGCTCTTCGTGGTGGGCGCAGTGGGCAACGCGGCAATGGCGTTCACGCCGGTGCTCAACAAGTCGCTGCAGGGCCTGCAGCGCACTGTGCACTACCACCTGGGCAGCCTGCGCTGTCGGACCTCCTCATCTTGCTGCTGAGCCTCTCCAGCCTGCTGGGTGGGCTTAGGGTGTAAAAGGGTAGGAGGGCAAGTGGAGGCCTCTCGCCTCCCCCTGCAGTCCTGGGCCTCTCTGCACAGCTGACCGCTCTGCCCCTCCTTTCTGAGTGCCCACTGGGTGCCAGAACTGAGCTCAAGGGGGCTGTGGCACCACTGTCTGGGACAGGGGTGAGAGGAAAGCTGAAATATCACCCCTCCCCAGGCAGCCCTCTGCTCCTGGCACCCAGGGGTGGTCTTATGCCCCTGGGGGATAAGAGTGGGCACCCTCGGAGCCCCTTGCTCTGCCTTGATTTGGTCACTGGGAGCCACCCTGAGAGCCCAGGGGGGTTGTGAGGCGGGGGGGATTTGAGGCAGCCAGTATGGGCCTCCTGGGCCGTCCTGTCCTGCCTTGAGAACCCTTGAGGGCAGGGTCTGGGGCCTTCCACTTGTGCTCCTTGCACCTGGAGCGGTACAGGCAGAAGTGGCTGGGCACAAGCTTACTGCCATCTCTGGGCTGCCCAGGCCCCTCAGGCCACCACTGCCTCCCCCTGGGCCCTCCACCCCTCCCCTACACTCATCCTCCCAACAATGGAAGCTGCATCCCCTGGAAGATGGTAGGGGAGGGCCCTGCTCAGAGTGTGCAGCTCAGGAGGAACGCTTGGAACCACAGCCTCAGGGACCTGGCCCATCCCTGATGGGACCTATTTACCTGCACCTGCTCTGCTGCCATCAGGAAACCTGAGCGGGCTCGGGGAATCGCTGGATGCTGAGGGAGGGGCTGTGCCCAGGAAAGCTGCCCAGCATGGCAGGTAGAAGTTGGGCTAATGAGCTATTGGCAACCCGGGTCTCTATTTCTCAGCCTGCTCTAGTTGGGCCTGTTCAGAACGTTGAAGCCTGCTATGCACGTCAGGGAGTCTCAACTCATAAAAATAAGTGCCTAAACATTTAGCCACTAAAACAGACATAAATGTTCCCTTCGCTTAGAAGCCAGGGCAGCAGGCTCCAGGGCTGGCAGGTGGTTCTGAAGCTCTGCCTTGCTGCTTCATGTTTGGGCTTGGGACCATGTAGGATGAAGGTTTCTGGGGCAGGCCTCTTACTGATGGGTGTGGGAGGGGAATGTGGTGGTTGGGCCGTGCCCTGACCTGGTGGGAGGTGCAGTGTCCTGTCCAACAAGAATAGCTTGAGTAGATCTGGGAAAGAGATTTGTGCCAGAAGTGAGTGTCCACGCCATGCTAGGCAGTGCCAGTGCTGGGAGGTGTCGGCCACATGCTCGTCACTGCTATGGAACCCGAGGGCATCTGGGCCTGACCCTGGGCTGGGCCACCTATTGCCTCTGGGGTTTGGCCCTTCAACTGTGGTGCCCACTGCTGCACAGGTGGACACCAGCAGAATCGTGCTGTTGCTGGCCACTTACACCCACTGTTTGGTTTTCAAACCCCTGACCTTTTGGCTAAGCTGGCCTTATTTTCAAAAATTTCTTTTTGAGCTAGGCTAGGAGCTTAAAAAATCATAAAAGGCAACTAAGCACAAATATTATGACAAGGCATTTGCCTAAAATCACAGAGGAAAATGTCATTTGCAAGGCCTTGTTCTACACAGAAGGGATGGCAGGCCCCGGGAGGGCTCCGTGGTGAGCACGGGCCCAGCTGCTCAGGAACCCGGCAGCTCAGTGGCCGGAGCCTCTCAGCTCCCCTTTGTTTGCCTCCATCTCTTCTTGTTTCTCCAGGCAGCTCGTGGACAGCTGTGGCTCTGTAAATCCAGCACTGATGAGGAGCTGGGGGAGGGCAGAGCCCAGGCCCAGTTGTGCCCGTTGGTTACCCAGCATGCCCTGGGCCAGCTCCTCTCTGCCCTGACACATGGAAGCCAGGCACAGCCTGGGGGAGCCGGGCTCTGGGGCAGGAACATTTGCCTGAGACCTGGAGAGCCTCGAGGGCGTACCGCCTCAACCCCAACACCCGAAATGTGCCTGTTGGAGACAGACTCCTCTATGGGTGCCAGCGCCTACAGGATGCACCCGGATTGGGGCTGAGAGGGCGGCCATGTGTGTGGGTGGGCTGCATCCACATTACTGAGCAGGGGTGAAAATCAAGTCCCAAGAGTCACGGTGTGAAAGGTGCCTGCGTGGACCTGCCCCCAGGCTGCCTGCTCACTTATCCCGAGACCCCCCAGGGCTGCCTGCCGCATAGCTGGAGCTCAGGTTTCTGCTGAGTGAGAAGGTGAGAAGGTACAGGATGACCCCGCACAAGGAGAGGGTGCCTCCTGCTGTGCAGGGCGTGCAGGGTGTGCAAAACCCACGGTCACTTCCCAACAGGCTCACAAATGCTGGAGTGCTGGTGTCTCTCCAGCATGGCCCCTGTCTTTCCTGTGGCCCCCTGTTGGGTGATTCTTGCTAGCAAGGAGCCTTCTTACTATTTTAAAAAGTAAGTTCCCAACAATATCTGTATCAGTTATTTGCTGCTGCATAACAAAACATCCCAGAACCCAGTGGCTTAACCCCACAAACACGTGACATTGCCCCTAGTAGCTGTAGTGGCTTCCTATGAGGCCACCTGGGGAGGAATGTAGAAACACCATGGAAATGTAACATGCAAATCTGTGGAGTTTAGCTGTAGATTTTCCCACCCACGGCATGGAAGTTGCACATGTTCCAGGATGCACAGTGTTCCAAGGAGGATTTTTAAAAATAGAGCAGCACATGTATGTGTGTGAGCAAAGCGTCAGTGGCCTGGTGCGGCAGGCAGAGCTATGCTCCAGGCATCCTGGGACTATCGACAGGTCAAACTCGATCTTCCTTGCCTCTCCTATTCCCAGGTGGCTCCTTGGAGCCTGGCCAGCTTGCTGGATTCATGAGCTATGTTCACAGAAGAAACAGGAGAAGTAGATGTGGCAGCCGTGAGTGCGTCCTGCTTCTGCAAGGGACAGGCCACAGTGGGTTGAGGGGCAGAGGGCAGGTTGGGAGGAGTTGGGACGTACATTCAATTCCAAGTCCTGATCCTCCATCTCCTCAGGTGTGACACTCAGATGATGTGGCCACTACGTGGCTGCTGCGTGGCCCCTGTGTACCTCACAGGATGGGGCTGCTGCTCAGTGAACTCCAGCTTCACCCACACACCCTGTCAGGGACAGCAGGGCCCAAAGCAGGGGCCCCATGCCTTCTGCAAGTGAAGTGCAGTGTGAGCAAGACGAGACCAGCCGCCGTGGGAGGATGCCTCAGTGAGGGGTGGGGGCTGCTGCCAGACACTGAAAAGGCATCAGAGTGGATTCTCCCTGGAGCCTCCAGATGAGCCAGCCCTGCTGACCTTGATTTTACCTCTTGAGACTCTGGGGTCTGATTCCCAGAACTATTGCTGCATTTACAAGAGGCAGACTGAGCCTATGAAGTGGTCCCTGGAAGACACTGATCCTGCCTGCGGTCTGAGGGAGACTCTGGGGAGCGTCTGAGCTCCATGCTGTCCACACACCCCACACAGGACCCCACATGGTCCCACAACTCAGTCCCATTGGCTTGGCCTCGCTCAGGCTCTCCGAGAGGTGGGGACCCTCTGGTCTTCCCTCCCTCCTTCCCTCGCAGTTCACTGTGGAGCCCCCTGTATACAGAGGATGGTCCTCAGATGTGGGTTCCAGACTTGTACTCCAGGGGCCCTCCCTGTAAACCAGGCCTTTGGCCCCTTAACACCAAATCACAGGGTGAGTCAGCCTGGCCGCAGCTGCTACTGCCCCCTGCCACTACAACTGGGAACCCAGACCCTGCTCTCAGCATGGCTGAATGAATGAACAAACAAATGAATGAAGGCTGGGGTAGACACTGGTGCCAAGCCCACGTACCAGACCTCACGCCTCAGAGCCAGCACCAGGGCTCAGGCCTCAGCTCCTCTCTGCCCACCTTAGCCACAGGTCCCTTCTGGCTTCCAGGCAGGAGGTGCCCAGCTCCAGGCCTGGCGTTCCCTGGAGCACTGAGCAGTACCCTCCCTCCCCGGAGCACTGAGCAGTACCTCCCTCACTCCCCGGAGCACTGAGCAGTACCCTCCCTCCTTCCCCGGAGCACTGAGCAGCACCCTCCCTCCCTCCCCAGAGCACTGAGCATTACCCTCCCTCCCTCCCCGGAGCACTGAGCAGTACCTTCCCTCCCTCCCGGGAGCACTGAGCAGTACCCTCCCTCCTTCCCCAGATCACTGAGCAGCACCCTCCCTCCCTCCCCGGAGCACTGAGCAGCACCCTCCCTCCCTCCCCGGAGCACTGAGCAGCACCCTCCCTGCCACCTCCCACTTTTTAGGCTGTGCTGTGGGGAGTGAGGCCAGAATGGGGCTCCAGCGGCCGCCCAGCCTGGACTGGGGACAGAGGAAGGGGAGGCCCAGGTGGCTGCAGCTGCTCGACCCCTGGGCTGGAGGCTGGGCTGGACCAGGACCTGCTCCCTTGGAGGAGTGGCGAGGGACTATGGGAGGAACTCTTCAGGAGCTGCACATCCTCCCACCTCACGGGACCATGACCCTGAGTGAGAACTGTGTTTCTGCTTCTCGGTGTCCCTGCTGAGGTCCCACATGCTCTTGGGGCTTCCTACCCATCCGCCCAATGCAAGTGTCAGCACCAGGGGACATCTGGGAGGGAGAGATGCCTGGAAGGAATAGGTCTTGGGAGAAAGCATGTGGCTTGTGGGGTCCTGGCAAGATGGCCATCCAGGAAGACCTGTCGGAGGAGGACACATCCACAGAGGCCTGGGAGTAAGGGCATGAGCGGGCAGGGGAGGGAGGGGCAGAGCAGGTCACTTCCGGTGAGGCCAGACAGCAATAAGAGGCCGGAGAGGCTGTGGGGAGGAGTCCCTGCACCTGCAGGAAAGGGGAGCAACCCTGCTGCTGCCTGTGACTCCTCCCTCACAGAAGCAGGCCCCCTCTCAGGTGGTGACCCTGCTGGGCACCCTTCCAGATTCTTGGGCTCACAGCCTAAGCAGGATGGGTGACCCTTTGGGCCCCTGAGCCAAGGGGAGAGCTGTGTAGAATGTCGGCCGCCAGCCCTTGAGCCTTCCCCTGGCCTTGCCAGGCTGTCCCGGGGGCAGGACAGTGGCTGAGGCCCCAACTCTCTTCCCCTCTGTCCTTCCAAATCTGTGTCTCCTCAGGGGGAAGGATGGGGTTTGCATAAATGAGACTTCCAATGGCTGCAGAGCCAAGGGTGCTGCCTTAGCTACGATCAGGAGTTCTAGCTCCTCAGAAATATTTGAATAGGAAAAATGTCTTTCACTCTAGTGGCTTCATCTGTGTTCCAAAAATAAAACCTGGAAACGGTTCCTCCTTCATTTTTTCTTGCCTGTTCAAGGCGGTTTCCTTAACATCTTGAGGTAAAGAGGGCTGAAGTCAGGGGCCTGGCTCACCGAGAGTGGCCTGTCCATCGGGTGACCCACGGGCACCCTGGGAGAGCAGAGGATCCCTGGAGGGGCCTGCAGCAGCACAATTCCCTCTTGCGGGTGATGGTAAGCCCATGGCATGCAGCGTCCTCTGCCTTCACCCTGAGTCTAGCTAAGGGCTCCCTATCCTGCCCCTGCTGGTGGGTGTGTCTCAGTGGGAGCCCTGGCCGGGAATGTGGAGAGAGGCCCCCATACTGGTGGCCTGTGTGCTCCATGGCAGAGCCTGTGAGGCAGAAGATACTGGGAAAGACACTCCCCGCCAGGGCCTCTTGTACAGGGCAACGGCTGTACCCCTGAGTCGCCACCCTCAAGACCGCGTCACCTCCTAATGCCATCACTTTGGGGGAGGTTCGCATGGAAATCTGGGGGGCACAAACATTCACTTTACTACAGAACCCCTCCCTGACCCTGGCCCGAATGTCTTCCTGGGACCCTCCCCTTCCTGGGACCGTTCCTGGGGGTAAAATAGAGTCTGTAGCTTTTGGGACATCACTCAAGGCCCTGGGCCCTTTGGTCACAGGAGCCCCTGGTTTTTTTTTTTGTTGTTGTTGTTGTTGTTGTCGTTGTTTGTTTGTTTTTGGTTTTTGGTTTTTTTCATGAGACAGAGTCTCACTATGTCACCCTTGGTACAGTGCCATGGCGTCACAGCTCACAGCAACCTTAATCTCTTGGGCTTAAGTGATTCTCTTATCTCAGCCTCCCAAGTAGCTGGGACTACAGGGGCCTGGTACCACACCTGGCTATTTTTTTTGTTGTAGTTGCCATTGTTGTTTGGTAAGCCCGGGCCAGGTTCGAACCCACCAGCCTCGGTGTATGTGGCCGGCAACATAGCTGCTGAGCTACAGGTTCCAAGACAGGAGCCCCTGTTTTTTGAGCTGGTGTGACTTGAAGTTTCACCCCCAGGTATGCTGAGTCCGCCACCCATGAATCCATGAGCTGCTTCAATCACCTCCTGTGGGATGAGGTGAGTGAAGGTCTGCCCACAGCAGGCCAGGGGCTGTGGTCTCCTTTCAGGGGAAACTGAGTCCAGTGGGCAGAAGACAGTATCTGGGAGTCCAGTCTGGGGCCCAGCCAAGGCTGCAGGAGAGGCCTGAAGGCAGTCTCCACCGCAGGCACCCCTCTCGGGCTCTGCCCCTCCCCATTCGAGATGCCAGGTGCCCCTCCTCAGGCTGCAGGAGGAGGGACGAGTCCTTTCCTTGGTGCCATGTGTCCGCAGTGGCTGTGCCTAATGGACCACGTGCTCCCCAAAGGCCCAGTGCAGTTCCCTCTTTCCCTGGACACCCTCAGAATCCAGCCCTCCAGAACTCTCTGTCCCAATTCTCTGGAGGGCCAGACCCCAGCCTGGTGCATCTAATTGTCATTTCTTTTCAGGGAATGAATTGTGTTGAGCCGAACGTGGATAATCAAGTGTAAAACTTTCCTAAAAATAACACACAGGTGCTGGCCGGGAACTGGGCCTCCTCCCATGATGTCTAGATAATGACATAGCCCACTCCTGCATGGTCAGCTGTGTGTCCCCGGTGTGGATCCCTGATATAGTCAGTGATAGCCTTGCTCATTTGGGGTGCAAAGTCCATGAGGGTGGTTGACTCGCCTGGACTTGCTCTGCACGCACCCCATCAGCCAGGTCTGAGCCCCAGCAAGTGCAGGCTGCTGCCATTAAATTTTGCCAAAATTTTGTGTCACCCTGTTTGTGCTTCTGCACCTAGACAATGCGACAGGGGCCAAGTGTGGGGATCTCCCTCAGACTTTCCCAGCTTTCCCCTCCTCTGAGGGCCACAGGATGAACATGGCCCAGCCTGCCTCAGACAGCCTGCCTGGGGGCTAGGGCCTCTGCCCAGGCACTAGGGGCTCGATCTCTGCTCTGTCGTGAGCCTCTGAGAGTTGCTGGCTGGTTCCACATGGACACCCTCTTGGATGACCCTTGACCATGCTGGGCCCCAGTGTAGACAACTCAAAGCTCAGACCAACAAAGGAGATGAACACAGGGGGTGCTCCCCCATGGCTGCGGATGGTGGGCTGCAGAAGAGCTCTGTATTTGGGCTTGAAACAACAGGAGTTTATTCTTGCTATTAGTACAGGCAAGGGGTGCAGGAAACACCCCTTTCTCCAGGGCTCCCTAGACGTTGGCATGAGCAGCTGTCACCCCCATTCACAGGTGTCTCTGAGGGAACTGGGGGATGCCCCACCAGGCCGAGGGGCCGTGTGGATAATTATCTCTACTCAGCTCCCGTCAGCCCCAAGCGTCTGAGGAACTAATGTCTTTATTATCAGACCTTGAAATTCCCGGAGAAGACAGGGACCTATTCATGCATGCCACTGCTGAAAATGCAGCCTGGGCTGGTCCCGCCCTCACCTGCGGGCCACACCCTTGTGTGACCTTTGAGGGCCCTGAGCCCTCCCATGACGGTTGAAATGCCTGCATCCTTGCCTTTTGTGCCCAGCACCCACATTCACTGCATGTGAGCACAGGTGACAAACCCAAGTTGAACCAGCTCGAGGAAGAGTGGGGCAGGCAGGGGCAGGCTTCAGGTAGGCAGGGTCGGGGTCAGAGCACTGTCTGCAGGGTTTCCAAACTCTTCCCATCCCTGACGCTGGCAGCCTGGAACCCACTTGGCAACCAGTGATTGTAAACCTTGGGGACACTCCCATCCCTGGACCAGTCCCTGATGGGAATGGGGCCTCTGGCTGCTGGGGGCTGGGGAGGAGAGGGCCAGCCCACCTCCAGACCCTGCAGGGTGGGCACATGGCACAGACAGCCCTGCGTCCCAGCGAAGGGACAGGGCTAGCAGGAGGTCATGGATCTGGGCAAAACCAGAGATGTCCCCCCTACCCTGAGCGTCAGCTGTCCATAGTGGGCATGGCTTTGGGGGCTGTTGTGAAGGCCGAAGGGGCAGCAGACCCCCCCACCCCTCTCTCTCTCTCACACACACACACACACACACACACACACACACACACGCTTGTTAAGCAGAAGTGGCATCTGAGAAAGAGTCAGAGCCAGACTCCAAGACTCAGGCTCCTTAAGGATGTTGACAGCAAGATTATTCATTCAGTGACATCTGGCAGCATTTTTTAAAGAAAAATAAAATAAAATCTCATCTTAGTCCCACTCTCATTATGTACGGGCACATATTTAATGTGTGTGTGTGTAGACACAGGGAGGGAGGATGGGGAGGAAGCCAGGCGCAGATCAAAGGAGATGATGCTGTGAAATCCATGGAGTGAGGCAGCCACGTGGCATCGACAGGATCCCAGCTCAGTGCAGACAAGTTCGTGTGCATAGGCAGAGAGTGTGTGCACACGCATGTGTGTGCGTGCGGGAGAGAGGGTGTGATTTCAGCAGATCCCATTGGTATGTGGGGCATGCTAATCTGATTGTATTCTAACTGCTCTTTTATACTGAAACACATTTCCTTAAGCTAATGCTCTTTTTTCCCTCTAGTAATGATATTTTTAAAAACCAGACGGTAGAGCTGTACGTGTTGCTGAAAGGGGTTTCTGCAGGGAGAGTGTCTGGCCGACCCACCCTCCCCACAGAATTATACAGCTCAGGGACAGGAGTCAGGCAGCCCCCACCCCCAGGTGCCCCAGGACAGGGACTGAGCAGAGAGAGGTCCATACGGCCTCTGCTTCAGGTGGGCTCAGCTGAGGGCCCCAGGCCTCGGGGTGCTGATGGCAGGAGATCCCTTGGGTTGAAGCCCAGGAGGCAGTGGCTGCTCAGCAGGCCCCCATGGCAGGGTGGGCAGCCATCCTGTGACCTTGGCCCCAGTGTGTTTTCAGGGAAGGTCGACTGCCTTCTGCAGAGTCCTGGGGCCTGCAGGACTTTGAAAAGGATCTGGCCTGGGAGGGTGAGAACGTGGCTTGTGTAGCTGCTGTGCCCGCTGCTCCGGTCGTCCCCTCTGCCACATCCCACACAGGGACCTGACACTCCTCCTGCCCAGGAGGCCACTGGGCCAACACCCATGGCACCCACCTGGGCCCCTGCAGACCTTGGGGCAGTAGGCAAAGGAGGGGTAGAGAAAGGGGCCGTGTGATGGGGCCTCAGGAGCAGGGCACAGCCAGTCGCATCCACAGAAGGGTGGGTGGAAGGCCTAGCCCAGTTCCTTACACACCGTCCACCCTGGCCACCTGCTGGCTTGAGGACTGGCTGCTTGACAGCAGGCCAGACAGGTGTCAGTGGAGAGTCAACTTTTCATGATCTTTCCTGATGAATCTGACCTTCCAGACTCCTGTACAGCTGCGCTATTGTGCTGAGAGGTGCTCATCTGGCTTATTTGAAGGGACTCAGAAAATGCTAGTGCCTCCTGCCCTAGCCTGGCCCAAGCCTCCCCTGCACATGGTGCTCTGGCACTGCAGGGGTCGCTCCACCTGGCACTCACCAGCCAGGCCCGGGCTCCTCTGTCCTGGACGTAGCCTGGCGGGGGCCAGCCCAGCTGCAGCAGGTGGCAGGGCGCACCTTCTTCCCGGCAGCTGCTGTGTCTCGGGGCCCAGGGAGGCAGCTGATCTCCACATTGGACTTGGAGCCCTGCTCACAGCAAATCAAAGGGTGCAGCGTCTCCTCAGCCCTTCGTCTGCTACATTTTGCCTTCAAAAACCTGAAGCTGATTCTGTTACTCACCCAGGTTTGGGTGTCTGACATGAGCACAGAAAACCCCAGGAAACAGCAGCAGAATGGTGCACTGTGAGGTACAAGAGTGCAGAATCTGGTGGGCCCTGGGGGTGCACATAGCTGGAGTGTGCTGGCCAAGGGCCCTCAACACATTAACTGGTGCAGGGAATGTCGCCCTCCCAAGGGGCCTGGAGTCGGGCTGGGGGGAGGACCCTAGGCAAGTTGGTGTCCTTGTAGGGACCCCAGGAACACATCCTCTCCCCCTGCCCTAGCCTGGCCCTTAGTGTGCGTCCAGCTTCCTGGCTTGCGTGAGGGGTGGCCTGTGAGTCAGCCCCTCACAAGTGTGTGTGAGTGTATGTATGTGTGTCTAAGGCAAGGGAGCTGGTGTTGTGTTGGTGGTGGTGGTCTGGGAGCAGGGTAGGGCCCGTTGGTGAGTCACCTGGTCTCTTCTCCTGTACCCAGCACACGCTCAGGGGTCCCCTGAGGGTGGGGAGGTGCTGGGGCCGGGACTGTCCCCAAGGTCTACAGGGGCTCAAGGAGGGGAGCATTGTCCTGTGCCTAGGAGCATCTTTCCACGCCCGTGTGCCCTGACAGTGGCTTGGACCCAGCCCTGCCCTGGGGTGCAGGAGAGACCCAACCATAGGGGCAACAGTGCACACCCATGACAGGCCTCCCTCTCCCAGCTCAGAGCCTGAGAGACTCTGCTGGTCACACTGGGCACTGTCTCCCCCCACCCCTGCCCACCTTGCTGTGGGGGTGTGAATGTGCCTTCTGTGGGGGTGGAGGGGATGGGGAGAGGGGTGCCTCTCTGTGCTCAGCCCCAAGGCCCTGGTCTCCCTCCTCAATGCCCCTGTGGTCTTGGCCCTGGACAGTCACCTGCGCTGTTTCTTGTCCCCCTCTCTACCTGCTGACTCCTCCCCACGCCTTGGGGCAAACATTTCTTCCTCCCCAAGACCCCTTGACTGGTCAGTTTAGAAGCCCTCATGCTGCTCACTGTGTCTCCCATGGGTGTCCAGCCTTTAGTTATCTTCCTGGGCCTCTGGAGCAGTGTAAGGCTCAAGTTAGGAGGTCAGTGGCGTTGGGCTTTAGGGGTTCCAGCACCTGTTTGGGGGAATATCTCTCACCTACCTGAAAACAGTACCCCCACCTGCCTTTCTATGGTGCTGTGATACCCTCTTCCCTCTCCCTGCAGCATCCAAATCTGCTCTTGGCAAAATAGCTGATACACTAATTCAGACTAAAGGCTTAATGACCTTTTCCCTTTTCTCCTTCTAATAAAGGATTTAGGGAAAAAAGGAAGAAAACAAAACAAAGGTCTGACTCTGGAAGGGTATGAGCTGGCTGGGAGGATGTGCTGGGGTCAGAGGGCCCTCAGGGGGTCTCGCTCTTCAGGCAGTGACCAGCCCCTGCCCCCCACACCAGTGCCTTCTGCCTCCCTCTCCGTCACTGATGGAGCTGAGTTTTATTCATTCTGAAGCCTTGGAACATGACGTTCAGTCACAAACAGGACTTCAGAGGAGTAATAAACTCCACGTCTCAGCAGTTGACTGTCATCCTTGGTAAACAGAAGGAAGAGCCTGTCGCAGCTGTGGGGGGGGGGAGGCTCATTTAAAAGGGTGCTTTGAGATAATGTCCTCGTGAATAGCTATTTAGACATCACCTGTCATCCTGCATTGGGGGAAGGACCAGTTTTGCACTGAGAAGCTCAGCTCCCTTTCCCCAGAAACGCTCTGTGGGTGGCTGTGCCCTAGAGGCGTGGCCAAGATGCTGGGACAGGGCAGACCCAGACCCCAGGCTCTCAGCGCCCAGGGACCACCCACCCCGGAAGGGCACCTTCTCCTTCTGTGCTGGTCTCAATCCGTGGGCTGTCGCTTGTGGCTGCTCTGATTCCAGTGGCTGGGAAGGGAAGGGCTTTCTCAGTCACTGAACAAAGAGCAGGAATGTGGGGACACCCAGGGACCCCATCTACTGCCCTGCAATTACAGCCAGAGTGGGAGGGAGAGGAACAAGAGAGGGAGGGGAGAGGAGGGGAGGGGAGGGAAAGGAGGGGGAGGGGAAGAAGCTGAGGAAGGGGGAGCCGGAGGGGCAGGGGAGAAGGGGAAGGAGGGGGAACGAAGGGTGGGGGTGGAGGGAGACAAGGAGAGGGGAGGCTTCCAAGGCCTGAGCAGCACCCCTGCCCTGGGCCTGGGCTCCTTATTACCTTATAACAGAGCGGCTTATTCACATATTTAACATAAAACCCTAATTTTGAAACAAAGGCCCCTGCTGTGCTTCCCAGGTATGAATCCTCCCCGCCTTCCCTGCTTCCTTCCTTTATCTTTCCCTTTCTACCCTGGTGTCAGAGACAGATGGGTTTCCCTCCAGGAGAAGAGGGTGCTTTGGCATAGGTCCTCAGAAAGCCGAGACCTTGCGACATCCATCACGGCCATGGTAAACACTCAATTAGAGGAGAACTATTTGTAAGGCACAAACTGTGTTTTATAGCTTTCTAAATTCATCTCTTCTTCCTTAAGAACAAAACAAGACAAAACAAGAAAACGACCCACTTCATTAGGCCGTGGCAGACAGCTCAGCGGGCGACACTGGCCAGGCCACACTGGCTCTTCTCCCCAGAACGTCCATCTATGGGGTTTGGGACACCAGTGCCTCCACTGCCCCACCTCCACTGACCCTGGCTGCCCTGTGGCCGTTTCTGGTCTTTGCCTGGATGTTGCCGCAGGACCCCATGGAGAGCTAGCTGTGGGCACTGCTGCTCCATGCCCTTCTGGGGAGAAGTGGGAAATAAACAGCAATTGTCATGATTGTGGCTGCCTTTGCTGCAAAGTTGACATGTGCATTCACCAGGGCCACTGGGGTGAGGTAGGGGGCTGGGCTGATTGGCCCCTGATGAGAGAGCAATGTCGAGGGATGGTGATTGCCTGGCAGCCGCTGTGCAATCACAAAGACCCCGCATGGTCCTCAGGGCATAAACAGCTCTGAGTGTGGGGATGCAGCCTCCTGCATGCCCCAGAAGATGAGCTGGGGGTGTGAGTCAAGGGACTTCACTTAAATGACAACTGGTAGCCTGTGATGCAAGCAGAGAGACCCTTCAGAGAGACTCTAACCAGTGGGGTGAGGGTGGCTGGATTTGGGGTTCACAAAGAGGTCCCATGATTATAGTGGAGGCACTGGTGTCCCAAACCCCATAGATGGACGTTCTGGGGAGAAGAGCCAGTGTGGCCTGCTGAGCTGTCTGGCACAGTTCATCTTCTGTGTCCCCCAAAGTCAATTAGCACCCTGTGCCTCAGTTTCCACACCTGCCAAACAGGGTGATGATGGTTTAGTTATTTAATAGACACACACTAAAATGTCCAGACACCTCAGTGAAACTGACGCTGTGGTATAGCCCCACTTTGGAGATTGGGAAACAGAAGGAAGGAAATGAAAAGGTTGGGTAAAATGCCCAGGACCCCTGGGTCTGCCCCAAAGGCTGAGAAACCCCCACTGTGCTCCTGGAGGGTGGGTGTGTGTGTGAGCCTCTTGTCTAATTCAGCCTCGTGTTGAGTGAGACTGGGGCACGTTCTAAAGACGCGTCAGGCGATGTTGTCCTTGGAGTTGCACATGGAGTGTCATCGCAGCCCACGGTAGTGCAGCCAAGGCTACAACCTGCACAACCAGACTGCTGGCCACTGCCGATAGCTGCCACACAGTGTCACATACTCATGCACCTGAACACAGAAAAGATGCGGTGGCAATATGGTGTGCAGCCTCACGGGACACCCTTGTATCGTGGGCCGATAACTGAGAGAAACATTGTCATGTGCTGCAGGAATGACCCATTGCCTTCCTGCTGTTACATTGTCATTGTAACTGTCATTGATCTCATGGCTTCTGTCCTAACCAGGTACCTGGGACCACACCAGGAGCAGTTGTCCCCATGAGTGCCATGGAGAGGTCTGTGACCTCGTCACAGCCAGGCATGGCCAGGGCAGAGCAGCTGCTCCCAAGTGCTCGGTCTCAGCACCTTCACCCCGGTCCGCAGAGCCCATGGTCCAAGCCCAACATGACTCAGAATAAATGATCACGTTATGAGTTGAACACAAAGAAATGTAATTACCGCAGGAGCCAGCTGAGAACAAAGTGGATTTATACACACAACAGACATTAAGCGCTGTCACAGGCGCCTCTCTAACGCTGCGTGTAAATGCAAATCATCACTCAGAGCAGTCGCGCCCATGGTTCATCTTCTGTGTCCCCCAAGGAGCTGGCAGGAGGGGACATGCCTTCAGTCCTCACCCACCTGCCCAGTCCTCACACACAGGCCCAGTGCATGCCCTGGACCCATCAAGCTTGCTGTGGCCAGTGGTGCCCCCAAAGCTCTGCATGGATGAAGCGAACAGTCCTCATCACACCCCATGACAGGGTCTCAGGACCGGCCCCCTTTGCAGATGGGAACACTGGGGCAGAGGTAATGGCACCCACCCAAGGTTACTTGTAAGGGGCAGAGCCAGGATTTCACCTCAACTTCAGGGCTGGGCTCGGCGTTCCTGTCCACCGAGACAGGGCACAGGCAGTGTGAGTGTGCGTGTCTGGGGAAGACACTTGGGCATGGTACACACTCTCACTTGATGCCCCACTGACCCCTCAGGGGAGAGACACTCCCAAGTTGTAGGTGAGGAACTTTGGGGGAGAATGGGGCTTTGGCCAGGCCCCCTCATCATCCAGCAAGCACTTACTGAGAACCGACACTGCTCTAGGCACTGATCTGAGTGAACAAAATGAAACTGTGGGGCATGCAGCATGGTTAGAGGGGCACAGGCAGGGTGAGAGGGCGGAATGGGGAGTGGTGGGGCGCTGTAGCACGTGTGAGAGGGGGCATAGGCAGGGTGAGGGTGCAGAGTGGGGTGTAGGCTGCCATTCTGCCCATGGTGATGGGGCTTCATCACTACAGCCTGGGGAAGAGGCGAGGGAGGAGCCCTGGGGACGTCCAGGGGATGTGGGAGTTGCATAGGCCCTGGGGCAAGGCTCGGGTTGTGTGGCTGGGTCACACTGGCTGTTGCAGCAGTTGCCTCAGCCAGGGCACAGTTTGACCTGACTGTGCTGCACAGGATACCTCTGGCTGCTGGATTCAGACCAGAGTCAGGGTGGTCAAAAATCCATCCCACCCAGAACCCCACCCATTTGCTCTGCAGACAAGCCTTGGTTGACAGAAGGCAGCTTGGGAGCCCCTTGGTGGAGTCCAGCCATCTCCCCTTCAGGATGGTCTCCACACCAGGCTGTGTCCTGAGCCCCCAGGTGTCTCCAGCTTCCTCTCTTCCCACGTGGTGACCAAGGCCCACCTGCGACTGGCCTGACTGAGACGGGTTTGGGCGAGACACTTGTGGCTTGCGGCTTGTGATGTTGTGAAACCTTTGCTATCCCCTTTGGGTTCTCAGGAGTTCTCTGCCTGTCCTTTCAAATTCTGTTTGCGTCACTTAAGCACTGATGCCCACCAGTGGCAAAGAGGGGTTGATTTTTCTACTCCATGAACATCCCATCTTCCAAATATGCTTAAGGCTGAAACTTCACCCATAACTGGGGACCCTCTTGCGGCTGCCTCTCCATTTTAGTAAACAGAAAACTCAAGATGTGCTCAATGGATTTTGCAAGAAGGGATTTTGTCATGTTATGATCCTAGCACTCAACATTTTTAAGGCCACAGGCAGATTCTTGATGAATGGTGGGCTCTGGGCTTTCTGGGCCCCAGGCGCTCAGGCTGCTACAGGCTTTGCCATGAGGGTCCTGCCACACACATCCAAGGCTGCTGGGGGGAACCAGTGCTGTAGGTGCAGCCCCGGCGGTGGCTGGGGTGGGGTTCCATAAAGATGGAGGTCCTGGGCCTGCAGTATCTGGCCCCTGGAAGGGGCCCAGGCATCTGCACTTCTCCCCTCTGAGGTCAGGCACCTGCACCCCACTGTCTTTGGTGCTGGTCAGCTCCCTCCGGAGATGGGCTGTGTGTCCTAGGGCTCTGCCTGAGGAGCAGGGACTGGGAGAACTGGCTGCTGACCCAGGCAGCATCAGCTCCGAGCAGGGCTGGCCTGTAGGGGACAGGTGGGTACCAGCCACAGCAAAAGGTCAGGTTTGCATGTGATGCAAGGGGAACATCCGGCCACCAGGCAGCCAGAGGAGTGGCCAGGATGCAGGGCAAGTCCTTCACGGCCTGGGCCTGCTGCACCCTGACCTGGGGCAGAGGGCTGGGAGTGGCCTCTGAGCAGCCTGATTGTCCATTGCCTCCCAGACAACTATGAGGTGAGTTTTCTACACTGGCTCCTGGAGGTCTCTGCTGCAGGGGGCACCTTCCCTCCCTTCTCACTCTCCCCACCCACTGTGCTCACGGAATCAGTCCCCAAATAAACCACATGCAGCCAAATGGTTGTCACAAAGCCCAGGTCCTCCCACTAACAGCCCCTACAGCTGAAGGCCACGGCCCCAATTCACCACCCTCCCTGGAGGAGCCAGGACACCCAAGAGTCCCTGCAGACACAGAATCCCTGAGCTTTCACACACGTGTCCGCATGCACACTCTCCGGCACCAATAGCAGCATCCGGCCACCCCATCCTGAACCCGGATTTGCAAGGACAGAGCCCAGGTCATCAATAGATGTACCCAGAGTCAGGGAACCGGGATTGTAGTCTGGGGCTGGGAGTCAGGGACCTGCCTCAGGGACCTGCCTTCTGCTGGTCACATGCCCAGGATGGCAACAACACCATATCCCACAGAGTGACAGGTGCAAGACAAATGGCACAGGACGTCTGATTTAAATAAGAAAATATATTACATGTGCAGTTTTAACTAGGACACACAAACAAACCCTCCATGGCGGACAGCCCTGCGTCCTCCCAGTTGGAGTCACAGCCCCTGTCCACACACTCAGGTACAAAACAAATTCTATAAATATGCTTTTATGCAAAATATGGTCCATAAATTTATATTTATGCACGTTGCTCCCACTGCAGAGCTACTCAGTTCTGAGGACAGGAGGTCACAGGAGACTTTAAACCACAGGCCAAGCAGAAGGTTCTTGTGCAGAGTCGCTCTGGGGAACTGCCGTCCCATGTGGGCCTTCGCTATGCATCAGAGGCCCATGGCAAGTCTGGTAGGCAGGCGGCCGTGAGCCTCCATGGGTCCTGCTCAGGAGCTTCATCTCGGATGCACCTCACGTTGTGGTCCAGTCTCCCCCAGGGACAGCCCCACAGGCCCCAGAACCAGTGCATGGCTTTCCAAGGGCCTCAGCTCTGCAGCGTGGGTGAGAAGTTGGCCCTTCAGAGAAGAAATTGGACAGAGGCAGGCTTGGAGAAGTGCCAAGGAGCTGCTGGTGTCCCTGTGGTGGGTGGGTCGATGGTCAGACATCGCTCTGGAGCTGCAAGTCTGTGGGGTTGCCGGAGGCTGAGGACTGGCTGGGCAGAGAAGCTTCCAGGCCATCTGAAGACCCTGCTGGGGACTTGTACAGGAAGCAGGCAGTGGCAAAGAAGAGGAAGCCCAGCACCTGAGGAGAAGGGAGAGCTGCTAGAGCACCTGGGAGCCCCCACCACCACCCCCCGGAGCCCTGCATGCTGGCCAGGATCCTGGGGCCCTGCCCCACCCCACCTATAGTGTTCTCACAAGGTCTTAGAGCCCAACCTGCTCTGGGAACAGACACAGCTTTCCCATATACCTGGCTCCCAGAGTTACAGAAGGAAAGACACCAGATGACAGAAAACACAGGTGCGGGAGGAGGCATGAGGGGCTTGTGGTGGGGGACAGTGCACCCCCCGAAAGATACATGTCCTCAGCCTGGGTACCTGTGACTGTGACCTTTCCTGGAAATAAGGTCTTGGTAGATGAAACTAGTTTAAGGGTCTTGAGATGAGGTCTCTAGGATTTAAGATGTGACTAAATCCAATGACCGGTGTCTTTATGAGAGGAAGGAGGGGAGATTTCAGACCAGAGGCCCTGAGGGGACTGGGTTGGACAGACACAGAGCTGGGTGACACATGTGTACACCAAGATGGCCTGGAGCTGCCCTGAGGCTGGGAGAGGGACCAGGACAGACCCCCCAGCCTCAGGAGAACCAGCCCTGCCCATGCCTTGTATTTGTTCTGGTCTCAGAACTGTGCAAAGATCTCTTTCTGTTCGTTTAGGCTACCTGGTTGGTGGTTTGTTGTCTCAACAGTCACAGAAACAGCTGGTCTGCCTTTAGCACCCATGGCTGGGCAGGAGCCCATGCCATCCTGATGGGCAGTTCTCAGCCCACAGAGTCTCTGTTTCTTCCCCTGCAGCCAGGGGCCACGCTCACCTCATGGGACGCACCCACAGCAGAAATCCATGCAAGCCCTAAGGATGGCGTGGAGTTTTCCAGGCCACAGAGGAATTGTACATGCCTAAGGTTTAAATTCTGGGTTTTAGATGCAAATACTGCTGTTTCCCGGAGTTCCCACTGGGCTAAGGGCCCAAGACTGCGCTCACGGAGCAGGCTGCTTTGATTTGGTTGCAGTGATGGAAGTGGAGGTGCTCACGGGGGCTCTGCTGGCCCTTCTAAAATTGATAGGAAGCCAGACATGGTGCCTGTGGGCTACATGGAGCCCAGGGGGTGCCTGAGGCAGGGCCTTAGCTTCAGAGGACTTCCTAGGAGCTACACAGAGGTCCCACCTTATCCTGGGACACAAGACCCTCAGTGGGTGCCTGAACCGTGGGTAAGAATCAAGCCCCAGCCAGGGACGCCAAGGTCCCCTTTCCCTTAAAGAAGTGCTTTGTGTGGGTAGTCCTGTGGCTCAAAGGAGTAGGACACTGGCCCCATATGCCAGAGGTGGCAGGTTCATAACCCAGCCCCGGCCAAAAATTGCAAAAAAAAGAAGTGCTTTGTGGCTTCTCTTTGGCAAGTCCAGTCACCAGCATCACTGCTTGGCACTTCAGGGCCTTTGTTAAGTGAAATTTGGGCTATGTGAAAATAAAACAATTTCAGGACCTTCCAAATTTATTATGCCAAGGAGAAAAGTTAAGCCCTGAAAACTGAATCATGTGACATGGCCTCCAACCTCTATGCTGAAGCCTCCCTGGTAGCCAGGCTTTCTGCGCTCCCTGCAAAGCCCCGCCTGATGGTGTGGGCTCAGCACCCCGAAAGGGTGTGGGCTCAGCACCCCGAAAGGGTCATCTCTTTACAAAATGAATGTTAAACAACCCCTTCAGAGTGAGTAACAACGACCAGTCGGGCATCACATGCAGGGTGGGCCTGGTGTAAGGGGCCAGTCTGCTCACTGCCCCTGCTTATACAACCAGTTCACCTGCCTGCACAGGAGTGCTGGTCACCACTCTCGTGTTCTGCCCGTGAATAAACACCCCTCAAATGGGAGCTGAGCCTCTTAGTTAATTTAGGTAGACAGTTACTCGACTCGAAAATGGCCAGAGTGGGACACCTGGCTGCCTGTGATAACTGAGCCAGCTACCAAGTAGCCAGTGGGCAGGAGTGCCAGCAGTGTGGAGACCCTGCACAAATCTGCTCTGGGCAGGGTGAGACAGAGTCCATCCTGCTACACGGAATGGTGCACAATTTTAAATTTCTGAATTGTTTATTTCTGGAACTTTCAGTTTACTATTTTCTGGCCTCACTTGACCTGGGGTAACTGAAACCCAGGAAAGTGAAGTCTCAGGTAAGAGTGGGCTGTGTCTGTAAGTGAACCTGCAGCTTCTGCTCTGCAGGTCCCAGGGGAGATAGGCAGCTGGTCTCCCCGTCCCTCAGGCAGCTCCCTCCTGGACAGCACCTGGGCTGGGGGCCGTAAGCTGCACTGGGTGTCTGCTGTCCCAGGGAGGGGCCTCGAGACCCTCTGAGTGACAGGTCCCAAGATTTCATTTTGTTTTGAAAGTTTTGTGCTTTTTTTCCCCTCTAATGAATTCAAAATATAAATGCTGTTTCTTCCTAGGTAGTGCATGCCAAGAGTTACGACAGGAAGTTTCTCTCTACAGCTTGAGAAGCAAGGGCCAGGCTCAGTGACAGGGACTCAAAACACGCAGCAGGACAGGGACAAGACCAAGGTCCCTGGGCAGGTGGGCAGGCCCGGGAAGCTGCTTGTTCAGAAAGAGCCTATTTTCCCCCAAATTTTCAGCTAACAAGGCAAACAGCCAGGGCCACAACCCCGAGGGGACATGCCAAACTCAGGGAAAGGGCACTGCTCCCAAGGCCTGGGCTGGGGGGCCGCTGGGGCTTGGACTGAGCCCAGAAGGTGACCCTCGGCCAGGCCTCCTCCCCCTCCCTCTTTGGCCACCATGTGTCACGAATCCGCAGGTGACTTGGGGCTTCGATCAGAGCCACAGAAAGCCCCCGGTGTCCTGAAGCCAGAGCTGTCAGAGGAAGAATTGCCCCCCCATCCAGAGAGCTGACTCTCGGACCCCTCCCCGAGGCCCAGCTCACCTTGTACAGGAGCCCCACGATGAGCATGTAGCGGCTCATGGCTGCGTTTCGATACACGAAGCAGGAGCCTTGGTGGCCACACTGGTCCTGCCAGAGCAGACACGCCTTGTCGATCACCCAGCCGAAGGCAATGGGCCCCGGGATGCCCCCTGCAGAGACATGCTCACTCAGCACCTGACTCAGGGTGGACAGGGCAGTGCTGGACCTGGAACAGGCTCTGGGAAGGTGATGCTGGCCATGGTGTTCTCAGGGGGCTCTCATGGGGAAAGGAGATTTCAGTGTTCCTTTCTCTGGGAATGTGGAGTCTGGTTGGGAGTTCCCATGATCTCTAAGGAAAAGAAATCCTCTGGGCAAATGAATGACGATGGGCCCCTCTAGTGGTCACTTAGGGAATAAAACCCTTTCCCGGCTGGACATGGCCAGGTGCTGGCATGCACACCTCAGGGGGGACTAGACACCTACTGGGTGCCCTTATGCAGTGAACACACTGCCCAACTGGCCATGGCCCTCCCAGCGCACAGTACCTAGTGTTCTAACCACAATCCACTGGATTCCCAAGGCAAAGGATCTCTGACGGTCACAGACACACCTGCAAAAGAAAGCCACCGTGTTGGTACCCACACGAGGGGGCTGCATGCCAAGTCACACCCCCATGCCAGCAGCTGGGTTCTGGCCAAGCCCCTGGCCACATCACCACCTCCCTAGGTGGCCAGCACCTCGCCAGAGGTCAGAGACAGACAGGCCTGCTTTGCAGGGGTCGGGTGTGTCCCTAGCCCTGTCACAGGATCTGCAGAGCTCCACCTTCCAGGGCTGCAAGAGAAGGTTCTGGAGAAGAGTAAAACCCTTGGCTTACCGTAAAGTTGCTGTTAGTGCTGGAATGCTGCTGAGGAATGTAAAGAAAATTACAACGAATACGAAAACCAGAAGGAGGGGCTTTCTCTGACAAGTTGAAGTGCATTTCCCTGTAGTGGCATGGCCAAAACCAGAGGAAAAATTCTGAGGACAGCTACAGTCTTGGTACACCTGAGGAGCCCAACAACAGCGCTGATTACAGGAGGAAGGAGCAGGGGCCCCTTCCCAGGGTCTGGGTGGGGGTCAGGGGCTGCGGGCAGTGTCCCACTCACCTTCTGGCCACCCAGGTTGGTCTCAGCGGCTGTGGGGCATCCCGCATGGCAGGGTGAGTAGTAGGTGAGGCCGTCCGAGCCACAGACGGGGCTGTACTGCTCCGGCTGGCAGTGGCAGGCAGCATTGCAGGGCAACGTGAGGTTCAGGCGGCCTTCAGGCAGCAGGCTGTAGGGGGAAGGGGTCATGGGACCCAGGCTCGGGCATGCGGGCTCCTGCAGGTACAGGGCAGCCTCATGCATGGCCTGTCCCCACCTGATCTGCTCTCTGGGTCTGCAAACTCTTCAGGCTCACTCCACCCAGAGTATGCGACACTTTGCCTCTGACCCCATATCCCTTTCCCTGCTTGTGATGTCTGACAGTGCTACAGGGGCCTCTGTGCTTCCCCTCTGTCACAGGCTGCAGCCACAGAGTCACATCTGTAGCATGAGCTCCTGGGGAATAAGCTCTGGCCAAGGCAGTCTGTTTGCTGCACATGGGCCTCCCTCGCTGCCTGGTGGGTGGCTCTCAAAGTCCTACCACACGGCAGCACCCAGGAACCAGTCCTGGGCTACTGTCCATGTCCACACGGAGACACTCCCAGGACCCTGTAAGCTGGGCTGTGATTGTCTCGTTTTACAGAGGAGATGGCTGAGGCCGAGAAATGGATGGAACCCTCCCTGGGGAAAGAGTTGGACTTGAACTGGGGCACTCCATAGGGACTAACTTCATCATGTGAATGGTCATTAGAGAGGTGGGTGCCCCACTGAGGGCACTGCCCTTGCTGGCGCTGTGCTATCATAACCCTTTCCAGAAATGATATCCCCAAGCCCAGACTACTTTGACCCACTCCCAGGGGCTGCTGGTGCCCTGGCAGGTGTTCAGTGGCCTCCCCCCACCCAGGTGTCACCTGGCCCTCACCTCCCGCCGTAGCTATCCTTGACGCCCGCCATGGGCACGTTGGGGCAATGCAGGGAGAAGACGGAGATGCCCAGCAGGCTGGCCAGGGCGCACAGCAGGCAGAACCTGACCACCCCGGGGCCACGGAGCTTGAGCTTGTTCACGAAGAAGCCACCCAGAAACGTGCCGCCACCGCCTGCTGGCACCACCAGGTACCCTGGAGAGAGGGTGGGACTTAGCAGGATTCTGGAGGCCTCTGGGCAGGGCATTAACCCTGCTCTTACCATCTCCACTTTATAGGTGGGGAAACTGAGCCACAGAGGGCTCAAGCCCCCTGGCAGTGCTCAACCCTGAGCCTAAGCCTCAGCTGCAGTGCAGGCAGAGCCCCCTGGGGCCCTGTCCAGCAGCCTGCAGGGAGAATACTCCAAAGGCCACAGGACACAGGGGCAGGCCAGGACCAGGGGAGGAGGGCCTAGTTTCCCCAGCCCTAATGAGAAGGCTGGGCACTCCTATGGTGGTCCCCCTGGGCAACCACACTCTCCTAGCCACTTTAGTCCCTGCTGAGTCCCTGCAGCCACTGGCCTCTGGCACAAAGCTGAGATGAGCTGGCACATGGCTTCCAGACACCCAGTGATGGGGGCAGGTGGGTGGGTGGGGCTCCTCGCAGGTGGTGGAGGTGAGCCCTGGGGCAGGGGGAGGAGGCAGGACAGAGAGGGAGCTGTCCTAGGTAGGGGTCTGTGTGTGGGGTCAGCCTGGAGGGACCAGGCAAGGCAGGGAGAGTGGGGGAGTGTCCAGAGAATAGACCCTTGCAGGGCAGGTCCCCACACACTTAGCCCTTCCCAGCAAGCATGTCACCAGGTGGCACAGGATTGCCGGTGGGCCCACAGACATCTCTCATGAGGGGCCCACCCTCTGCAGGCCCTGGGATAGCTGTTGCCCAGCGCATAGGCACAGACAGGGCCAAACCCTCCAGGAGAAAATCTCAGAGGCTGAGGCCAGGTGAGTGGTGGAGCCCACCCTTGGCTCTCCCACCCTGTCAGTGGTCAGTGGGCTGCAGTGGCATTTCCCAAACCACACACTTGGAGGCGCAGTCCTGCCTTCCTGGCAGGCAGCACTGTGCAGCTCCTCACTTGCAGAGGCCCAGGCACCTTCAGCACCTGTACCAGGGGCTGGGGCCCTTGCCTCCCTGTGTGCCCCACCTGGATCTTTCTAGATGTTCTGAAGACCCCAACTCATCTGGAGACTAAGGAGAAGGCAGAGGACCCAGGGTTCAGTTTTCTCACCAAACAAGGTGGCAGCTTCGGAGGCGCTCAGACTGAACTGGGACTCGAGAAACTTAGGGCCAAATGTGGACATGCCAGCAATAAGTGTGGCCTCAGTGGCCCCCGCCAGGCAGAGAAGGATGAACGTGGGGTTCTTCACAAGTAGCCAGATGGAGCTGGACAGGGGAGTGGCATGGAGACCAGAGAGAAGAGACAGAGGGTCAGAGCGGGCCAGATCCAGGGTGTGGGGGAACCATTGTTCCTAGACCATGGCTTCTTCCCCTGAGCACAAGGGCCCCGGTTCTGGGAGGGAGTGAAGTGGGGTGCAGAGAGCCCAGCCGGGCTGCAAGGCTGGGCTTGGATAGGCAGGCAGTGGCCAAGCCTGTGGCCATCTGTCCTGAACACCGGAATTGTGTATGGAAGACCCTTATCACTGTCTCACCTGCCCTGGCTTCAGGTCTAAGGCCCTGTTCAATCGTCCCTTGTGGCAATGCTGCTGACTAGGGAGCTGGTTGGGGGAGACAGGGGTCACCACATCCAGGACTCAGCATCATTTCTGCTGACCATAAAGCACATTTGGGCAATAAATTTCAAGTGCCTACTCCTCGGGAGGGGACAGCTCAATGGTGCTTTCTAGACAGAAGTGAGAGAGGCTGCCTGGACTCCAGGCTGCTCGGCTGGGCAGGGGGTGGTGTGCAAACTTCCTCATTTGCTAATCCCAGCTTACAGGCTGCTCTGCTGAAATTCTTGTGCTGAGTCTACCCGAAGACTCAGTAATGGCTTTATGGAGGGCAGGCAGCATGCCCAGAATCTATGTACTGCCAGCCGCTGGCTCAAGAAGCTAACCTGGGCATAGACCTCCTTATCATCGAACGAAGTGGTAGAGGCCCAGGGTCCCCATGTCCACAGCGGCAACCAGGCTCAGGACCTGCCGCTCTGGCAGTACCGAGTATTAAGGGGCCAGGATGGCCCTCTCGAGGATGTGTCAGCAACCCTTGACAACTATGGCCCTTGTCAGCTTGACCCGTGGGTCACTGCTCCTTGTGGGGCAGTTCCTGGTTCCTCTGGAGTCTGACAGGAGGTGGAAAGCCACCCAGCAAAGCCCTGGGAGGCCCCTCACCCCTGCTCAGTGGACAGACTGGGGCTTCTGCTTGTGGCCCTAGGCCCAGCCCCTTCTAGCCCACTGCCCACAGCTCTTCACCCCATGTGGCCACCATGAACTCAGGGATGTGCTGGTGGGCACAGGAACTTTGGGGAGAGCTCAATACAGAGGAGAGACCCAGGTTCCCCTACATTTTCACTGTAAGGCCCCAACAGCCTTGGTCCCTGGGTTGTCCCAACAGTATGAGAAGAGGCCAAAGCCAGGCCAGAAAGGACGGAGCAAGGGCAGCCAGGCTGCTAACTACCCAGGGGTGGGGCTGGACTGCAGGCAGGGCTTCTCCTCTCTGGTCCTCAAACACCCCTCTGTGCACGCCCCGCCCATGGGCACACCTGCAGGAGAGGCCTAATGAATGGCAGTGGAGGGGGCTGGGGTTGCCCAATCGGGTCACTCAGGGAAGGGTCTCAGGTTGGATCAGCTTCTCTGGTGATCCCTGGGACACACAGTCTGCAGGGGACACAGTGGCATGAATAAGACTTGCTCCATGGTCACTTGGAGCTAGCGTAGCCCAAGAAGCCTCCACACAGGACTGGCGCAGGGCCCCTGGCCCCATTGGGCCGACCACAGCACCTATTGCCCTAACCCAGGGTCTTGGGGCCCTTGGCCCAGGAGACTGTATTTGTTGCTCCTTAATCTTTTAGCCCAAGTTCCAGGGTCATGACAGAGACCCTCCTCATGGACCCTGGAGGGATCACACTGCCTCTCCCTCCCTTGGAGGGCTGAGGACATAAGGTGTGGCCACCCCCCACTCCCGGCCTCCCCCTTCGCCCCCCACATCCTTACAGGGGCAAGTCTCGGATCGTTTTCCCAAAGTCTGAGTTGCTCTGAGCCCTGCAGCTGTCAACTTTCAGCTGCTGCGTTTCTGATGCTCTCATGACCACGTAGCGCTGGGAGCCTGGAGGGACACATGTCAGTTAGAGGCCTTGCCCCCGACTCCTCCCCATCCTGGGTCTGGGACAGAAACTGTGTGAGAGGTGGGAGGCCTAAGTGACAGCCGCACACGGGACCATCAGGAAGGAGAAGCTGACAGCCCCACTCTGGTTGGGACAAACCTGTTCCGAGGCCTGAGAGGAGATGCTGCTGGGGTAGAGGGGAGGCCCTGGGATGGGGACAGCTGCACATGGTAGACAGGCCTGCTCTGCCCCATGGCCAAGTGGAAGACTGAGATCAAAGGCTCTGCTGGACAGAGAGTGGGTTTGCTGCAGCCTCATGCACGGCAGGGATGAGGACCGGAAAGGGAGTGTCCCGGCCTCCTGGGATGGAGGTGGGCTCCCTGATGCAGGGCTGGCCTGGGACAGAGAAACCCACCTGGCAGCTGGCGGGGGTAGCCGAGGATGGGAATGGCGATGAGGAGGGCAGCAGCCCCTGTGCCCAGGAAGCCAATCCACCAGGCACCAACCCACAGCGGGCTCTCAGTGGTCAGCTCCGTTCTGTCAAGAGAAGCAGTGGCACTTGCGTCAGCATGTGGCTACCATGTCCTCCAAGGTACACACACTGGGTAAATGAGGAGACCTCCAGGGTCCTTCTGCATAATCAACGCAGGCTGACAGCAACACTGGCCGTAGTCACACCTCTTCCTTGCTGTACCCTAGCTTGGGATACCTAGGACAGACGCTCTACACCTGACCTGTCTGCGGGACCTGTGAACAGTGCCCTCAGCTGGTCCTCAGATGGACTACAGCAGGGCTGTGGGGGGAAGTTGCTCTGCAAGCAACAGTAGGGTGAGGTGTGCCTCCCCACCAGCGCAGAGGGTGACAGATGGTGTCCCCAGGGCCTCATGAAGCTCAGGGACAGAGAGCCCAGCTGGAGCTCTCCGGGAGCTCCCTGCAAAGGGATTGTTAAGGCTCGTACAGTCTGCACACAAGTGCGCTCGTAGGTTGTAAGCAAGCAGGCAAGAACCATCAGATCAGGCAGCCACGGAGAACAGTAAGAGCCTGTCCCAGCTCCAGGCTGTTGGGAATGCTTATCGCAGGCAGGAGGTGGCCGAGAAAAGAATAGCAGAGAGGCGGAAGGGACAGGGAGTGCCAACGCCCACGAGGCTGCAGCTAGCCGGCATGGGAGCCTTGTTCTAGCACCAAAATGCCGTGGCCACCTCCAGGGCCAGGCCCTGGCTCTGCCCCCACCCCCCCGTCAAGTGGGCCCAGATCCCGGAGCCGGAGCGGACGTGGCCGACAGCAAGAGAAGCGTCCAGATCTAGGGCCGCAAGCCCCGACCTACCTCCAGGCTCTCTGCACAGAACGTGCACGCTTGGCCCCGTGTTATCAGCCCAAGGCCAGAGGAGGCTTTTACAAGAGGTCAGAGAACTAGAAGCCCCGACGAGAGGCGCCATCTGCAGAAAGAGGCCCAAGGTGTAGTGGTGCCCGGGACATACCTCAGTGGGCAGTCAGGAGAACCTAACAGGAGCGCCCCACACGGAGGGACAAAGACAGACCCTCCAGGGCCTGCCCGGTCAGCAACCTCTCCCTGCCCTTGTCTGTTCTGTCTCTCTGTATCTCTCTGTCCCTCTCTGTCTCTCTGTCACTGTCTCTCTGTCCCCCTCACTTTCTCTGTGTCTCTCTGTCCCTCCCTCTGTCCTCTCTCTCTCCCTCTTTTTTTTCCACTTTCCCTGAAAATTTACAAAAACTGGCACCACAAACAAAAGATACAAGGAAATGAAAGACACAAAAGAATCTCAGTTCATTTAGAGCGAGTGGCCAGGCCAGGGCTGGCTGGGCTTTGAAGCACTGGGGCCTCGGGCCACCATCTATCTGCCCTGCCCCCTGTGCCAGGCCAAGCTCCCAAGGCCACCCACGGACCACAGAGTCCTGCAGGGCCTGGCCAGCCCCAGACTTCCTCCTGCGGAGGCCCAGCACCCATGCTGCACCCTGCCCAACACCTCCCACTCATCAGGGACACGCAGGACTTCTCTGCAGACAGACTTCTCAGCTCTGTGGTGCTGAGGTCCTGGGACAGGCAAGGGTGTGCCTATAGTCACTCACCGTTGGCCCACTTCCGTGAAGATGTTGAGCAGGGCACCTCCGATCAGGTAGCCGGCAGCTGGCCCGAGGATGGCTGCAGTGTAGAAGATGGCTGGAAGGGAAGAGAGACGTTGGGCCCCGTGGGAGGCATGGGAAGGTGAGCACAGAGCTGCCTCTGAATAGAGGCCCCCTCCTGTGCAGCCTCCATGGGGTCTGATGTTGGTCAGTGTCAAACTTTTAAAAACTTCCCCAAAGCCAACCGCACACACCATGTGGACTCTCAGGAAGGAGCGAAGATTCTGTCTCATGAGCCTGTTTTACAGGGTGGGAGCAGCAGCAAGCACCATGGACTTGACTTGGGAGAAAGGGAATGGCCCCAGAACCGGGACCCAGCAGCTCAACCCTGCAGCCCTGCATATCAGTCTGCAAGGGTCAGCATGGCGGAACATCCCCTCCCTGGAGTGACGGGATTCTCAGTGTGCCCTGGGTCCAGAAGATGGCACTGCCAGTGGCTGAGATGGACAGAGATCAAGGGGCATGTGAGGAAAATTCTCAGAGGCCCACAGTGGCTGTCACTGAGGTGCCCTTGGGAGGGCCAGGCAAGAGGCACACACAGGAGTGGGGGTGGGTGGCAAAGCACAGAGGGTCTCTCTGCCTTTCACCAGCAGAAGAGTGGAACCACGGGACATGCAGCACCCCAGGCCTGGACACACAACTCTGGTGATTGTGACACATGGGCCTGAGCTGCCTGCGTTTTCCCCCCAGTGTAGTGACTCTCCTTAGTCTCTCCACCTTTCCTGTCCTGTGCAGCCGGATCTGGCAGACATGGTCCAGGGAGACGGATGTGGTCAGGGGTTCTGTCCCCCATCACTGATCCACACACAAAACTCCTCTCAGCTAAATGAGAGGCTCCTGCAGGAGCAGATCCGGGCACCACCCTGCATATCACAGCCATGTCCCTCGGTCCCCGAAAGGCCAGCTACACCCCCCATGCAGCGCTGGAGCTTAGGTTCCTGGCAAGAACAGTGGCATCACTGCCACCCCTGTGCCTGGGTGAAAACAAGCCCACACAGGAGATCGGACAGCTCCCTGGTCATCGTCCACCCTGCAGTCATCGGCCTGCCCATGCTCCCACCCCTGCCGGCCCCACTCACCAATGTAGACGGGCGAGTAGCTGGACTTGACGTTCTCATCCAGGTAAGTGACACCTAGCGTATAGAGCGGTGTGGCACCAACACCATGCAGGAACTGGCCCAGCATGAAGACCAGCTGGTAGCTGGACAGGCCCGAGGTTCTGTCCCCACACACTGCACTCCTGTTGGCCGGGCACGACACCACCCACGCGTCCTCCCGCACCTTGTAGTGGCCAGCAGTGAAGTGGGGCAGCGCGAACACCAGTGAACCTGCACCCATGACTAGCACACCCCAGCCCAGCCAGCGCGGCTTGTGCCCGCTGCCCCCAAAGTAGCTGACAAAGGTGAGGCAGAGGCAGGCGGCAATGTCATAGGTGCTGGCGATGAGCCCGCTCTGGTAGCTGTGCAGGTCGAATCGGCGCTCAATGGAGGTGATGACCGTGTTGATGAAGCCATTCACGGTCATGCCCTGCAGGAAGGAGGCTGCACACAGGAAGAACAGGAAGCCCTTGGGCGTGTTGAAGGCCTGTAGGCACGCAGGTGTGAAGGCCGACCAGCCGCAGGCTGCGCTCTGCCGCCCAGCCGAGAGGTAGGGCACTTCATGGGCTGCCTGGGCACTGTGCTTCTCAGAGTCACACAGGGGCTGGCTGCAGGTGTCCAGTGGGCTGTGGGTGGTAGAGTGCAGGGAGCTGGGGCTCAGGGGAGAGCCCAGGGACACCCTCCTGCTGGGCAGCGTGTGCTCCACCCCGTTTTCCAGCACTGATGCAGGACTGGGGAGGGGGAGTGGCAGCATCGAGACAAAGGGATTGTCCCCCGTCGAGTGCTGGGGCATCTCTGTGCCTGGTGGAAGTGGGACCTTGTGGCTTCAGCAATGTGAGGCAGTCACCCAGTGGTATTCCAGTGGCCTGAAGTATTCTGTGGGAGGAACTGCTGGTTAGCAAGTGGCATCTCTCCACGAGCACATGGGCACACTCTGCACCAGGCAGCCGACGGTTCCTCCTGCCTCGCATGGAGTTGGGTCATGTCCACCTCCCTGACCAGTCCCCTCCCCAATCCAGGACAGACTCTGGCCAGACCTACACTCAGGGCATCGCATCTTGTAGGCTGCAGGGGTGAGGGGGGCAGCCCTGTCACAGGGTCTAGATCCCCACACTGTGCTTGGAACTGCTGGGAAGAGACACTGGTTCCTCCATGGTGTGGCTCTGGGTCTGTGATGAGAGCAGAGCCCACTGGGGCAAGGCCACAATCTGGAGAGTGAGGAGGGGAGCCCTGTGGGTGAGTCATGCAGGTGAGTCCTGACAGCCTGGGTTCCTGCCACCCAGCGGTCAGTGTCTGAGCCCTGCAGGGAGACTCCACGGGAACCTCAGATGCACCAGACTCTTCCTTAAATTCACACACATACGCACATGTGCACACACAGGTGCACACACACATACATACACATGCACACACATACACGTAAACAAGTGCACATATACACATGCACAAAGGTGCACATGCACATGCTCACACGCATGTGTATACACATGCACACACACAGGTACACACACATGCTCACACGCACGTGTATACACATGCACACATACACATGCACACACACAGGTACACACACATACACACATGCTCACACGCACGTGTATACACATGCACACATACACATGCACACACACAGGTACACACACATGCTCACACGCACGTGTATACACATGCACACATACACATGCACAACACAGGTACACACACATGCTCACACGCACGTGTATACACATGCACACATACACATGCTCACATACATGCACACACAGGTACACACACATACACACATGCTCACATGCACGTGTATACACATGCACACATACAGGCACACAGGTGCACATGTGCACACACATACATACATGTGGGAGCTGGGGGTGGGGGTGGCGGTTGGATGTGGCCACCAACTCCACACGTTACATGTGCGCACACACACACATCCTGGTCTTGGAGGAATAGTCTCAGCTGGTGCCAAGTGTAACAAGAGCAGCAGCAGGCATGAAGGGGCTGTGGAGCTACACTGGCAAATACCTCAGCACGTGGGGACGGCAAACTGCTGGCTTTTGACTTTGTTTTTAACTGAAGGGACAACTTTACTTTGTGACTGCAGATAAACAGGGCTCCAGAGTGGCCAGAGCCAGGTGTCGCAGTGGGATCTCACCCAGGGCTGGACAGGGCTTGTTTTCTGGATTGGAGAGAACTGGCAATGGCCCTCTCTGCCACTGACCTCCTCAGGGTCACACAGTGACCTCACCACATACCTCAAGCCCCAGAAGCCGGCGGCTCCCAATCCTCCCACCACATCCCCCACCGGCATTGGGCCCTCAGCCTACCCATCCTACTGAGCACTGGGCAGTGGGCAAGTCGCTCCACACAGCCCCTCTGAGGCAAGTCACACCTCTTTTGATAACTTATGCTGTCCCCTCTCCCCAGCCCCTGGAGCAGCATAAACTGCCCCACTGCAGCCAAGTCTGAGAGGCCCCACACTGACTGTGCTGTCTGAGCCCCAATGGGCACCAGGCTCCCCCAGGCCACCTGCCTGCAGCAGCAATTAGGAGGAGGCCACCGACTGCCTGCAGAGCCTGTCTTCTGACTTTGTGGAAAAAGCTGCGCCTGGTCATGTGTCCTCACACTCAGACCTGTTTACTTTGGGCCCAGCTATCAGCAGCAGCATTTGAGGCTTCGGGGCACAAATTCCACAGCACTGGCTCCCTCTCAGGGCCTTTTCCCCAGGTGCCAGACCATGCCTACCAACCCCCAGGCTTCATTTGCAGCCCTTGGAGCTGGCAGGTGGAGAGAGCTGAGGGTGGGGTGGCTATTACATCGCAAGAATCAGTTTCCAGGCTTCCTCTATGAATGAAATGGGATTCATGTTCATCCAATACACCCCAGCAACTGAAGCTAGTGGTCCCCACGGTCACACCAGTGGAGCTTGGGTTGGAGGAACCTCTTAGGAAAGATGGGTGGGCACGAACCCCAGCAGGACAGACACGGAGGCACAGGAGGGACACGGCACAATCTGCCACCCCCTAGACTCAAACTCCAACAGGCTTCTAAAACAGAGAGCAGCCTGAGAGAGGTGGCAGAAATATGCAATAGGCTCAACCCGAAGAAACTCGAAACACCGAAGTCCAGAGGCCACGAGGAAACATGCGGGTGTGTTTCTTGGTGTTTGTACACAGATACACACACACACACAGAGCCAGGAGGTGCCCCGAGGGTTGTGTTGGAGGTCAGGGGACACTCAAGTAATGGGCAACCTGACCTTATCCCAAGATTGGGACAGTCCTGGAGCAGAAACAGCCTGTGGCCTGTCCTGACAAGGAGCAGGTGTGCTCAGAGGGTCCCACCCAGCATGCAGTGGGCCGGCACCTCCAGCATGGCAGGTGTGCCCATGCAAAACACCGACCCACCCGGGCCATGTGGGTTCAGTCCCAGCCTTGGGGTGGCTGCTGAGGGGAAAGCATTTGTGGGGATCAGTCCAGACAGTGCTTAGAGGAAGCCAGATTGCTAAGCTTTTGTGATTAATGAGGGCCACAGAGAAAACAAAAGGACAGCTAGTGTTAGTGAGAGCTTGTCCAGAGAGCTCCAAGTTGGCGGCTGCTTCATCTGCATTAAAAGCTCTGTCATAAATATATAAAGTTCAGCCTATTATTTAAAATCCTATGCTAAATATTGGCCAGCTGACCTGATGTTTGCTGCCCACCACAGGAAAGGATGACAAGGATGACACAGTGCCAGCTGGTTCTGAAGACCACTGATGCTCAGCAGCCACTGCCTGTGAGCTGCGTGGCCCTGTGAGCTGTGCAGCCCTGCACAGCAACAGTGCACGTACAGCGCACAGCGCACACTCAGGACAGTACACAGTAGTAGCACACTCAGGACAGTGCATGCACAGCACACAGCAGCACACTCAGGACAGTGCATGCACAGTGCACAGCAGTAGCACACTCAGGACAGTGCACGCACAGAGCAGCAATAGCACACTCAGGACAGTGCACGCACAGAGCAGCAGTAGCACACTCAGGACGGTGCACGCACAGAGCAGCAGTAGCACACTCAGGACAGTGCATGCACAGCAGCACACTCAGGACAGTGCACGCACAGAGCAGCAGTAGCACACTCAGGACAGTGCATGCACAGCAGCACACTCAGGACAGTGCACGCACAGAGCAGCAGTAGCACACTCAGGACAGTGCATGCACAGCAGCACACTCAGGACAGTGCACTCACAGAGCAGCAGTAGCACCCTCAGGACAGTGCATGCACAGCAGCACACTCAGGACAGTGCACACACAGTGCACAGCAGCACACTCAGGACGGTGCATGCACAGAGCAGCAGTAGCACACTCAGGACAGTGCATGCACAGCAGCACACTCAGGACAGTGCACGCACAGAGCAGCAGTAGCACACTCAGGACAGTGCATGCACAGCAGCACACTCAGGACAGTGCACACACAGCAGCACACTCAGGACGGTGCATGCACAGAGCAGCAGTAGCACCCTCAGGACAGTGCATGCACAGCAGCACACTCAGGACAGTGCACACACAGTGCACAGCAGCACACTCAGGACGGTGCACACACAGAGCAGCAGTAGCACACTCAGGACAGTGCACGCACAGAGCAGCAGTAGCACACTCAGGACAGTGCATGCACAGCAGCACACTCAGGACGGTGCACGCACAGAGCAGCAGTAGCACACTCAGGACGGTGCACGCACAGAGCAGCAGTAGCACACTCAGGACAGTGCATGCACAGCAGCACACTCAGGACAGTGCACGCACAGAGCAGCAGTAGCACCCTCAGGACAGTGCATGCACAGCAGCACACTCAGGACAGTGCACACACAGTGCACAGCAGCACACTCAGGACGGTGCATGCACAGAGCAGCAGTAGCACACTCAGGACAGTGCATGCACAGCAGCACACTCAGGACAGTGCACGCACAGAGCAGCAGTAGCACACTCAGGACGGTGCATGCACAGAGCAGCAGTAGCACCCTCAGGACAGTGCATGCACAGCAGCACACTCAGGACAGTGCACACACAGTGCACAGCAGCACACTCAGGACGGTGCATGCACAGAGCAGCAGTAGCACACTCAGGACAGTGCATGCACAGCAGCACACTCAGGACAGTGCACGCACAGAGCAGCAGTAGCACACTCAGGACAGTGCATGCACAGCAGCACACTCAGGACAGTGCACGCACAGAGCAGCAGTAGCACACTCAGGACAGTGCATGCACAGCAGCACACTCAGGACAGTGCACACACAGCAGCACACTCAGGACGGTGCATGCACAGAGCAGCAGTAGCACCCTCAGGACAGTGCATGCACAGCAGCACACTCAGGACAGTGCACACACAGTGCACAGCAGCACACTCAGGACAGTGCACACACAGCAGCACACTCAGGACGGTGCATGCACAGAGCAGCAGTAGCACACTCAGGACAGTGCACGCACAGAGCAGCAGTAGCACACTCAGGACAGTGCATGCACAGCAGCACACTCAGGACAGTGCACGCACAGAGCAGCAGTAGCACACTCAGGACGGTGCATGCACAGAGCAGCAGTAGCACACTCAGGACAGTGCATGCACAGCAGCACACTCAGGACGGTGCACACACAGAGCAGCAGTAGCACACTCAGGACGGTGCACGCACAGAGCAGCAGTAGCAGACTCAGGACGGTGCACGCACAGAGCAGCAGTAGCACACTCAGGACGGTGCACACACAGAGCAGCAGC
The DNA here is from genome assembly GCF_027406575.1 of Nycticebus coucang. Taxonomy (NCBI): domain Eukaryota; kingdom Metazoa; phylum Chordata; class Mammalia; order Primates; family Lorisidae; genus Nycticebus; species Nycticebus coucang. The sequence goes on along the minus strand of NC_069800.1, from coordinate 66,367,378 downwards.
AGCACACTCAGGATGGTGCACGCACAGAGCAGCAGCAGCACACTCAGGACGGTGCACGCACAGAGCAGCAGCAGCACACTCAGGACGGTGCATGCACAGAGCAGCAGCAGCACACTGAGGACGGTGCACGCACAGTGCAGCAGTAGCACACTCAGGACAGTGCACACACAGAGCAGCAGCAGCACACTCAGGACGGTGCATGCACAGAGCAGCAGCAGCACACTGAGGACGGTGCACGCACAGTGCAGCAGTAGCACACTCAGGACAGTGCACGCACAGAGCAGCAGCACACTCAGAGCTTCAGCTCCAGGTTGTCCTTTAAGCTGGAATCTTTCCCTAGAGGCTCCTGGCTTTCTGCCAGGCCTGCCCTTCCCAACTCTTTTTTCTCAGGCCCCGTGTGTGTGTGCACACACATGTGCATGCACATGCATTGTGCATATGTGAGAGTGCACATGTATAGACGTGGGTGTGCACACGTGTGCGTGTGCATGTTCATGCCTAAAGCTGATCATTTGGAATTGATCATGAGAAAAGCTTGTGCTGGGCTCCCAAGGTGGGAATGGGTGGCTGCAAGTGATGTTGCCTCTCCCCAGATCCACACACTCAGCTCCCCAGGAAGGGGAACAGCTTCTCCTGATAAGTGTCTACATTCCCCCCAAGACCGGGGGGTAGAGGGGGAGGAACATGGGGGCCACAGGCAGCCTCAACCTTGGGCCAAAGTGCAAAGGACCTGCTCCTCCCAAAGATCTCCTTCAAGGGGCCAGGGAGAGCCCATGACTGCCCCTCGTCCCGGACTGGCTGCGCAGGTGGAGATAACGAGCAGACAGACTGCACCTGCAGGTGTGTTCGGATGCAGGGGACTGAGGCGCCAGGTGCATCTGATGGGAACCTGAATTAGCAGGCTAGGCTGATACTGAGGGGGCTGAGGAACAGCAGGCACAGAGCAGAAGAAAGCGTGTGGGAGACCAGGGCTGGGCACAGAACAGCCACAGAGCACAAGAGACTGTGCCCAGGGGAGGCACAGGTCAGCAGCCAACCCTGGCTTGTCCTGGCTTCCACCAGCACCCACTGTGTCTGCTTGACTGGCCATGGAGCACCCAGACATCCTGCCAGACATCCTTCTGGGTGTGCATGCAGGTGGCTCCACCTGAGAGCAGCACTGGGATCAGTGGGCTCAGTGGACGGCTCTCCCTGTTGCAATGGGCCCTGTCCACCTGTGGAACAGAGCACAGGCTGAGTGCACAAGCTCCCCCTGACCACTTGAGCTATGACGTGAGGTCTCTTCCTGCCTTTGGACTCGGATCCAGACATCACTTCTTGCTTGCCAGCCTGCTGCCTGCAGACTGGGACTAACACCACCGCCTTCCCTCCAGGCAGGCTCTCAGACCTGGCTCTGGGCCCCCTGCTTGCTGACTGCAGATCTCCATAATCTCATGGCCGATTCCTTACAGTAAATCTCTTTATATCCTATTGGTTGTATCTCTGAATAACCCTGACTAATACAGAAAGGTCATTCTGTCCCTTTGGCGCACAGAATTCCTCCTCTGGGCACCGTCCCCCTGTGAGACTCCCATAACCCCCCACGCTTAAGAGTTGGCCACAAGCTGCCTGAGGCTGAGAATCAGAATGGCACAGGTTTCCAGCACCAAGCCTGCAGTTGACCCTGGTGCCATCCAAGGCCAGGAGCCAGGCCTCAGGGAAGAAACCTCCCACAGGACACCACCACCATCATGTTCATGAACATTCTTCTGTGGGCCTTGTTGGTTGTGCCCATGACCTGCTGAGATAGACCTGCACAGAAGAAGGTGGCTTCCTCAGCCCCCATAAAGCTATTCATGCTCCCCGCAGGCCTGTACTCTCAGCCACTGCCAGGAGGAGGGACAAAGTCTCCGCAGGGGCTGTAGTCAGTGACCTCCCAGTCTAGGGAGGGGCCCTAGTGCAGGGCCTGTGGTATCCAGGCCTGGAACCTGGCTGGCAACTCTGCCTATGGCCCTCCCAGCACCTGCTCACCCTGGCCCCTATCTGCTGCCCACTGCTCTGGGACCCCCTCCTGCAAGAGAATGTCTGAGGCTGGGAGAGGCTGAAATGGAGCCTGGAAGTTGTGGCCCGATGTTCCACTCCTCCCGGCAGGGGACAGTGGCTCTCCCTGGGAGACTTCACCCCTCTAGACCCGGCTCAGGTCTGATCCACAACAACAGGAGAGGTGGCAGAGGCGGGAAGGGGCCGGGCTGCTGCCAGAGGCCCAAGAGAGCAGGCAGAGTCCTGAGGATTAGATCAAGATGATTAGCAGGAGGATGACATGCACCCTGGAGCCTCTAGTGCAGGTGCAGACCTGGGGCTTCAGTGGATAGGATGTGTGTGCAGGCACATGTGCATGTACATGTGTGTGTGTGTGTCTGTGCTCACCATTTTAAGAGGACACCACAGGTGACCAGAGTTCCCTTGCAACTTCCCCACCCTAGCCTGGCTGGTCAGCTGGGTCTCAGGGTAGAATGTGCTGGCTTCTCCATGCCTATGCCCAGACCATGTGGCCAGGCTCTTTCGGGGAAGAATTCAGCTGACTCCTGGCTCCACCTCCTCAGGAACCTAGGACAACTGCCCTGTAAGAAGGCAGTGGCGGCTCAGCACAGAGGCTGGGGGTCCCCGCTGCATCCCCCGTGTTATGACTGCTTCCTTATTTCCTCACTTTCTAGCTGGAGCCCTCTGCAAGGCATGGACTCCCAGTGAGCATGTGGAAAGGTTGCAGGGCTTCTATGTAATATTTTAAGCCTCGACAGTGGCCAGACTCTGGTCCTGCCCTGCCTGACTCCCTGCGCGATGGTCTGGCTGCAATGTTCCCAGGAAGGCCTGGAGCTGGGGTGGGCAGACAGTGCTGCTTCCATGGTAGGGGACACCCTCCCTCTCGCCCCGGTCCCCAAGTCCCATTAGGAACTCACAGGCCAGGCAGAACCACAGGGGCCCTTTCTCCTTTCTCTTTAGGTTCCAGCCAACAAAGTGCAGGAGGCTACATGGGGCCCTTCCCCACTGTACCCATCTGCTCTGAGGCCACGGCCTCAACCCACGCAGCCCTCCCTGCCAGCCCCTCCCTACACCAGCAGCCCTCCCCTTGTGACACCCAGACTTGTTCATGCCTTCTAAATTCCTCCTGGCATCTCTTCTTCAAATAGGGTGAGTAAAGAGAGCTTTCACTTCCTCAAGATGAGGCACAAGGTATTTATAGCACAGGTGCAGGGTGGCAGGTTCGGGGCAGCCAATAGTGCCTGGTACACCCCAATTTGCCTACCTGGTAACCTCCCTCAGGCTGGGAGTAGGAAGCTGGCTGCTTTGCATGGAGGCCAACAATGAAGAGGTGAGAGAAAGGGAGGCTGGGCACAGGCACCTTCCCTCTCGGAGTGTCCTCTATGGCCCTCATCTCTATCCACTGCTCCGGGAGTGCAGGGAAGGCAGGGCAAGCTGGGGGGCCAGGCACAAGGTTTCTCTTGTTCCTGACTCATAATGTTTGAACCACAGAATTGAAAACTACCCCCTGCTATTCAAGGGCAGATAAAAGCAGAGAGAGGCTGACTCCAAGCCAGGCAAGTCCTCGGGGCCTCTCTCAGCCTTGGTTTCCCCACAGCATGAGCTCAGGACCAGGAGGGAATAAGCTCTGAGCCTCTCTGCTCAGGGGGGGCTCAGGTGTCCCTGGGGCTGGTGAGGAGCACAGACTCGGAATCAGCACAGGGCCCTTCCTGCAGGTCTCACACCCGTCCCACTGCCCCTCACTCTTGTCCACTCCCCTTGTGCTTCAGCTGCTGGTGAGTAAACATGTAAGTGACAGTTGTAACCTATGTTTCCCTGCAGGCAGAGGATTTCCTTGAGGGTCCCGGTCCTTGTCCTTCGGGGAAGGGGAAAGAAGCCCAGGGCTCCTGCTCCCTGACCTTGGGACTCTGTCCTGGGGCCTGCAGATGAGCAGGGACTGCACCTCTAGAGTAGAGGTGGAGGTGATGAGAAGGGTGGTACCCTCCACATCCCTCCTCCAGGGAAGCCTGGGGGTGAAAGGGGAGATGGGCAACTCAGAGGAACTGCCAGCAAAGGGGCACAAATCTGGTCCTCCACCCTGTCGGAGGGACACAATCCCGAAGGGTGTGGATGCCTGGGGCGCAGGCAATGTCCAGATAAGTGACCTGCCCGGCACAGCCGGACTACTCTGCTCCCAGGGGGCCTCCTAGGGCCAAGAGTCTTCATAGCAGTCCAGCAGGGTCTCCTGAGCAGCAGATCTCATGACAAAACCCAGGGACCCGTGAGCCTGGGCAGAGTGGAGCGCCACACTCAGCCTGGAGAACCCAAGTTCTCTCTGTGTTGGGCCCAAGGAATGATGACTCAGGTGCCCCCCAAAGCTTGCCAGATAAAAATGCCACCAAGAAAAGGGAAGGACTATGCGCAGGGTGAGGGATGTGCCAGTGTAGCCCAGACTGCATGGGGAGGGGAGGACATGCTTGGAAGACACCAGCCCCAAGGTCTGGGTTCTCACCACCCACATGTGAAACTGGCCTGTGGTCGCAACCCTTACCCTATGCCTGGGCCTGGCTTCTGGGCTACACCGTGAGCAGCTTCTCATAAAGTCATGTGGTTTGAAAGAGCATCCATCCTCTCCGGAAATTGGCCCAAGACTCTAACTGTGGGTGACACTGGAGGGAGGGGACTGTGCTGTGGCAACTGAGGGAGAGCCCCACGTGGGATAGCAGGCCAGCTGAGGGCTAAGCAAAGGCCAGAGGAGGGAAGAAAACTCAAGCCCAGGCCCCCAACTGCCACGATGGCAGGGACCCAGGGGAGAACTCTGCCCAGGGTCCAGCATTCTGGCAGTAGGGCCAGTACCCCCAGCAGGGCCACAGGGTCCACCAGTCACACAGACATCATAGCCACTGTGCCTCCTGCCTCACACCATGGCCACTCTCCCTGAGGACCTGTCCACAGCCTGGTCCTGCCAGAACAGAGGAGGGTGGGGAGATTTTGAGGGCTATCACTCGTCCCTTCCCAAAGCTAACAATGGGCTCTTTGCCACTGTTGAGAATGAGGAGGTCACGTGGCCCAGGAAGGAATATTTCTGTGGCCGGTGTCCACACCCAGCGTGTTGTGCAGCAAGGAAGCAAGAGGGTGTGCCTGGCGCGCCTTCCCGTCCTGCCCGGCTGGGCACCCCAGGGGCCTCTACCTCATCTACAGGCATCAGGCCTCACAGCAGCCTCTCTGTGCCTGGGGACAGTTCAGTGACTACATTTGTCCCAGCTTATTTGTTCTCGAAGTCATGGATTTATATTGGCTCAGCAGCAGTGACCTGGGAATGGATTAGCACCTTGGAGGCCCTGCACTAAGCCTGTCCAGTTAACTTTGATTCCACAGTGGGCTGAGAAAACCATTGCCTTTTGGAGGTCAGACACGGACCTGGAATTCTCACTGCAATGGGGGTTTGTCAAGCCCAGGGGTCCACCAGAGGTGTGGTAGGAGCCAGCTTGGCTCTGGACTCAGCCACCGGAAGTCAGTTGCTCTATCAGGGATGGGTCATCTCCCTACCTGGCCATTGTTCACAGCACCCACAGCTGGCCCTGCCCTAATCTCACCTGCATCCTTACCACCACCATGGGGCTTCCCAGCACCTGCTGCAGGGGCCACACCCCATGAGCCAGGGATTAAGTCATAGCCAGGCAGGAGGGAAGTAGCCCTGTGAATAATTTTCCAGGCAGTACCTGCTGGCCTTGCCTGGCAGGAAAGCAGGACAGGTCCCCACACAGGGCACTTGGGCAATCTGGCTCCAGCCAGCACCAGGGTCCAACCCCGAGGCCCAATCCTGGCTCCCTCCAGTGGCACGAGAAGAGTTGGGCTATGTGGTCCCACCCCAGAGAGACACCCTACCTTTGCCCCATGACCATTGACAATCTGTGTCCTTAGTCGTGGGCTCACCTTTTGGTTTACTGTTTGGAATCTCAGGCCCGGCACCTCTGGGTCTTTCCCACTTAAGAACAGTTATGAAACAGTCCAAGCCTGGAAGCAGGGGAGCACCTGTCGGCCTCTTCCCAGCGGTGTGGCCCCGGAGAGTCCCTTAACCTCTCGGTGCCTCTGTGTACTCATCCATAAAGTGGGAACGGTGACAGGCACCTCAGGGGCTGCTGTGAGGATGAGGTGAGGTGATGCTCAGAGCACTTAGTGGGATCTGGAGGTCCACATGCTCAGTAGCAGCTCCTGTCCTCACTGCCACGTCATTACTGGGTTCATAAATGGAGCCCCTAAAACTGATGTGTGTTCTCTACCGAAGCCCATTTGCTCCTCAATGCGCAGAGAAAGAGACCCTCAGAAAAACGGGACTCCCCCACACCCCGTTTCTGATTAGACAGAGGTACCTGAGTTCCAAAAACCCAGCTGAGGAGCATTAACCAAAAGGCTGATCCTGTCGCAGTGGAAAACTACTGCAGCCCCATTGTGTCCAAGACAGACACAGGCCGGAGTCTGACTGCAGCGAGAAAGAGGACCGAGCACGGCAGACACCACCCCGGGGACCCAGCAGGCTTCTCTTCCCTGATGCAAAAGCCCGGGCATTGAGGGGCTGCCCTGACCTGCGTGGAAATGCCTGAGCCGGCTTCACCCGCGGAGCTGGAAGTCCGGTGTATGCCTCGGGTTTCCCCATCCGGGGACAAATGCACCCGCGCCAGCCACAGGAGGCCAGCACCCTGGTTTCCATCCTTCCTGGCCAGGCTCTCCAGCCTCCCAGAGTTTCAAGGGCACCCTGGCCTCTGCCTGCACCCCGAGGGCGCCCAGGCCGCCCCAGTCACAGCCTGGACCTCGCGCGGTGGGGCGGAGACAGGGGCACAGGAGCGTTGGCCCCCAGCCCGGCCCACGGGGATCGCTCCGCCCGCGCTCCCCCCGGGAGGTGCCTTCATCGCGGCTGGCGCGAACAAAGCCCGCCCGCGAGAAACTTCTGTGCGCGACGATCTCCTCCTTGACTCAGCAGCGGCCGCCGCCGCAGGTGGCTGCCTCCCACAAACCCGCATCGCAGGGAGGCGCTAACCGTCCCTTGCCTGCCTGGGGCTCTCCTGGCCACTTGCTCGGGCCCCCAACCCCGGCTGATCTGTCCAATCTCTCCCCAGTCTCCCACCCCGCAGCCACAACCCATCCTCCTCCCCTCCGCACCCGCTGTAGCCGGGTCCCCTTCCCCCTCCGCCTGCCTTCTCACGGCTTGGGGGCTTCCTGGGAAGTGCCTGGGAAGCTGGCAGCAAGAAGGGGCAATTTTTGCATCCGATTCGCCTCGGTTTCGCCCTCCCCCGGCGGTGGGGCCTGGGGCGCACGGCGGGTGCCCAGGCCTTTGGCCGCACCCGGCATCCCCAGCCGCTCAGGCCCCGGCCCCCGCCGGCCCCCGCCCAACGTCAGAGGGCACCTGCCGCGCCCCTGACGTCAGCAGGTCAGGGCCCGCGCACCTGGGCCGCACCTCACGGCTGCGCCCGGCCTCCGCGCCCGGCTCCCAGCGCACTCACCGTGCCTGCGCCGCCGCCGCGCTCCGCTCCACGCTCTGGCCGCCGCGCGCAGCCGGCTCTCGCTTCATTCAACCTCTCCGGGCCCGCCCCGCTGCAGAAGATGGGCGGAGCTCCTGTCGCCGCCACTGCTGGCCTCACCCACTTGGACCAATGGCAGCGCCGTCCGGGCCCGGCCCGCGCCCCGCCCCCGCTCCCCGGGCGGCCCACCCAGGTGACAGCTGTGAGAGCGCGCTGCGGGGGCGCGGCGGGGGCGGCGCTGACGCGGGCAGGACTGAGGGGCGAGGTGCCGGGACGCGACCGCGATGGGACGGCCACGCGCTCCCCAAGCGCCAGTGCTCAGAGCCCAGCGCGCCCACGGAGCCCGGCGAGGGGCCGCGCGCTTCCGCTGACTAATCCCCCCCACACACCGCGCCCCCAAAAACGTGGCGTCGTGTTGCTGCAGGTCGGGGAGGCCGAGAACGCAAGGACTTTCAGTCTGACTCGGGAAAGGCCGCTCCGGAGCGGTGGGGGAGTGAAGGGAAGCCGCAGTTTCCCGCCCTGGTCCCTGGGGAAGGCCGCCCCAGTATGGGGCCAGGTGGGGCGGGGCGGAGCCTTGGGGGTGCCAGAGGCGGTGGGAGAGCAGCCGCCGGGCGAAGGTCCCTGCCCGCCTGGGTCTGGCTCCCAGGTCCGGTCAGTAGTGCCCCACCTGGGCGCACCTCCCGGGGTGGGTTGGGGACGTGCCCTGAGAGCGTCCCAGCCTGGGGCATCCAGGGGGTTTCCAGCCCGTTGATTTCTAAAGTGAACGATCCTCTTTTTGACATTAACTCAGGAGGGAGTCCCTCAGTGTGGGGCCCTGTTTGAATTCCTACCAATGTTCCCCGCTGTGTGACTTTGAGTAAGTTGCTTAACTCCTCTGAGCCTGGGTTTCTTCAACGTTAACAGCATTTCTTCAAAGGGTGTTGAAAACATTGAATGGAGTAAAACGGGAGATGAGATTAGCTCATGTAAAGACTTGTGAGAGTTGCTTAAGTTAACAGGTAATCCCAATAACACTCCACAAATATTTCCTTTTTAGTTTATTTAAAATTAATTTATTTTAAAAGAAGTTTGCAGAAGTCAGGAGTGCATGTATATGAATCCTGAGATGAGCTGGATGAGGGAGAATGACCAGACCATGGCTGCAGGCTGGTTAGGGGCCCACGAAGGGAGGGGTGTCGGCAGGGCCTGGCCTGTGCAGTGGTGAGGAGGTGCTGGGACTTATGGGGAAAATTGTGTACCCCAGATCGTTACTTATGAAATGCCCTTCTTTCCTTCCTTCCTCAGAGGGCAGGGTTTACCACCCCGATCCCAGTGATGCTGGGGCTCTAGAGCAGTCCCCCTCTCCTGAAAGCTGAGGCAAGGCCCCCGGTGCCTTTGCTGACACTGCCTTTTTTTTTTTTTTTTGTGGAGACAGAGTCTCACTTTATGGCCCTCGGTAGAGTGCCGTGGCTTCACACAGCTCACAGCAACCTCCAACTCCTGGGCTTAAGCAATTCTCTTGCCTCAGCCTCCCGAGTAGCTGGGACTACAGGCGCCCGCCACAACGCCCGGCTATTTTTTGGTTGCAGTTTGGCCGGGGCCGGGTTTGAACCCGTCACCCTCGGTATATGGGGCCGGCGCCTTACCGACTGAGCCACAGGTGCCTTTTAAGAGAAAAAGCACCACCTGTGGTTCCTGGGTGGAGAAGTTCCCTCCAAGAGGGTGGGGCTGTACTGAGGAGACCCAGGCCATGCCAAGAGTAGACAGGAGCACACTCCGAAAATGTCCCTGATTGGAAAGGGTGTGAGTGCTTCTGCAGACGTGGCCTTCCCCCAGGAGGCCTGCTGGGGAGTGGGGGGGCATTTCCAGGCAGAGTGGATTGCAGGTGCTTTCGTTCATTGGTGAGCTCCCTCTCTGTGCTGGGCCTGTGAGCAGAGCTGGCCCACCTTCTCATGGTTTTGTTACAGAAGTGCTTCGAATGTCAGAAGCACGATCAGACTCAGTTGCTCCCAAAACTTAATTTTGGATTATATCCCCGAAACTGTTGTTCACACAATGTTTTTTCTATAAACAATTCTCACATTTTATTAAAAGGGCAAGTTTATTTTTAAAGAGGTAACCACCATAGGAAGGTTACCATAAAAACTGACAATTAATAGGGAATGGAGAGGTATTGGATTCTGGCCACACGCTGCCGCCTGCTGTGGGCTCAGCTCAGACCCCACCAGGCTTCCCTCCCAGGCGCCAGCCAAAAGGCGAGTCCACAGCAAATGTGGCAGGTACACTGTCCCCCAGGGCTGGTTCTGGTGCTAGGCACTTCCAGAGGCCCCAGGAACACATGGCCACACCCTGCCGGTAGAGTCCAGGTGGTGAGCAGGCCAGTGGACGGGTGGGGCCGCTGTGTGGTGGGGTTCAGCTGTGGCCGGCTCTGCTGTGCAGGAGTTGGGAGGGCTGGGAGGAGGCCCACAGGAGGTCAGCCACAGAGCACAGCACGCTTCGGAACACAGCCTGCCAGACTATGTGCCTGGAACATTCTGAACTCATAAATTCTATCCTGGTAGTTTTTTTCTTTCTTTCTTTTTTCCCCCCCCTAGAGAGGAAATCATTAAAAGAAAGAACCCGAGTCCTGCTGGCTCCCTGTGGCCCTTTGGGGGCGGCACTGCTGCCTGTTAGGGCATCTTTAGGGGACTCAGAACAGGCACTGCACATTCTTAGGGCCAATTATTCCAATTACTGTTCCCTGACATCATCTCTGGAGGTAGCCCGAGGAGCTGAGGGATGGAGGCTTGCATGTCCCTCTCCCTGGACTCTGCTGGCCTTGTGGACATTGCCACCTTGAGGAAGAGCCATCTAGGTATCAGAAGAGAAGAGAAGAGAGACAGACTTTCTCAGGTTTGGGGGCAGGTTAATGGCCAAGCCGGCAAGGTGGCCCACAGTGTGGGGGTGTGGCCCAGAGAAAACACCGTCCTGGTGCTTTGAGCAGGCGTGATGTCTGGAGGACACGCCGAATCCTGCGGACATGGCGTGTCTGTGGTCTCTCCTGCATGTGGCCACACTCCACGTCTACTCTGTGGAGTCGCTCGAGATCGCCTCTCATCCTTCCTTGACTTACACAAATGGCTGTTTCAACCTAATGAAAACTGACACCGAATCTTGGAAGTGATGAAAACATCATTTCATCATTTGGAAGTCTCAGGCTGTGACCTTGCAATAAAGACACTAGAGAAAGTTCCTAAAGAAATATTTAAAGTTACAGTTTCACTGTTTTGCATGGGGAAGAGGATTTTGCTGCAGCTCTGAGTGGACGTGGCTCTGGGTGACAGCAGCTCCTCAGTTACAAAGTGTGGCCATGGGCATGTTTTAATCCATCAAGTGTTCAGGTCAGGGATTGCTACCTGCAGCCTGGGTGCAAGTGGGCAGCTGAGACACAGCTTCCCAAACAACAGTGGTCTCGGAGCAATGAGCAGAGCCATTCACACTTCTTGGATGGCAGAGCTTCACAAGGAACAGGATTGTCAGGTGAGGGGAGGCTGCGAGCACTGGGGAGTCTTTGGTAGCAAGATTCCATAGATGGTAAAAAGCATTTTCTGTCTTCAAAATTGCAATTCCATGCCAGGGAAGGGCCTTAGGTCGGGGTGAGGCTGGACGGCTCCCTTGCTAGAGATGCTGTTGGCTTCCCTGGGCCTCAGTCTCCTGCTCTGGCCACAGTCCGGCGGGACACACAGCAAGTTCTCTGTGGGAGCTGTCATCTTCCACGTTGGAGCTCCGTTTTCCGCCCACATTGCTTTGCTTTGCCTCACTGGACCAGGCCCCCGGCCAACTCTATACAAATGCTGCTGCCTGGTCTGGGTGACAGCAACCTGGCAACTCATGAGTGGCCAACCAGGGCAACAGTCACCCCACTGTCCTCTTTCTTTGTGTCTCCTGGAACACGACAACTCTGGGAGACGGACTTTCAATTCGATCTTTGTCAGTCCCTTTTGTTTGAGACTGTACCACTGTTAAAAGTAGCTACCAGAGAATCTGATCCCACCACAGGGGACCCCAAGCCTGGGTCTCAGGTCTCAGGTTTCTTCCAAAGTGCTGGTGTACGGTGGGACTTGCCCTGGGGTTACAGATGTGCAGCTGAGTCACATGTGAATAACACGGCATTTAAATTGCTAACCCAAGCCTTCCTTCTTGTCGGCACTGAGGGAAACCTGGGTCCAAGACAGCAGAGACCGCCATTCACAAGTGCTGGAGGGGGAACAGCACAGTCTTTGCACTGGGGCAGGTGGCTTCAGTGTCTGACTCCCTCTAGAAGCCACCAACTAATTCCTGATGTTGGATTTGTGTAGAAAAGCTGGCGTGTGGAATTCCCTGCCTGGCCAGGCGGCTCTGAGCTCTGAGACAGGACTGAGAGCACTTGGGTGCCAGAAGTACTGGACTCAGCCAGGTGAGGAGAAGGCCCCTCTGATACCAGAATTTCGTCTTCAGTAGGTTCTTGGTCTCGGTGATTTGAAGAATAAATCCATGGACCACAGATCAGTCGTAAGACAGGATTTATTTACATACAGAAAGGAGTACAAAAACACCAAAACTCCCAAATCAGGAGAGAAAAGCTCTCTCTCTGTCTGTCTCTCTCCCCAGGCTCTTAGTCTAGGGGTATACACAGTCACATGGGGCCCTCTGTAGTTATATTTGGTGTGTTTGGGACAGTGTGTTTGGAATCCTCATATTTACATTTAACATGTCTAGGACAATGTGTCTGGGACATCTTTGGGTTGCAAATGAATTTTTACAATCCCTTTCATTCCCAGGCCTAAGAAATTTACATGAAATTGACCAGACCTAAGAAATGGGGGTTCCCTGTTCAGCCTTAAGTGCAAGGGGAGGGAAACCTAAGGTGCTGGTATCTCCCCAACAGTTGTCTGGCCCCTCCGGCTACTGGAGCCTCCTGTGGGGGGAGAGGGGGCCCCTCTGCCTACCCTCCAGCCCACTGGTTCCTCTGCTCACTGCCACTGCACCAACATCGCCAAGGTGCAAGGCAGCTGGTCCGCCCCCAGCTCCACAGCTGGCTGGGATGCCACTTGTCCTGTGTCAAATCTCCCTCTCTGATTAGAAACTCTAACTGCTGTTAGGAAAAGAGGATGAAGACTCCATCCAACTGCTTCCTGATGAGTCAGGTGGTGATAGGAGGGGGCAGTTGGGATTTCTCTGGAGGGAGAGTGATCCAGAGGTCCACGATAGAATCAGGTCTTGGACTGGAACCATCTTTGCCATGTGTGATTTGATGACATTTCTGGAAGACACGAATCTGATTAGCACGTTAAAAGGCAAGGGTAGAACGGAGAGAAGGGAGTTAATTACGGTGTCAGATTAGAAGAACAAAGTCAGTGATGTTTAAAAGAAAACTAACACTTTCCTTGCTGTCTCCTAAACAATAAATATTCTTCAGGCTCACAAGTGTAGGTGGACTGTGGTTGATTCTCTTCCTGGTCTGCTTCGTAGGAGGTGGTGGGTTCCAGGATTTTACTCGTGAATGATGTATCCAGGAATCTATTGCCATAACTTTAACAGCTGTAGAAGAAAACAAGATAACTGAAAAGAGATCTTCCCAAGTTGGAGTTAGGGAAGGCGAATTAGAGGGAAGAGTTTTGATCATGATTAGATCTCCAGGAGAGAAAAGCTCCCGTAGTGTTGAATGTGAAAATGTAGTTGGGAGGTTTTTAGGCATTTGTTGAAATTTAGCTAAAAATGTAATATGCTTTACTAATTCTGTAGTTTCTTGATGTATAATAAATCGTTAGTTTAAAAGGGTCTTCCATATAATAATTCAAATGGGGTACAACTGAGTTTCTGAGGTAAATTTCTTATTCTAAGGAGAACAATGGAAAGCAGATTAATCCAAGGGAGATGAGTCTCTTGAGTTAGTTTTCGTAACTGTCTTTTGATTTTGTCATTCATTTTTTCTACTTTTCCAGAGGACTGGGGCCTCTAAGAGCAGTGTAGATGATATTTTATGCCTAGGGCTTTAGATATTCCCTGTGTAACAGCTGCCTTGAAGGCCAGCCCATTATTACTTTGCAAACTCCGAGGGAGTCCAAACCTGGGGATAATCTCATATACTAAAGCCTTTACAATTTCCTGGGCCTTTTCTGTCCTACGAGGGAATACTTCAACCTAATTGGTAAAAGTATTCACAAATACCAGTAAATATTGTATGCCATGTACTTTAGGGAGGTGAGTGAAATCCATTTGCCAATCTTCACCTGGATATTTACCTTGTTTCTGTATACCTGGGGGAGCTAGATGGTTACTTCAGAAATCTCATCTAAGGTCCTTTGGTGTCCCTTACAATGAATAACTGCTACCTCTTGTGGAGCATGAATGGCTTGTAACAATCTGTCTATCTCATGATGATATTTTATGGGAGAGCCATTGGAAGTGAGATATTGTCTTTTCTTCCAAATAGCAGCATGGGCCTGTAAAATGAGGAAGACATATTTTGAGTCAGTGTGTATGTTGACTCGTTTGTTTCTCCCAATTTCTAAAGCACAGGTCAAGGCTATTAACTCAGCTAATTGCACAGTGGTTCCTGAAGGGAGAGACCCACTTTCCATTACAGCATACTGAGTAACTACAGCATAGCCTGCTTTTCAAGTTCTCTGTTCTATGAAAGAACTTCCATCTGTATATAAAACCATGTCAGGATTAGATAGGGGGGTTTCTCGTAAGTATTCTCTAGCTGCATAGGTCTGTGCTATAATTTGTTGGTGACCATGCCCTAGTTCCTCATTGGATTCAGGGAGGAAAGTGGCAGGATTCAAAGCAGCACAGGTGCGTAATTGTAGCACTGGTCCTTCTAGTAATGAGACTTGATATTTAAGAAGGTGGTTATCTGACAGCCAAGGATTGCTTTTTGAATTTAAAATTCCAGTAAGGTCATGAGAAGTGTAAACAATTAGATCTCTTCCTAAAGTTAGTTTGATTGCTTCTGGGGTTAAGAGGGCCACAGCTGCTACAGCTGTTAAGAGGGCCCGTAGACAGTGTGGCCATCCCTTGGCCACGTGTCAATTTCTTTACTAAGATATGCTACAGGTTGTAAAACTGGACCCCGGTGTTGGGCCAAAACTCCCAGGACAATTCCAGTTCATTCTGTAATACAAAGATTAAACTATTGTCCAGTGGAAAGACTCAAAGCAGGGGCCTATGAAAGAGCAGTTTTCAGCAGGTTCCCATTCTAGAGTGACTAGGCCCTCTTTTGAGCATAGAGTGGTCTAGCTATTTCACTATATCCAGGAATCCAGAATCTGCAAAAGCCTGTGATTCCTAAGAAGCCTCAAAGTTGTCTGAGAGTTCAAGGTTTAGGGTGAGCCAATATTGGTTTTATTCTTTCTTTGCCCGAGGCTCTCTTCCCCTGTGAAAGCTGGAGACCCAAATAGTGAACTTCAGGCACACATAATTGGGCTTTAGCCTTGGAAATTTTGTACCCACAATCAGCCAGAAAGTTTAATAGAGTTTGTGTAGCTTTGTGGCATTCCTGTGCATCTGGTGCTCCCAAAAGAATGTCATCTACATACTGAATAAGAGTCACTGTAGGATATGAAAAACAACTCAAGTCTTTGGCTAAGGCTTGTCCAAACAAGTGAGGGCTATCCCTAAATCCCTGGGATAACATAGTCCATGTGAGCTTGGTGTTGGAGTATGTCCCTCCCCAAAAGGGGAACAGGACATTTAAGCATGATTAGGGAGGTATGACAGAACAGCCAGTCATCCCAATTGAAGCTTAAAGGGTGAGAGAAAAATATGGTAACCGGCTTTTCAGACACTCCCTGTATCGTTACAGATTTGGGGGATAAAAGACCAGGGTTAGAGAGAAGTACAGAAAAGGTTGCTTCAGTGTCCACAAGAAATTCTGTCTCCTGGCCCTCCACTATAAGGCAAACCCAGGGCTCCTGAGTGGTGATGACACAAGCTGGAGCCATGAGAATCTGCCCTGGGCACCCTCAGTCCAGTTTGGGCACTGATGGGATCGCAGTCCCCGGAGGCCTTCACCTCTGAGGACAGGCCACCCTCCAGTGGTCACCCTTGCATTCTGGACAGGGGCCAGGTGGCTTGCCCAGCCGGTGGTGCTGCTGGAAGCAGTCCTTTCTGAAGTGGCCAACCTGACCACATTGGAAGCACTTGTTCTTAGCACCTCTGACTTCTCTCTGCCCCTGAAAGGTGCTCGTTTGTCAGAGTGCCGTTACTGGAGCTGTCATTCTTTTCATATTCCTTTTCCCTTTTTCCTCCTCTTTCTCCTGATCTCTGTTATGAAAGACCATAGTGGCCATTTTAAGAAGATTCTCCAGGTTATGATCTGGGGCCCGGAGCCAATTTCTGGAGTTTTCTTCAAATGTCTGGGGCTGTCTGAGTGATAAATTTATCTTTTAAAATAATTTGGCCCTCTAATGAGTCGGATGTTAACTGAGTATGTTTTCTCATCACCTCCCTAAGCCACTCAAGAAAGGCTAAGGGACTCTCATTTTGCTCCTGGCAAATAGTTGACAACTTGGAATAATTCATAGGCTTTTTCTTGGATCAACGTAAAGCTTCCAAGATACATGTCAGAAAATGTTTACACCACCAGTCACCTTGTTTCTCAGGGTCCCATTCGGGATCCTCAAAGGGAACTGCAGGTCTTCCCGTGGGATATCTGTCCCTTTCCTCAGGAGACCTACTGCCATCAGTATTGGACATGAACTATAAATCACCCCACTTTCTAGTTTCATCTAAGACTCATTATTCTCATTAAAAGTTAAAGTTTGATCTAGTAGTAACATTACATCTCTCCAAAAGAAGTCAAAGCTTTGTCCTAAACCCTGGAGAACATCTGTTTACCTGTCGGGGTCATCAGAAAATTTTCCTAAATCAACCTTAATTTGTTTCGAATCTTCCAGAGAAAATAGAGTGTATACTCGCGCACTTCCCCTGTCACCACCCGCAGCCTCAACCAAGGGACGCAAAGAAGGATATGGTTGCCTTCTGGGGGTCCCAGTAGGACCAGACAAAATTCTTGACACAGCCTCCCTTCTGGGGTTTTCTGAATGCACAGAGGAAGGTGCAGGAGAAGTAGATGGTGGGTTTGAACTAGGTTGTGACAGCGCCTCCCTCGGGAATCCCTGACCATTTGGGGAAGTGACTACAGCCAGGAGAGCTGAATCTATCCGACAAGTTTTACACAGCTGGGAGTTGTCCCTGAGGAAAAAGAAAGCTTGCACACGGGGCACTTCAGACCACTTTTCTTCTTGTTTACAAAAAGTATCTAACTGAGGGGCGGCGCCTGTGGCTCAGTCGGTAGGGCGCCGGCCCCATATACCGAGGGTGGCGGGTTCAAACCCGGCCCCGGCTGAACTGCAACCAAAAAAAAATAGCTGGGCATTGTGGCGGGCACCTGTAGTCCCAGCTACTCGGGAGGCTGAGGCAAGAGAATCGCTTAAGCCCGGGAGTTGGAGGTTGCTGTGAGCTGTGTGATGCCATGGCACTCTAACGAGGGCCATAAAGTGAGACTCTGTCTCTACAAAAAAAAAAAAAAAAAAGTATCTACCTGAAAAACTGTGTCATAATTTAGAGTACCCTCTAGGGACCATTGTTCACCAGTGGAGAGTTGATACTGAGGCCAGGCCTGGGCGCAGAAGAAAACCATACTTTCTTCTTTCAGCGTCTGGGGATCAAACATATCCCAGTGCTTCAGAATACAGCCCAGTGGAATGTTCCGGCAGCGCAGGCTGAAAAATCAGGTATCTGGGAGCCTGGTACCACCTGATGACAGTTTTTCTACCCTGTATTCCTGGGTTGTCAAAGCATCCTCTGACCAACCCAAGAAGCCTTCCAGCCAAATAAAAGGAAGTGTCCTTCCAATGCCTGGGGAAGAATCCCTGAGGAGAGTGGCCTCCTCAGCCCCTGCACTTATCTGGAATTAGCCATGCTTACCAGTGTAGCGCTTAGTACCCGCTGGCCCTCCTGTGCTTATAACCTGTTGGCAGCAACTATGGCCACCATCATTGCAAATGTCTAAAGTTCATAGGAATGTAGAAATCATATCTTAATTCCTACCTCCCACAACACACACATATACACATTAGAAGAGGGAGTTTAATAGATGTACATATTCTCAGTTGTAGTTCCCTCTTACTGGGACCTAAGAGGGAAACCTGGTCCCACCTGATGCATTTTCTGCCCCTTTCCCTCCCAGATCCAGAGTATCAATCAACGTGGGGATGAGCCCCGCGCTGGAGAAATTGGCTGTGTGGTTCTTGCACATTTAACTCTTTACAATCTTTACAAGCTTCTTTTAAATTCCCAGTAACGATGGAAAATAGCAGGTCATAAATGCTATGTTTTCCCACCTGCCTTTCATTCCCAAAAGTTAGCCAGGCAACAATAATTACCTAGTGACAAATCAGAGTTGAAAGACACTTTAAAACTTTTGCATTACCATTAGTTACAATTAGCCAAGTCTTAAAGAAACCTGGAAGCATTTTAAACTTTCCCCTTTATACCAATAAACCAGAAGAAATCAAATACCCAGGGTCATTTTCATTGCCTTTCTTCATTTTCAAAAGACTGAACTGTAGCTGAGAGTTTAGGGCCATTCTTGCCTTGGGGAGTTGCCCGGGGCTTCCCTTTACAGGCCTCTGGTTGCCCAGAGAAGCGTGTAGAGGAGCATTTTTCCCTTTGTTTGGAGATGACTTGTAGTTAACATGGTTTAGCTTTTTTTCTTAGACACATGAAAACGCCAATTGAATTTAATTTTGCAATAAAAGGTAATAAAAAAAAAAGACCTTACAACACACCTACAACATCTGAGGTACACTTAAAACATCTGAAAAATACCAGAATGAGCCCATACGAACTTAACTAGTACCAACATTCAAACAAAGCATGCAAACTACAAGGAGAGAGAGAGGAGCAGAAGAGGTCTATAGAGGTAAATCAGAAAAGTCTGGGACCATGGAAGAGAAAAGAGGATAGTTAGAGCTGGGAGACACCATTTTCCAAAGGCCGTCCCGTGTCCTGGGGTCAGAACCATTGCTGGGGATCCAGGGCCTGTGGGCGCTACCTCTTTGCTTGGCTCTCAACCAGAGAAAAGGAGTAAATATAGAGCAGTTTCAAAAATCTTGTCACATTCCCTTTGACTCCTTTCTGGAGCCAAGGGGAGTTAGAAAGTTTGTTCCCCAACAGCCTCTCGCTTGTGACCTGGAGGTCAGCAGCCACGCTATGCACATTTACCGGCTAACGGGCATCAACATTATTAGTCTCCATTATTATAACTATAGAGAAAAGCAGGGTAGAGGTAAGAGGACCCATTGCTTACCACAGATCTTCAATCCCAGACAAAAGCCCCACAAGCATGATACCGGAATTTCATCTTCAGTAGGTTCTTGGTCTCTGTGATTTGAAGAATAAATCCGTAGACCACAGATCAGTGGTAAGACAGGATTTATTTACAGAAAAGAATACAAAAACACCAAAGCTCCCAAGTCGGGAGAGAAAAGCTCTCTCTCTTTGTCTGTCTCTCTCCCCAGGCTCTTGTCTAGAGGTATATATTGTCACTTGGGGCCCTCCGTAGTTACATTGAGTAGGGCTCCATAGTTACATGTAGCATGTCTGGGACCCTGGGTAGTTACATTTACCATCTGGGACTGTCTGTGATATACTGGGACCCTCTGTAGTTACATTTAGCATGTCTGGGACATGTCTGGGTGGCAAATGAATGGCTACAATCCCTTTCATTCCCAGGCCTAGGAAATTTACATTTTCATTCCCAGGCCTAGAAATGGGGGGTTCCCTGTTCAGCCATAAGTGCAAGGGGAGGGAAACCTAAGGTGCTGGTGTCTCCCCAGCAGCTGTCTGGCCCCTCCGGCTACTGGAGCCTCCTGCTGGCCCCCGTCTACCCTCCAGCCCACTGGTTCCTCTGCTCACTGCCACTGCACCAACATCACCAAGGCGGAGGCAGCCGGTCCGCCCCCCAGCTCCACAAGCTGGCTGGGATGCCACTTGTCCTGTACCACCTCCACACTCTGTGGCAAGGAATTGTAGGACTGTAGAAAAGTTCTGATGGTTCCTGCAAATTGCCTGCATTTCCTGTTCTGGGCATTTGAACGGCCCATCCTTGTCCTGTACAGCCAGGCATGGCTGCCCAGCACAGCCCTGAGGGGTAATTTGAATTTTCACTGGCGATCTGCTTGTGAGGTCTTTCTGAATCTGGAACTGCCCTGCTGGTCTGGGGGTGAAGGTGAGTCAGACTGTTCACTTGGCTGGGACCTCACATTCCAGAAGGACCTCACGTCAGGTAAGTGATTACCTCCATTTTCAGTATAACTGTGTGAGTACTAGGCCTAGGCCCTGGCAGCCTCTTGGCTGGCACCCATCCTGGCCCACCCAGCTGTGACTCGATTATATTGCATTGAGAGAATTTAATGTTAAAATCATTAAATGAGTGCATGTGGTTCATAGTCAAACTGAGTTAGTGCTGCTTTGGGCCTCTGTCCTGTTCTGTTCTGTTGGAAGCTCAGTATATGGAAGTGTCAAGTCCCTTTCCCTGTCACCAAGCCCTGCCCATGGCATCATCCCCCAAGCTGCCACTTCCCAAGGTGAGCTTCAAGGAGGTAGGAGCTTGGGACGTTGGGACTTTGCCCAAATCTACAGAATCCTGACTTGCTTGGGTAGAAGGGTAAGGGGAGGAAAGGGAAGGTGACCTACCCACACTCTTGGCTGTGTGCAGACCTCACTGACATGTGCAGAGCTCCCTGACGTGTGCAGAGTCCCTGATGTGTGCAGGGCTCTGTGAAGAGTGCAGAGCTCCCTGAAGAGTGCAGAGCTCCTTGACGTGTGCAGAGCTCCCTGACGTGTGCAGAGCTCTCTGAGTGTGCAGAGCTTCCCGACATGTGTAGAGCTCCCTGACATGTGCAGAGCTTCCTGATGTTTGCAGAGCTCCCTGAAGAGTGCAGAGCTCCCTGACGTGTGCAGAGCTCCCTAATGTGTGCAGGGCTCTCTGAAGAGTGCAGAGCTCCCTGAAGAGTGTAGAGCTCCTTGACGTGTGCAGAGCTCCCTGACGTGTGCAGAGCTCTCTGAGTGTGCAGAGCTTCTCGACATGTGTAGAGCTCCCTGACATGTGCAGAGCTCCCTGATGTTTGCAGAGCTCCCTGAAGAGTGCAGAGCTCCCTGATGTGTGCGGAGCTCCCTGACATGTGCAGAGCTCCCTGATGTGTGCAGAGCTCTCTGAAGAATGCAGAACTGTCTGAGTGTGCAGAGCTCCCTGAAGAATGCAGAGCTCCCTGATGTGTGCAGAGCTCCCTGAAGAGTGCAGAACTCCCTGATGTGTGCAGAGCTCCCTGGCTGTGTGCAGAGCTCCTTGATGTGTGCAGAGCTCCCTGAAGACTGCAGATCTCTCTGATGTGTGCAGAGCTCCATGACGTGTGCAGAGATCCCTGACATGCACAGAGCTCCCTGACGTGTGCAGAGCTCCCTGGCTATGTGCAGAGCTCCCTGACATGTACAGAGCTCCCTGACATGTGCAGACCTCCCTGATGTGTGCAGAGCTCCCTGATGTGTGCAGAGCTCCCTGACATGAGCAGAGCTCCCTGGCTGTGTACAGACCTCCCTGATGTGTGCAGGCCTGACTGGCTAAGTCCAGGGTGGGACGAGCTACCAGGAAGACTACTGGGGACATCGGATGAGAGAAACCAGGGGTGTAAAGAGGAGGATGCCCAGGGGTCCTGAGATTCCTTCCAGGAAAGTATTTGTTGTCCAAAGCATCAAGTGAGTACAACCAGGACCATGATCACAGGGTCCAACCTGATCTGACCGGGAACATGCTGCCTGCTGGGCTGGTTGAACTTGGGTGAACTCTGAGATGGTGAACAATAGCTGAACCGGCTCAGTGACAAGGAAATCTTTCAAAATTTCCTATGTCTGGTGCCGTGCAGCCAGTATCCGCAGGCAAGCTGGGCCCTTTCCCACTTAGAAGACTCATAGGATTTTCATTATCCTCATCACAGGGTGGAAATATGATTTTTCTGGCTTGCTGAGAGGCCTGGATGTTCTAGTTAAGCACTGGGAATGTGGCTGTCCAGAGAGGATTTGAAGAGGGAGCTCGACTTCCTGACCCCAGATGGGCTGTTCCACTCGCAGGAGGGGCTGGCTGGTGGCCTTGCCAGGCCCTCCGGCATCGGGGTCTGTGGGCCATGCTGGGCCTCCCCGTGTGCTCTTTGAGGCCTGTGTCTACTCCACACACCGTCCTGTGCCCCAACTGCTCCTCCTCTGGCTGCGGCAGGGCCAGATTTTTCAGACCCTTTTTGTGTTACCTCAGTAGCTAAGGAGCTCTTCCATGTCACCAAGCCATGAACGGAGGAGCTGATGAGAGACCAGTTTCACCTTATTATACAGCAAATCCAGCCATTCCAGAGAGCAGTGGAGATAGCTCTTCAAAGAACTGTTCTGCTCTCCTGGGGTTTCTGTTACTTTTATACTTTTACAGTATAAAAGTATCAATCATCAGTTATCAATGTTATCAGTTATCAATCATTAAACAGGTCCCCTCATAGGTTACAAGGTCACAACACACCCCCCATCTCTAGTATTAGTAATGTTATTAATCATCATGGTGTTTCTTCTCTGGATTAAATTCACACTTAGTCAATACGTCCCCTAATGCTACTTAGTCAACACTTCTCCCAGTGCGTTATTGAGCATGTGAGTTAAGGGCACTTCATGCCCTGGGTCTTTGGAACATCTGGTCTTCTAACTTTATCTCTGACAGAAAGACTTGGATGTGCATAAACAGGTTCAGATGGTAGCACATGGCCCATCCAGTTTGCCAGGACCTGTCCACTAGCACCCTGTGTATGATGGCTGTTTTGGATAACAGTAACCACTGTTAGCTCTAGTCCCCAGAATTGCTTCACCATGATCCTTCCAGATGCTCCAAGCCAGGCCATTAGCAAACCTGGGCACCCCCAGTCTCTGTGGCTGCCCCTGCGCTCCTCGACAGACCCCTAGCCCTGCCCCTCCCTCCCACCCCAGCACCAGCCCTGCTCCCCTCACCCTAAAATGCCCATTAACTCAGTTTGCTCTGCTGCTGCAGGAGGGAGCCGCTGAGAGAGGCACTCTGCTCCTGGGCCCTGCATACGTGGTGCCTATTTCAGAGAAAGGTGGGAGGACACAAGCCACAGCCCTGTGACAGGGACGTGGGACACAGGGCGCCGTGAGAGATGCTAACTTTCGGACACCCCGACTCGGTCCCCTGAGCTTGGACTAATTGTCCTTAACAATCCACTGGGGAGAAGTGGTGGTTCTTAGGGGCCCATGCTGAGGTCGGATACATGCCCTGGGTGCCCTGGCCACTCCCCGGGTGGTTCTTAGGGCCTCACGCTGAGGTCGGGTACGTGCCCAGTGATGGTCACTGCAGTCACTTCCCAGGACACATCTGCCCACCACATGTCCGCATCTCTCATCAGCAGGGAAGGCGGCTTCAGGTCCTCTGGGCCTCTCTTGCCAGTTCCTCCCTCCCTGTCTCTCCTCTGCCCCCCCCAGCAGTGTCCCCATTTCACCACCACCCAGGCTTGGCCCGCCACTCCCTCCTGCCCTCAAGCCCACCCTGTTCCTGTCTACTCTCCCCAGCACCTTTGAGCCTTTGGCCACTGCTGCCAACACACCCAGCCAGCGCTTCCAGCCAGAACCCCAGGCCTAGGATCCCCAGAGACGGTGGCTCCCCCATCCCTGGGACTCTGGAAGGACCATGGGAGGCCCTGGTACCTTCTGGAAGGTTGGGGGTCCAACCCACAGGAGATGGGGCTGCCCAGACAGGGGCAACTTCAGGGAGAAAGGACAGAGCAGGCCCCTGAGAGCTGCAGGAGGAGGCCCAGGCCCAGGGGCTGGATGCCTCACTGGGCTTGGCCAGCCATTTACAGCCAAGCCCCCCGCCCTTGCCCTGTGCTGCTCTGGAGCAGCCCCAGAAGCCCCCACCTGGCCCCCCTCCCTCTCTGGGGAGCCCCTCCCAGGAGGAGCTGCAGTCTGGCCACTGATGCTTTGCTCCTGTGCCTCTGTGTCCTCTCTGGGTGTCTGCAGTGACGTTGCTGCCTCAGCTGTGCTGCAGGCCAGAGGGGCAGTGGCCTAGGGCCAGGGGACTGAGTTGCCCAGGGCTCAGTCTCAGGGTTTCTCAAACTCAAATCTGGGACACTGCAGCTTTTGAGATTCCACTGTCTTCTGGGACCTTCTGGTTCCAAAAACTAATTTTTAAAAATAGACAAAGTTGTATATATTTAAAGAGTTCAATGTGATTTTGATATGTGTATACAGCGTGGAATGATTAAATCCAGCTAATTAACATATTCCTTACCTCACATTCATGATTTTTGTATGTGAGGTTGTTTAAAATCCACTCTCTTAGCAATTTTGAGTATAAAATATGTCATTATGAACGCTAATCACCATGCCACGGTCCCCACAACTTACCCATCTCACTCCTAAAACCTGTTGCCCTCTGATCAGTACCTGCTGCCAGGCCCTGGCAGCCGCCCCCTGGCTGCCCAGAGGGCTTTAATTCTGCCCTCTCCTGTTATGAGTCCTGCTTTCGTTTAGAACTTTAGTTTGCACGTTTAAGTGTTTGGTGCCTGGCTTATTTTACTTCGCACAATGTCCTCCAGGCTCTTCCATGTTGTAAATGACAGGATTTGCTATTTTTTTTTTAATTTTTATGGCAGGATGAAATTCCACACTAGGTGACTTCCTGTGTATGTTCACCTGTTGCTCAGCACAGATGGACCCAAATTTGGGCCTTTGTGACTAGTGCTGAGATAAACACGGCAGGCAGTTGCTTCCCCGAGGCACCGATTCCATTTCCTTTGGGTTTAGACCCAGCAAAGGGGTTGTGAGATCATATGATGGCTGTAGTTTTAATTTTTCAAGGAATTTCCATACTGTTTTCCATAATGACTGTACTAATTTACATCCCCACCAACAGTGTGCAAACGTCCTTGCCACCACTTGCTGTCCTGTGTCTTTTGGTGATAGCCCTTCCAGCAGATGTGAGGTGATACCTCATTGCTGTTTTAATTTGCATTTCCCTGATATTCGTGATGCTGAGAATTTTTTCAGGTACTTGTTGGCCATTGGTATATCCTTGACTAAGAAATGTCTGTGGAGGTCCTTTGCCTATTTTTAAAAATTGAAAAATCTCACTCGTGAGATGTCTGTTGTCAACTCCTATACATGTGGTTTGCGAACGTCCCCTCTGTGGGTGGCTCTGTGCTCTGCTGGCCGCTTCCTCAGCTCTGCAAAAGGTTTTGAGGAGCCCTCTCGGGTGTCATTTCATTTTGTCTATGCTTTGGGGGTCACATTTCTAAGGATTTCTTAAAATTACAAGTGCACCTACTATTGGTGGGAGTGCAAAATTGTGCAGTTGCTATGATTGTTCTTCAAAAAATCAGAAATAGAATTGCCATGTTATTCAGCAGTTCCACTTCCAGATATAAACGCAAAAAAATTGAAGGCAGGGACATGAGAGGGGCTTGACACCCATATTCATAGCAGCCTTATTCACAATAACCAAAGGTGGAAACACCTGTGTCCATCAACGGGCAAAGGACAAAGAAGACGTGGTCTACACACACGATGGGGTGTCATTCAGCCCTGGAAAGAAAGCAAGTTCTGATACCTGCTGCAACGTGGGTGAACCTTGGGGATGTTGTGCTACCAGGTAGCACTACCTCGTAACAAGCAAGTCACAAAAGCCAAATACCAAGAAGCACCCAATAAGTCTAAAAACAAAAACAAAAACAAAAGGCAAATACTGTATGATTCCATTCATCTGAGGTCCCAGAGTGGACAGAGCCACAGAGACTGAAAATAAGACGGTGGCTACCTGCAGCTAGGGAGGGAAAATGGGAGACATCACCTAACAGGTATAGAATTTCAGTTTTGCAAGATGGAAAGTGTTGCTGGTGAATGGTGATGAGGGTTGCACAATCATCTGAACGTACTTAAATTCCTCTGAACTGTGCCCTTACAAATGGTTAAGACAGTAAATTTTATGTTATGTGGTTTTTAAAAATTTTTTTTTTTGTTAAAAAAAAGAAGGCTGCAGACCAGAACCCTCCCACACTGCTGGCGGGAACACGGAAGGGCCCTGCCATCAGGGAAACAGGCTGACACACCTACTGCGCCATGCAGCAAACTGCCTCCAAGAAAATGAGACCCAGGTACACGCAAAACCCTGAGCCCGGATGTTTACAGAGCCTTTATCCAGAATTGCCTAAACTGGGAATAGCCCACACATCCCTTCCTTGGGTAATGAGTGGAGAAACAGGAACAGCCACACGACAGAGTTGTACTTAGCAGTGAGAGGGCCAAGCGCTGGCATAGCGACAGCCTGCTGAGCCACAGAGCCGGAGAGGACGGTGGCATCCTGCAAAAGGTCCCATGTGCAGTGTTTTTAAAGGACAGAGCTGTTAGCACAGAAAACAGGCTGATTGCAGAGGGGGCAGGGGGCTCTCGGAGTGATGGCCGGTGCTGTGTCTCGACTTGGTCCCATGTCTGCGTGCATGTGTCAACACCAGTTGAACCATTTGCTGAAACAGGTAAAATTTACTAAATTAAATTATACCTAGTTGCATAAATGATTTTTTTTTAAATGCTTGAAGTGGAGACTTGTTTTGTGCCTGGCGCAGGCTGGGGCAGTGTGTAGAACACGGCTTGGGCTTAGCAGACTTGGGTCAGATGTGGGCTCTGACAGCTACCCACTGTGTGACCTTGGGAAAGTGTGTCAACTTCTCTGAGCCTCAGGATTTTCACCTTTAAAATGAAATTAATAAGAACATTGACCTCATAGGGTGTTGGGAGACTCTGTCTCAGCTGGGGTCATGGTCAGTCACTGCCACAGTGATTCAGCCACTCTGCAATGTGCAAGGAGCCCTGCCGAGGGCGGCATCCTGGGCTCTGAGAACGTGGTTCTCCCACAAAGCTCAGCGAAGAGGATCAGACCAAAAGCAAACTCACAAACAAGCCAACTCTACCTGCGAAGACAGAGTGAGATGAAACCGCCCCACCCGCCAGAGCAGGTCGGCACAGCCCTCCTGGGGGTGACACTAGGTGAAGAGCCGAGTAGTGCCGGGGACAGCAGGCCAAAGTGTGCTCTCGGATGGACACAGGAGCAGCGAGACCACAGACCCAGGGACAGGCAAGGGCTTAAAGAGGTGTGAATGCAGCCAGGATGGCCAGCTGAGCGCTAGGAGACCCTGGCCGCTGGGGCTACTGCAGATCTCACTGGCGCAACCATGTAGCTGCGGGGTCTTCTGCGCCTGGTCTCAGCCGTGGCATATTTCATGCTTGACTGAGTGAGGGGCACTTCCTGGGCCTGGTGAACTCTGCTCTTGTCGACGGGTTGCTCATGTGTGGTTGCGTCACATCAGGGAAATGGAAAAAACCCACAGGTGTCAATAAACATTTTCATCATAACCCTCGTCAGTTGTGTCTCTAAATGGACTAAGAGGTGTTGATTCCTAATACAGTCTGAATGTATCCCCTCCAAGATCCCTGTGTTGGAAATTTCTTCCCTGGTGCCACAGTGTTGGGAGGTGAGACCTAATGAATGGAGTGAATGGATCAGTGCTGTTACCTCGGGACTGCATCCCTCGTGGAAGGATGAGCTCAGGCCCCTCCTGCTGGCTCTTAATCTCTTGTCTGCTCCCACTACAGGGCGATGGAGCAAGAAACCCCTCACCAGATGCCAGCCCCTCAATCATAGATTGCCTGTCTCAGAACCATGAGCCAATAAATTTATGTTTATCAATCACCTAGTCTATAGTATTCTGTTATAGTAGCACAAAATAAATTAAGACAAGTCCCTTCTGCCTAGGTCTTGTTCCCAGTGATAGAGGCAAAGCCCAGGGGGCATCCCTGATTTCTGGGTTCCTACTGGTCACTTCCATGGGGAGAGCTCGGAACACCAAACCTTGTTTACACTGAGCAGAGACGCTCGCTTGCTTTGTAGACAAGCTATGATGGTGGCGATAGTGGTGATGTGTGATGGTGATGATGGTGGTGATGGTGGTGGTAGTGATAGTGATGGTGATGATGGTGATGGTGGTGATGGTGGTGGTGGTAATGGTAATGATAGTGATGGTGATGATGGTGATGATGGTGATGGTGGTGATGATGGTGGTGGTGATGATGGTGGTGATGGTGGTGGTGATAGTGGTGATGGTGATGATGGTGGTGGTGGTGGTGGTGATGATAGTGATGGTGATGATGGTGATGGTGATGATAGTGATGGTGATGATGGTGATGGTGATGATGGTGGTGATGATGGTGGTAGTGGTGATGGTGGTGGTAGTTGTGGTGGTGGTGATGGTGATGATGATGATGATGGTGGTGATGGTGGTGGTGATAGTGGTGATGGTGATGATGGTGATGGTGGTGATGGTGAGGATGGTGGTGGTGATGATGATGATGATGGTGGTGGTGATGGTGATGATGGTGATGATGGTGGCGATGGTGGTGGTGGTGATGGTGATGATGGTGGTGGTGATGATGATGATGGTGGTGGTGGTGATGGTGGTTATGAAGACGCTGACAGTAATGATGATGGTGATAGATAAACTTCAGGCTCTGCAGGGCCTGGTTTGAAATCCCTAAAGACCCCTGCTCCTAATCTGAGCTTCAGTGGGCCCTGAAGCATCTGGGACAGGAAGGAGGGTTCTCTGCAGAGAAGGGCATCAAGAGGGCAGGGCTGCAGGAGAGGAGGTGTCACTCACTGGCTCATCACTCTGAGCCAAGCGACCCAGCAGGACCCAGACGTGGCTCTGCTGCCCATTGCACAAGGCCCTGCTCCAGCCCCAGGAGCCTGTGCGGTTGCACAGCTGGGGCAGCCGTGTCCTGCCGGGCTGACACCCTGCTCTCCTCGGGCAGGTGGAGTCTCGTGAGGTGCCGATGGCTGCTCACTTCCTTGTCCTCTTTTCCCACTTCCTAATCCAGTGCCTTGAGCCCAGAGTGCCCTGGCAGCGCAGCACAGGCCTCCCCAGGACTGAGGTGGCTCCCTTTCCCCAGCTTGGCACAGATTCCCGGGCTGGCCACACACTTGCAGGGCCAGTCACCGGGTGTGGTGACTGGGTGGCTCACCCTGCACCGGCTGTCCCAGTTCTGGCTCTCCCTGTGAGGCTTTATCTTGGGTCTGGACAACCTTATCATGTAAACCAAAGGATGGAAAATGCTGGCAATTTCCCTGAGCTGGGTGGATGGCATTCCTGTGAGTGTGGTGATGGAGGCAGGAGGCAGGAGGGGAGGAGGGCGGAGGAGGGCGGGCTCTGCCTGTGCTCACTCACTGCCGGGACGATGGTCTTGCTGGGCTCCATGGTAGCTTTGCCAGCCTCCTACCATGCCAGCTCCATATCCCAGGGTAGGTGGCTACAGATGGGAAGATGGTTTAAGATCAAAACCAAGCTTATGAAGTGGGGATTTGCATTTAAGTTTTCTTCGCCCTGGTTTCTGGACAGGAAAGCAAGGCCTGGGCCTGTATGCAGTGGTTCTGAAGCTCTAGGCATGTGATGAACTGTGTGGCCCGAGGAGGCCCTTGCTGTGGAGTCTTTTCGGACCCACTTTTGGTAACTTTCCGGCTGGGCAGACCACGGAGGCTGCTGTCTGCTGCTGCTCTTGTTTGCCTGCCGTGCCTTGCAGAGGCCTGTGGCTATGATGACCTTTGCCCTTCCTCTGGGTGAGGGGACGGGACCAGCTACTCTTTCCCTTCTTCTCTCTGATGAAACTGGCACTGTGGTTGAACAGTCATTTCCCTTTTTTGACAGTGATATATTTGGATAACTGAGAGCTTCCCTTAAAAATACCCCAAGTTGCCTGGAAGCTGCTTGGGAGAGTAGGCTGGGCCATGGCCTTTCTGGCTCTGTTCCCGCTCTGAGGCGCCTCAGTCAACACAGACCAGCTTTGCTGCCGTGACCAGTGAGTCCCTGCAGGTACCTCCTGAGGCTGTGGCTGCAGCTGCCAGGGCAAGGTGCACTGCCCACTGGGGCACCACCCAATGTGAGGTGTGACACTTCAGTTGGCCCAAACAGCTAGGAGGGCTCCTACCCCTGGAATGGTGAGGTGAAATCCTGCCACTGCCCCAAAGGTTCAGATAAATTCGACCCCCTTTGTGTCTGGGTGACCCCAGGTTTCATTCTAAGGAGACCACATGGCCACTGAGTACTCCACGGTGATTGGGGCTCATCGCGCCATACTCCACCTTCCTCTAATGTCCCTTCCGAGTATCTCATTGCCTCTGACTGATCCCTCCAAGGATGAGGAGCACATTGCCTCCTGCAGCCTCCTCCCTGCTTTGCCAGGGTTCTGAGCTCATGCCCCTTGAGCCTCCTGCCTTGGGGCATACCGTGCTCTGTCCCTCGTCAGTGCCACACACGTGTGACCACACACGCACCTGATCTGAGAGGTGGGGAGGGGTGCAGCCCGTGAGCAGCATGCGCCATCCCCCCACCAGCAGCACCACCTGCCCTACTGGCCCTAGAGCTGTCTCCGCCCCACTCTGCTGAGTCTTGTGGGCTCTGCTCAGGGGTGGCTGTGACTTCTGGTTCAGCTGTAATGTTTCTGGTTGAGCTGGCAGACACTGAATGTTCTTCCGGCCCCTTCAGAGGAAAGTTTCAGCTTTGGAAAATTACCAGGCCAGGAAGCAAGGGAAGTTTCTGCCCTGGGGGCAGCTTGAGACTGAAGTTTCCCAGGTTGGTCTCAGCCCACAAGGAGAAACCCTGCCTTCTGGTAACTTTAATTAAAATGACTTTCCTGACTCTGGCAGCCAGGAAAGCTGTGTCCAAGATTGTCCTGACCTGGGCTCACGTTGGCTGCTGTCAGAGAGGAAACTCAGCCCCCACCACAGGTCTGGAGTCAAAGCTGTGTTCATGAGGCAAATGTCCCCTTCCAGGAAGCCCAGCCTGGCCCTACCGTGGGTAACTCTTTTTCAGAGTGCCTGGAAGCTAGGCCAACATGGAGGGAGGTTTAAATGCCAGTTAAATCATTAAGGCAGGAAACACAATTGGCTAACCAGCCTGAGCATGCCTGGGAGCCCAGGGTCACAGGTCCCTATCTGCAGACACCGAGCTGGACCTCTGCCCCACTGCACCCCTCTCTCATGCCTCCTCTCTGTTGGCCAAGGTCCTGGACCCCCCTGCTTTTTCCCTGCTGCTGGGAGCCTCCTGCATCTGCCTGAAGCATGAATGTATTAGGGCTGTGCGCCAGTGTGAGCAGCTTGGGCTGGCTCAGGACAGCTCTGGAGCCTGAGGATCGAGCCCCTGCATCTCAGGGGCATCACAGGGCCACTTGCCTTCAGGCCCTTACCTCAGCCAGGGTGATGGGTGAATGTGGCATCAGCAGTGGGCAGATGCGCAGGAAGGGCCTGGGCACTCCTCAGGACATGAGAGAGAGCTCCTCAGGGGAGCCTTTTCAGACCCCCCATTGTCCAGAGCAGCATATGCCTGGGGGTGTGGGGTGGAGGAGTCTGACCATGCACTTCAGAGAGCCCCCACACTTCCCAGGAGGGAGGTCACTAGTTTTATACAGCGGGGTCCTGGTGGCTGACTGACCTGGGCCTGGGGATGCTCAGAGATGGCCATGGGTTCAAGGCCAGGCCCTGGGGCTGCAGCAAAGGAGGGAATGTGAAATAAGCAGCCTGCAGGACCAAAGGCTCTGTGCCCACATAGGTCTGGAACCCCTAGGCTCAGGTCCTCGGGGTTCCAAACCATGCATCACTCCAGGTGACTGCCTGCAGGCAGAGGCCAGAGATTCCACCACTGACTTCCCGAGCTACACCTACACTGTCTCCTGTGGCAGTCACTACCCACACGTGGCTACTGAGCCCTGGGAACAAGGTCCAGACAGTTTTATTGTATTCAACCTTAATTAATCTAAATTTAAAATTTAAAATTGGTACTCACTTCGGACTCTTGTGTTCAGAATAACTTAGGTAAGTAAATAAACATTTTATTATAAATTTTATGAAATATAAGTAAAATCAGGTATCTCTGATAAAAATTTAGTGTCTGAATTGAGATGGCCTATAGGTATAAAAGAGACACCAGATTTTAAAGCCTTAGTAGAAAAGAGGAAAGAGCCTGTAATAGTTCTTTATATCAATTGCATAATACTTTGGGAACGGTGATTTAAATAAAATAGGTTATCAAAATGAATTTCACCTGTTCCTTGTCCTTTTGTTGGCGTGGCCGCCAGAACAGGCTCCGTTGCACACATGGCCCCACGTGCACCCGGCTGCTCCAGATGCTTCAAGCTTTTTCTAAAAACCTGAAGGTTTGAGGCGCCGCCTAGTGGAGACTTTCCAAGGCCCGGTCACAGCACACCTGCTGGGTCCCCTACGCAGTGCCCGCCAAATAGCCACAAGGGCACTGGCCCCTGCCTCAGAGAAGGACAGGCAAGGGGGTTCCTAGGATGGGCCTGAGGCCTTAACTCCTGACCTGAAAAATTGCTTCAGATAATCTGCCACCCTGGCATTTGGGGGACAGAGTGGATGGTCCCCACTGACCCCTTCATTGTGGGAGGGGCTCTGCTCACCAGCTGGGGAGTGAGAGGTGAGGCTGGTCTCCATGCAGAAGTGGGGGCCTGCTTCAGGCTTTCTGGGAGTCTGGTCCTGCTGTCTGACCACATGGGACAGAGCCTGCAGGGGCAGGAAGCCCAGTCTGCGTGGCAGGCCACCCCCTGGGACCTCCACTGGGGCACTTACCGAGGGGAGGGGCTTCCTTGGACTGGGGCGGAGGAGGGCTAGCAGATGTTCCTGGGCCTGCATCTTGCGTAGGCAGGATTACTCAGAGCTGCTGCTGTGCTCAGGAAATGGTAGGTCATTGGGGTCACGGGGTTTTGCAGTGACCTGTCATGAGGAGCCAGGATGGAAATGCTGGAAAACCCAGAATTCTTTCCTGGGATGAAATCTCCTGTCTTCTGGGTGGGCAAGGCAATTCTCTCAGGCATGACCCGTGGGTGTGGAGGGCCTTTGGTGGCAGAGATAGGCTGGGGCCAGCAGGGGTCAGGTGGCCCCAGGCTCCAGCCTCAGGTCTTGCCCTGAGATGCCCATCTATCAAGAGGGCCCCCACCCCTGCCCAGGCTGCCTTGAGGATAAACAGAGGAGCCAGTGAGGCTCTGGGCACCACACAGGGCCACAGTGTGGGGTCAGCACAGGAAGCCTGTCCTGGGATACTGGCTGCCACCGTGGAAAAAGCCCAGCACAGCCAAAAGGTCTAAGAGCCACCACCTCTTCCCCTCAACTCCCCACAAGGCCTGCCAGGCCGCCTGGGGGCTTCCCCCAAGCTGTGGCGTTGGGGCGCTGAGTCACATCCGAGCAGAAACTGCTGGAAAATTCCCAGGCAGGACACACGTTTTTATCTTAGAGTTTGCCAGGCCAGCTTCCCTCCTGGATGGCTTGCCCCACCCCAACCCAGGCCTCCCGTTATCACCGCAGATCAGGAGGAGGTGGCTGTTCCTCCCCCCACCACCACACCAACAGCAGGAACACAGCTCTGCAAACCACACCCCTGGGGCCTGTCCTTACCCAAGGCAGGGCACTAACAAGGGCCTGCCTGGAGGCCGCCTGTGGGACCCAGTCTCGATACCTCCCCACCTGTTTCCCGTTCGTGCTTCCTCATTTCATCCAAAACAGCGCCTTTGTGCCCCAACTTCTGAGCCCCCTGCTCCACAGTGCCTCCGTGGAGGTCAAGGCACCCGGCCCAAGGAGCTCCTGTCTATTCCACTCGTCAGTCTGGGAAGCAGAAAGCCAACACCTTCCTGGTCTAATCAGGGCAGGGAAGTCTGAGCAAAGCCCCCACTGACCACTGGCAGACTCGGGCCTCTTGGGGCTACAGGTGGCCACGTGAGAGAGAAGGACCCCAACCCAGTTCTAGGACCGTGTCTCAGTAACTTGATGCAGTCAGGTCCACCGACACGTTTCTTTTTGAGCCATTTTGTAGTCCTACATGAGCAGAGGAGCCTGTTCTATTGTTGGTAGGTGTTGCTGCAGAAGCTGATGTTTTGGGGTCTATTAAAAAATGTCTTTCTTGGGCAGCGCCTGTGGCTCAGTGGTTAGGGCGCTAGCCCCACATACCAAGGGTGGCGGGTTCGAGCCTGACCTTGGCCAAACTGCAACAAAAAATAGCCCGGCGTTGTGGTGGGTGCCTGTAGTCCCAGCTACTCGGGAGGCTGACGCAAGAGAATTGCCTAAGCCCAGGAGTTGGAGGTTGCTGTGAGCTGTGTGACACCACAGTACTCTACCGATGGCAAAAAGACTCTGTCTCAAAAAAAAAATAATAATAATAATACAAATGTCTTTTTCCTAATTCTAATTGGTTCTGAAAACAGGAGGTTGAACTGGGCCTCATGTTACAACTAAATGCATGCGGTTCCGGGCGGCATAGAGAACGCAACCAAGTGGTCCCCTGTGGGTCTCACTTCCACCCTGCTGTTGCTGTTGCGGACACTGTCCTTCCCCATGGACCTCCTGGGCAGTGCCTCTCTGGGCCAGAAGAGGGCAGCCGCGCCCTGGCTGAGCCCAGGCTCCTGGAGACCCCAGGAGGAGTCGGAGCTGGTGTCTGCTGCACTGATGTCCTTGGGGGCCTGCCAGGAGGCTGCCCGTGACTCCCTGGGAAGCCAGCATCCCAGGAGGAGCAGGGAGCTCTCAGATGACTTATGGCCTCCACAGTCCTCTCTGGGCACCTTAGCAGGGGGATCAGCTAGGTAGATAGATCTGAGATTCCAGAACACTAGAGTGCAAGAAAATTCAACCTTGATGTCTACCTACAGGTCTCTGTTCATGTGGGAGGGGAGGCCCCAGGTGCACAGGTGAGGGGAAGTCCAGGTAAATGGCTGTGGGGAGGGCCTAGCTGCACATTTTCTGTCTTTCTTCTTTTAAAACTAACACAAGGTCCACATGAAGTGGAGAAAAGAGAGATAAACCTCTGAGTCCCCATCCTGGAAGGCATGAGGAGCAGTCTCTGCTTTCACACTAGACCAGGGTTTCCAGATTCCACCCATTAACCTGTCCCACCCCCTTCAGTGCCAGGACTGCCCAGCGCAGGAGGGCAGGGGAAGGGGCATCTCCTGACCAGCTGGAATCCCGTGTGGTGGGGCAGCAAGTGGAAGCATCAGTCACCCATTTCAGTAACTAAAGAAGGGATGGGCCCTCCCCATTCCTGCCACCATGGTCCCCAAGGGGTCCAAGTCCTGTCACATGCAAGGTGCCAGGCTGGCTGGCCAGGACTCATGTCACTGTCGCATGGCTCAGCATGTCACTAAGTCAAAGGGATGTACCACAGACCCTACACGTGTTAGCTTGTGGTGCAGACGTGTAGCCTCACGGGCAGCAACTCACACAAACACACACAGTGCTGGGTCACTCTCTGTCCATATGCTGGGTACTGGTTAGTTGTATGACACACTGCAGTGTCACACAGATGGCAGCCCATTCTATGCATACTCACGGCGCTATGTAGATGTCATATATTCAGGCAGCAAGTGGCGTCAACTCATTGTACAGAGGGGGCAGGAGCTGACCTACGCTCTACGCCTGGCAAGCCTGGGGTCCAGATCCCCTGGAGCAGCTCTGTCTGCTCTGTGTCTCTACTGTGTCTTATCCAGGACCTGTCCTCTCAGGGGTGATTCTCTCACTTCCTCTCGTATGTTGGCTGACTTCCTGCCCTTCCAGCCTCTGCAGGTCTCTGAGGTGGGGGTCTTCGAGCAGAGGGAGCAGAGCCCTGTCACAGGCACCTCTTTCTGTCTGCCCTACGGCCCCCCTCCCCACAGGCCAGGCCTACCTACATGTGTGTGCCACAGGGGTCCCTGCTCCCCTGCTGGCTGCATGTGGACGCACCATCTCTGAACATGGT
Source organism: Nycticebus coucang (assembly GCF_027406575.1). Classification (NCBI taxonomy): domain Eukaryota; kingdom Metazoa; phylum Chordata; class Mammalia; order Primates; family Lorisidae; genus Nycticebus; species Nycticebus coucang. Next base: position 66,331,980 of record NC_069800.1, on the reverse strand, counting down.
GCTTAAGCTGAGAGTCTGGGAAGGGTCTTCTGGGCTGAAACTACTCACCCACCTTTGCACACCACTGGGCAGGGCGGGGCCTTGTTTAAAACGGGGCTCTCAGGCCCAGCCCAGCTTGTTGAACCAGACATTGGGGCGGGCCCAGGAGCTGAGCATCCTCGTGTGTCTGGAGACACTGGTGCCTGAGAGCCACCACAGAGACGTGGCCTCTTCCTCAGCTTTCCCTGAACAGTCCCTTCCCAGCTGTCAGCAGAGTCACTTCTCGCCCTCTGCCCTCCCAACCCACCCCTGCTCTGCACAGGACTTCTCTCACATAACTTGACCACACACAGGAATCTCACTCTGGGAGAAGGTGTGTCCAAGGCTGCGGCCAATTCTTGGGTCCCCTGTTGGTGAGAAGTGCTTCACACCCCTGACCAGCTTTGCTCTGTGGTTCTCCAAGAATTTAGGGCTCTCGTTCCAAACTTCTTCAGACTCAAAATCTAACATCTCGTGTTTCCTGAGAGGGCCGTTGGTCAGGTGGTCTGGAAATTGCATTTTTTATTTCAAGTGAGGAGCAAATGACCACATTCTTCCACATGCAGACATCCACTCAGCGTTTCACCTGAGGTCTGAGTTCAGTTCACAGAGAGTAGATTAAGGAAAAATCCACCTTTTATCTGCTGGCCAAGATAAAAGAGAAAGAACAGAGCCCATTGGGCCCAAACCTGCCTGTCCAAGGGTTGGGCAGGGTCACGGAGGAAAACAGTGACAGCTTTGGCTGTGGCACCCCCAGGCCAGGCCCTGAGCTTGGCATCTGCACATGTTACCTGCTCGTCAGTCTCCACCAGCCTCTGATGGAACAAGTACCGTTTTCACCTCACCTTGTAGACAGGGCCCGTGCAGCTCTGGGGTTGAGAATTTGCCTGGAGCCCCCAACTGACTCACCAGTGGGAAGGCTGTGGTCTGAATAAGGTGGCCCTCTGAAATATGTTGAAACTGACTCCCCTGTGAGGCAGCATCGGGAGGTGTGGGCTTTGGGAGGTGGTTAACTCACGGGGCCCCTTTTTCATGGATGGGATTGGGGCCTATGGGAGGGCTCAAGGTCTGCCATGTCAGGACAAGGCACCATCAAGCAGACAGCCACCCCCCAGACACTGAACCTGCCAGCACCTTGGTCTCACACTTCCCAGCCTCCAGGACTGTGAGAGATAAATTTCTTTTCTTTATAAATCATCCAGTTTGTGACAGCACAAGAGACTGGGTAAGACCGTGGGTCCCACAGATTCCAGGGCTCCAGACCCGCCCTTTTAAGCTCTGCCCTTGGATCCAAGACTTTGGGGCTGTACTGTCTTTGCACTGGCACCTGCAACCTCAGCCTCACACCCACCTCCAGGCCCCCACCTGTCTGCCCTCCTCCCAATTCCTGGGCTAAGATCTGGGTTGCTGCTTTTTGACTGTGACAGTCTGCTACAGTGTCTGTCAGACCTTGGATGGCCTCACATCTGCAACCTGCACAAGCCTGGCCTCTGCATCTACCGGATGTGATCCTGGTCCCTTCCTGCCTACTGGCGAAGGTGCCCAGTGTCACAGACCAGGAGGGAGCCGCCTCTCATTCCCTGCTGATGGGACCTGCCTGCCCTGTCCCTGCTGCTGGGACCTGCCTCTCCTTTCCCTGTTGCTGGTACCTGCCTCTCCTGTCCCCCCTACTGGGACCTGCCCACCTGCCCCTGCTGCTAGGACCTATCTCTCCTGTCCCTGCTGCTGGGACCTGCCTCTCCTGTCCCTGCTGCTGGGACCTGCTCACTTGTCCCTGCTGGTGGGACCTCCCTCTCCTGTCCCTGCTACTGATACCTGCTCTCCTTTCCTCACTACTGGGATCTGCTCACCTGTCCCTGCAGCCGGGACCTGCTCTCCTGTCCCCACTGCTGGCACCTGCTCACCTGTCCCCACTGCTGGGAACTGCCTCTCCTGTCCCCGCTGCTGGGACCTGCTCACCTGTCCCCACTGCTGGGACCTGCCTCTCCTGTCCCCGCTGCTGGGACCTGCTCACCTGTCCCCGCTGCTGGGACCTGCTCACCTGTCCCCGCTGCTGGGATCTGCTCACCTGTCCCTGCAGCCGGGACCTGCTCTCCTGTCCCCGCTGCTGGGATCTACTCACCTGTCCCCACTGCTGGGACCTGCTCTCCTGTCCCGGCTGCTGGGACCTGCTCACCTGTCCCTGCTGCTGGGATCTGCCTCGCCTGTACTTCTGAGGTACTACCCATGTCCCATCTGCACCCACTCACTTCCTTAGAAGTGCCTCCTCCCCTCAGTTCTGTGTCCTCTTTTCCATCTCTGCCTTCAAATGTTCTCTTTACATTTGGCTTTTGGCAGTTTGGTTATGATGAGTCTGACCCTGGAGTTCTTTGAGTCAGTTCTGTTTGGTTCCACTGAATTTGAATCTGTAAGTTTATGTCTTTCACCCCATCACGGGAACTTTTGGTCATTGTTTCTTCAGATGTTATTTCTAATCCATGCTATTTCTCCACTCCTTCTGGAACTCCGATGGTGCAAATGCCAGCCTTTACCTCCCCCTCCATGTCTCTCCCCACCTCCTCCCACAGAATCTTGAATATTCTCTCAGCTCTGTGGCTCTCCTCCTGGCAACCTTGGGAGCCCCTGGGGATACTGAGAATTTGGGGGGCTGGCAGGTGGCCTCAGCCCACATCCTGTGCCCCCATCAGATGCCAGGACTCTGGGTGCAAAGCCCAGGTTCCTTCCCTTCCTCCCCAGGTGGAGGGTTTGAAGAAAGTTGTCCCTTGTGCCAACCCCCACTGCCTGGGAGAAGACATGGGGCGGGTGTTGAGGCAGCTTTGAGACTTTTAGGGGCTGAGGCATCCTCTCTGGGAAGGTCCTCACCATGCACTGAGCCCTTGGTGTGTTTGGAGCTGCCCAGTGCCCCACGGGGACACTGCCTCTGCTTCTGCCGGAGCATTTCGGTGCAGCTGGGAACATGCGGAAAAGTGGGCCAACCTCAAGTGCACACTGAGTGGGCACACCATGGAACCAGTCTCCGCACCGACACACTTTCAGAGCCCCACAAGCCTCCCCCCAGGCACAGGTCCCGCTTGGGAGGCCCCCAGCCTGACTCCCATTTCCACCTGTGGGCTTTGCCAGAGTTCTGTTTTACTCATTAGCACATTTTTATGGTGGTAAAACAAGTAACATGAAACTGTTTTACCTTTCTAAGTCTGCAGCTCAGTGGCACATTCACAGGCTGGGCCAGTACCGCCACCACCCATCCCAGACTCCCTCTACCTTCCCAGACGGGGCTCTTGCTCCCCTCCCAGCCTCTGCAACCCCCATCCTACTCGCTCTCTGAGGACTCTGTGATCCCTCGCCCGTTGCAAAGGCAGGACGCAGCTCATGTGTCCTTCAGTCATCCCTCTGTCTGGTGGGTCTGGGTCTGTGGCCGCTCTCAGCTCTGTCCTCACTGCAAGCAGCTTATTTCAGCGACTGGCGGACATAAGTGAGTCAAGACTGCAGATAGGACAGAATTATATGCTTTTAATGGAGAAGAGCTGAAATTTCCTACAGATTCCAACTAATTCCCTGAGACAAATTTGTCTGTCTCCCATCAGTGGACTTGTAGAGAATTGCTTTTCCCTGCGTCAGTCATTTTATCATTTATTGGGATGAGACCCCATGAGGTTGTGGGCAGTGCACAGACAGACACAGGCCACCCTGGGGCTCTGCTGGGCCCTGGGAGTGACACACAGTGACATCCTGACGGTTGCAGCAACATGGGTGGGCCTGGAGTCATCAGGGTGAGTGAGATGAGCACAGAAGACAAATGCTGCATGTTCACACTCACAGTAGGAGCTAAAAACGTGGACGCCACGGAGAGAGAAAAGGTAGGTTGCCAGGGGCCGCGGGCAGGACCGGGGAGGAAGAGAGGTGGACTATCGGGCACAAATGTACAGTCTAGCAGAAGAAATAAAACCTAGGGTCCAGGCTCGGCGTCCGTAGCACAGTGGTTATGGTGCCAGGCACATACACCGAGGCTGGCAGGTTCGAACCCAGCCCAGGCCAGCTAAGCAACAATGACAACTGCAACAGAAAAATAGCCAGGGGTGGCGCCTGTGGCTCAAAGGAGTGGGACGCTGGCCCCATATGCCAGAGGTGGCGGGTTCAAACCCAGCCCTGGCCAAAAACTGCAAAAAAAAAAAAAAAAAATAGCCAGGCATTGTGGCGGGCGCCTATAGTCCCAGCTACTCTGGAGGCTGAGGCAAGAGAATAGCTTAAGCCCAGAGTTTGAGGTTGCTGTGAGCTGTGACAGTACGGCACTCTACCGAGGGCAACATTAGTGAGACACTACCTCAAAAAAAACCTGTGTCTAATGGATCAGTAGGTGACTAAGTTCACAGTATTCTTTTGTGTGCAGTATATTTCAAAATAGCTAGAAGGGAATAATTTGAATGTTTCTAGCATAAAGAAAAGACAAATATTTAAGATGGTAGATATCCCAATTACCCTGATTTGATCTTTACAAATCATATAAATGTATTAAATTATCATATATGCACTGAAAATAAGTACATTAATTTTGTGTAGATAAAAATTATTTATTTATTTTTGAGACAGAGTCTCTCTCTGTCACTCAGGCTAGAGTGCTGTGGCATTATCACAGCTCACAGCTACCTCAACTCTTTGGCTCAAGCGATCTTCCTGCCTCAGCCTCATGAGTAGCTGGAACTGCAGGCGCCCACCACACCACCTGGCTAGTTTTTCTATCTTTAATGGAGCCAGGGTCTTGCTTTTGTTCAGGCTGGTCTTGAACTCCTGAGCTTAAGGGATCCTCCCACCTTGGCCTCCCAGAGTGCTGGGGTCACAGGCATGAGCCACGGCACCCAGCCAATAAAAACCATTTTAAAAGCACAGAGACAGTGTCTCCCTAGTACAGGAGATGTGGGCTTGAGCCTTCCCCAGGGAGAGACAGATGCTGGTGTTTGCCCCTGTTTCCTCTGGAGGTCAGTGTGTAAGGGCCTGGCATGGGCGCGGGTCCCAGGGAGGGTCTCAGATGAGGCTGTTTCTGGGCACCGCTGTGCTAGGCAGGGCTTGGGGGGGCTTCTCTTCACTGCTCTCAGGCAATAGAGAAAAGATCTGACTTGTGGAATTTCATAAATCACAACTATTTTAGTTTCAAGGGCTGAGAATTGATTAAAGTCTGAGCCATCGAGCATTATATGGGTTCAGCACTGTCTTTCTCTTGCACTCTCCAGACCCAACCCACGTGTCAGCAGTTTTCCGGGAAAGCCATCTCTTTATGTTTAGCATCATGGTTGTGAATTACCGTAATGACGCTGCAGCTGGCAGGGCAGGGCCGGAAGGAGGACTCGGGGCCTGGTGTCATCTCTGCTCCACTCCCAGGGCTCCAGTGGCGTGGGGATTCTGACACCCTCTTACAACCACTCAGGGACAGCCAGTTCAGCCTCCTGTGTGTCCATGTGGACAGTCCATCTCCCCAGCACTTTTCAAGGCATTGGCCTGGGTGTGCTTTCACGTATGACGGGCCCAGAGGAGAGGGACCCTTTTGGCTGGGCGTCCATAGCAAAGTGGTTACAGTGCCGCCACACACCGAGGCTGGTGGGTTCGAACACAGCCTGGGCCAGCTAAGCAACAATGACAACAACAGAAAGCTGGTGTTGTAGTGGGTGCCTATAGTCCCAGCTACTTGGGAGACCAAGGCAAGAGAATCGCTTATGCCCGAGAGTTTCAGGTTGCTGTGAGCTGTGACGCCACCACACTCTAACGAGGGCGACATAGTGAGACCCTGTCTCAAAAAAAAAAAAAAAGAAAAGAAAGAGACCCCTTTAAAATGATTTTTTCTTGGTGACTATTTCCCCAATAAAACAATTTGATGTCAACAGCCCTAGCTCTGTGAAACTTTTCCTTTTACCTACAGCACGAGTCGTGTTAGTACTTTCCTCTCTGCAGGGTTGTTGGAATGGACTGGGGTGGGGCATGCACCCTGCTTGGCCACAGTTCTTTATTCTGACCCTCCGTGGGACCTCTTGGTGGGAAGTCTGCCCACTGGGATTTTGGTGAATGTGGGGCATGCAAAGCTCGGGTTGTGTGGTAGCTGGGCTGTGTTTTGGGGTCAGAGCTGGCCCTGGGGGCCTACAATGTGAACACACATGAGCAGAGCAACCCCAGCCCACAGCCGGCCACAGACCTGGGGGCCGGAGGGAAGCATAGTTTTGTGTCTGTCCTGGCTGGGTGGTTTGCTCCGCTGCAGCTGAAGCAGGTAAGAAGCGACTCCAGTGGGAAGTGCCAGGTGCCAAAGCTGCTGGTGATCTCCCAGAGGTGGCTGGCGTCTCCAGTCTCCATCTACATCACCCCTCCCTGGTGGAGGCCGTCCCCTGGGCCACAAGAATAGCACAACCCCCACTTCCAGCACCTGCTTCTGGCCCAGGCTCCTCTGAACTGTGCTGGTCCTTCGGCGGGGACGTGCACAATGTTCTCCACTGCTCTTAAAAGCAGACCAGACCACTCGCCAGGCTTCAGCTTCAGTCCTACCCTCCCTACCACATCCACACCATGCTCCCCCTTCCAGTTAACCATGACTCACCCTTCTGGTGCCAGCTACAATGTCACCTCCTCCAGGAAGCCCTTGGGTTAGTCCGGGCCCCTCCTGCGCATTAGAGGGGACAGCCGTCTGCCTGGAGCCAGCCTCTCCCGTTGGATAGCGGCCCAAGTGGGAACCCATCCCCCACCCTGGGGTAAGGCACCCTTGAAGGACAGCAGGATGGGTGCGGCTCCCAGTGCCAGGCGGGGGAGAAAGGAGCCTTGGCTGGCGCTCAGTTGCAGCACCCCCGCCCCCGGCCCCGTCAGGTCTTGGAGGGTTGCAATGTGCCTGCCAGGACACAGCAGGAGACACTGCTGGGACTGCAGAAGTCAGGCCAGCGCTCTGAGGTGAGCCATGGTGTGGCCTGATCAGGAGTCCCGACAAGTCCAGTGGTCAGAAAGACCCAACACCCTCAGCCCCCAGCATCCAACTGCCCGGCCATGTGGCAGGATGGACTGAAGTGGATGCTGGACGCCTCCATCCCCCACAGGGCACGGCACCCTCCTGGGTCTCCGTGGATCCTGTTGGGTCTTTCTGGGCATTCTGGGTCTCTTCCTGAAGAGGGACCAGCTGGGCCTGGTCTGCTCAGGAGTGTCTGGAGGCTATGGTTCTTCCAGCTCATTTACCTGGGGGCCTCTGTCCTCCCAGGCTACAGCCCTCAGCCCCCAAAGGCCTCATCTGCTGCCCTATCACTGGTCTTCATTCATCTTGGACAACAGGGTCTTAAGGTGCTGGTTCTCTGCCCTCACTGCAGAGGTGAAAACACCAGCGTCCACACAACAGGCTGATCAAACTCGGGGACTGCCCGGAGATTTTGCTCTGGGGCTTCGTCACTGCCCTTGACTCAGCACCTGGTCTGTCTCATAGCGCTGCAGCCAGGTGGCCGCCCCGCTCCCAGAGGATGGAAAAGCAGAGTAAAGGCCTGCGGGTCTCTGAAAAATCATCGTTTTCATCAATGAATATTCAAATGGTGTTTTAGTTTCCTCTTTTTTGAATGCTTTTACCTCAGAATAGCTTAGATTTACAAAACCGTTGCAAAGATAGTAGGAGAGCCCCACCTATGCCTGCCCAGCTGTCCCTGTGGCACTGACGTCCATGTCACCAGGGCACATTCACCACACTGGGGGCCAGTGTTGGTCCCTGACAGGACCAGGCCCCACCAGGACTCCGCTGCTTCCTGAAGCCCCACCCAGCCCACTGAGGGACTAGACTCCCCTGGGCCATGCTGGTTTCTCAGACGTCCCTGTCTTTCGTGGCCTGGACGGTCTCCAGTGTGACAGCCCTCAGTCTCAGCATGGCTGACACTTTCTTCACAGAGACAGGGGTTATGATATCTTTGCCACTGCCTGGTGGGAGCCCTGGGCACTGTCACGCGGCTCTGCGTGGAGCCAGAGCATAGGCAAGGCCCCAGGGCAGGGTCCATCCATCCAGGACCCAGAAAAGGTGTTGCCAAGACCAGGGCTATCTCCTCTGGGTCCCCCTCTCACAGGCCAGCCCCTCCAAGTCCCAGGATGGTGGATGTAGCCCCCATGCCCAGTGGGAAAGACAGAGCTTCCCGTTCCCTCCCGAAATGGATTCTCATCCCTCCCTCGGGCTGTGTGCCCACCCCGGGCTGTTCACTGTGCCTAGCAGGCTCATCCCACACACAGAGGGACAGACTGCTGCGGGTGGATCCTGGGGGAGCGGGGGGGGCACCTCTTCACCCACGGAGGGACAGATTGCATGGGGGGATCCTGGGGGAGCAGTGGGTAGATCCTGGGGGAGTGGAGGGGGGCCACCTCTCACACACGGAGGGACAGACTGCAGCAGGTAGATCCCAGGTGGGGGGGTGGCTACCTCTCAGCAGGGTCCCTCCACTAAACTGACACCATCTCCCTGCTGGCGCTTCTGGGGAAGCATCTTCCCAAGGTTTACAGGACACTCTATCAGCCCATCTTACACACAGGATTCCCCCAGCTGTAATTTTCCAGGCTGAAGACGATGAAGCAAAGTGGATTTAAAATGTGGGTGTCGCCATCTCGGCTTCAAGGCAGGCCCTGGGTGGGGGCCCGAGTGACAGGTGCAGTAAGAGTCACATTCGCAGTGTGGGCAAGGATGGTTTCCAAGTGCGCCATATATCCGAGGCCCCTTTTAATCTATCAGAAACCTGTTTTAGAAGGCGGCAGTTTGCTAGTTGACTTGAATACTGTTTAAAATGGAAAGCAAATTATCCCAAACATATATGGACAGTGATGGACGCATGGTGGGCACTCACCTCAACTTTTAAATGCTGAGGATGGGGCACAGCTCGAGAATACACTCATGACAGTGACGCTGGGGAGAGGCTTCCAGGCCACAGCCTTCACTGGGGCGTAGGTCGCACCCAGCAGGAGATGCTCCAAGTCAGGGATTTTTGACCTCTGAAGCCTTTGCAAATGTTATTTTTCCACTCCTCGACTCTACCTCCCTGTTTGGGGTCCAATTTCCTCAGGAAGGGAGAGCTGCCAGCAGCCACTGTCACAGCCCACCCCTGAGCAGGGCTGCGTTGGGGCGCTGCCAGCCAGCTGAGTAAAACTGCTAATGAAATCACACGATCCCAGACTGCCCAGGCGCCCGGCCGAGTGCTTCGCTGGCCCCCAGCCCAGCACTTCCCAGCGCAGGGTCAAGGTGTGGGTCCCGGGAGAGTGAGAGCCACTCGTGGCCCCCACTCCGCCTATACCGGGGCCCACTCAGCTGTTTGCTATGTTCATGCTGTGTTCCCCACGGAGGGGCTTTGCTGATGGTGGGACTTTCTCTCTCCTCTTCCCTCTCTCTCCCTCCTCTCCCATTTGCAGCAAAACCTTGGAAGTGCTCTGCCTGATGTTAGTGAGTCCTGGCTGAGGTCCAAACCTCTATATTTTATAAAGCTACTTATATAGGAGGTGAGGATGAACCTTCAGGAAGAGGCTGCTTCCTCTGCAATCCCCAAATGTGGAAAAATTAAAATTTCTTTGGGACGTCCAGCCCAATCATTAGTCAGGCCACAGAGTGACATCAGAGAACAGTCTGTTAGCGATAAAGGATAGGACAGCATTCCTCGTAGAGGCCAAGGCAGCTTCCGCCAATGGCTCCTGAGCACATGACAGCCCTGGGATACCTGCGTAAGGAAGGTACTGGGCGGCCCTGCAGGCTGTGCCCCGTGGTATGTGCCACCTGCTCCAGAAATTCAGGACTGGCTGTGCCAGGTCTGCCCAGGCAGGGTGTGTCCTCCCAACCCTGGAGGCCACCCCACCTAGTGGTGCCTGTGGCAAGCCTTGACCTTATTCGCCAAATTGCTTACAGGACTGTTGCTCCCAAGTGGCAGGCCCAGGAGGTTTCTGACCACCAGAGACCCTGAGGGCTCCTGTCCCACTTCTTCCACCCTCCCCTAGCCCAGCTTTAGCTAAAGACCCTGCCTTTCAACTACTGCCCTCCCCATCAGCCAGAGGGACCTCCCAAGGGAGGTCTAGGTGGGCAGGGCCAGTGTGGAGCAAGGCCAAGCTCTCAGAAGTTGAGCAGAGCAGATCTGCCCTCCCAGCCAGGCCATCAGCGTACTTTCTATGGCCCCAGTACCAGGGCGGGGCCAGGCCAGGGAGAGCCTGAACACTGTCCAGTTCAGTAGAGCACACACTTTGTGCTTCTGGCTCTGAGCCGTGACTCCCTGAGCCAGACCTTGGAAGTGTTTGGGAGGGTACACCTGCTCAGCTCCTGTGGGCACCTCCAGAGCAATGTCCAGGGGGACCTGCCAGGGGAACCTGTGTGTGGGCTACACATAGCTCTAGGCCTGGCCAGGTGGCTGCATGAGTGGTGGCCAGTGTTTTCCAGTGACACTCCCTAGCCTCAGCCCCAGGCCTTTTTCCAAGACTGTAACTCCTCCCATGGAGAGGCACCTGTGTCTCCCTTCCAGAATCTGGTGGCTTTGTGGCTGCTGGAAATGACACCATGTGACTGCAGTCTGGAGGCCACTCAGCTTTCCCTCCCTGGCTTGGGTGCTGGCTGCAGGAAGCCACCCATGGGTGGGGCCCTGTCCCAGCAGAGACTCAGCCCTGGGAGGCACCAATTGCAGGAGACGCCTCCAGAGGGTGCAGCTCCCACCCGAGTCTTCCCAGATGAGGCTGGGACCTTCGGGGACAGAGAGGGGCAGTCCCTGTGTGGCCTGCTCACCTCCTGACCCACAGACTCCATGGGCCATGAAGGAGCCATCCCACCCCCGCTTCCTGCTAGTAACTGGAACAACAGGCTAGACTGGGCAGCACCACGTGGGCTGGGTAGCAGGCTCTGGGGGAATCCTGGCTGGCTGAGGCCAGGTGGGCATTCTCCGAAATCCTGAGCACTTCATCCTACACTTACTGGACAAGTGTTCCTGCTCCAGAGCAAACACTGGCCTCTTGGCACCCCCTGCCTACTCCCCGCTTGCCTGGTCTGCTTCCTGTGCATTCCCTCTGGGCCCTAGAGGGTCAGGGGCGTCTCATTGACAAGCAGAGTTTGGCCTGAGCCTAGCCAGCACCTCACATCTGGGTGGGCACCAGCCCCTGTGCTCCAGGCAGCCCCCAGACAGGTCAGGTGCTGCTGCAGGAGGCACCACCTAACTTCGAGGCCTGCTGGAATCCAGGCACCACACCTCCCCTTTTGGCCCCTAACCGAGGCTGACTCCTAATCCTCGCAGCACCAGCACGCTCAGAGGATGCACTAACTGCAGGCTGTTCAGCTGCCACGGCCCAATATCCCATGTGCTTTCCTGCCAGTTACTAAGGTGGGTGTGGGGGAAGTGCTTCTGCTCTGTCTTTTCCTCCCCACAGAGTCACCATGTCCAGCCAGACTGCCCGCTGTGGGCTCTGAGCCCTTTAGCTCTGCCAATGACCACTGCCCTCTAGAGCTGGAGTGAAGCACCGAAGAAGTGCAGGTCTGGGGCGGTGCCTGTGGCTCTAAAGGGTAGGGTGCTGGTCCCATATGCCAGAGGTGGCGGGTTCAAACCCAGCCCCGGCCAAAGAAAGAAAACCACAAAAAAAAAAAAAAAAAAGAAGAAGAAGAAAGAAAGAAAGAAATGCAGGTCTGGCTCAGACTTCATCCAGGCAGCTGGAGTAGCTCAGGAGCATGGGCGGGGCCCAGGCATGGCTCCTGTCCCTCTGCCCCACTCTGCAGCGTCCCTGCAGGTGCACCTTGTGTGGCAGTGAGTGAAAAATGCAGTCCCAAGGCCCCCAGCTCAGACCGTCCCCTGCCCCTCCCCTCTGCCCCTCTGCCCCTCTGCTACTTGCGGGGCTGGGGCAGGAGGATTACGTGAGCCCAGGAGTTTGAGGTTGCTGTGAGCTATGATGCCAGGGCACTCTATCTACAGTGACAGAGTAATACCCTGTCTCAAAACAAACAAACAAGAACCATTGCTGGTACACTCAGCAATGGTATTCTAAACCCATTAGATTGGGAACTATTAATGAAAATTGGACTTCAACAAGGGTGCTTTCTCTCATTGCTGGAGCAGTTTGTTGAGGTGTTAAGAGTCTGAGTTTTGGGCAGTGCCTGTGGCTTAGTGGGTAGAGCGCTGGCCCCAAATACCAAGGGTGGTGGGTTCAAACCCAGCCCCAATGGCCAAACTGCAACAACAACAACAATAAAAAAATAGCTGGGCATTTTGGCAGGCGCCTGTGGTCCTAGCTACTCAGGAGGCTGAGGCAAGAGAATCACCTAAGCCCAAAAGCTGGAGGTTGCTGTGAGCTGTGACGCCATTGCACTCTACTGAGGGCAACAAAGTTAGACTCTATCTCTAAAAAAAAAGTCTAAATTTTGATCTTCCTCTCTCTGACCCATATGTGGGGTGTCTTTTACTCCAAAGTCCCCTCCCAGTCAGCATCCAGGTCACTGACCTATAGGAACTCCCAGGCCACCCCCAGGCCCTCTGGTTCCCAGTGAGGCTACCTGAAGGGACTTTGGCAGGAGTCCGGAGTAGACAGCTTCAGCAAAGGGTGCCCCAGCTATGGGGCGGGAGCAGGGCAGAATTGCTTTGACCAGTCCTGGATCTTGTGAGACCCTCTGATCTTGGAGGTGAAGTCATGTCTAGCCCCAATCCCAAAGCTGCCCTACATGTTCACAGTGAGGTGAGGGTGATTGTCAGCTGCACCCCCACCTGTGTCCTGCCTGCCCTTTGCCTGGCCAGGCCCCTGCCCTGCCCACCTCCTGTCTGGATCTGCCCACTGAATTATTCACTTGGCATTATTAGGGCAGGCCCTGGCGGGCAAGGCAGGGTGAGCTTTCTCCTGGACCTCATCCCAGCCCTCCTGTGCTCTCTCAGTCATCTCTGGCTCCAATTCAGAGGTGGCCAGCTGCCTCTTCCGTGACCTGCTGCAGCTGGCCCTCACTCCCCCAGCCTCTCTCTGTAGTGGTCCACACTGGGCCGCTGAGTCCTCCCACCACTGCTGGATGGCTCTGGGGCCAGGGTTCCATGGCACGTCTGCTATGTCCTAGCAGTGCCTGGCCTAGCATCTGCAGACACGGGGTCCAGCTGGTCACTATGCTGATCTTCAACCCCCTTCAAACTATTGGAGGCTCTGGCTTCAATAGTTTTGCTTTGTTTTTCTCAAAAAGTGCTTCCCATGGGCCTGGAAAAGGTGATTGGAGCTTTGCACTGGGGTTGCATGTGTGTGCATGAGTGTGTGCACATGCCTACATTGTGCCGACAACCCTGTGTGTGCGTGTGTTCACATGCATGAGTGTATGTCCATGTAAGTGTCTCTGTGCATGTGCACGTGAATGAGAGTGCATGCATGCCCAGGTGCAACCTCACGTGTGCACGTGTGTGTGAGCACACGGGCATGCATGTCACTGTGCAGTATTTTGCACTCAGCACAGCTCCCATGGCCCTCACTTCCCTGGTGCACGGGCACCCTCCACACACACGTGTGAGCACAGCATAGACATCCAGCACAGCCAGCATAGGCGTGCTGCAGGCCAGGGTCAGCTTCATTTCTCCCCAACTTGGTTTCTGGCTTGTTTACCAGAGTCCCCTCTGTGTTTGGGTCCCCTGCAAAGCTTTGGTGCCAGCCCCTGCCAAGAAGGGCCCTGTACCCCCAGGCCTGGGCCAGCTCCTCCAGGTGAAGTGCTCGAGGGTTCCTCACACCAGGTCAGGCCCCCTCCAGGTCAGGCCGGGCAAACAAAGAAGTGTCTGTAACTACAAGAGGACATTGCTCAACTCCTGCTGGAGGCCCTTGGGACAGACAGCTTGTCCCTCCATCCTGGGGGTAGCATCTGTGGGGTGGAGGAGCTTCTGTGAGGAGCTGGCAGGAGGTTGCTGGTGTAAGTGCTGGGTACGAGGACTCCCAGTGACACAGAACACCCCACTGAGACCACTGCACTCCAAGAGAGAGCTGCAGCTTTGGAGTCTGCCACCCTGAGCCCTGCCCACCCCCAGCCTCTGATTGTCCCCACCTGGCACAGACACATCTCCTGTCGGATCACCAATGTTCTGTGAAATGAAACTTCATTTGAGTGCTCTTGAGGAGCTGAAAGCTCCTTCCCACCTGTGGCTCAAGAGTTGCTTTCACAGAGCAACCGGGAAGCAATGTCACAGGCCCCTGGGCCCCTGGGTGGTGCTAGGTGTCTCCTGAGATCCAGCACCAGCAGCTCCAGTGGGAAGAATGTGGGACCAGGCTGGCCCTGCACACAACATCTGCATGGGGCACCCCCAGAAATGGCTGCTGCACTGCTGGGGACAGGTGGGGGCTGGCAAGTCAGGTCCTGGCTGTGTCCATGCCTGGCTGGCCATCCTGGGCACTCAGTTATATATGGCAAGGGTTCCCTGACCAGAGGCCTTCTCCCTGTCCTCTGATGGCTCCTGTTGGCTGAGCACTCTCAGCTGCTCCAGTGACCAGTGGCACCCACCACCCACACATGTCCCTCCCTATTTGTGGTCACAGGGACACAGCCATCTGAGCACCAAGACATTCCCAGCACCCCACACAAGAGGAAGGCTTGGGTTTTAAGGGCTTGTGCAGTGTTTGCACTGCCTGAGCTGGGGGCTGGGGATGGCCTGTCTGCCACACGATGGTCTGCAGATATGGGCGCTGTGCCCCTCAGGCAGATTCTGCTCCGCTAGACACTGGAAGCCTCTCCCACCCCCATTTGAAGCTCTGAGCAAGCCCATTGTGGTGACCACTGCCCTCACACCACCTGGGAGCCAGTTTCCCATAAAAGGCCCCAGAAGATGGATTTGACATGTTCATTCTTATTAGGAAACCTGATTCCAAACCCTGGCAGATTTGTAGGAAATTGGTTATTCATGCCCAAAATGAAACAGTAAATCCTTTCCCTACATAAGTCACCACCTGGGAAGCTGCCACTTTGCCGGCCGCAGCACTTTCTGCCTTGGCAGGCGAGGGGCATAAAACTCTGCCTTCGAAGTGATCCACAAGCTGGACCTCTGCCAGCTGCTGCCTGCTGTGCTGGGTGCTCTGGGAATAAGCACAGACCCCAACAAAGGTGGGACCCCGCTGGAGCCCCTCCGCTGCTCTCCGTGGTGCTGAAAGTGGGTGCTCAGCAAGGCAGCAGGTGAGCTTGTCCCCACCAAATCCATCCCAAAGGCCCACTGGACAGGGCCAGTGCCTCCTGTGAGGACATCTCTGGCTGTGAGTGTGCCTGTGGGGAGTGCTCACTTCTGTGGGGACCCTGCCCAAAGGGACAGGAGGGACCCTGCTGTGCTAGGATGTTCTGTCCTGGGAGGGGCAGAAGCAGAGTTCCAGCTCTCTAGCTCAGTCATCTGTCCTCCCCACCCCCTCACCTCCACTTGATGGGTCACTCTGCTTTGACCAGGTGCACCAAATCCTCATCCTAGGGGCTGCCTCCGCAACTGGGGAGAAAGACACCAGTGCTCCTCATGGAAGTTTTGGTGCCCAGACTTGGATCAGCTTTGGAGATGATGTCAGCTTTGGTTGGGGGAATGTCCCTGCCTCTGCCCTCCAGCCTCACTGTCCCTGAGGTGCTGCTAGCTGTGCCAGCCAGGCCCAACCAGGCTGTCCTATGTGAGTCTGGCTGAAGCGGAACTTTCTAGAGCATGTCCCCAGGACACTGCCCCACCAGATGTCCAAGAGCTACATGGCATGCTGTCCCCCACAGGACCCCTGTTCTCACACCTGCCAGGCAGCACGGAGGCTGCACAACCAGTGCCGGTATCTCCAGAAAGAGCTAACCAGGAGCTCTCGTTTTTGCCAGCACCTGCTAGAGTGTCACCAGGGCCTGTGGGTGACTAGAGGGTCCCAGTACCCAGAGGCGGAGCAGATGTGCTGTCAACTGCCCCCTTCCTCCGTGCATCTGAGTGGTATGAAGTCACCAATGGCGATTTCCACATTCTGTCTCAGGAACACACATCTGAAATCCTAGAAGCAGGAGAGTCTTGGGGGGTTGTCTTCATTTGCATTTCCAGGGCCCACCACAGCCACCCAGGAAGTGCAGGCTGCAGGTGGGAACCACGTGTGTGTTGCTTTCCTAAAAGAGTCCACCTGCAGAGCCACCCGGCCCAGACCCCAGCCTCTCCCTGCTGCGGTCTGGGCCTTGCTGGACTGCTCTCATCAGAGCTCCAGTCTGCCACGTTGGCTCTGTCACCCACTTCTATGGATGAGCAAACTGAGAGAAGGAGCCGCTTGTCTGGGCACATGCTGGAAGTGGCACTAAACCCTGCCCACCTGTTTGTGTCCCCCCTGAGTTGCCTGAGGGGCACTGGGCCCCCTGTGGCCAGGAGCGTTCTGCACACCCACAGGCTGTGGCCACTTTGCACCGCACCACGCCTACCCACGGCCAGCCACCTCAGGGGTGTGTATGTGCACGTGCACGTGTGTGTCACGCCATGTGGCACATGTGTCTGTGTGCTATGTCCAGGGTGTGTGCATGTGTGCACATTGTGTGTGTGCTGTGTCATGTCAGGGATACATTTGTGAATTTATGAGTGGATGTGTGTTTGTGAGAAGGGGGGGACATGACTGTGGGGGGTATTTGCAGGGCATGTATGGGTCATGGGGGACATCACCCCTGACCTATGGCTCAGAGACACCTCACTCCACCCCAACTTGTGCTCTGGGAAGGTGTGTGCACCCTGTCACCCAGCCAGGTAGTCCCTGTCCCTGTGCCTTCCATTTGTCCCAGCCCAGCTGAGGAGCCACCTTTCCCACAGCTGTCCCCAACCCCTTTGACCATCCCCCGCTGCCCTCTGCACATGTCCTATGGTGGTGGCATTTGTCACCCTGTCACCTGGGAACGGTGCCTCCTCTCCTGGGAAGGTGAGCTCCTTAGAAGCAGAGACCTTGCCAGTTCACACCACCCCAGAGCAGAGTCTCACATTAGTCCCATATGCAGTGGATGATCAGTGATACTTGCGGACCCTGGGCCTCCAAGTGGGTGAAATCCAAATGTTCACGTGGGAGTTTGGTTTGGGGTGTGGGCCTGCAACATACATGTGTGTCTCGGCCACCTGTGCCACGTGTGGTCCAGGCCGGGGCAAGGCCATGTCACACACACACACACAAAAAATGAGCCCTGGTGCTCCCTTGTCCTGAAGAAAAGTGCTGCTGGGCCCAGGAGGACACACGATTCCCAAAGACGCCCAACCGCAGGCAGCCAGCAGGTCTAGGGGCAGCGGGAGGGTGTTCCCCTGCTCAAACTTCTTTCCAACACTGAGTCTCATTTTACATGCTCATTCCTCCAGGAAGCCCTCCCTGACCACCCACCAAACCCAGGCAAATAGCACCAGCCATGAGCCCCAGACTGCCCCTGACTCCATGGGAGAAGAGTCTGGGATGAGCTGACCCCCGAGGGACTCTGTGCTCCAGGCTGTGCTGAGTCCACCTGTTCTCTGCTGTAGCTCTAGGGCCATGGTAGGGCTACATTAGGATCTGAGGGATGGACACAGAACTGCCTGACTGGGCAGTGGCCACACCTACCAGCTCCCCTTGAGCCACACGTCCCTTGGAGGCTCACATCATTGGACCTCAGACCTCTTCAGAAAGTTGGGCAGAAGATCTGACCTAATTCCCAGGAATGTTACAATCCTCCCAGGGGGACTTGGGAGACCCCTGCCCCTGCCCCATCACTATGAGGGAGTTGCTTCTGCGTGTCACCCAGGCTGTCCTTGGGCTTGGCCAGACCCTGACTGGAGCCCACCTGCAGGCATTTCCTGCATGAGCAGGGCAGGTGCCTTCTGCAGCTGAGGCCTTGGGAGCCAAGACAGGTTTGCGAAAGAAAAAGGGACTCTCCCCTCACCAATCTTCCAACCTGCTGCTCTCAGAACTCAGGATGCAGGGCAGCTCTTGCTGGAATTTCCAGCCACAGCCTGCCTTGTGCCTTACAGTCCCCACCATCTCGGGAGCCACCTCCCAGGGACAAACCTCTCATTCTCCCAAGATAGATATATAGACAAATAAGATAGATAAATAGAGATAGACTGGGGGGGGACAGGGAGGGATTGATCCTCCACTCTGATTCTCTGGAGAGCCCTGACCCATACAGGAGACTCGCAGCTGTCCCCAGCTTTTCAAACCTCAGTGTCCTCCAGTCCCCCACAGCCGAGAAGCCCCACAGGAGTTTAGAGGGAAGGGAACTGGCTCAAGGCAGAGGCCACCCACTCGCCCATGATCCTGCAGGTGGGGAAATCCCTCAGCCCATCTCATCCTGCCCTGTCCTCAGAGATGGCGACACCAAAGCCAGAGAGGACCTGCTGTATTCAAGGGCACAGCTCAGAACAATGAACAGTCCCCAAAATTCCCACGCCCCTTCCCCAGGCTCAAGTGACCTCCTCTGACCGTCTGAGCTTCTCACATCCTCACAGCTCTGCATCCCATGGGCTCTCCCTCCAAGCCCCGTCCCCTTCCCTCCTGGGCACAGCTGTCCTTCGGAGAAGGTTCAGGGGGAGCCCTCCAGGTCTGGAAGCCTTAGAAGGTGAGGCTGGGGGTGGCAGGCAGGAAAGGCAGAGGTGTGAAGGGGACATCCATTTATTAGGATCACTTTTACTTTTCCACTGATTCCTGTAGGAGGCCTTGGGGGGCTGGGTGCCTCCCGACCATGCCCAGGGGCCTGGACAAATATTTTCCAGGCAGCTGCCCTGGTACCAGGGTCTGAACTGCAGACAACACCTATGTCGGGTGCAAATCCTGACGCAGACTCCGGGGAAAGCCCTAAATGCCTCCTTCCTAAACAGCTTTGACAGGTGGAGCAAATAAGAGTCAGGCCCAAGATCTGCAGTGCCCTTGTGAAGTCCTCCCTGCAGAAGGGGCCTCGGCTGCCCAGAGCACGCTGGCTCCTGGCTGTGCCCCCCCTGGGGAGGCTCTGCCAACGCAGCAGCATAACCTGATGGGGAGCTGCAGCCTGATTTCTTCATACCTGGGGTCCTTGCCTCCTCCCCTGAATTTTGTTTTCCAAAGTTTCTAAAACAAAGCAGCTCTTGCAGCTAGTTTGACATTTGGGCTATGGAGAAAGTGCAAAATAAAACCCACCCACCCAAACAGCCAGCGCAGCAGTTTCTCTGAAGCCTCAGAACAGTTTTGTGTTCAAATCCACATAGAATTGTTGACGCTTTAAAGGGAACCACCCACCACGACCACACCATGCAGTCCCTTGGTGCACACAGACATGCTGCAGCGTCCTTGGTGCACAAGATTTATTCACCAAGGCCGCTGTCACCAGCCCTGGGGAGGCTCCTCCATCCCAGGAGCTCCTCCTCAGAGCCAAGATGGGCAGGGCCCAGCTGTGGGGGCACCCATGCCTTGGGTTGGGGGCCAGGAGGGCCCAGGCTCACCCACCAGCCTGAAGTTGACCAACGGTCGTTCCTCTGCAAGAGACCAGGCACCCACCCTCCCCGTGACAGCCTGCAAGGTGCCCTCCAACTCCACTGTGCAGAGATCAGGTACTCAGGGTCACCCTGCAGGGATGGCAGGGTCTGGACCCCACCAGGTGACAAATTGTAGGGGCACCACCCTCAGCCCTGGCCAAGCTGCCTACCCACCCCCCACCCTCGCCACTGCCTTCACGCCTTTCTTTCCCTAGAAGGTCCCCTCCCAGGTCCCTCAAGCTATTTGGTCCCCAATGGCTCCCCTTATGCCAAGTGCCCCACCTCCCAGGTCCACTACAAACCTGCCTGCTGCCCCCTAACAAGTTCGCGCACCTCAACGAACAATGCTGCCTTGGGGCTGAGCCAGACCCTCAGGGCCCCCATGGGAGGTGCTGGCACTGCCCCCTCGGACCTTCCCCAGGGACCTGGCCCTGGACACAAGCCCCAACTGCGGGAGGCTCAGAAGCAGCCCCCGCATTTGCCATTGCCTCAGGCTTGGTTTCCCAGACATCTCTGCCAAGGTTTGAGATAAAGTGGCCTCCTGGGAGAAGTCACTCTTCTCTAAATGAACCACATCCTCAATGGCCCATCCTCTCTCCCTGAGGCCCAGCCTCAGTCAGGGACAAAGGCTGGTGGAGGGTCCTGCCAGGAGACACCATGGGTGGGAGCTGGGAGAGGCCCAGTCCTGGGCTAAGCTGCCAAAATGGAATGAAAGCAAGTTCCAAGGGCTTTTGCTCTCCACCCCTGCAATTGCCCAAGTCACAGCGTCCCAGAGGAGCCAGTCCCTGCAGGTCAAGGACACCAGGACATACAGGTGGGCAGGGGGGCCTGAGAGTGCCCCAGAGGACACAGGTCGGAAAGGACCCTGCAGGTGCTCCATCAAGAAAAGACTGTATGGTCAAGGGCCCGTCTCAGTAAACATCTCAGAGCCATCATGACACGGCAGAGAGAGAGAGACAGAGGGACAGACACAGAGATG
Source organism: Nycticebus coucang (assembly GCF_027406575.1). NCBI lineage: Eukaryota > Metazoa > Chordata > Mammalia > Primates > Lorisidae > Nycticebus > Nycticebus coucang. The sequence continues at coordinate 66,311,613 of NC_069800.1, read as the reverse complement.
GAGAGGAAGAGGGAGAAGAGGGGGCAGAGAGCTCGGGGCTCAAGGAGCAGCAGGTGGGATCAGGGGCCTTCTGCCTGAGTTTGAAGCCCTGCTTAGCCAAGTCATGTTTGTGTGACCTCAGAAGTCACATAAGTCGCCTGAGCCTCGGTTCCCTACTCTGTAAAATGGGCTGACCACAGTGACCTACAGGGAAATCCACCACAGGGATAGAATAGTGCACTGCTGGGGCTCTCAGCTTTGGGGACCATGACTCTTGCCGTCCCTGGGTCCTCTGCAGCTGGGCCATCACAGAGTCCTCTGATATAAATCCTCCGGACTTTCATTTTTAAAATGAGCCTACAGCCGCCCCCAGCAGGAGAGACCTGCCCTCCCTCCTGTCCACCTGACAGGCACCTGCCATCAAGGCAAGAAGCTAAAGGGACACTTCTGAGCTGGCAGCAGAGATTCTTTAGGCTTCTCAGAAAATATAAATCCTCCTACACTCTGTCCTGAGGGCCCGCATGGACTCACTCCCCCTCCAGCTTTGGGTGGGTGTGCGGAATCCAGCCTGGCTTGGCAGGGCCCTTCAGACCGAGGGGCCTCAGACTGACTGTGGGGTTGGGGCCGGGTTGGGGGAGTGGTGCTTGGGAGCTCCGCAATTTCTAGAATTTATCCCAGTGCTTTCCAAGGAAACAAATTAGGCAAACCCTAAGGGGGCAATAAAAGCAGCCACTCCAAGGGCCTGCTCCTGCCAAGCGCCGTGCGGGTGCCAGTTCCGAGTCCTCTGCAGGGTGATGCGACGGCTGCATCCCTCCTACACACAGCAAAAGCAGTGATGGAGCCTCAGGGAGCTGGAGCCTCTCTGGCAGGACAGACAGCCAGCTCATGCCTCCATGCTGACTGCCACAGAGAAGCTCTGAGCAGCCTGTGCTCTGGCAACGTGGGGATGCCCCTCTCGAGGAGATGCCTGGCTGCACCAGGCTCTCAGACCCCTCCTGGACATGCCTGGGTGAGAACCCACATCTCGGTGCCCACGTGGTGCTCAGAGGCTCCTGCAGAGTGGAGACACCTGGAAGACCAGGCACCAGGCCCAGCCCACTGCTCCAGACTGCCCTTGGGTGCACTGCCCACCCTCCTGTGCCGTTCCCCCTTCCTCGTCGAGGGCAGGAAAGCACTGCTTCACCAGGAGGATGAGCATGAGTGGCTAGAACCACAGCCACAATGGCAGTTATTGGCATGTCATTATTAATTATTGATTTATTGATACAATTAATATGACGCTGCATTAATAATTCATGTGTTGGCCTCCCTTCCGTGGAGAGAATATTAGAAGCTTGGCAGACCCATTTTCAGACAGGGACTCCCCGAATGTATGAAACCTCTGAGTTAACACCCTCACTCCCAGTTGTGCCCAGGAACCATTAGCAAGAAACATTTTAATTAACTTGCTGAGACTCATGAGTTCATTGCCCTCATCTGCCAGGTTCCTCTGGTTTAGCTGATCTACCCTGATCTGGCCAGAGGCTCAGTTCCTGGGGACCTGGAGACATAGGGAAGGGGGCCCTCCTGGCCCCAGCAGGGTCACTGGAGGGCACTAGATTCGCCCATCACCAGCCCAGGGCTGGCCCAGAGACAGGAGTGGAGCTGGTTGTGGGGAGCTGTCCAACAGCAGGGTCCTGAAGAGGCACTCCCCACTGCCACGTTCCCACCACCCTGGTCAATAAAACACCCCATCCACGCCGCCCAGTGTGGGCTCTCCCTCTGGGCAGGTTTCCCACAGGTGCAGGAGGTCAGTGCAGGGCCCAGGTCCTTCACGAGCCACCGTCCAGTCCTCAAACAGAAGTTGGCAGCCTTCTTGGCCCTGGCCTTTATCGGAGCCTGGTCTGGTCTCTTCCCGAGTCATAAGCTCCTTGCACAGAGTGGGAAGGACTTTCCATTTGGGGATGAAAACATAGGTGATGCATAAATGAATCAGCTACTTTTATTGTTGTGCTATTGTTATGGCAGACAGGATTGGTTAGAAACCACGGCAGATTAGGAGCAGATATGACCTTCATTGAGGGTAGTCAGGCCAGAGCCGTGCACGGGAAGGCCCTGCCCAGGGGTGTCTGAAGGTTTTGGGAGATGGGCTCTGGCAGGTTCTGGCATCTGGAAGGAGGTGTAGATAGGGGCAATCAAATCACAAGGGAGGGCACAGGTGATGGCCCCTCGCCAGGTGGGACCAAGGTGGGAGAATAGTACTCCTAGGCACCCCAAGGGAGGGTCCCCCAGACCCTTACCCATAATGATCCCCATCAGGCTGGGGGCCAGTGGTCAGCCTTCACCTGGGTGGCATGTGTTCACAGCAAGGTCCTGCTTGGCCCTCCCATGAGGTAAGCAGGGTTGCTCCACCTCACAGGTGCCAGACCAGGACTGGGCTGGGGAGCTTTACACCTAAGCCTCCACCAAGGACACATAGCATAATAGGGGGATCTCCCCGCTTAGACTGGGTTCTGTGGAGAGGCCAGTCTAGTGTGGCCCCCACCCCTGCTGCCCTAGCCCTGTCTGCCCATGGGGCTCTCCCCTCTTGTGCTGTGACCACATGGACAGGGTCCTGCCCTGTGGCTAATGAGATTGGGGGCAGACGGAGGGTCACAACTCCCCCAGCATGAGCTCATCCTGGCTCTTGGGCTCTAATTTGGCTAATTCACAGCAGACAGCACTCCCCACAGTGCCATATAACAAATGAGACTATGAGATGTACTCCCTGGGGCCATCCCCTCTTAGTCTTGGTTCCAGGAATTAAAATAACTCTCCAAGGGGCTACTGGGCCTTGCAGCTGTTGCTGAGACTGTCTGTCCCCAAGTCACATCTTCGCTCCCCTGAAGGGCACTGCAGGTCTGGCAGGCACAGCTCCAGGTCTGCCAGGTTAGGATGCTGCCACGTATACAAGAGTGTGAGTGAGTGTACAAGAGTGTGTGAAGGGCGGTGCCTGTGGCTCAGTCGGTAAGGCACCGGCCCCATATACCGAGGGTGGCGGGTTCAAACCCGGCCCTGGCTGAACTGCAACCAAAAAGTAGCCGGGCGTTGTGGCGGGCGCCTGTCGTCCCAGCTACTCGGGAGGCTGAGGCAAGAGAATCGCTTAAGCCCAGGAGTTGGAGGTTGCTGTGAGCTGTGTGAGGCCACGGCACTCTACCGAGGGCCATAAAGTGAGACTCTGTCTCTACAAAAAAAAATAAAAAATAAAAAAAGAATGTGTGAAAAGACCCAGAACCCAACAGTACGCAATTTACAAAAACTGCAATTAGGCTCATTCCGTAAGAGCATTTGGCTACTGGTTTGATATTTTTATGCATGATGGGGGCACTTGGAAAAAAAGGGATTAGCGAATTTACACGCTTCATCGCTTCATGGACAGAGCGCCGCCTGCAGAGACATCAGTCTTGCATCTAAAAGATGCAAATGATTTAATTCACAATCGCGCCCACTTGTTGGTGCTGAAAGACACCTCCTTGTCCAGAAATTCCCATGTCTGATGTGTTCTTGTCCCGTCCCTGCCCTCCGAGCCCATTTCCAGCGGGGAGAGCTGAGGACTGTGGTCCAGCTTTGCACGGGTTGGAAATGCTGTGATTTGCCAGGAAAACGTTTTTTATGAAATCTTATTTGTTGTTGTTTCGCTTTTCACTCAGATTTTGCACTGGAGCTCGAGCCCCCAGTCATCTCTGGATGAACTCCTAAGTGGGGTAACAGCACACCCCCCAGGTCCAGCTCTGCAGGGCTCCTGCCCACCCTCTTAGGAAAGTTCACTGTGCAGCCACCTGCTTGTTCCACGTCACAGGAGACACTCGGCCCCCAGGCTCAGTCTCTGTGGGAAGTTCTGTGTCTTTCAGGCCTCTCCCGCTGCAGGCACCACGTAGTCCCCCAAAACGCACCAACATCTGCTGTGCAGAAGTTGAGCCGCAGGCTCCTGCCTCACTTGCTCTCTGCTCCCAGGGAGCACAGATGCATCACAGCTGCTGGAAGGCCCCCACCCTGCGCTGTGATGCGGAGCTCCTCAGCCCGAGCTTTGCAGCACCGCATCCGCCCTCAGGGTTTCTAACTATATTCATCTTTGTCTCAGCTGCATTAGGTTTACAAAACCTTTTCTTGCTGCTAATGTCAGTATTCAAGTGTTTCTATTCTTATTTTTAGAAGTAACGTAAGGTGAGAGCACAGTAAAGCAGCCCAACGTCCCCCCACCCCTGCGTGGAGAGAAGGTGGTCTATGCCGGCCAGCCTACCACGGGCAAATGGCACCATCACACAGAAACACACATCTCAGCAGCGAGAGAAACAAAACTACGGGTACCCACAGCTGCGCTTGTGAGAAAGACACGGGGTTCCAATTATAAAATTCTACTTAAGACGAGTCTACTCCATGGGGTTAGTGTTGTTCATTAACTGACCAGATAACTAAAATAACCAGGGTGGACACCTCGGTTCATCCTCCTAAGAAGCCTGTTGGTCTGGTCCTCCCTGCTGCCACCTCCTCCCCTTCTCCTCCTAAATGAGTGCTGTTTGCTCCTCTGCATGGTGGAGAGGAGACCGGCAGGGCAGCAGGAGCCGTCTGCTTCTCTGGAGGGTTTTCCCCCAGAGTACATCTTGCAGATCAGACCCTCCACGCAGCTGGGAGGGATCAGCCCATTTCCTCTGTCCAGGAAATTCATTTCTCCCGACTTTGCCACAGCCACACCTGCACATCTGCTGGCACTAACACAGCTGCACTGAAACTAATGCAGGCACCCTAAAGATCTAGCAGCAGACCCTCCACCAAGCTATGGGGCTCTCCTGGTACCTGCCGCCCTCCCCTCCCTTGCCATCTTGGTGCCTCTGCCTGTGACCCTCAGGCAGCACAACGCTTCCACACAGATCCCCTGCCTCCTGGCCTCTCATTCCTCCCTAACAGCTCCCTGCACATCGGGAGTCCTTTTATTCTCGTCAACACCCTCTGAGTCCCAGCCAGGAAAGAGCACGTGAGTCCACAGTGATGCTGGATGACAGGAGTCAGACTCCGAAAGGGGGTGTTTCAGGGAACAAATCCATTTTTCTGAAAGGTGGTGGCTGTGGGAGAAGATTCGCGCCTTTATCCTGCTTCCCCTGGAGAAAAATCATAGCTGAGGGAAGAGTATCCATAAAAAATGTCCCAACTAGTAAGTGAGAAGAAGCTGACAGACGCAGGACGTCACCATCTCATGCCTCAAGCCAGAGGGCACAGCAGCCTGCTCAGTCCTGCTGCTGGGGAGACTCTGGGTCCCGTGGCCAGTGTGCAGGGGGCTCCGAGGACAGCATGTCCTGCACACAGTTGTCCAGGTTCTGGGTACTACAGACCAGAGGTGGCTGAGGATGCCTGGCCGGTGGGGCCCAAGTGAGGCACAGGGGCCAGGTCAGCACACTGCCAAGTCTCACTCACACCCTCAGCAAAAATCCAGGCACCCGGCCCTTGCCCTGGGGGGTCTGACTCCGGGGCTGTGGGGTCTGGAACCTGCATTTCTAACCTGCATATCTAGAAAGCTCTTTCTTATCCTGACACAGGACCCCAGACCTGGTGGGGACAGGTGCCAGCCACAGGCCCTGACTGCTTAGGCGCTGTCCTTGGTCACTGAGCCTCGGTCACTGATCAGCTGGACCATGTTCTCACCACCACCCCCATAAGATAAAAAGACGAGCCCTGAGTCCAGGGAACACAAAGCCACTTCCCAGCCTGGGCCCTTCTCCTGCCTGGATTATTTCCTGGAGCCCTAAGGCAAGATGCTTGGAGTCTCCACAGGCAGCTACACACACAACAGTCTGGGGACCAAGTGCAGATGCCACAGACAGCAGGTCCGAGGGCCTCCAACGACCGCTCATTCCCTCAAAAAAGATGCAGGCGGTGGACAGACAGCCCTATATTCTGGAACGCCCCGGGAGCTCTGTACCCTCTCTGACAACCAGGCCCACATGTGCACACTGCCAGGGGTCGCTGTGACCAGGGACTGTGGCGCTAAAGAACCGGGGTTGGGAAAGAAAGGGCATGTGGCTCCCAGCGTAGCCCCACTAGGTCCTGACATGAACCACAGCTTACTTTATACTTTAGTTCTTTATACTCAAGAACAGCATCTATATCTCTAATGATGGAGAAAAATCAAAAGATTACTTTGTGGCCCATGAAAACTATAAGCATTCACACTCCAGTGTCCGTCCACAGTGCGACTGGTCCCAGCTGGCTGCACGTTTCTGTTGCCTGTGGCTGTTCAGCGTGAAGAGACACGTTGTCTAAAGCAAACCCATCCCTTCGAAGAGACTTCTGCTGATCATCCACCTGCTGGGCACCAGGTGGGCTCCTTTCAGGATGTTGTCACTTACCTGCATCCTCCGACCCATCGCCCAGGGTGGTTCGGACACAGGGCTGCACTGGTGGTCAGGCAGGACCTGGCCCTGCCTTGGGCCTATGCAGGGTTCTTGCCCAGGCCCAGCAGCACCCCACACAGTAATCTTGAGTGAGCATCCAGGGCATGTGTGAACATGGGAGGTGGGCTCAGGCTGACGCAATCTAATTCAGGACAGAGCCGAGGCTGAGAGCAGGGGACCCTTGGGCACTCAACTGACTGGGGACAGAGCCTGGCCTGGGCCCTGGGGCCACTTTTGTCCTGGGCTCCCCCTCCTGTCCGGAGATATCTGCAGTGCTCTGGGGCCGTCCCCCTGTGGTGGTCCCCCTGCGACGGTGGGACTTCAGGGGCTGTGCCATTGCCATTGGAGGGTGTCAGCATGAGACAGGCTGGTGGGAGATGGAGGAAAAGAAGGGTCAGACAGGGCTGAGCAGCAGGGGTCCCATCCACAGCCCCACAATGTCCAGACAGGAACCACAGCTCACACTGGGAGGGACCTGAGGGCTTTGGGGCTTTCTTCCCAGTGCATATTTCACAGAAGACTCCCACAAGGACTGGGCATGGCCCTGAGTCCTCACCCAAGTGGAGCATTTCACACAGGACTGACAGCTTTTCCACTGGGGAGGTGTGAAGGGGGAGCAGGGCCTGGAGGATTTCCAAAGTCTTCCCCTAGGATATGACCAGATCTCAACTGCTAGACAGATGCCCCCTGCATTAGACCTCAGAGCAGTACAGCAGCCTCAGCATTCTAATTGAGGTTGGTGGGTATAGGGTTGAGCCACCCTGAAAGTTGTCAACAGGGGGACAGTCACACATAGGTGCTTAGCTGACCGCTGTAGGTGGCTCTGGGGAAGAAGCCCTGCAGAGGCTTCCTGGAGGCTGGGCACCATTCTGGGCACCCCCATGGGCACTATCTGTCCTGCCTCCACCCAGGCGTACCAGTGAGGCCAGAGAGCCCACAGCCATCCTGGCACCACCTGCCCCGTCAGAAATAGGGCCCACCTGGAACCCCACTAAAGGAGGGGTCTCCTCCCCTGTGCCTGGCCTGGGGTGAGCCCTGTGGCCTGATGGCCTTGCCCACTGTCTTGGGACACCGTCACTGTGTGTGAAGAGGCATGTTGGTGTCTGGTGGGAGTTAGGGCCAAGCTGTGGGAATTAGGAAGTCACTGGGGTTGGGGTGAGCCAGGCTTCAGGCTAGAGGGGCCAGGCCTACCTGGCCCTCTGTGCTCATCTGAGGGGCTCCCCACTCTCTGCACTTCACCCCTTCCCTCTGCCTGCCCCTTCCAGGGTCCTGAGCCCAGGCCTGACCTGTCCTGGGGACAATAGCTGGTGGTCCCCAAGGTGAGGCCCCTGCCACTCTGACCTGAGTCGGGCTTCATGCCTGGCAGGCCCTGGCCCTCTGCTCAGTGGCTACACGCCCACTGACAGGGCCTGCCCAGGAAAGGGTGTGTGGTCAGGGAGCCCGGCGCACACAAATCTCAGCTCCCTAGGACTAGCCTGCTGAGACCCCACCTGCACCCAGAGCACCTCTCCGGTCATGGCCACAGGGAGGGATCCAGACCCAGCACCCTGCCACATGGGCTGGAGAAAGGCCAGCAGCCCCAGCCTGTTCTGCTGGTGACAGACACCCATAATGTCCCTTAGGTCACCTGCACAATGTGGGCACAAGTTCCTGCAGGGCTCCTGGAGGTGTCCTTCCCGTCGAGATCATTTCAAAAGAGCAAGGGGACGTGGCTACTTGGAGAGGCAGGCTGACCCCAGCCGCTGGGCTCCAGGCACAGGTTTTCAGGCACTGCTCTGGGGTGGAAATGAACGTTTATTTTCACAGGTCCTCACCGCTGTAGAGTCCTCCAGCTGGGCCGGGTGGTGCGATCAATGCGCAGCTACAGCTGGTTGAAGGGGACCAAATCCATTGAACAGTTGATTTGGTTCCATTTTACCAGCTTTAGCAAAGCATTTGGCTCCCGGATCTGAGGAAGCAGCGACGTCAATGACGAAGGCAGCTCCAGCAGGCGGATGTCCGTCAGCGGCTTCAGCCCTTCCCTGCCCTGGCTGAAGGACTCCCTGGGCTCTGCAGGGACTCGTGCAAGCCACACACACAGGGACACAATCAGACACACAGACACAGGCACACACAGGGACACATTCACAGACACACACACTCAGACATGTGCACACACACAGGCTCATGCTCAGGACCCTCTTGTCCCCCAGCTCTCAGGTCAAGGACCTCCAGATGTTCAGTGAGGCAGAGCATGCCCAGCAATTCCTGCCTCTCACTGGCCCCTGACTTGTCCACATCCCTGGTCCCACCCAGAGCTGCCTACAGCAAAGACCATGGTCTTCACACCCAAGGGGACAGTGACATGTAGGCTTTGGGCCCTGGCTGACCATGGGCAGCCCCTAGGGCCTGCAAGGAGCCAGCCCCTTGCCCGACACTGGGCAGCTTTAGGTAGATGGGGCCAAGGCATTTCAGGGATGCCACTCTGTATGGCGGTAGGAGGACAGCCTGGGCACCCACACTGCCCAACTCTCATGCAAGCCCTGTGCCCAGAGCTCCAAGCCCCAAGCCCCAAGCCCTGCCCTCCTCTCCCACATGGCCAGAGTTGGGGTGTGGCCGAGGCCGAGGCTGCATTTGCTCCCACCCCCCTCAGTGACTCAGAAGAGTGAGCTCCTTTTTAGAAAATTAGTTTTCCTGCGACACCCATTCATCAGGGCAATGACGTGGGGTAGAGAGTGACTTCAGTGGCACAGGGACAAGGCATTCTGTACATGCCAACTTCCCCCGGGTACAGGCACACTGCCCAGCACAGGGCAACTGTACAGGGCCTCTGCTGCCACCCGGGGGCTGTCCCGCCTGGCCCTTTCCTGTTTCTCTCTGTCCTCCATGCTGCAGGGATGGAAGCCCAGAGGGCTGGCAGCAGGGCTGGGCCACTCAGCACCAGAGCACCCTCAGGGTCATGAGCCGGCTCCCCGACCGTTCTGCTGAGCACCCTCCCAGAAGCACCACGCTGTGCTGCCACTTCCAGCGTGCATCCCCAACAGAGACAGACAGACCAGTGTTCAGGCCACTGTCCTTACACTCTGAAAATGCCTCTATTCTCCTTACTCAGGGAGCACAGGGGGTGCAGGGTGTACCCCAGGTCTCCCAAGCCCTCTCGTGAAGATGGCATGCAGACCCCGGGGCAGCCTGTGTCTGCCCATCAGCACTGCGCTGAGCTTCTTCTCAGAGCAGGAGATGAGGCAGGCAGTGGAATCAGTGCACATATCCAGCCTGGGCCTCCCACGGCTGCAGCAAGGACCAAGGAAGAGCACCTAGGGCCATCACCTGTGATGTACCCTCCCCCATTCCAGCCTCCGAGCACAACTGGCACCCCAGCACTGGCTGGGGAGCAGCTTTGTCTTACTGGGGACATGGTCACCACCTAGCCAGTGTGGACACTCCCCTGTGACCCCGGGCACGCTCTTTGGTTTCAGTCCAAAGCCTGAAGGAATTCCCCCCAAACAAACAGACCTTTCATTCTTGTCAAACTGCACTCTCCTGCCTGGGGCCAAATACTCCTCAGATGGGCCCTGTGGCTTCAGAGGATGCTGTGGTTCAACTCCTGATCAAGGCCATTTGAAGTACAAAGCAAAGACAAGCCCGAGGAGCCTTGGGCTGCAGGTCGGAGTCATGAGTCCTGAGCCTCAATGCTGTCTCTATCAGGAGCCAGCAGGTCCGGCAGTGGGATAAACACAGCAAACATAAACTAGGTCACTGCACTCACAGGACACCAGAGCTTACAGGGTTGGCTGCAAAGCCCACCACGCCATGGCCACACATGGCATACGGCTATTGCTGGTATTGTCTTCATGAGCCACAGCCCACAGTGAGCCACCAGGACCCCAGGCACACTCTGAGCACCCACTGCTGTCATCCCCACCCAAAGCTCACAGAGGCCCATCTCACATTGCCCAGTCAGGAGGGCACCAAGGCTCAGGGCAGCATCCCTGCACAGGGCCCAGTCCATGCCTGCCTTCCAGGAACTGCTCCAAAGTGGTGGACGGATGACCAGACCATTGCTCCCTTTCCGACATGCCTTGCCCAGGGATGGGTCCCAGGAATTCTTTGCCAAATCAGTGACCAACGATGTTGTTTGCAAATTTGAAGAAATTAGCCCACACTGTTTTCCTGACACAAGCCAGGAGCCAGCTGCACCCCTGCAGTCCTAGGCAACTTCCAAGCTGCCGTGGTCAATCATCTCAATTTGAGTCAGCTCAATTTGGCAGATATTTCTGTGACCATTTCCCTCCCCATCCTGGGGTCTCATCCACTGTCAGGGGGTTCCTGAGGCTCCACAGCTTTTTTCTTTTCTCTTTGAGAAAGGCCAAATGCTAACATTTCACAAGCCCCAAAGTCTCCTCCCTGGACCCAGGCCAACTACTCTCTGGAGCTTGCCCCCCAACCCAGGAGTCCCCACCACATCTTCAGGCCTTGGCACATTCCCCCCTAAACCACACTGCAGCCCCAACCTCCAAGGCATAGGCTGTCGTCCTGCCAAGCCCCATGTAGCCCCTCACCATACCGGCCACTTGCCTGCTCCTGGTCCTTCAAGCCGGGGGCTGAGACCTAAAGGATACCGAGGATCTCTGGCCTGTGCGCAGGAGAGGCCGGGTCCACCAGGCCATGCTGTGGCGGCCAGCATCCCCATGGTCTCTGCATCAAGTGAGCAGTGCCTGCTTGCCCTGTTAAAAGGTAAGCTTGCCAAGGGAGGGACGGCAGCTGCCCTCGGTGTCCCAGGGCCTGTGCCAGCCCTGGCAGGGAATGGCCAAGTGCTTCTGGGGGGAGTCACCATTGGCCAGCACCACAGGGCATGGCTAGAGCCTGAGGAGGGAAAACCCACCCGGTGCCTCCCCTTCACTAGGGCGCTACAGAGACTGGGCGGCAGCTACTATAGTTTGCTCATTTTACGAACCAAACAATTAAATACGTTTTAAAACATCTGCTGATGGAGTCATCCCACACAAGGAAGTACACTCAGCATTTTTAAGCAGCAATTGATACAAGATGCAATTGCTGCCGAAAACACCAGCAGCCCTGTTAAAATCAATAGAAAATTAGATGCTGTGAGAATGCAGTATGTGTCCAATTAGTTATAATTGGAGCAAATAGTGATGTAGATAAAAACTCGAGCGGGATGTGTTCAAGAGCTCCACCAGCCACAGGAGGCCCCAGGCCAGAGCAGCAGCTGCCACCTCCTCCAGGAAGTCCTCCTGCATCTGGTAGGGGCACCCGAGAGCCAGTGCTGGACCCTGGAGGGCAAGCAGCACCTCAGGACCAGCACGCCCATGCTCTGTGCCCAACACACTCTCACCAGGACCGGCCCGTGTACCCCAGCTGTCCCCAGCTCTGACCTTTAGCAGAGCACAGGGTAACCTTGAGCTCCAAGCACCACACACCAAGCTGGGGCTCCTGGGGCCTCCGCAGCACTTCTGAGCCTCAGCTTCTCCACATGGCAAGTGCAAGTGGTAGTGGCCACATCAGCTGGGTGACAGGTGTGAGCACCAGCCCCATGTAGCCTACAGTTGCTGTCACTCCACAGCCCTGTCCCAGCTCACTGGGAGACCCCAGCCACTTGTGCCTCAAGGCCACAGGGCCACACCTCACTGCTCCTGAGCACACAGCCCCTGGCCAAGGACCTCAGGGATGGTGGCCTCAGGGAAGGCAGAAACACAGACACCCCAGGCAATGGCGTCACTCACTCCAGCACAGTGGATGCTATGACCAGCACCCAGTCCCACCTGCAGCCAAAGACACGACCCTCAGTGACCACAGAGTGTGCTGCCACACCCCACCACGTCACCGCAGAGACTTGGGCAGCCAAGGCACAGACAAGGGCAGCCCCCTTCTACCCCGACCTCAGTCACACACCTCTGGTGGCAAGGACAGGGGAGCTCGTGCCCATGTCTGGCGCCCCTCCTGCCCCATCAGGACATTGCCAACTCATATTTGGATGCTTTTTGTATTTCTTACTATGAAGCTTTTAAAATTTAAACATCAATAACCTAATATTTCCCCATGCAGCAACATTACCTATTAGCACTCAGATTCACCACTAAGTTAATTTTTAATTTCAGATTTTGGTTAATTATTAAAATAGATAGCAAAGAATTATGGCAGCCCCACAAGAGTGAGCAGCCCTGGCCACGTGCTCTACAGGAGCCTTGGGGGGCTGAGTGGGGGCCACAGACCTGCAGGGTAGCCCCACAGAGACTGGGAACGAAAAGGCAAAAGGAAACTCCAGCCCCTCAAAATAGCTCAGCTCTTATAACACTGACTCAAGCAAATGCTGAACAAGGCCCCTCAACCCAAATCTGTAACTTTTCTAGCTATTCAAAAAAAGAAATGTATTGTTTCTCAACACTGATGAAAGTTTAATACAGAGTTGCTCAGGTTTTTAATAAACTTGTCAGCACAAGAGCAAGGCAAATGGATGGGAAACTTCCTAGAGATAAATTTTGCCTCAAATAGACCCAAAGAGCTGGGGCCAGGCAAGAGGGGGGGCAGGGGGAGGGAGCGGACCCATGATTCTTTTGCTGTTCTTTGTAAAAATAGAAAGACAGATTTTTGTGTCTTACTACCTCAAAGATAGGGCTGGGGTAAAAGCTGGCTTAATTTGAATCAAGCTGTTGACTGAGAACAGATCAGATAGCCCTGAGACCAAGGGAGGATATGGAAGGCAGGAAAAATCAGAGGCCACATGTCCCATGATGAGGAAAAGCTATGGCACCACAGGGTCCTGCTGGAGCCCCTGGGGCAGATGGGACAGTGGCCACCGGGGCACCTGTCCCACCCCTATGCTGGCTGCACCACAACCCCCTGAAGAAATGGACCTGCAGCTCCTGAGCCCAGAGCTCCAGTGGTACCACATGCAATCGCAGGATAGAGCGTGGCCAGCACAGCCTGGGACGCCGTGCAAGCCCACGGTGCGCGTCACCCTCTCAGTTCTGCCAGGGCACTCCCTGCTCACCCTCATGCAGATACACAACGAGAAAGTGTCCCATCTGTCCTCAGGCTGGGGCGGCCCTACGTCAGAGGGCATTGAGTGAGTCCTCTCCACCCAACATAAGGACAGCTGCTCCACAGGCCTTGAAAGGTGTTTGAAATTCCACCATTAGAGATTTGCTTCTGAAGTTAAAGGTGCAGCGAAAGAGTTGCCCTGACAGAGGCATGGCCATGCTGCCCCGCTGGCCAGGAAGCCTTTGCAGAGTGCTACTCTGCCCAGCACAGGGGTGGGGACAGCAGAGCCAGGCAATTTCCCCCACCTGCTCCGGAGGTTGGGATTCTTACTCCTCTTCACATTTCTGGTGGGCAAAGGTCCTGCCATGTCCTCAAGAAGGGACAACAGGAGGTCTCCCAGTCCCTCCCAGATTTGCCACCCTCGAAAGGGCCCTTCAAGGGGGGATGCGGGGGCAGAGCTCAGAATCTCGCCTGCTGGGGTGGGGGCTGCAGCTGCTGGTACCAGGCACGTGGGGGCAGGCAGGCCTCTGGCACCATCTGGGTCATCTGGGCTCAGCCTCTCTGACAGGACAGCAGAGAACTGGGACTATTTATACCAGCCCTGGCAGGCAGGTGGCTAGGGAGACACATGCACCTCAGCGCCATATCTGGGCATGACCGAGGGTGTGCTGGCCTGCCAGGGGAACAAGGGCCCACACAGTACATCTGTCCTGGGTGTCCTTCAACCTCAAAATGTCTCCACAGGGCCCTCCCATGACAGGTTTGGGGACAGCTGCCTTCTCCCCTCCCTGCTGTTAAAAATACTCTGGGTCATCGTCCCACTTGTCCCAGAAACAATCTTATACTCACACACACCTGCTTCTGCCCCAAGCCCAAGGGGAGAGGACTCCAGACTCTCAACCTCAGGTCATTTGAATGACCACCTCCTGGCCAGGAAACAGGCAGTGACCTCTGTACCCCACACTGTTGCAGTGGGTCCTTCTCTCCCTGGGGTGGACACGGGGAGTCAGGACTTCCAGGTGCCCAGCACCTCTGTCCCTCAGTGACACGGTGCTTCATGCAATCATGGTGGCTCACCTAGAGCCAGGAGCAGACCTGCCTGAGGACTTAGTTATGCCTCTGAAAATCTGGGTGAGCTGGCCTAATTCCAAAGTGCCCTTTTGGTGACCACTCGTAAGAACCTTGCCCCGGGTCCCTCTATCGCATGATCAGCTGCTGAGTTGCTGGCAGTGGCCTCTGATCCCTGCCCTTGAGACGCACAGCCCCTGCACTGCCTGCACAGCACTGCAGCAGCCCTGCAGCGTGAGCTCCCACCACGCTGCAGTGGCCACCCCCCCCTCACATGGTGGGCTAGCCTCCCGGGGTCAGAGCCACCTGGGAACTCACTGGCACCCAGCATCCTCCTGGGACGTCTCCCAAACCCCAACCTCAGGCTGGCCTGGGCCTGGACTTCAGGAAGGCGCAGACATGAGTATCCAGGAGCCTGTGCTGTCTGCAGGCCTCTCACCTTCGAAAGTGGTGCCTGCCCCCTCCCAGGCTTAATGTACCCAGGACACCAGGACAGAGCCTTCTAGGGGGCCAAGGATAGTGAATGAGGCCAGAGTCTGTCAGAAAGTCAGGGCCCCCACCCAAGCCCAACCACACTGAGGTCAGTGTCCTGTGAGGGGATGTCAAAGGCCTGGAGCAGGTTGCAGACAGCATGGAGATCTCTGCAAGCGGCCGCACAGACTGGGCTGAGTCAGCACAAAGCCGCTCAGCCTGCCCGGGTTCCCTTTATGCAACGGAGGCAGCGATGCACGCACATCACAGTGATGTGACCACACCCCACAGACCCTGCCAGCCTCTCTCCACCACACCCTGCCCTGGAGCTGGCTTGGGTCACTCAGGTTCTCCCACGTTTAAGTCATTTTGGGGTGTGAGGAATTTATAAGTCAAGAGAGGTTTACTTTGATTGACTCAGGCTACAGCAGCTAAAATATCCATCCTGTGGGTCAATCTAATCTT
Organism: Nycticebus coucang; assembly: GCF_027406575.1. Taxonomy (NCBI): domain Eukaryota; kingdom Metazoa; phylum Chordata; class Mammalia; order Primates; family Lorisidae; genus Nycticebus; species Nycticebus coucang. Next base: position 66,296,248 of record NC_069800.1, on the reverse strand, counting down.
GCTTAATAGCAGTTTATTCTTCAATGCAACCTGTGCACGTGAGGCCAGAGTTCTAAAGGAGATTGGCGACGCACTCTTCCTGCAGCTCTTAGCGGGCCAAAACCCACTTTGAGATGTTTATGCAATAAAATGCTTTATTACAATTGATGAATGCACTATTAAACTGAAGTCACCACCACCCCTTCTTTATAAGGGGGTGCTACAATTTACAGGGCCACTTGGCCACAAAAATAAAAGATAACTTGCCGTTCACACACACACACACACACACACACACAGCTGCAGGCCCGCTCCCTTCCTGTAGATTGTCCTCCCAAGCTCTACTCATGGTGAGTGGAAAGGTTGCCTGGAGCTGGCTAGATTTTGTGAGCCACAAAGGGGAGGACTCAGCTCATCTGCTTCATTGTACTCACCAGCTCCACGGCACTCGGAGCTGCTGCTTCCACTGCAAGACCTGGGCCCATTGCCCCACCGCCATGGAGCAGAGGTTCCCAGAGTGTCTGGGGAAACCTTGGATCCCCCACATGGCACTGCAGGCTCCAGAGCATGAGGGACAGGGGCACCATCACCTCCTCTCTGCCCCATAAACCCACCTGGGTGCCCCAGCTGACCAGCGAGTCCCAAGGGGGAGGCACATCAGCCTCAACCACACAGGCCGCTTCCAAAGCCCCTTTCCTTCTGAGAGTCTCCAGCACCTGTGGCAGCACAGCTGGGTAGCACCCCATCCTGGGAAGTACAGACAGGGTGCAGTCAGCCTGGCCACTCCCCTCCTTCAAGTGGACGGGACTGAAGACCCCACGGAGGAAGGTGCTAGCCTGGGCTCCAGTGGAAAGCCAAGATCTAGAGCTGTGTGCACAGGAGACTCCAGGCCTTGAAGGACCAATGGGTCACACGTGTAGGGAGCAGGGCCCAGGCTTCCATGGGGAGGCGTCTGAGGGACGTTCATTTTTAATTCAGCACATCGAGAGCCTAGAGGTGATTTATAGCTGAGTGGGCCGTGGCTTCTCACTGTGAACTCTAGCTTTACTGCTCAGTCAAACCTAATTCCAAACACTAATGCTTTTATTTAAACACCACATCCTGCAATCAAGTGCTAATGTACGGCGGCCGCATCCAGGGGAACAGAGTGGTGTGTCTGCGGCCGCCGGCGGCCTCCGTGGCCACTCTCCCAGCTTCTTCCCTCCCTGTGGCCGGAGCTGGAAGTGAATAGGGCAGAGATGACCTTCCGGGGGATGCTGGCCACTCACCCCTCTGGGTCCAGTGGCCGAAAGGAAGGCAGTGACCAAGAACAACTCTACCTCCCTGCTGCCACACCCAGAGGGCTGCAGCCATGAGGACTTGGGAACCAGGGCCCCCAGCTGCAGAGGCCTCCTCACCTTCACTGCGGTTGGCCCCAGACCTCCCAGCTGTTCAGATGACCTGGCTGCCCCCTGACCCAAAACTTCCAGGAGCCAAAGGAGGGGGCCTGCCAGAGGCCGGAGTGAGAGGGCCGAGGAAGCATACACCAGAAACAGCCCTGGGGCCTGGGGGCGCCTGGACAGGGACATGGCCTCACTATAGGCTGCAAACACCCTCCAGCTGACACCCTCCCACCATGACTAGCCCGTGCCAGTGCCCCCAGAACCCTCTGCCCCTCATCAGGCCCTCAAGGGACCAGCACAGTGAGAAAGAGTTTCACAAGCCAGATCCAGAATCTATCCCCAACTCCTGAGACCCAAAAGACGTCCTCCCTGCCCCTGGTCTTGATAGGGACCTATCTGGGGAGGGCAGGCGAGACTCATGCCCTAGCAGGGGAGTGCCCCAGGTCATGTACACAGCTTTTGCCTAAATTTTGCCTGTGTTTAATTTTGCTTTGGGTTGGATTTGGTGGGAACAGAAAACTGTGTTGGGCTCTGGCTGGAGAGTCAGGTGGGGAGACAGGTAAAATCGAATTTCTCCCAGGCTCAGCCCCTTCTGTTCCTTTCCCAGGCATCTCCAGGCAGAGGAGCAGGGTGTGGGGCACCAGGGGACTGACCCTGCAAGGAGACGGCAGACTGACCTGGCCTTCCAAGGCGCTGGTCAGCCTACATCACCCCTGCCTTGCCACCCAGCTAAGTAAAGCCAGAGGCTTCCTGTCAAAGGCCTCTTGCACGTGCTACTAAGCCAGCCCGCTGCAGCCCCTGCCCTTCCAGAACTGCCCTTTCCCTGCCTCTGAGTGGCCTCTGCCATGGCCACATGGCCCCTTCTGTTGGCTCACAGCCTCTTCCAGGACAGCTATCAGCGGGCCCCCCCAGAGCCACCACCATTCTGAGCTCCTAGGCCAAGCCCCTCACACCCCTGACCCCGGCCCCCACCAGCCCACGGCCCCCATGCCCGCTAGGCCCCCGTGCTCTGCCGCAGTCAGCACGCTGAATATTTAATGTCTGATGAGCACTTCCACCTGCTGACACAGGCAAAGTGACAGAACAATGCCGGCAGGGACATGGCTGTCCACCAACGCCCAGGCAGCCGCCCAGCCTCGCCCCACCACAGCCACCTGCCTATCTGCCGGCGCCAGAGGCCCCTGGTGGCCCCCGTGGGTGTGGACCACCCCCAGTGCGGTGAGAGAGGTCCCAGCCTGAGATACATACTTCTTTACATTCCATAGTGTAGCAGGTCCATATGGGCATATAAAGAAGTATGTTTCCCAAGCGGGTCATTCCAAGGGTCCAGGAATGGCCCCAGTGCGAGGCCAGCCAGCTTGGGCATAGAGAAGGCAATCTGGAGGCCCTAACATACACGCCTGGCCACCCTCCCCGCTCCTCTGCCTGCTGTCCAGTTGGCACCTGGCTCCCTGCTGCCCTCTGATCCAGGCATGCACACACACGCAGTCCACAGGGCAGAAGAGGCCCAGAAAGTGTCCAGCCTCACTCAACCCTATCATTGCCCCTAGGAGTTCAGTTCCTTTCAGTAGAACGAGATAAGGACCACCCCAACCTGAGACAAGACGCGCCAACCATGTCCCAGACTTGCAGAGATGCACCAAGGCTCAGCCACCTTCATCCTCCCCACCCGGCCCTCTAAACCCTTGTGTCCGAGCCAAGCACAGACAGGACCGAGCAGAGGGACAGCCCTGGCCTGTGACCATCAGGCTGGTACCCCACTTACAAGACTAACCACTACCTTCTCCAGGGAGCTGGATGACTCCTTGCTCCTGAGGCCAGACACAGAGCTCCGGACAGGGGCCATGGTGCCAAGAGACACAAGGAGCAAACCAGGGGCTTACCTGAGCAGCCGATGCTCTCCTGGATGGGTCCTGGGTGAATTCTGCCTCCCTGAGCCCTCTTCTCAGGGCCTCTCTCCACAAACACAACTGAGAGACAGTCCTCAGCAGTCTCCACATACCCCACAGACGCTGGACCTCCAGCGAGGAGCTGCCAATGGACGCCCAGCTGGGCGAGGGAGCTCTTCCCCACCAGCTGCCTCCTTGGCTCTCCGCACCCCTCTCTCCATCTCCTTTTCTCCCCTCTCCATGCCTGGAGTCACTGCCCTGAGCCACCTTGGCCCCACCGTAGGTCCCATGCTGCCCTCCCAGAGGGATGGCTGTTCAGAGCTGGTGGCTCATACGGGCATACAGTAGTCCATGGGACCCTGTCACCCACTTACAGCCAGGCACCCAGGGGGCCGGCCCCTCACCTGTCTCTTTGTGGCCTGCTGCAAACCAACTCTTAATCAATACTGATTTACAGTCGAATGCTGGGGCCTCCTGTCTGTTAATGAATTTCCCCTGTGCTCACCAGCTTCTAATGAGCCCGTTAAAGAAGGTTTAAGTAAACTTAGCAAGTGGCAAACCAAGCACTTTGGAATACTTAATTGTACTGGCATTTTTTCCATTGCATTTTTAATTTCTTGGTGAGCGGAGTATGGGTCCCCTCTTCTCTAATAACTTCTATGACCAGCCGTGTAATCAGGAATCTGAAAAATACAGAGAAAGAGGCTGAAGGGGACCAAGAGGACCTCAAGGTTAGGTCCCCCAGGGGCAGGATGGGAAGCCACCTCCAGCTGCTGGGGCAGGAGGAGACCTGCAGGGGTTTGGACACCCCATCATCAACTAGGGCAAGGCCACAGGTGAGGAGGTGGGATATGGAGGGAGGGTGGCACTGGGGTGCCCGTGGGGGAGCAAGCCGAGGGGGGTTGGGCTGGGCACAGAGGATTTGCTTAGCAGGTGGGTATAGCTCATCTCTGGCCTCTGTCACCATACTGACCCTAGTGTGCAGCTGGAGGGCAGCCTCAACACCTGAGAGGACTTCCAGTGCTCCTCATCAGCAAGATGAGGTCCGGAATAACCCTGTCACCACTCCCAGCCAGCCTGCTCTAGCAGGGGACGGCCTGGAGAGTGGCGACTCTCACACCCACAGGGCAGGACAAGGTCTCTGCAGAACCCGCAGCATATGGAGGCCACAGCTCAGGTCCCCAGGTTGTGCGGGCTGCATCCAGGTGTGGCTGAGCTGGAGCTTTACCTGGGGGGCTGTGCTCAGGGCTCCCAGAGGCACCCATACACACACAGCAGAAGGAGCACCTGGCAGAGAGAAGCTGACGTCCCCTTTCCGTGTGGTCATTTTCTGCCATTTCCATAAACCATTTTCTGCCATTTCCAAGGGTAAGAAAGGGCAACCCCCACCCCAGCCCCAGCTCCCAACTTCCCCAGCTCCAGCTCTGGGGTCAGCTGCTGGTCTGCCCCCTCCTGGGGACCTCAGCGATGATGACTTGAAGTTTAGGAGGAAGCTTCCCCCTTCCCAACCCCTGACAATGAGACTGCAGAGGCCAGAACCCTCCTTCCTCCAGGTTCCAACCCCCTAGGCGTTTATAGGTGGGGTCTTGGGGTCAGAGAGTCAGGGGAACACGGAGGCCTCAAAGGGCAGAAGAATCACCCCAGATCCAGCCAGAGCCCCCACAAGCTTCTGCCCATTCACAAGTGAATTGTAGTCACTTTACAGAAAGTTTCCCATCTTCATAGAAAAAGAACATCCACCACCCCCACGGCAGAGCCAGCACCTTCAGGGCAGGCCCAGGGCTCTTCAGCCATGGCTGCTGACGCCCCCCCCTCCCGTCCAGCCCCCAACCCCAGCACCACAGGAAGTCACATTGCCACACAGGAACCCACGCACATACACAGACCACCAGGACTGCTCCCCACCGCCTCCCAGGCTCCGCCCACATGTGCACCCCCCCCCCATTAACACCTGGCGAGACACCCTCTTGACCCCCAATCCCGAGGCTGGGAGAGCCTCAGAAGTCCAGAGTCCCAGCTGGGGGCAGCCTTGCCAAGCCCCCACTCAGGTTCCCCCTGCCCCCACCGGCACCTCAGTAGTCAATGCTGCAAGTTCAAGGTAAGTTTACCAGGTTTCCGGCTTTGTTGCAGAAGGGCAGGTTAATCGTGTCTCCCACCTCCGCAACCCCCGCCCGTCCACCGCGGACGTTCAGAGCTGCTTTCTCGCAAAATGCCCGCATGTCAAAGTTCGTGCATCCCAGCTGGACGCGCCCTCCTGCCCCGCTAGCTGCTGGCTCTGCAGTTTTCCAAATGTGGACGATGCCGCGAGCCGAGAGAAAACTCCAAAGCACCCCTGCTGGAGCCACGCGGCGCCAGCACCCACAGCACCCACCTCGCCAGCGGGCACACCCCCACCGCGGCGCAGGGCAAGTTTGCAGGGGCCGTCCCGGAGGCCGGGAAGCTGTGGCGGGCTGAGCAGGACTCACCGCGGAGCCGGGCGCTGGAGTCCCTCAAGCCGGGCTGGTGACAGCGGCGGCGGCAGTGGCGGCGGGCGCAGGGTCGCGGCTCCCCGGGAGATGCTGCAGCAGCGGCAGCGGCAGCGGCAGCCACCTCCTCCCGGAGCCAATCGCTAATGCAGGGGTGGGGGCAGGCCGGAGCTCCCGATGCGTCCGCACTTGGGGGGGGGCCAGGAGAGAAAGAAGGACACCAGGCACCCCCTCTCCACACCCCGGCCCTTCCCCCAGGCCTCCTGCAGCAGCGCAGACTTAGCAGGAGGGAGATCTTGAGAGAGAGGGGGAAGAGGGGGGAAAGGAAGGGGGGAGGCGCTGGTGCAGAGTTGAGCAGAGGGCCCTGCACACCTTGTGCTTGGGCCTCTGCGGGAAGCTCCCGCGCGCCCCTCTGGGTCAGCACAAGGTAGACAGCTGGAGGTCAGGGCGGAACAAAAGGCAAGGTCCCCAGGGTATGCGCGCTCACACACGCACCGCGGGAGACACGGGCGGGGCAGGGGAGGGCAAGGGCTGACCCGAGGGCCAGGCGGGTGGGGCCCCCTCGGATCAGAAGTGGCTTCACCTTGGCAGCTCTTATATACCCGGACAAGCATCCCAGGCACGCGGCCCTGGCCGAGGCCCCTCGGCTGCACTCCCCGACCATATTTAGTCAAGCAGGGGAAAAAATAGCCTGTCAGCTGGGCTGCGGCTGTCCTGGCCACCGGGAACGGGGTGGGGGCGCCCCTGCCATAGACGGTGGGTCCTGGGCCAGGCTGCCTTCCCACCCCTCCCGGTCCCTCCCTGATCGGCCTCCCACCGGCTGTCCCTGCCCCGCCATCCCTGGCTATTTTTAGCCCAGTCCAGGACAGAAGCGCCTCCTTGGTAGCCGCCTCTTAGGCCAGGCCAGCCTGTTCCCAGGGGTGCCCTGGAGAGACCTGGCGGCCCCCAGGGTACAGGGCTGAGGGGTCCTCCCTCCTCTTGGCCTCCAGTCAGCTGAGTCCTTCACCTTCCAGGTTCCCATGATCCCTCCTCAGACTTCGCTCTTTTGCCCAAAATTGGGGCCCAGATCAGGCAGTGACAGTGCCACCTGGCTTTCCTGAGGCTCCTGAGCCAACCCAAGTCATGATAGCTGCTGGTCACCTTGGACAGCACGAGACCAATCCACTCACCAGAGCCCAGGGTGTATGTGACCAAGAGACCCCAAGCCCCTGTGCTGGCTGTGCTCAGATGCTCCCACACCCAGATGCCATGCCGGGACCATGGAACAGCTGCACGTGGGCCATGTCCTCATAGGGCCTGGGAGTGGTGGACTGTCCTCCCCACGCTATGTGATACTGCCCAGGCCCTGCTGTCCTGGCCAGGCAGGGGCAGGGATGGGTACCCAGTGCAGCTCAGGACGAGCTCACCTGCATTTAAGCCCAGGGGACACCAGGGGACACCTTTGAGAAATGCACTTCTACCCCCACCAGCCCAGAAAGTGAGGTGGTTCACACTTTCAGGCTCACAGCTCACTCCCTCCCTGGGGACAACATCCCAGGTGGGCTCTCGGGAGGCACAGGACACAGAGGAAGTCCAAACCCTCAGCAGCGGCCACCATGAAGGTGGACAGCCATTCGGTGTCTTCTGACCCTGGACAGCAGGGAGGCCATACTCCGGAGGCTTCTTGGGAGACAGTCAGGCCCTGTTCCCAGCCCAGGACTATGCTGAGGTTCCCCATCTGGTCTTGAGGGAGGTCCAGGTGCTTTTCTGGACACCAAAGAGCCATTGGACTTCCCCTTCTGGTGCAAGGGACAATGCCTGAGACCCTGCGAGGCACCCTCCCCACCCTTGTCTCCCTGGCCCAGGCATCCCAGAGGGAGGGTCACAACAGCCAGGGCCTCCCAGCTGGCCTGCAGGCAAGGTCAGTGCAGAAATCCCAGGCCCAGGAGCTCTTGTAAAGGATGCAGATGTTCTGGGCAAGGAGGATATGGAGCAGGCTTAGCCACCCAGACCCTCAGACAGGGTGGGGGCACAGGCCTGATATGGGTGGCCAGTACTTGTGGGTCCCCAAGATCCCTATGACAAAGTCAGGGGACAGGACACACCAGCACCGAGAGCATGTAGATCATGATGTGCTCTAGCAAGTTCTGTGTGGACTTGGAACTCCAGGAGGAAGTTTTATTTTCCCCACATTGCTGAAGAAGTCCAGTGGGGCAGCTGACCTGCCCAAAGTCCTGCACTAGCAGTGAGCGGAGCTAGACAGTGACACAGCCATTCTGGCCCCTGTTATGTCACAGAGCTGCCCTTGCCGGGCATAAACATCCCCTGCCTGTGGCCTGACAGCCACCCCAGGCCAGCCCCATCACTACTTGAAAGGGGGAGAGGCAGGTGACGCCTAATGTGGGAGGTTTAATCATGAATGACAAAGCCGCAGCCAGCAACCCCTGAGCACAAGGCAAGCACTGACCAGTCATCCACCAGGACACCCCAGCAGGGCTCCTTGTGCAGGGCCTGCACTCAGCCCACTCCTGCCCATGTGGGGCACTCTAGAGCAGGGAACCTTCCACAGTGTCCAAGAAGCCACCGGACACTGTGTGCAGTGTGCGGCTGCAGAACTGAATCTTCTCCTTGATTGGTCCCAGGAACCCCATGGCTGGGGCGGCCTCATGGGTCAGAGGTCAGGGGAAACCTGGGGGCCCTGAGCAGGCTGGCAGAACACTCGTAGCCCCCTGCCCTATGGAGAATGGCTGCTGCCAGTTGAGCCATAGGGAGGCCATGCTGCCTGCTCCATTCTGCCTGTCCCTCCAGAGCTGGCCCACGAGAGTCCCCTGGAGCAGATGTGGTTCCAAGAGAAAGAGGGGTATCAAGTGGCATAGCCCCTCAGAGCAGGGTGCTTCTCCTGCACAGGGTGGGGGGAGGGAAGAAGGAGACTTCGCAGACACATTTGCAGGTGAGACTGAGGTGTGAAAAGGTTAAGACACCTGCCCAGCATGAAGCCAGCAAGTGGCCAAAGGCCCACCCCTGTCCCCATCTGGAGCCCAACAGGCCAGAGGCAGGAAGCCGAAGGAAGGAGGGGTGGGCCTTGCCCTATGAGGCATGGGGCAGGAGGGCCTGGAAAATGTGAGGACTCAGAAAACCCAAGGGCCTCCTGGGAGAGGCCAGAGGACCAGCTTTCTGGAAGGCTGGTGGGGGTGGAGAGAAGCCTCCTCTGGGTAAATGGAGGTGGTGTGGCTGGGCCACCAGGCACCCGCCTGTGAGGGGACCGACTGCACAGCCCAGGCTGGAGGAGGGCGGGGCAAAGAGGACAGCAGTTTCCTGGAAGCCTAGGATGGTAATGGAGCCCGCATAGGCCCCGGGGAGCAGGCGGCCATCGGAGAGCATTTCCTGAAGCTCCATCCCCTGGTACAGGCAGGGCCAGAGCCACAGGGTCACACACCCTGTCTGGGGGCAGTGCAGGAAGGACCCCCCCAGCCCTGGGTTCTAGTCTCATCCCTCAGAAGGGGCCTGAAGCACCACCCACTTGAAAGGATTGTCCTCCAAATGCCACAAACAGGCATCTTCACACCGAGCCTTATCCTCCCGCTCTGTCAGTCAGTCAGGAGTCTCCTAGCGAGGCTCGGCCAGCATGAGGTTCCCAGGCCCCTAATGCCAGGGGGGTGGGTACCCTGTGTTGGGGAGGGGCTCTGTCACCCTGCAGCTACCAGGGTGGGCTGGGGGAGACCGGCACCCACAGCCATCTTGCTGTATCCGCAACTGGCACCATAGTGTCCTAGCAAGGTGGGGGCTGGGAAGGGGGAAGCAGAGCCTCGGTTTCCCCATCTATACAGGGGGCCATGGCACCTCCTCCCAGTGAATAGGCTGAGCTGGAACATGTGGAGCTATCTGGATACCTCAGGGTCACCTTCTCACCTACCTTTGGGCCTTTTGACACTTGTTTATGGAGCTCAAAGACCTGAATGAATGAACAAGTGAACAGATAAACAAACGAATGAATGAATGTTTGATCAAAATGATCAAACAGTCCATCAACCACGAGACAGCCAGAGCTAGCCAGCATGCAGTGGGGACAGGGGACTGGCTGGAACAACACTACTGTGTATTTGGACTTGGGGGTGGGGCAAGTGCCCTTGGAGGGTCAGGCCACCGTGGGAGAATGGGGACACCTCTGCCGGGATGCCGGCCTCTAGGACTTTGACCCATGCCTGGGAAACCCTGGTTGCCTACGATAACAAGGTGAAGCCCCCAGCAGCCAAGATGCTTCACTGGGAGAGTTCTCAAGGTTTCTCAGGGCCAGCATCTTCCTCCACAAGGAAGGGGGAAGATGCCCCCACAAGGGCCAACTGTGAACAAGGTGGCCCCGCTTGGTGAGTTTGCCCTGACACCCCTTCCCTGGAAGTCCACTAATCTTTAGCTCCGAGCATAGGGTTGAAACTGAGCAGGTTACCTCCTTGGAACTGACTGTAATCGTGTAGGGTCAGTGAAACCATATGCAGTGTTTGGGGCTCTCAACCAGGGCAGGTATCTGTCCTGCCCCGGGAAGCAGGGCATTGCTCTCGGCAACCCCGACACTGCTGCCTGGCCACGCATGGAACCCCCTACCCCTGACTGCCAAGTTTCCAAGGACTGCCAGTCTTCTGCACAGTGGCTTCACCTGCAGTTGCTCAAAAAATTAAACTGAAAACTAGAAATTCCACTCCTAGATAGCCAAGATCTGACAAGTAAGTTCTCGAACTTGCCACCACGTGCTTATGTTGGCAGCCCTGCCTCACCCTGGTACGTCTGCGTCTCACAGCTGCGCCCATGCCATGCAGGGCAGTGCCTCACCAAGTGCCTTCATCACTGCTGGCACATGTGTCTGTGTGCCGTCGGGAGAATGTCCAAGCACAAACGAACACGAAGCTTCTTGTTAAACTTCACAAGAGTGGAAGTGAAATCAGGGACATGTTAGTCCAAGTGTATGGGGATAATGCCATGAAGAAAACAGCAGCATACAGAGGGATTAAACATTTTCTGAGGGGAGAGAAAGCATTGCTGATGAAGAGAGAATGGCCAGTGACAAGCAGAACTGACAAAAACATCACAAAAATCTGTTGAATTGTGGGTCAGAATCATCAGCTGAATGTGAGAAATGTAGCAGACCAAGTAAACGTGGACAGAGAAATGGGAGATTCTTAACTGAGAATCTTGGCATGAGGAAAGTGTGTGCAAAAATTGCCCAGAGGGAGCTCACTGATGGAAAAAAGCAAGGGAGAGTCAGAGTTTGCCAAGACCTTTTGGAGAGGTGAGACGGTGTTCCAGGGGTCCTCAAACTTTTTAAACAGGGGGCCAATTCACTGTCCCTCAGACCTTTGGAGGGCCAGACTATAGTTTAAAAAAAAAACAAACTATGAACAAATTCCTATGCACACAGCACATATCTTATTTTGAAGTAAAAAAACAAAACGGGAACAAATACAGTCACACCTCTGCATGTGGCCCATGGGCCGTAGTTTGAGGACCCCTGATTTAGGCCATGTTATCACTGGTGATGAAACATGGGTGTCCCAATACTACCCAGAAACAAAGCGTCGAAGTACATAATGGAAGTTGGCCAATTCACCACCAAAATGTTCCCTCAGTCCAAATCAAGAATTGAAATTACATTGCTAACCTTTTTTGATATCAGAGGGATTATTCACTATGAATTTGTACCAACTGGAAGAACAGTAACCAAGTTTACTATTTAGAAGTGTTGAAGAGTCTGCACAAAAAAAGACGAAAACAACTTGAACTTTTTGATAACAACTCATGACTCTTGCATCACAACAATGCACCAGCTCACACGGCACCATCTATAACAGAGATTTTAGCCAGTAAACAAATAACTGTGTTGGAAAACCCTCCTTACTCACCTGATCTGGTTCCCAATGATTTTTTCTTTACCTGAAGATGAAATATTGAAAGGAAGACTTTTTTCTTGAGACAGAGCCTCAAAGGAAGACTTTTTTTTGAGACAGAGCCTCAAACTGTCACCCTGGGTAGAGTGCCGTGGCTTCACAGCTTACAGCAACCTCCAACTCCTGGGCTTAAGTGATTCTCCTGCCTCCACCTCCCAAGTAGCTGGAACTACAGGCGCCTGCCACAGCACCGGACTATTTTTTGGTTGCAGCCATCATTGTTGTTTGGCAGGCCCGGGCTGGATTTGAACCTGCCAGCTCAGGTGTATATGGCTGGCGCCTTAGCCACTTGAGCGACAGGCGCCAAGCCTAAAAGGAAGACATTTTCATGACATTCAGGGCATAAAGGATAATATGATTACAGCTCTGATGGCCATTCCAGAAAAAAAATTCCAAAATTGCTTTGCAAGGTGAACTAGGCATTGGCATCAGTGCATAGCTTCCCAAAGGGAGTACTTCAAAGATGACTGTAGTGATATTCAGCGGTGAGGCATGTAGAACTTTTCCTAGGGTGAGTTCATGAACTCGATTGTCAGGCGTCATATGCCCAAACAAATTAAAAAGAAGTTTTTTTAATTTGGAGGTTGCTGTGAGCTGTGATGCCATGGCACTCAAGCAAACGCTCATACACAAGTGTTTGTAGAGGCATTGTTCACAATAACCAAAGGTGGAAACAACCCAGCTGTCTGAAAACTGCTGCATCATAAGCAGAGCATGGGGTGTCCTGTTGTGCTACAAAATGTTACTTGGCCATAACAAAGCCCTGCCATGCACCACGTGCTACAATGTGGTGAATCTCTGGTTTCTGTTTTGAGACAGGGTCTCATTCTTTCACCCAGGCTAGAGTGCTGGATCGAAGCTCACTGCAGCCTCGAACTCCAGGGCTCAAGCCGTCCTCCTGCCTCAGCCTCCCAAGCAGCTGGGACTACAGGTGTGTGCCACCATACTCAGCTCATTTTTCCATTTTTTGTAGGGACATGAAAACATCGAGCTCACGAAGGAAGCCAGACAGAGGTGGCCACACACTGCATGATCCCATTCATTGGAAGTGTGCAGAGGAGGCCCATCCATGGAAACAGAAGGTGGACCGGTGGGTGCCAGGCCTGAGGAGGGGGCTGAGGGAGGAGGAACTGGATCTTCTTTGGGTAGATGAGGATTTTTTGGAACTAGACAGAGGTGATGGTTGCACAGCACTGCTGAGATACTAGACACCACAAATGGCTTGTTTATGTCACATGAATTTCACCTAAATTTAAAAAAGATAAGCCTAGCTCAGAGTCTGCCCCCACTTCCTGGACCCTGGCTGTGGGGCCCTCAGGTTGCAAGGTCCAAACAGGGCTTTCTCAGGGACCCACACATCCAGGGGACCGTAGCTAATGTGGTTCCCCAGCTGCGTGGGATGGGGTGGAATGGGGGATACTGCTGCCCTCCTGGCTAAGGACATCTACTGGCAAAGATTTGCTGGGGGGAATGCAAGGGCCATCAGTGCTCACACCCCCAGCCCTGGGACACATCCCCATGGGGGACAGAACGACACCCCTCCCCCAGGAAGTCCACATTCCAACCCAGAACCTGTGACTGTGTCACCCCCGTGGCTAAGGAGCTGTGCAGATGGGGTGGGATGGGAGGTTGCCCTGGGCTGTGCAACTCCAGGGGTCCTTGCTGAAGGAGATCATACGTTCAGAGTCAGAGAGAGGAGGGATGGTGCCACAGCTGGACTGGAGGTTGGAGAGGAGGGTGACGTCTGGAAGCTGGAAAAAGGGAGATGGATCCCCTGGACCCCCAGAAGGAGCCAGACCCACTGACACTATAGCTTTGGACTTCTGACTCCCAGATTTGTATGAAAATAAATGTGTGTATTTTAAGCCCCTGAGCTTGTGACCGACCATTTGTTACAGCAGCCGCAGGAGACTCACACCCACACACAGCTCTCCAGAGACTGCCCTGGGGGACCAGGGTGGAAGTAGCATCAAAGGCCAGGGCAAGGACGAGGATGAGGAGGAACAGAGCTCCACCCTCCCAGGCACGCCCACCCCAGGCTCTGGGTCCCTGGGCCGCCCTACTCTTCCACACCAGCCCCTTCCCAGAGCTGCTGTGCCCCCAAGGACCTGGACAGAGTGAAGGGACAGACGTGGGAGGGCTCAGTCCAGTTCTCAAGGGAGTTGGGGCAAGGAACAGATGCCCCAAGCCCAGCATGCAGGGGCTGTGCCTGTGGACCACCCCCCTCTTTGCTGTGCCCCTGGCTAGGTGTAGGGGCCGGATCCACCCACAGGCAGGGCTGGGTCAGCAGGGAGTACAGGGACACCGCAGACACTGATTCCTGGGCCGGGCCCACAACCCCTTCCCACCAAGGCCCTGCAGAGGCCTCCAAAGTTCTGCTCAGCACTGGTCATCAGACACCACCAAGCATCTGAATTCTAACCATTGGGTGGCTCTCCCTGACTGGACAATGGGCCACAAACACTGAGGCACATCAGGGACCTGAAGATGCTCCTAAAAGTGATGTCACTGTGGATATCTGTGTTCTACAGACAGGATGTCCAGCCTGCGGGACTTCTCAAAGCCTTTATGAGGTCAGCATGCACTGTGAGCCCTGAGCAGGGGACACACCTATACTGCCAACAGACCCTCTGCCCACCCCTCAGCGCCCCCACAGGCACACACAGAGGCATGCTGCATCTTGGGGACTCGAAGGAAACTGTGCACACCCTTGCAGCTGCAGCAGTGGGGAGATGCCAGAACGAGGCTGCCTTATCCACCACCATGCCAGGGAGTCTGTCTCGGCCGGATCTCAGTACATACACACCGCATGTACACACAGCCAGCCGAGCATGCGCGTGCTGCCTTAATGGCAGTGGGGAGACCTTGCTGACAGCTCGTAAAAAAGTTATATTTCGTTGCTATGACGTCAGCCAAGAGCAATTTGTTTATAGTGAATAGACATCTCATCCTGAATAGTTACAGCTTTGCTGTCATGGGGACCTGGGGGCACTTTGAGAGACCCACACGGTGCCACTTGGAGCCTCTAGTTCAGGTTACTCAGAGGCCATGGGTGCACCTGGAGGTCCAGGCTGACCTCTGAGCCTTTGGGGTCACCCTAGTACCCTGAAGACTCCTTCCCCCACACCAGGCCTCAGCTCAGGTGTGTTTTGGGTGGGGTGATAAGAGCTTTTCCACGTCCGACAGCTTCTCCATGGAAGACTCACGTTAACTCATCTGGAAGAAAATGAGGTGTCAGTCCAAACTACTGGGCAGTGGGCAGGCTGGGGCTCCTCTGAGCTATCCCCCACTCAGCCCATTTCCCAGCCCATTTCCTAAAGATCTGGGAGATTTTGGCCCCCAAGATGCTGCAGGGCAGAGGGGTGTGCAGGAGTGGCTGGGAAAACGAGACCTGATCTGCAGCTGGTGCCTCTGGTCCCTCCAGGAACCTCTGCCCTGGACAATCCCTCATGCCTGGGGCCGCCAGCTCCTCTGCCAAGCCCCAGCTGCCCAGTGCCTGCCAGGCTGTACAGCCAGAGATCACTGTCTCAGACATAGATCGAACAGAAGTCCTTCCCCGCCACACACACACAAGATCCCAACTTCGTCCAATGGGATGAGACCCTGCAAGGATCTGAGGCTGTGGGCAGATCACCAGGACCCCCGTGGGATGTATTCCAGGCCACTCTGGAGAGACACCCCCCAGGTGGCACTGGCTGGGCCCGCAGAGAGGCAGGAGCCACTACCTGCCCATTCTCAGGCCCAGCAAGTAAAACTGCATGCAGAGCAGGCAGGCAGCCGAGGTAGGGCAGCCTTTTGTAGCTCTCCATCTCCCCAAACCTGGCAGGTCAGCTGTGGGTGCGCTGGGAGGAAGTGAACAATTCTCCACACTCACGTGCATTGTCCAGATGCTCTAAAGACCCATATTTGCCAACAGAGCTGACTCAACCTCTAGCCTCCTCAGCTGCCCACCTCCACCTCCACCCCAGGCCACTCCTATGGGCATGGGCGGGGGTGCCCAGGCCACACCAGGTATAGGGCATAGAAGAACCAGCTGCCCTGCACGCTCCATCCTTGCACTCATTCACTCACCTCTTGCTATGACTTCCACCTTCCTCTTCAGTCTGAGCCAAGCCGAGCTTCTAAGCCACTGCCTAGACAGGAGAACTGGCTCTGGAGGCCACAGGATGCGGAGAACTTCAACTTGTTTACCCCCAAAATGTTGCTCCTGGATACTCCTGTGGGACAGCATTTCTGTCCAGGTGAGCATGTGTGACCACACCTGTGTGTGAATTCCAGCAAAGAGGGTCCCTGGGTCAGATGCCTGTGGGACATGCCCTGATGAAACACCCTGGACCCTCTGAGCACCTGTGGGCCTCGCCCCTCTCCCTGGGCTCCGCTGAAGGGGGTGGCTGGAGGAGAGCCCAGAGGAGCTCCTCTCCCCAGGGTGATTGCAGGGGTCCTGGGGCTGCCCTGTCCAGGCTGCCCTGATGGGCGCCCACTTGGTTCCTTCTCCCACTCATCAGTAACACAGATTGTAACTCAGCTCCCAGCAGAGGCATCATGACCACACTAGGCTGAATTCTCAGTCTCACTTTGCCCTTGACCTTGCCTCTCTTCTCATCCGAGGGACCCTGTGTCTAAGACCCTCCAACCCCCTGAACCGCCCTGGTCACAGTACCTGCTTGCTATCTGATGGGGTTAGAGGGCTCTTTCTGGGGTCTCCTCCCCCCATAAGAGAGGTTTTAATCTCCCGTGGGAGCCAAGGCGTGATGATCCGACAGGATCTCAGCCACAATTAGCTGTTCCCTCATCCCTGCCCATAAATATTCATTCTGGTATCGTTATAAGGTGCATTTTACAAAAACGCCAAACTTATTTGGATATGGAGCTGAGCTGCTGAATGAGGTGGGCTGCCAGGTTGAATCCTACTCGGACGAGACATCCAAAGGACTTTTTCTCATGGGCCCAGGCAGGGACTGGGATGGGGAGGCTGGTTCCCTGCATGTAACATGCATAAATTCTGCAGCCTTCTCAGAATCTCCTGGGAGCAATGTCCTCCTCGAGGGTTCAGGCCACTGTGACCTGAGCTGAGTGTCACCATGTCTAGCCTGCCTTCCTATCACTGTAGCTGGACACTTTAGTTAAATGCCTGTGGTGATAGGGAGCTCACTACCCCAGCACAGCCACAGGAGGGGCCACGGATTCCCTGGCTCAGAACATCGTAATGGCCACGAAGCTCCTTGGCAGGTTAAACTTGAGCCACACATATGGGAAGGGACTGCTCTTCCAGCCACCAGACATGGCTCAAGCCCGCAGCTCTGGGAGAGCTATCTTCCGACCTCCATCTAGGTCCCCTCACCCTGGCGCCTTTCTCATTCAGGCTCCATGCTCGAGCCCAGGGAGCCTGCGGGCTCTATCAGGATGCAGCCCCTGCCTGCCATGATGTGGCCCCTCCCTCATCCCAGTGATGGCCAGCTGTCACCTCTCAGCCGCCTCTGCTCCCAGTGGGCGCCTCCTGTCTCTGCCAGGCCAGTGCCAGCAGGCCTGGGACTTGGTAATCAGGGGGTGTCTGGAGGTGAGGAAGCCACAGCCCTCATTCATGCTCTGATCCCCACATTCTATAGCTAGAGGATGCACCCCATGGGATGGACCTCGTAAGGGGAGCTGTCACAACTGCAACGGCCAGGGCTCCCCACCATGGGGCTGCATGTGGCTTCCCTTTGCATGCCCATTATCTCCCTCCCTCCATGCACCCCCACTTACCTCAGCCCTGGCTAAACTGCTGAGTATCTGAAGAAATAAAGACCCCCAGGCCTGGGGGCTGGCCCCACGCTGGGGTCCCTGGTAGATGCTTTGACACCGAAGGCTGTAATGCTTATAAACTCCAGGCAGGTCGAACCCAGGTTCTCACAGATTGGTACTGCTTAAGTTATAAATAACTGGATCTGAGTCCTCTAGGACCTGAACAGAGGCAGCAGCCTGTGACAGGGACGGCTGTATATCCGGGGCCTGGGGCAGCTGAGGGACACGTTGGAAACACTCTTCCCAGGGGCACTGGCTGAGAACACCAGATCAGAGCAGAGGCTGGGCCTGGGAGGGGCTCACAGGCCTTCTCCGGGCCTTAAGGGGGGCACAGCCTGGGTGGTCCCACAGGGGAGGCCCTCAGGGACCTTCCGGCTACTTCAGCCCAGGGTCTCAGTGGCATTTCTCAGAACAAGGGGGCTCAGAACTTTCCACTTTCCTTTGGAAGCAAGACTTTGGGAAGCAGAATCCCCAAGTCACTGCCGCCATGTGCACACCCCTGACACCACTCCCCTGAGCAGCAGGCGTGCCGGGCACCACTCCCATCAGGGTGCTGGGACCTTGCAGTAATCAGAAGACTGTCATGTCGGGCAGCCTGGTCTCATCAGGTGAGCTTTAGAAGGCACAGTATCCTAGAGGACAACAATAACCAGGTGGCAAACTGCCTATGAGGGCTCCAGGCAGCCCCTCGCCCACAGCCAAGAAGAAGGGCTCAAAAATATATATATATACTGAAACTCAGACCCTGCAATGGCAGTATGCAGTCTGGTCCAGGTGGCAGCTGCTGGGACTGGTTCACACTCCACCCCCATCTCCATGCAGCTCCTCTAGCTTTGCTGACGAGGAATCCAACCTTGGACTGTCCCTGGGTGTAGGGGCCCCAGGCTGCCCGTCCAGGGCTTGTGTGTGATTGAAAGCTCAACTCTGAGGCCCCAGCAGAGCCTATGGGGCTCTCCCTTCCCACCCTAGGTGAGATCCCTGGACACCGTGTAGTCCCTGGGTCTCCTTGGAGCTCAGAAATCCCAGGGACGTTTGGCCCTGGTCCTCATGGAGACAAGGGATGAGGCTTCTCACCAGTCAGACAGCAAAGCTAGGCATGTAGCCCCTTCCCCCAGGACCCCTCCACCTCCCTCCTTCTGGCACCTAATAGCCTTGTGAAGCCCTTCTTGAGCCCTTGGACCCTAGTGACTCTGCTCATACCCCGGGGCCCCTCTGCCCCACAGGGCACCCCAGCTTGGCTATGGATTGCCAGCCCACTGACTCATACTTGGGCAATTGCCCAAACAGGGTGACGTTCCCAGAGCCAGGGGTCAGTGGTCAGCTCAAAGGACCATTGGTATTATAAGCACAGGAGTCTGTAGCCCCCAGGGCCTGCCTGTGGGGGGCTCCCAATAGGGTGGCTGCCCCAAAGGTGGCCTCTTCTGGGCCCCAGGGTGACCTTCACCAAGGCCGCTAGGCTGGTGTCCGCTCTGCCAAGGCATTTTGCATTCACAGTTATGAGCTATTTTATTGCCCAGTCAGTAAAAACCTGATTACATCATTGCAGAGGCAGCTGGATGCCAAAAAGCAACTATTTCCTGCTGTTCACCATGACCCTTGCTTCCATGCAGGCCTCCGGCTGGCTCCTCCTCAGTGCTCTTATTAACTAGTACAACCTGAAGATCACACAGGGGCTGCCCCAGGCCTGAGGGCTTCTTTGTCTGTCCCATGGGCAGGGAACACAAGGCTGGCAGAGGCCCAGTGGCTAGGACCAGAGGCCAGGGGCTGGGGACAGCTCTGGGACCAGGAAGCTGCCTTCAGTCCATGCCTCTGACCCCATGGCCCTTCTGAACCAAAGATGGAGGTGCCTGCTGGAGCCTGGGTCCCTCCACAGAAATCAGGGGCCCCGGAAGCAGCACCAGCCCCTTGAAACAGGAATTTTTACCGAGATGGGTGCATGTTCATTTAGTCAATAGATATTTCCTGGGGCCCCAGTAAGGGCTACACACTCTGCTTAATGCTAGTACAAACCGTGAGCAGAGTGCAAGGCCCAGAAGTGGCCTGGACATGTCATTCCACCTCCCAGAAGCTCCAGCCCTCCTCTGGGAATTGGGTGATCACAGCACCCAGCCTTGGTAAAGGGGCCTCACACAGGTCCTGGTGGAGAGTGGGAGCTGAGTGCCAGCTCAGACCCACCCACTGCCCTCCAATTACAGTTGAGACCCCACAATTACATGGTAACAGGTAAGAGGTATGGTGAGGAGTTGTCAAGAGATCAAGGAGGGGCAGGGAGGGCTTCCTGGAGGAGGTGGCATCCATCCCCACTTTAGGGTGATCTTTTTCCCTGGAAGGCAGGGTGCTCTCAGGCCCTCTTTCTAGTCCCTCAGTGAAGCCAGGATGACAGTTCCAGCCTAAAGCCACTGCCCCTTAGAGCCAGCCCAGGGCTCACCAGCCAGGGGAACACTTGTCCCCTTCAGGCCTTGGGCTTCTCGGCGCCTGGCCAGGACGCTTCAGGAGGTTGACATCAGTGCAGACTCATGCTCCACGCTAAGTACCTGTTGGGCAGACCCAAGAATAGCCTTTTTCAAGAAGCTGAGCTGAGTCGGATGTTGGGGTTAGGGGGGCCATAATCCCTGGGGCCGGCTGGAGTCCCTCCATGTCAGGCCTGGGAGTGGTGACTTGGTGACCCAGAGCTGAAGGCCTCTCATTGTGCCTGGCCCACCTGCACCCCAAGGGACTGAGGCAATGGCCCCCTCCCTAGGCCTCAACTCTCTACCTAGAAAAGGAGGGGTCCCCACCCACCTGTCTGCAGCCTAGAAGGGAGGGGTGTGGTCCAGCAGTGCAGGTCCCAGTATCAAGGGGGCTGGTGTTTCAAAAGACATATGACTAAGACTCAAGCCCCCATCCCATGCAGGGCTGGGGCCAAGGGGGGATTCACACACATGCTAGCCCCTACACAGGCAGCAGCACGGCCCCCCAGTAATGCCCAGCTCTGAGATAGTTCTTTCCAGAAGGGTGAAGAACAGGCCTCCTCCCATCTGCCTGCCCCACATGCTGCCTGCCTCTGGCCCTGGGAGGGTCAGGGCATCTGGCCTGCTCCCCAGGCCCAAGCCCTCCCAGTTGAGCTCACCCTATTTGGGGTATGGAAGGGTAACAGTTCCCATCAAGCCCAAACCCTGCCAGCCCTTCAAGACATCAGCCTATCCTGCGCGTCCCCTGCAGTCATCGCCTCAGCTGACAGGACAAGCACAGCCACACTGTCCCCCAGTGCCATGACCTGGTTGGGCAAGTGATTTTCAGCAGTGAGGCACGTAGAACTTTTTCTAGGGTGAGTTCATGAACTCACTTGTCAGACGTCACATGCCCAAACAAATTAAAAAGAAGTACTCAAGCAAACACTCGTGCACAAGTGTTTGTAGTAGCATTGTTCACAATAACCAAAGGTGGAAACAGCTCAGCTGTCTGAAAACTGCTGCATCAGAAGCAGAGCACAGGGTGTCCTAAATGTTACTTGGCCATAACAAAGCCCTGCCATGCACCACGTGCTACAATGTGGTGAATCTTTGGTTCTGTTTTGAGACAGAGTCTCACTATTTCACCCAGGCTAGAGTGCTGGATCAAAGCTCACTGCAGCCTCGAACTCCAGAACTCAAGCCATCCTCCTGCCTCAGCCTCCCAAGCAGCTGGGACTACAGGTGTGCAACACCTTACTCAGCTCATTTTTCTATTTTTTGTAGGGATGGCCTTTCCATGACTGCCCCCCGCCCCTCCCCAGGAAGGGAGCTGCTCAGGACCCAGACCCTGGTGTAGGCGTTGGGAGCCAAGGCTGAGTGATGGCCCCGGAGCAGCCTCAGTGGCTCAGTGGCCCAGCCTGGCTAACGGTAACCCTCAGAGCCAGAGGTCTCACTTGCTGGGGGGAGGGTGCATGCATTCCACCTTAGCAGCCCCTGTGCTACCCTGGCTGGGAGGAAGGGGCTTCCACAGGGCAAAGGGCAGGAGAGGCCAGTTCCCAGGAGCGGAGCCGAGGGTCCATACAGCCCTGCCTCACTGTTGGTGAGGGAGATGGGGCTGGCCTTCCCCAGGGGGCACAACAAGCTCTGTGACGGAGACCTAGGAGTGCCAGAGCCAGGAAGCACCTGGACCTCTGGGGCCCACCAAGCCCTGCCCAGGGTCCGCACACAGGTGGGTGCTGAGGAAAGTGATTTCAACCCCGGCTGTCCTTCACTGAGTCCTCCCTGTGTGTCCACCTTTGTACTCAGAGCCGCACAGCGTCTTCACGACAAACCACGAGCTGGTTCTGTTCTTATGTCCATTTTAGAGAGGAGGAAAGGATGGCACAGAAGGCTTGGGGCTGCAGCAGCACCACTCCTGATGAGGGCAGAGCCCCCACACAGCCCCCAGGCCCTGAAGGAGCTGGGCACTGCCCCTGCCCGACCCCCCAACCCTGCTTCCTGAGCACCAGACACAGAGCCTGGTATTGACCAGCTTGGACAAGGCATTGATTGGCTGAAAGGTGAAACCTGAAATAGTCCCAGCTCCTGGTAAGCAGGATTCTTAATTGTTTAGGTAGCTAATAGGGGGGAGGAGGGACTTTGATTCCTCAAGGGCAGGCTCAGGTGGCTGGACAGTGGTGGGACACCTAGGGGGAGGCACAGGAGGCTAGGGTAGTCCCATGGGGCTTTCTTCCCACAGTCCACCCTTCTGGCCAGGCCACAGGCATGGTCCCGGGGCCCAGGCAGCTAAAGGAAGTGGCAGCAGCTCCGAGCCCCAGTGTGCCATTCTGGCACCTGCACCAGCATGTCATCCCAGCCCATAGCCCAGCCCTGAGCCCTAGTGTTTCATCCCGGCACTGAGCCTCAGCATGTCATCCCAGCCCCAAGCCCAGCCCTGAGCCCCAGTGTGTCATCCGGCACTGAGCCCCAGCATACCATTCCAGCCACACAGCTGCCTCACTGTGGCTCCAAGAGAGTCGCCTAAACCTTGCCCACCTCAGTTTCCTCATCCGGAAAATGAAGTAATGGCCACAGGAGACTGGGCTGCCTGGTTGAGTGAACCCCTGCAGGTGGCTGAGGAGCTCCTGGCCGGGACTGTTTGTCCTAAAAAGGGCAGCATCAACTCAAAAGTAGCTCCCAACAAGTGTCACCCAAGCAGCTGTCAGTGTTCCTCCAGGTATGTGGAGAGAAAAGACACACTTCCCATCAGGTTCTGTAACCCAGAGCTTCAAGAGTGCTTCTAAAGCACCCATGTACTCCCAGAACCCTAGCAGGCGAGCCTGCCCCTCGGAAGGACCTCCCCCTGGGGTGTGACAGATGGTGTGTCTGCCCGAGGGAAGGTGGGCCCAGGCTCTGGCCAGGAGCCATCCTCCCTCCTGGGCCCCAGCCAGGCCACAGAGACCATACGAGCAGGGACCAGGGTGGTCCATGGCCAGACATCATGTGTGCTGTAGGCATGCGGCCAGCAGGAAAGCTTCAGTTTTATTCCAAGGGGGTGAGAAGTTCCTAGAGGCTTTGAGAGGGAGAATGATGACAGTGATGGGAGGGCTCAGGTGCCTGAACGGGGGCGGGAAGCTGGTGATCTTGGGCCGCAAGCTTGGCCTGTGCACCTTACAACCACCCCTCAAAGCGAGGGCCTGGGGCAGGAACTTCACAGTCCCCAGGTGGCCCTACAGATTGAAAACAGAAAAGGGCCTCTTCTCACCCCTGGGTACAGATAAGCCCAGGCCCCAGAGCCCCCCAGCATGCTGGGAATGCAGGGAGCAGCTCAGTCCACACTTCTCATTAGGGCCCACCCAAAATTTCTCTAAGAAATTTTTAATTTTGATATCACAAAGGGCATTTCCTGGAGCCCAATGTCATCGCAGGGATGGCTGCAGTGTTTCTGCCAGCTGCAGTCTCCTATGCAGCCTGGTCACTGTGGCCAATGGGGCTGCAGAGAGGGAGCGTCATCGAGAGCTGGTCAGGGAGGGCAGCGTGCGAAGCCACTCCTTGGCTCCAAATCCACTCAGGAGTCACCTCCCAGAGCTGGCCTCAGGCTCCCCCTCTTCGAGTTCAAACTTATCTTGGTCTTCAACTTGAGTAGAGCTGTGGGAACTGGTGGTAAGCAGATGAGCCTTGGAGTCCTGGCCTGGGACCCCCTGCCCTGGCAGGCAGCCTGCACTTGTGTCCTCAGCTGTAATATGAGGGCCTCCCTCACCGGGTATGCGACTGTCCTGGGGCCACCAGGACAAAGGACCACAGACTGGGGGTGTTAAACAACAGAAAGTAATTGTCTCATAGTTCTGGGGGCCAAAATTCCCAGACCAAGGTGAGCAGGGCTGGTTCCTTCTAGACCCCACAGCAGGATCTGCCCAGCCTCCCGGCTCTGGCTGGCTGCCAACTATCCCAGCATTCCTTGGCTTGTAGAAGTATCACTCCGATCTCTGCCGTCATCCTCACGTCATCATCACATGATGATCTTCCTATGTCCTGTGGAGAGGTCTGCATCCAGATTTTCCCTTCTTGTGGGGACACCAGTCACATGGGCTCAGGGCCCACCCACTCCCACGTGACCTCGTCCTAACTATAACCACAGTGACCCCATTTCCAGATGAAGTCACATTCTAAGGTCCTTGGAGTTAAAATCAAAATCTAAGTTCTGGGGGCACATAATTCCACTTGTAACACTAGCACCACGCATACTGCCTACTCATAGGAAAGTTCACTACCACCAAACCCAGCACACGACGTCGACAGCAGCCTCATCCTTAATTGCCAAAACCTAAACACATCCAATGTGTCCTTCTGTAGGTCATGGATAAACAAACCAGGACACCTGGACAGTGGGACGCTGTCTAGCAAAAGGAAGAAATGAGATTCAGGCTACAAAGAGACACAGAGCAAACGTTAAAGCACATTGCTAAGTGGGAGAAGCCGGTCTAAAAAGCTGCATGACATGTGACTTCAGGACAGCAGGTCCTCAAATAAAGTCACTTCAGCCAACACTGCTCATTCATTCAACATCATTTCCTTACACTGATGAGAAAGAAACCTGATCCCCGCCCAGGGGAGCACGCACTCCTCAAGACTGCCTGGATTTCTCCAGGGACCTGAGTTTTCTCCCTCCTCCCAAGACTGTGCACGTCACATGGTTCCAGTGTGAGTGGCATGGGTCTGTGTGAGTGCCCTGCCATGGACCTGAGCGTCCCCTGATAGGGGACAGCACCCTGGAACAGGCTCTGACCTCCCTCATCTTGAACTGGAATAAAATGGTAAATAATTATCTTATTTGTTTTTACTAATTTTTCTTAAATGTACACATAACTAACATTTATTTCAGTGTTTAATTTTAGAAGTGTCTTTGTTAAAAGTTTGGTGGTGTTTTGTGACCAAAGTAGGTCGTAGGGACTTTGTTTCTGTCAAGCCACAGATTGGCCTTGTTACATATCACTTCACTCAAACCTGCAACTACTGAGACCCATTCAATGGGACACTCTGTAAAAGACAAAGCCACAGAAAAAGGATCAGGGGTTGCCAGGTCAGGTTGAAGGAGGGGTAAGCAGGTGGAACGTGGGCGTTACAACAGGAAACTGCCTGTCCTGTCCTGTCATGGTGGCCACTTGCAACAGTGGCCACAGGAGACGAACATGCAAGCCAGTCCTGGGCTCCTATGCCAATCAAACAAGCACCAGCCATCCCCACCAACCAGCCACCCACACGGACTGTCCACTCCCCAGACAATAGTGAAAATACACTATGCCCCAGGTAACTGTCCTGTCAGAATGACAAATTGGGCTTCTACAGAGGTTGTCTCCTTCCCACTACAGATCAGTGCTGGGTGAGGGGTCCCTGACAGAGGGACCTTCTGGGTCAGAGGCCTCACAGGGGCTGAGATGGGGCAGCAACTCATGAGTGGCACCCAGGTGTAGGGTTGTGGACACACTTCTTCTCCATCACTTTCCTCTTCATTTCCACTGGAGCAGGGACCACCTAGTCCTCCCTGCCTTGCTCAGTGAGTCCCTGAGTGGCTGTGTCCAGCCCACTGGTCAGGTAAGGCAGGGCAGCCCCTCTGGCACAGGCAGCCCCAGGGCAGGTCCAGCTGAACTCTAGCTGAGTTCCAGCCCTGCCACTTAGCTGGACCTGCCATGGGGTCAGGGGCTGCCTGGTCACCACCGAGGACGCACAACCTCTCTTCCTTCCTAAGGTTCTTTCTCCATAGACATGGCCAACAAGAAGGTGAGGGGCGATCCCAGCCCAGGCGGGATGGCCCCTCATTCCTGCAGTGCGTCTCAGGTGAGCAATCTTCACCATGACATTAAGCAAAGAGCATCTCGTTACTAGAGATTTCCCTCTCACATCCCAGCACAATTCTCATTGGAAGTTGCCAGACAGAAACTTCATTTTTACTCAACATTTCCTGCCCAGTTCAGTGTGTAATTGGCTCATGCTTCCCCTTGGCGATTTAACCAGGAGCACTGCCACAACTTGTAAAAAAATAAATCTAAATAAAGCCTGGGGAGCAGAAAGGCAGCAGTCAGCCCTCTGCTTCTTTAAGGACCGCCTTCTCAGCAGGGTACAGTGGCTCACACCAGTAATCCCAGCACTCTGGGAGGCTGCGGGTAGATCGCCTGAGCTCAGGAGTTTGAGACCAGCCTTAGCAAGAGTGAGACCCTGTCTCTACTAAAAATAGAAAACCTAGCCGGGCGTAGGGGCTCACACCTGGTAATCCTAACACTCTGGGAGGCCGAAACGGGTGGATTGCCTGAGCTAACAGGTTCAAGACCAGAGCAAGACCTCATCTCTAAAAAATAACCAGGCATTGTGGCAGGCGCCTGTAGTCCCACGTACTCGGGAAGCTGAGACAAGAGGATCACTTGAACCCAGAAGTCTGAGGTTGATGTGAGCTATAACACCATGGCACTCTACCGAGGGCGACACAATGAGACTCTGTCTCAAAAAAAGGAAGAGAAAAGCAAAACTAGCCAGGTGTTGTGGCAGGAGCCTGTAGTCATGGCTACTCAGGAAGCTGAGATAAGAGGATTAATTGAACCCAAGAGTTTGAGGTTGCTGTGAACTATGACACCATGGCACTCTACCCAGGGCAACAGCTTGAGACTGTTTCTCAAAAAAAAAAAAAAAAAAAAGTTAAAAGTTACTATCTGCTCACTAAAACCAGTGAGTGAAGCAGGTAAACCTGTCTCCCACCCCACCTCAGGGTCCTGCTAGACGTCAAGCAATCCTCTTGCCTCAGTTTTTCTATTTTTAGTAGAGACAGTGTCCCGATTTTTTTTTTTTTTGTAGTTTTTGGCTGAGGCCGGGTCTGAACCTGCCACCTCCAGTACATGGGGCCGGCACCCTACTCCACAGGTGCCGCCCGACAGTGTCTTGATTTTTGCTCAGGCTGTTCTTAAACCAGTGAGCTCAGACAATCCACCCACCCCAGCCTCCCAGAGTACTAGGATTACAGGCATGAGCCACTGCACCCAACCTAACTATTTTTTTTTAATTTCTGAAATATCCTTTAATAACACTTCGTCTAAAATATAAATTTACTGGAAATCCAGGAGTCTCAGTGTTGGTTTTACTTTCTGTTGAGAATCTTCGTGCCACTGTAGAAGACTGAGGCACATCCACAAGAGCTCAGAACAAACTTATTTACCTCAGTCCCTCAAAGAACACAGGTGTTTTCTTGCATCAGTTCTAAAAAAGTTTTGAAGAGAGGCCAGGAAGTTCTGCTCAGTGGGTTCGGCAAATCTCTCTCAAGTGCGTCTGTGACACGGGAGATGGTGGGTGGGTGAGGGGAGAGAAAGGAAGGCAGAGGCACCCAGTGCTACGGAGAAGTGGAGCCCTGGCCCGCAGGACCACCACACCCCAGGGCCACCAACAGCGGCCCTCATCACGTCACTGGCCTGAGAGCACACAGAGGTCAGAAGAGACCCTGAGGTCCTCATACACAATCAGCGTGAGGCCAAACAACTGTGTGCTCATTATAGCGGAGGCCAGAATTCTGAAAAATAGCTAGAAATGGCCATGAGCCCAGCGCAGAGCCTGCCCTGAGAAGCAGCTCCATGAACTTCCCTGACCACACAGACTCTGCTTCAGTGCACCTCCAACACCAGGGCTGCCGAGGACACAGTTGCAGGCTGGCGCTGACCCCGTGCCCTGAGCACCCGTCCTGGGATAGCCCATGCAAGCCTGCTTCTCAGATGAGGACACTGTCTCCAGAGAGGTGGTGTCGCCCATGATGGCAGAACTGGGGCCTCCAAGGGTGCCGGGCGTTTCTACATTTGCACACCCAGCAAGGCTCGGAGGAGAGCCCTGGGAAGATGTGACCTGGAGGGCCTGCATACTACACCTGCCCATCTCCATCCCCACCCCCAGCCTTCTAAGAGTTTGAGGAGCAAGAAGGGGCAAAACGGCTCCGGGAGGGTCTGGAGGACTGGGAAACACTTTGTAGAGCCCAGTAGGCAACCGTGAGGAGCAAGAAACAGAGGTGGCAGAGTGGGTGTCCCCACCCACAGGAGGTCTCTGAGCCACTCACTGGGCTCTTCTGTGACCCAGGTAGATTTCACTGCCCACACGTGGTGAGATTCCCATTAATCACAGTAGTAGCCCCAATAGAGCTGGAAAGGGGCTGGGAGGGGCTTCTGAGGGGCTCTCTCAGCACAGGGTAACCCGTGTTCTATGCAGAACCTGACCCCTGTGCATGGCGGTGGGGGCAAGGCCTTGGCAGGAAGAGTCCTTAGAATTCCCAGATGGGGACTCACCTCGGGCTCAGAGTATGAGTGGCCCCAAGTACGAGTGGCCCCTGGGTGCAGCCCCAGAGAGGCCAAACCCAGAGTCTGCAAGCTGAACGGACCAAGGCCCTGGGGGGTTCATGATCCCAGCACACTCTGTACCAGGAACAGACCTCCTGGCAGCAGAGGTGAGGCCCTTGGGGGCTCCATGCTACCACAAAGGAAAAGAGCCCAGGGCTTAGACCCCAGAGCAGGACAAGCACTTGGGAGGGGCCTAAGCAAGCCCTGACCTCTAGGAGACCCCATTCGCAAGCTGAGGACCCACCCTGCCCAGAGTCCCTGCAAGGCTCAGCAGCAGTGGGGGGCTATGTGGAGAATGCAGGTCCTCAGCTCCAGCCAGTGTCTCTAGAACCTCCTCCCAGCAATGTCCACCAGGGCTCCGGATAGTCGGCAGCAGAGAGGGATCTGGAGGGCCTTAGCCAAGACGGGTTTTGGGGTTTGTACCAGGGGGCTGGGCTGATGGGGACCCCAGACCAGTGCAGCTAGGACTTTGGTCCCCTGGAGACTCAACAGCCCCCAGCTCCAAGAATACTTCTACCCTGCCTTTCCCGGGTCCAGTGTCCAGAGCAGGCCTGTTCTGGGAGCCAACTCCAGGGCAAGAGGCTGAAATGAATGTCCCCCCACTCCTCCTTAGTCACCCATCCCCTTCAAGCCCCAGTTTGATGATCTTCCTCCAGGAAGCCCCCCATGCCCCACACCCATCTGGTCCTGTGTCCAGGCCAGTCTCCTCCCCAGGGCTGTGTGTCCCAGGAGGGCAGCAAACGGCTGGGTTTTCGTATCACCTTCCCCGAGCACCAGAGATGGTCCTCAGCGGGTCCTCAGCTCCACTTTGCGAATGGGGTCTCCAAAGGTTTAAGATCTTGCTTAGGCCCCTCCCAAGTGCCAAGCCCTGGACTCTTTTTCTTCATGGCAGCACGGAGCCCCCAAGGGCCTCACCTCTGCTGCCAGGGGGGCTGTTCCTGGTAGA
This sequence comes from Nycticebus coucang, assembly GCF_027406575.1. Taxonomy (NCBI): domain Eukaryota; kingdom Metazoa; phylum Chordata; class Mammalia; order Primates; family Lorisidae; genus Nycticebus; species Nycticebus coucang. The sequence goes on along the minus strand of NC_069800.1, from coordinate 66,267,117 downwards.
GAGTGTGCTGGGCTCACAACTGCCCAGGGCCTTGGTCCCTTCAGTCTGCAGAGCCTGGCTGCCTGGAGGGTGCCTGCTGAGTGTGTGTCACGTGAATGAATGAATGGATGGATGGATGGAGGCCCCTGAGACCAGGAAGCTCACCAGGCCAGCAGGATGGGATGTACCAGCCGGGCATGTGCTCAGTAACAGACTGGCTGCAGAGGAAAGGGCAGACTCCCTCGGGGTGACTCAGCCGCCCGTTTGCAGGAGCAGGGCTGCTCCCCCAGAGGATTAGAAAGCCTCCCACCACGGTCAGCCCCGTCACAGGCGTTCCCACCCGGGATCGTGCCAGGACAGCTATCTTAGGACCTTGATCCCAAAGCATTTGAGCAGCCACAACAGGTGGGGACCTTGCAGCTCTCCCTGGGACAGGGCCAGAGTAGCTCCTGCCCAGGAGCCCCACATGCCTACCCTGGGGTCCCACAGGGTGGACTTGGCCCAGATCAGGCGTGTGACGTGCCCAAGAGGCTCTTAGAATGGACTATGACCCCAAGCGTGGAGTGGGGGGCACAGTCGGTGCTCAGAGTACAACTCTGGGCCAGCATAGTCTGTTGTCCTATTTCCATACTCGCATCAGCCCCTGCTTCCCTCAGGAAGACTGGAGAGTCTCTAGATGTGACCCAGATCTTGGGATTCTCAGAGAGCCTAGGAAGGACCCTGGAGACCAAGTGGCCCACCTGCCTCCCCTGTGGTCCTCTGACACCCACAGGGCCTTCCTGGATAGGCCTGATCTTTGCTGGGACCATCAGGAGCAAAGATGATGCTCACGTGTGCAGGGGACGCAGAGTGAGTGCTCAGTGGAGCCGTCCAGAGCCCCTCCCTACCCCAGGGCTAACAGTCTGGAGAGTCCACAGTACACCCCACGCTGGTGACCCTGAGATGGACAGGTTCAGGGCCTATGCACAAAACACAAGCTAGGGGGCCAGAGGGTCTCCTGGCTCAGTGAAGCAGGATGTAGGGAGGTGAGGGGCAGGGCCTGGCCACCCCTTGGTGACCGTGGGTTCCTGAGTACGGCTGCAGGGATCCTCCCCGAGCAGGCGCAGGATCTGAGGGCTGGCCTGCAGGCCTGCCTGTCCAGACCATAATGTCCTCTTCCTGACAGCTGAGCCAACAGCTGCCCTGGCTGGCTTTTGTGTGCCATACTGGGACGACTCACAGGACACCCATGTCCCACGGTCCTGAGAAGACCTCACTGGCCGGGACCCAGGGAAGGACCTGCTCCTCCTCAGGGTGTGGGGGGGCTGCACGGGGCACCAGCTCTGCAGGGCACCGGGTGGCCCAGCTGGTTTTAGAAACCCCCTTGGCTGTCAGAGAGGTATGGGCGAGGAAGCCGGTGAGACAGGAAGGATGCCCACAGCTGAGGACAGGCCTGGGGATCCAACCCCCCTGCCCCTGCTCAGACTCGTCTCACCTTCTAGACTGTCACATCATTGACAAGCCCCACCAGGGTATCAGTCACTCCAGCCAGGACAGACTCCTGTTGTCAGTCTGTTCAGACCCTAAAACTGAGGCCTGGCCTTCCCTGGGGACTGACCTGGCCCTGACCACCCACCTCCCACTTCCCTCCCTTCATTGGCCCACTCATTCATTCATTCCGCCACTCATTCATTCATCCTCCATTCACTCCCTACTGAGCCTCGGGCTGCCTCTCTGGTTCAGTCGCCCACATGTCCTGAGTGCTGACCACAGGCTCCAGGCAGGCTGGGATGCTCCTGTCCTCACACAGCTTCCAATGTGACAGGCTGTTGAACCCTGGCCACAAGAAGCCCTAGCCACAAGCCCCAGCTGGGCTTGCTCTGGCTTGCACAGGCCAGAGGCTCTGACTTCCAGGACTTCCCAGGTGCCACCAAGGGCCATGGTCACCAGATGGGAGATACTCCCTGCCTCTGGGACTAGCCACTCACTTGCTCAGCACCTCTGGCCTCTGTGGCTATGAGAACCAGCAGGGGATGTGGGAGGGCTGCCCAGTAGGGGCTTTGGAGTAGCAGGTCTCCCACACAACCAATGCTGGACAAGCCTGGACATTTGTGCTGGGAACGCTGACTGCTCAATGAGTGGCGTGTCAGTAACGACCCCCATCACTGTCACAGGCCAGTGACAGACAGGTCGTTACTGACACCCCAAACTCATTGAGCAGTCAGCATCTTCAGACTCTGTCAGCAGAGGGACCCAACTCCAGGATGGGACAAGTTCAGGATTATCCAGGAACTCAGTGGGAATGTTTTTCCCTTTACAGCCCTTCAAGCCAGACCCCTGCATGATTCTAGGTGGATGGGCAGAGCTGGTGAATTTTCATGGACACAAGCTTCATGCTGAGACCTGGTTCAGGACAGGACCCTGAAGAGGGTGGACTTCCTTCCATGGAGGCTTCCATACAATCCTCATCTCTACTTGGGGCTTGTGTAAACCCTGGGCTGTTCCACAGGGATGACTTTAAGATATCCTTGGCAACTAACTCATGGTCCTACCCTGTGTCCTACACCAGGTCAACGACACCAGGATGGGAAGACCTGACTTATTGTCACTATTGGTGACAATAACAGAAACCAGCCTTGGGCTAAGTGGACTTTGTATCTGGGGTCACTAAGAGCAAATGCACAGCCCTCTGTAGGGGTTCCTGCCCTAGGACATAAGACCCCCAGGGGCTACAAAGTCCCAGGGGTTGTCACTGACATGCTTAACTCAGGGCAGCACAGGAAACAGGTCCAATCTGGTCCCCAAGGCTCCACTGAGCAAAGGGCCCTGGGTTTACCTTGTGTGTGAGCAAAACATTTTAATGCCCACTGTGTGCCAGGGACAGGGGACTAGTGAGCAAAGAGTGCATCCCTGCCCCAGCCCTCCCCCGTCTCTGCAGCCCCCCACTATAGGCAGCTGGTTCAGGAAGTCCCCACCCCAGGTTCCCATGTCCTGAGTATCTCTGGGGTCCCAGCCCAGGCCCTGTCCCCTCCAACAGTACAAGAGGCCCATGGCACCTGGCATGGTCTCCCCAGCACCAACAAGCCCCCCATAGTGGAGAGAGGGCAGAATGGGGTTGAGAAGTGGGATGCCAGGGAGGGCCCCAACTCCAACTGCAAAGCCCTATTCCTGTTATTATTAATGGCTCACCCCACAGACACATCCCCTCCTCATGCCTTTTGTCCCCCAGAGCCACCACCCACCCACTGGGTGGTTCAGGGTCTATTAAGCAAAATGGTGTCACAAAATTAATGTGCCTTTCTCAGCAGGAGATCAGAATTTATCTGGCTTCCTGGTGAAATTAACTGAGTATCCAGGTTCCTCCTGGATAGACAATAAGGACCCAGAATGAAAATGCCATAGAGTCATGTCACATGTCACAATCACACACAGACTGATGGAGAGTCTGAGGACCAGAGCTCCAGCCCCAGTCCTGTATCAAGCCAAGAGCTGTGGGTTAATGGAAGGCTGTCCCTCCTGCTTCCATGGGACATCTACGTGACAGGCCACACAGAGCAAGGAATGTCCCCTGGCAGCTTCCAACATGTCTCCTTGGACCCCTTCAGCCCTTCTACCAAGTCCTCATCACCCCTCTCTCTGACCCTGAGAATCCCACTGTCTTCCTTGGCCATGGACTAGGTCTGACAAGGGAAGTATCAAGAGCCCCATGATGAGCAGAAGACCCCCTGCTAGAGGTTCAATCAGCAGACACACCATAGGCCACATCCTGTCCCACCCACCATAGCCACGGAGACTACCTCATGCACACATTACCATGAGCAAAAAATAAGCCTTTGTTGTCTGAGGTCACTTGACATGGTGTGGGCATGTTTGTTACTGAAGCATAACCTGGCCTATCCTGACTGATAAACCCTGCACCTTCTAGAACATACTATAAATATTTCCTGAACTGCTACTCTGTTCCTGGCATTGCTCCAGACACTGGGGTTGCATCAGGAACAAGGTCCCTGCCCTAGGGGTTCCCTTTCCAGGGGACAGGCAACAGCAGAAAACAAACCCACAAGTGTAGAGTGCTGCCAGTGGGGAGCGCACAGCCCATCAGAGAGGGTCAGAGGGCAGGGAACGCTCCAGGTGGGGGCATCACTTTGGACCAGGCGGTCAGGGATGAACCTGCAGAGGTGAGCGGGGGCGGATGGCGAGGGGGCTGAAGCACCAAGATACCCAGGTGTTCTCTGCAGTGACGCAGGCAGCCAGCAAGCAGCTGAACAGACTGGGGCCTCCTCGCCTCTTGGCCCAACCTCCCCTTTGAGGGTCTGATGAAGGCCAGCCCTCTCCCCAAATCACTGTGAACTCACACCCAGGGCACTTTGCAGGCCACTTGAAAGGGTGGTGGCTCCGACGGTCCCAGACACCACCCCACAGGTGCCTCCCTCACCCACTGGAAGTGAAGCCTGGGACCAGACATACCACTCCGGCCATCACCCTGTGCCCCAAAACACTCACCCTAGACCCCACCCCACCCCCTGAGTGATTTCAGAGTTATATTAAGGAGCAGCAGTGGTGGGTGGGGATGGGCGTCTGTAATCAGAGAAGACCAGCAAGACACAGTTGTCCAAGGCGCCGGATTTATCCTGCCCCGGTCAGCTGACAGGCTGGGTTACAGTCCTCAGTGGCCGGCCAGGGGAGCAGTGAGAGCTGCCGTCCACACCAAGCAGCTGCAGGGATTGATTGGGGAGATGGTTTTCCTGTAGAAATGCACTTACCATACACGGGTTAAAAATAGCTGTGGAGCCAGAGCTGGGAGGCGCAGCCAGCAAGCAGCCTCCCCACACGCTGCCCAGGCTAGGGAAGAGCAGGGAGGAGGGGCCCAGGGCTGGTGCCCATGGAGCTCCCAACGTCCCACTCCCACACCCAGACCAAGAGCTGGGAGGGCACAAGGACAGGTGTGCCCCAGGGCCCATCATGCGCACACAGAGGCCTCACTCACCCACAAAGCCTCCCAGAGAGAGGCACCAGGGTCTGGGCAGCTTCGGTCCAGCCAGGGAGCTGCTGCCCCAAGCCCTGCCTCCCTGTCTTCCTCAAGGTCACAGCAAGCTGGAGGCCAGTGTGGCCTGGTCCCAGATGTCCTGGCTCTCCAGCCACCCCATGTGTCCTCTGGCTATTTTCCTGCTATGGCTAGAACTGGGTGGCCTGCCCATGGCAGGGGAAGAGGCGGCTTTTTTGGGAAGTCTAAGTGACCCCAGTAGAGGCAGGAGGACCCGGGTACCTCATCGTGGCTATTTAAAGGCCAGGAGTGAACAGGTGCAAGGCATTGGCATTGGAGCTGGGCTGGGGCAGGGGCTGCCATGGGAGGCTGCCAGGCATGGGCAGAAGGCACCCCAGAGGCTCCTGGACACCCCCATGCTGGGGCCAGGGTGGGCTCATGTACCACAGCAGGGAGGGAGAAATCCCACTGCCCACCTGGGAGGAGGCGCCCAGCCAGGTGGGGATGAGCTGGGCCCAGGAGAGCGCGGACAGCCCTACCCACACAGGGGGCTCGTCCAAGCTGGCCTGGCCAGCCTGGAGGCTCCTGAAAGGCCTGAAAACACTTCCTCCTTGACGTGAGGAATTTTGTCAATGGAAGTTCGTCACCAGGGGCCTTCTGAGTTGGGGCTCCAGGGACTTTAGCCTTTCTACAGTGTCACCATCATCATCCTGGTAGTGTGAGAGGCAACTCAGTCCATCCCGTGGTCAGGTCATAGCACCACCATGCTCACCATTTGGCTCTGAGCATCAGTTTCCTTGTCTTTGAAGGGGGAGGATGGTGGCACCTGCCTATCTCTGTGGCAGCAGCAAAAGCCGTGAACAGACAGAGCTGGGAGCTTTGAAAGGCATCAAAACTGCTATGGGCCCCGCTGAGGGGGCTTAGGGCGAGCAGAGGGGCGCACGGAGGTGGCTCGGCCAGGCTGTGCCTGGGTACATACACCATACACCTGGCCGATAAAATCCAGCCCCAACTCAGGCCCCGTCTGCCTCCCTGGACCCAATCCCCAGGACCCAATTGGGACCCGAACTTCCTCATGCTCAGGAAACCCTAGCGGGCCCCACAGAGAGAATGTTCCTGGAGAACATGCTGGGTTCTGGGAGGAATTAATCAGCCAAGGGACCGCATGGATCACTCCCAGGCCTGTAAATTCAAGAGCAGAACTTTTGATGGAATGAAGATTCCCCAATGGGTCACCCACAGGGTCACCTCCATGGGCTGTAGGGCGCTGAGCAAACAGTGGAGCTGCCTTGCACAGGGCACCCCCAAGAGCAGGTGTGGTTGTCAACAGAGGTCCTGTGATAAGACACGTGACCCCAGGGCAGGACAAAGGCGGCCACCTCAGCCACATGTGCCACATGCCGTGGCACCTTGAGAGCCCCCGAGGCATCTTAGCGCCATCTCCACAGTAAATCAGTTCTTGGCAGTAGTTCCAGGAGGATCTCACCTTGAGAACACTTTCTCCTCATCTCTGCTGTGGACCTCGCTGCCTCGGTGCCCTGCCCTGCAGTCTGCCTGAGGGCCCAGGCCATAAGCTCATCTAGCTGGATACCTGGGCTTCCTCAGCTCCTTCAGAATTTCTCCCACGGGGCTAGGATGGTCCCAGGTGACAGGTGGCCTATGCACCTGCACCCCTTCCCACCTGCCCCACAGATCCCTGCAGCTGACTGAGCAACCAGACACAAGGAGCCCAGCAGGTGCTGCCCTAGGCCTGCAGGTGGGCACAACGCACTTGCTCCATGCCTGGGCTCTGCTCCCCTACCCCATCGCAGGTGTGAACCCCCCACGCCCTGCCCAGGGGCCCACCCTACCCCATGGGTGCTCCTGCATCAGGAGCAGGTCCTGGCTCCTTCCTCATGCTTGGCTGGTTTACCCAGGGCAGGGTGGGTGCTGTCACCGCTGGACAGCTGTCTCTATACCCACCTGCCTACAACGGAGCCAAGGACAGAGGTGGTCCAGGAAGCACCTTGCACCACCACTGGCAGTTCCCTAGGAAGCCTGTCTGTGACCAACTCCCTGGAGCCTCTTGGAACCACACACATTCCCATTCTAGTGCATTCCGAGGACACAGGCTTGTGCTCAGAGTCAAGGTCCTTCTATAAAGCAGAGCTGTTTTAAGGTTCTTGCTTGGACAGCCTTACCTGAGCTGCCTGAATTCAGGGACCAGCTACAGATCGAGCACATCCTGTTATACCATGCATCACTGGCAGGGGTGGGGCTTGGCATCCACATCATTCATCTCAGGGACAGCAGCCAGGGCTGCCACCCAAGCGCTTGTCCCACTGGGATGTCCCCAGAAGCCACTGGCCACTAAATCACTTCACAACCCTCACTCGGTCGGGGCCCATCTGTGCACCAAATGCCCCACAGGCTAAGAAGATAGCTCAGGGGTCCTGGCATCCCCTATCCCTTCCTTGATGCCATCCCCTTGCTGTCTTTGAGGTGGCCTGGAGACCCCAAAGGCCCTGGAGGTGACCAGGGTGGACACTGCAGCCTCCAGGTGCCCTCCAGAGCCCCAAGCCCAGGGGTGGTTCCTGCTCTACAGTGAGGGCTCTGCCCTCCCTCATTCTGTTGCTGTCCCAAGCAAAGGCCACCAGGGTAGGGACATGTTGGGGCTCTACCCAGAGGCCAGCAGGCCAAATGGGAGAGGGGTGGCCACATCCCTGGGACCTCCCTGGAGGAGAGGGCTCCCCACCAGAAGAGGCGAGAAGGGGCAAGGCGCACAGAAAAGGAGCAAGGCGCGTGTTCTGAGAGTCAGGGAGACGTAGAAGGAAGGACAGAGCTGAAGGTGGGGGCAGGGACACCCTATGGGAGGATAAGGCAGGCACAGAGCCTGGCACAGAGTGGCATGTGCGAGCCGACACCAGCATCGCCACTGTGGAGCAAAGGAAAACACCTCATCCCCTGGTGGGCACACATGGCCCTGCCAGGCCACCACAGCAGCACGCTCGTGCCTACCATGGCCCCGAGTTCAGGGTGAGCACCAGGCCAGGCCAGGCCGGGCCGTCTGCAGCCTCTGGAGGAGCTGTGGAAAGAGCCCGCGCAGGGCTCAGGAAGGACTTCCTATATAAGGGTAGGGCTGCTCTGCTGGGCGAGGCTGGCAAGCAGGAGGCGTGGGTGTGGGGAGACTAGGGTGTGGCATGGGTGACAGGGGGTGCTGCCTAGAGGACCAGGAGCCACCAGGGCTGGAGCTGGAGGGGGGTGCGGGCAGAGCTGGAGACAGCGCCTTGAGTGGATGTTGGCCCTCAGCAGGGTGTTTTCAGGGTGCTGGCCCGGGCTGAACAGTATCCTTTCCTGCTGCCAAGGCAGGAAAGGTGTCCCCAGACCACGTGGGGACACACACACACCCCATATGTTGCTCTGCCTTGTCCATCTAGGCAAAGGTGTCCCCACTGACTGGCTGAGTGAGCCATCCTCATCTCTGTCCTCCCTCCTGTCTCATGGCAGATCCTGGCAATTCCCAGTTGACCCAGAGTGAGGCTGGCACAGCAGCCAACAGAGGCTTGACAGGACAGAGAGTGCAGGGCCCAGTCCCTCCTGTCTTACCCAAAGCTCAAAGACTGACAAGGGGCCCCTCAATCAGCAGGATTTGTGAGGTGACCAGCTGCCCACACCCTCCCCAGAGCACAGCGGTGGGAAAGGAGCTTCTAGGGGCAGAGACCTGGCAGATGTGGCCTCAGATGTGTTCTCAGCCGATGGTCCAGGGAGGTTCTACTGGTGTTGACTGTGCCAACCACAGGGACCTGATGGGCTGTGACATGGAGGACCTTCCCCCCAGGCCTTCCTCCCAAAGACCCTTCAGCCCAGGCTGACCATGACACATGCACCAGGTGAACATGGACCATGGACCACCGACACGCCACGAAACCCCAGCAGACCTGCCCAGAACCACCGAGGTCAGTAAAAACAAGGTGCATCCAAGGAGCCACACAGCAGGGGCGTGAGAACTCAGTGCCACATGGGGGCCTGGAGGGGGCTGTGTCAGAAGGGGATGCCGTGGGGAAGGAGGAGACCTGAGTAGCCGTGGCTTGGCTGGTCACGATGCATCCGCAGGTTCGTTATGACAACTGACAAGCCACACTAGAGTGGACGGCAGCTAACACAGGACTGCAGGACCTCATCTTCACACTTCATTTTGTGCTATGGACACGATGTTCTAAAATCATTTTAATTAGATACCCATTTAAAAACCCAGGAGACTGAGTGAGAAGGCCTGGAAGCTCTGGCCACAGTAGGTGAGGACAGGGCCAGCACTCTGGGTGGCCACATTTTCCTGGGGTAACCCACCTAGTCTGCCGCAGCCCCACTTCTGCCATGAGATGCTCTGGTCAGTTGCCCTCTGTGACCTTCCAGGCCTGGCCCACCGGACAGATGGGGAAATTGAGGCCTGGGGAGGGGACTATCTGAGTGAGCGAGGGGACCAGGCCAGGGGTAGGGGTAGGCAGGAGCCGACTTGCCCACTCATTCAGGACCCTGTGTCCCACGCCTACTCATGGGACTAGCCCCAACCTCACCTCCAGGCCAGTCAGGGTATGGGTGTGGGGAGGGATGGAGTGACCAGAAGCAGCTTTTCTGTTATAGCCCACCTTCTGCAGAATGAGAAGTGCCCCCACACCAAATCTAGCCTCCTGGGGCCAGTGGAGGGAGGTGGCCCTGGGCAGGTCCTCCTCCCCAGGGAGTTTGCAGAGCTGCTTCTGGCAGTGTGGGCTTGGTAGCTATGTAAAGAAGTTCTTGCAACCTGGCAGGGCCCTGTCTGGAGCTGCTGCCTCGGGGTACCTAGGGTCCTGTGCTAGCCCCACAATCTGCGCTTTGCACTCCTTAGGGAGGAGGGGGCTGGGGCCCAGCTCCTGCTGTTGGGGAGCTCCCAGACCACCTACTGTGGCAACTTTCAGCCACTGCTGGGTTGCCCTAGTGTGAGGACAGTCAGCTCCAGCCCCACCCTGCCCTCTGGGCACCCCAGCATGTCTGAGATGCCCCCCATATGTGCTGCTGAGTTGGACACCACTGGTCCCCTGTCACCACTTCCTGGGTTAGGAGGAAGCCTCAGCTTCCCCGTTTGGGGTCACTGCGTCAATATTGACCTCACTGGACCATAAGCCCATGAGGATGGAACTGCCTCCTCAGTCCTGAGCCAGTGACTGGGCAGCAGGTGCTCAATTATGATGATTATGACGGCAATATTGATGATGATGGTGATATTGATGGTGATTATGATGGTGATATTGATACTGATTATGATGGTGGTGACAACAGTGAGACTAAGGAGGGGCAATGTCCCCTCTGCCTTTTGCTTGAGGCATATAGCAACCCTCACATGGAGGAGGGAGAGCCACTCTGGCCCCCATGACACAGGCTGACTGGGACAAAAGGGACCTCTTTGCCCAGACTCTCTGGGAGGGGGCAGCTCTCCCTACTGAGCACATGGGGGTGCTGCCGCCTGTTCTGGCATCTGGGGACCTGCCCCAGGGCCCACATAAGGCCAGTGCACTCTGGGTCTGCCCGAGAGGGAGGCAGGTGACCACAGGCACCTCACAGTCCACTCGTCCTTTCCCACGGGACCTCCAGGGGGATGGACGCCTCGCCTGGCAGACTGCCTTATCAAGCCCTCCTGTTGGAAAGCCTGCACCAGGAGTGGCAGACATGACTCCCGGCAGCCTCCCTGCCCCCACTCCTGTCATCCTCTGTCCTGGCTCCTGCCATCTGTGTCTCTGGCCTGACACCTGATGCCTTTGGTATCAGAGGGGTCAGAGGTCAGGGGACCCAAAGGGCCTACTGATAAGGTCCCGCCACTGCTGGCGCCCTGAAGTCATAGCCTCCATCCAGAGCTTGGGAGGTCTCTGAGAAGGTGGCAGTGGAGCAGGGGCTGGAGGAGTGGGGACAGCCAGGACCTCTGGGGGCCGAACATTCCAGGAAGGAGCCCCAGTGAGAAGCCCTGAGGCAGAACACTCTAGAAACAAAGTCCTGTGGAGACTTCTTGATAGCAAAGTCCCCTGAGGAGCCAAGGACAGGTTCTCCCATGCCTGATGATGCGGTGTCGCCTGCCAAGGCAAGACGTCCAGGTTGTTAGGGGAAGTTGGGGCAACCCCCCCCCAAGGCACCCTACAGGATTCTAGCAGCATTGGGTGATGAGTCTGCCCTCCATTATCTAGAGAGCCTAGGCGTTTTGCAAAGTTTTAGCTGGAAAATGTTCCCATTAGAAGGTTCTCTAAGAGATACTAGGTGGTGACAGCAGCTGGCAGGGGTCTGTCCCGAGGCCCCAGCACGGTTTCCCCAGTGTGTGCAGGACAGCACTTCTCTCGGACTTACCTGTCCCAGACCACCCGTGCTCAGACCCAGGGAGCGGGGCGGCTGCCCCACACACATCCTTGGAGGCCCAGGGCTCTCAGCAGAGCCCATCGAGGACCAGGTTCTCAGGGTCCTGGCTACAGTCAGAGTGGGCAGCTCTGGCCCAAAGCTGCTCACAGGCCAGGAAGGGAAAGCTGAGGGAGGCTGACCCCTAGAGGAGGGGCTGGTGGGGTACGCCGTGGGAAGAGGACAGGGACACAGGGAACTCAGCACGTGGGGGCTTCCACCCAGGAAGGGCTGAGGGCTGAGGGCTGAGGGCTCCCACCCAACAAACCCACTCTTTCTGCTCACAGAGGCCCAGGCTGGGGGGAGCTAGGTCCTGGCCCCCACGCCATCCTCCCACCCTCCACGACCCTACTCAAGAGAGCAGCCCTGCTGGAAGCATCTGGGTGGGGCCACCCCTTACCGTGCCTACCCAGATCACTGCACCTGCCCTAGCCAGGGCATGATCAGGCAGAACAGAGGACAGCAGGTGGCCTGGCCAGACTCACTCACCTCCAACCCCCCAGCAGCTTTTGGTCGCTGGGCCCCACCCATGGGGACAGTCAGGGCTTACCTGCAAAGCAAGTCGCCTCTTGGGGTGGTGAGGGACCTGTAGGGCAGTACCAGGACAGCTGGGCCCCACTAGGACACAGGCTGCTCTGGCAGGGCCATCACCAGGTTGTCACAGCTGTCCTGGATATGCCACACATGCCTGACCCCAGCTCTAGGCACAACCTCAGGGGTGTCTGAACAGTGCCAGGTGGCAGCCACCTGCAGTCACCCAGAGTCAAAGAGAAGATTCTGGCCTGGGGCCATTAATCACAACAGACACATGGATACTCAAACAGCCTCCCACACACACACTCTCACACATGGACACACACTCATGTACATGCACACTCATAGACTCACACCTCACACACATGGATACACACCCTAACATGCACACACTCACAGACACACTCCTCACGTGCTGTCTCACCGGCTTGCTCCTGTTAGACGAGACCTCGGGGCGCCCCCTGGTGGTGAAGCACCACACCCGCGGACAACTTCCCAGCCTGCGGCCAACCTCGGATTCCAGGTTCCAGATTCCACAACTTGCTGCCCTGCTGATCTCCCCTATCAGTACCTAGCTTCATCCACCCACCTCTGATTTACATGCATAAAACAACACATCTTGTCCCCTAAGACACTTCTGGTCATGGTAAGTGAATAATGGAAATGGTTAGATTCATGTTCCCAAGAATTTGTCCTTGGGAAAAGCTTGGGACAGCTTCCGCTGTCCAAAGTGGAAGCACTGGGCAGCGACCATGGCTCAGTGAGTAGGGCGCCAGCTCCATATACCAAGGGTGGCAGGTTCAAACTCAGCCCCAGCCAGCTATAAAAAAAATAGCAATGAGAATTGCAACACAAAATAGCCGGGTGTTGTGGCAGCCACTTGCAGCCCCAGCTACTTGGGAGGCTGAGGCAAGAGAATCACTTAAGCCCAAGAGTTAGAGGTTGCTGTGAGCTGTGATGATACAGCACTCTACAGAGGGTGACAAAGTGAGACTCTGCCTCAAAAAAAAAAAAAAAAAGTGGAAGCACTGAGCCACCTGGCCAAGCCTGGTGTGGCCTCCCAAAGGCAGAGGGCAGGATCATCTCGAATAGGTGTCACCCAGCTTCTGATGCCAAATCTTGCTCTGGTCCCCAGAATGTGGGACCAACCAGGCACCCAGTGCTGTGACTTCCCTGATGCTGCCTGCAAAGCAGTGCACCTCTAACTTGGGGACACACTTTGCACCTTTGAAGCTTACTGCTTCTGTTCCTGACTCTGTGTTTGCACGGGCAGCTCAGCACACATGCTTTTGCCAAGGGAGCCCCCACAGCATCTGCCTGCCAAGCTCCTGAGGCAGCCACCACTCAGTTTCTTTCCTGCCCTTAAATACACTCATTTTTTGAAGGAAATTGAAGTTCTCAGCCATAAGAAGCAAACCAGCGTCACCTGTCACGAACATGAGGCAGAACAGAAGCAAACCAGGCCCCTGCCTGAGGCCAGCCCACCTGGGCCTGTGATTCTGGATTTCCAAAGAAAGGATCCAGGCTGAGAAAACTGCTAGAGACCCGGGTGGCACCTGTGGCTCAAAGGGGTAAGGTGCCAGCCCCATATGCCAGAGGTGGAGGGTTCAAACTCAGCCCCGGCCAAAAACTGCAAAAAAAAGAAAGAAAGAAAGAAAAGAAAACTGCTGGAGACCCACTGAGTCCTCCTCCTCCTCTAACTGCCAGCTCTGCAGACGTGCTGAACCTCGCTGTCACTGCAGATGGTGGCAGGGCACCTGGTCAGGCTCTAGGCCAGGTGTGTGCTTCCTGGCCATACTTCAACCCACATTCTCCACCTTTGTTCTTTTTTTGTGTGTGTGTGATTTTTGGCCGGGGCTGGGTTTGAACCCACCACCTCCGGCATATGGGACCGGCGCCCTACTCCTTGAGCCACAGGCGCCACCCCACCTTTGTTCTTTTTTTGAGACAGGCTCTCACTCAATGGCCTGGGCTAGAGTGTTATGATGTCATAGCTCACAGCAACCGCAAACTGCTGGGCTCAAGCAATCCTCCTGTCTCCGCCTCATGCATAGCTGGCACAGTAGGTGCCTGCCACAATGCCCAGTTAATTTTATTTTATTTTATTTTATTTTGAGACGAGTCTCACTTGTTGCCCTTGGTAGAGTGCCTTTGCGTCATAGCTCACAGCAATCTCGAACTCTTGGAATCAAGTGATCCTCTTGTCTCAGGCTCCCAAGTAGTTGGGACTATAGGCTCCTGCTACAATGCCTGGCTATTTTTAAAGATGGGATCTTGCTCAGACTGGTCTCAAACCTGTGAGCCCAGGCAATCCACCCGCCTCAGCCTCCCAGAGTGCTAGGATTACAGGCTGAACCACTGTGCCCAGCTTCCCAGCTAAATTTTCTGGTTTTAGTAGAGTCAGGGTCTCACTCTTGCTCAGGCTGGTCTCAAACTCCTGAGCTCAAGAAATTCATCCACCTTGGTCTCCCAGAGTGCTAGGATTACAGGCATAAAGACATAATGTGTCTTATGGTAAGGGAATAATAGAAATTATCTTATATTTGTGATGAGGCCGGAGTCCCATGGGGTCCAGGGGCTTAAAGCCCTATGGCCGGTAGTGCCCAGACCTCCCTGGGCCTCCCAGAGCCGCCCACTGACCCAGGTCCCAGGGAAGTGCCCTTCAAGCCCACCAGGGGGCACCCGTCACCCACCAACACCCTTGCCAGGACCGAGCGACCTTGCAGGAAGGGGGTCTGGGGACACAAACAACGCTGATCCCTGCATGTTGCTGTTCAGACGTCCCACCAATGGGTGGTGGAGGGGCAGACTCTCCCTGGCTTGCACCTGAGGGAGGCAGAAACGGGCCCAGCCCAAACCCCAGGCCATGTCCTCCTCTTCCTCCCTCAGAGGGACTCACCAGTCCAAAGGGGCCCAGGAAAGAAAAGCCCTTCAGATCTGCAGATCGTATCTGTGTCCACCCATCTGGCCCTTCTGAGTCAGATGCTGAGCCATGAGACAGGGTGGGGCATGGAGGCCTCGGGCAGACAGGAAGCCAGCTCCAGGGCCAGGAAAGCTGAGTTCAGAGCACCCAGAGGCCAGGAGCCCAAGGAGCCTACTGGCTCCTCCGTCCACCCCCGCCCCCCAGAAGGCTCCTGTCACCAGGGACAACCTTTTTCTGGGGCAGACAGCAGGGAGATGAGAAGGGCCTGGGAAAGGAAGATGGCAGGGAGCCTTTGCTGGACAAAGTGGTCTGGGCTGGGGTGAGGGCACTTGGGGCTAGGGCAAGCAAGGAGGGCTTCCTATAGGAGCAACGCAGCTCACTACACCTGCAACACCTGGGAATCCCACCTGTCCTCAACCCCTGAGGACCGCCAGCTCCACAGCCTTGACAGTCCAGAGGGCTAAAGACATGTTCACCGGTGCCCATCTGTCTGCTCTGCATGGCCACCAGACACCACATGCCCCCAGGAGCCCCCACCACCTCCCAGGAATGACCCCTACTTATCCCCTTGGACATTCAGGGTGGGTTTGGCTTTTCTGGAAGGTGCTGTGTGTTGTTGAGCATTAATTATTGGACACTTGGAATAATGTGTTCCGGGAAGCTCTACGGCTATATTTAGCTTGGCGGTTTTTCATGCCAGCTGACATCCCCCCGAGTTGCTTTAGAGGAGAAATGATTGAGTACCAGGCCGCACCCTGGCACCTTATCTACACCCAAGGCTAGAGCCAGGTGTAGGCAATGTCTTCATGCCAGAGGTCTGAAGTGTCCTCAGTCTCCCCATCTGTGATGTCAAACTGCCCATTCCAACAGCAACCCCTGCCCCACCCCCAAACATTTTTGTTGGCATCTAAGTCTCTGAGGCCTCCTTAGGGCCCAATCCAGGAGTGCTGCATGTCCAGTGTTGGCCCCAGGGCTTTTAAATGCCCATCTAAACACCATTCACAAAACAACACCTGCCCACCTTCCCCCATCCTCAGCCTGATGCTGACCACAGAGCCTTGGACAGGGGTGGGGTGCACATGCCAGGACTCCATCTGGGAAGGCTCAGCTGGGGAGAGACAGGGCTGGCAAGCCTACAACCGTGGACAGAGTACTTGCCTTCCCTGGTTATTTTTTGTGTGGAGATGGGGGAAGGTGGTTTGAGGAGCTTGGGTTTCAACATGTCCTGGTCTGAGATCCGAAATCCGGCAGTGCCCACCAAGGGACACTTGAGCAAGTGCTGCAGCCTCTGTGGCCTCCATATATCTTATCTGTAAAATGAGAGGTGATAACAGTATCCCTGTGGTGGGCAGAATTAAGAGCATCCCAGAACACCCACATCCTCATGCTAGAACCTGGGAATAAGTAACCTTACATCAGGAGTCCTCAAACTTTTTAAACGGAGGGCCAGTTCACTGCCCCTCAGACCGTTGGAGGGCTGGACTATAATTAAAAAAAAAAAAAAAACTATAAACAAATTCCTACACACACTGCACATATCTTATTTTGAAGTAAAAAAACAAAATGGGAACAAATACAATCACACTGCCACATGTGGCCTGCAGGGCCGTAGTTTGAGGACCCCTGCGGCTTACATGGTGGCTGTTGTACCCCCTCCAGGCCTGGGTTCCCTGGCAGAGGGAGCTGGGGCTGGCACTGTGGGGCACACAGAGGCATTGATCAGCCTGGCCTGCTGCAGCTCAGGACTGAGACAGCCTTCAAAGGCACTCAGGGAGAACACCCAGGCTAGACAGAAGGGCAGGGGAGGCAGCCTCGTGGAGAGAACTCCAGGCTGGCTCTGAATGCTCAGGGGCTCCAATGCCTTGCTGGGGTCTGCACAGCCACCCAAGACCCAGCCCTGCCCGCCTATCTCTCCAGCCCCCTATACACACACATGACCCTGCAGCCTCCTTCAAATATACCAGGCTCCCTCACATCCACAGGGCCTTTGCACATGACCCTGTCTGCTTGAAAGACCCCACTCCTGCTTGTCAGTTCTCGGCCTGACATCACCTCATCCATGTAGCCTCCTGGCCACGCTCTGACACAGCCCTGCCCTCTGTTCTGTGTTTCCCGTGCCCGTCTTACCATCCACATCTGTTTCCATGTTTATCCTTCTCTGGGAGCCCACAGAGGCAGGGGCTTCTCTGCAAGTCTCCATCCCTCCCCAGCACCCAGCACCCCATGAGGTCTGCGCCTGGGAGGTCCCTCCCACCCTAGATGCAACACATCCTTGCAGCCTCATGGCTCAACACCAGGGGAGCTCCAGGGCCACCCACTCCTGAGAAGGTGGAACAAGGCTCAGCCCCTACACACACAGCAGGAGGCACTGAGCATATAATAAACAGATCCCAAGGTTGCCAGAACCCCTGCAACCGCTGGGCCATGAGAACTTGAGTACCTTAGAGAAGTAGTGGCAGGAAGAAGCCATCAGCTGGGGGGTAAGGGCAGGGCCTGCATGGGGCAATGGCCTTTCTACTTCCAGGCCCCCCTTTCTACCCACCGCTGTGCTTTTTCCAGGAAAACTCCTATTCAGCCTGCAAAGCCCAGACCAGAAGCCCATTCCCCTGGGAAGCCTCTCTAGATGCTGCACTCACCTTGGCCAAATAAGCAATCAGCTCCAAGCTCCAGCCCTCAAAGTCAAGCTCACTGAGACAGAATTCCCACCCCCACCATACAAGACCTCCGGCTGAGCTGCTGAGTGGGTGCCCAGGGCAGGGCTAGACAAAGGCTCCCTATCGGGGTAGAGCTGGGAGAGAGGAGAGGACACTCTGTGGCAGACTCAGTGGCACTTCCTGCAGGAGGGGACACCCAGAAGGGCCTGCACAGAGAAACGGGGGCTCAACAGCAGGGTAGGGGGCAGGAAGGAGAGCTGAGCAGTGAGAGTGGGAGACAGGCTCAGGCTGAACGGGGAAGGGCACAGAAGTTAAGTCTCTTAGAAGCCCCAGGCACCGGAAATTCTCTGGGACCCCCATGGTTGTCGGGGTGATAGCTCAGTGGGACAGCTCAATTGGGACTAACGCCAATCTTACTAGCAAGAGCGCACCTTCACCGCGCACTCCAGGGGACCGCCCAACGCACCTCACCTGTGAACACAAGGGTTCCTCCCAGCCTCTCGCACTACGCTGCTCCCCTCACCCCAGAACTGTTTCCCCAGTGTGACGACTGTGTTAAGATGGGCCTGTTTCTACAGTCGCCCTAAGGCAGTAGGGAGCCTGGCATAGGAGCCGGGTAGATCCAGGGAGGGGAGGGGTGAAGGGTGGGCGAGATGAGGAGGCGGGGAGGGGCGTGGGCGTGGCTAGGGAGGGGCGGGGTGGGGCCGGGCGAGACGGGGCGGGGAAGGGGCGGGGCGAAGGGGACCAGGGATGGGGTGAGGCTCCGGGATAGTGCCCGGGGTCCCCGGTAACACTTGAACTGTAAGGATCCGAGGTTCGGCAGCCCAATTCCTGGCCTGGGAGGACTCTGGGGAGGGCGTCAAAGGGCTCTGCCAAGGCTATGCAGGGCACTGCGGCTCCCATCGTCCTCCGCCTGCTTACTCCCTGGGAGACCCCCTCCGTCCCCCGGGGAATGGAGCCCCCAGAGTCATTCCCTCCTTTGAAAGAACAGACAGGCGCCCCATAATCATGATTCTTTCACTCCACATCACTCATCAATCCTCAAGCACTCCAGTGATGAGGGAGCTACTATGAATTCCACTTTACAGATGAGGAGCAAGCGCCGGGAGTCTAGGCACGTGGCTGGTGTCAGCAGGCAGGCCAGGAGGTTTGAGCTGGACAGTTGACCACAGGGTCCATGTTCTTAGCTCTATCCCCACAGCCCCCAGAAGCATGGGGGGCCTGAGTCAAGTCAAGAGCTCCTGCTTCCTCCTCCACAGACAGGGCCTAGTCAGGCAGGGTCCTGGCTCCGAGTTCTGCATTCCATGCTGGGCACCTCCCCCGCCCACCCCACCCCACCCCTGTGAAATGGGGGCTCTGTTGGACAAGGGACCCTGCAACCCTGTCAGTTCTCCATATGTCACTTGCTCCCTCCTGTCTAGGACGTAGTTTCCCCACCAGGAGCAAATGAGCTGGAATGGGTGGGTCTGTGTAGAGGTGCCAGAGATACCCAGGCTGCCTGTGGGGAGGGATCTCTATCTGGCTCAGCCTCCAGGGAGGGGGTGTGGCTGGGGCACTGAGCTGTCACCCCAACTTTATGGCTGGGTGAGCAGTGAGTCACCGCCCGTTACAGGCTGTGCCATGCACCACCTCCTGGGGCAGCCCCTGGCCCCCCTACCCCAACCCTTGGGGAGCCCAACTGCCACGGCCAGCCCTCCACCCTCGTGTGCAGTCTGTGCTGGGAGACGCCCTCTCCCTGGCTGCCTAGGGCCCTGCCTTCTGGGCCAGGGCATCTGCCTGGGACACCCAGCTGGGGTAGAAGGAGCAGGAATCCGCTGGCGACCTTCGGCAGAGCCAGGCTCAGGACTCAGAAAGGCCCAAGTGAACCCAAGGCCACACTGCTTGAGGAGGGCACGTGGGCGTGGCTAGGGAGGGGCGGGGCGGGGCTGGGCGAGACGGGGCGGGGAAGGGGGGCGGGGCGAAGGGGACCAGGGATGGGGTGAGGCTCTGGGATAGTGCCCGGGGTCCCCGGTAACGCTTGAACTGAGAGGATCCGAGGTTCGGCAGCCCAATTCCTGGCCTGGGCGGACTCTGGGGAGAGCGTCAAAGCGCTCTGCCAAGGCTCTGCAGGGCACTGCGGCTTGAGGAGGGCACGGGACACAGACTCACTCGAGACCAGAGTAATCAGTTAAGACAGGTGAGAGGTGCATACCTTCACCCACCCAAACTAAAATTGAGGCCTTCAGTTGTGCAGGAGGAGGAAATGGGCCAAGCACGAGGCCACAGTGTCCTTCAGCGTCTCGGGAAAGGGATCTGGCAACCTTCACAAATACCATGTGCTGAAGCTATCCCCAGCAAGCAGGTTCCAGGAATCTGTAAAACTTGCTGGCAGACCCTGGCTACAGTGGTTTACGTGGCTGAACAAACTAGACACACCTGGATGTCCATCTCTAGGGCCTGCCTGGACCCACCATGACCACCCCAGGGCACAGTGTAACACCAGGAGGGCTTGTTGATGGGGGTGGGGAGTGAAGGGTCATCAATTTTCTTTTCTTTTTTTTTTTTTTTCTTTTTGAGCCAAAGTCTCATTCTGTCGCCCTTGGTAGAGTGCTATGGCATCATATCTCACAACAACCTGAAACTCTTGGGCTCGAGTGAGCCTCTTGCCTCAGCCTCCTGAGTAGCAGGAACTACAGACACCTACTACAATGCCCAGCTATTTTTAGAGATGGGATCTCATTCTTGCTCAGGCTAGTCTCGAACTCCTGAGCTCAAGCAATCCGCCCGCCCGCCTGCCCACCTTGGCCTCTCAGAGTTCTGGGATTACAAGTGTGAGCCACTGTGCCCTGCCATCATTTTTTTTTAGACTCTGTATTGTCTAAACTCTTTTGATGAGCATGGATTACTCTTTCAAAAAGAAAATCACAAACAAATCCTGTAGAGGGCTGTACTTTGACAAAAAGGAAAAGGAACAGACCAGGTGATGGGACTCACCCCTATAATCCCAACATTTGGGAGGCCAAGGCAGGAGGATCACTTGAGACCAGGAGTTGGAGATGCCGTGGGCTATGATGATGCCACTGTACTTTAGTCTGGACAACAGAGCAAGATTCTGTCAAGGACAGAAGGAAGGAAGTGGGGGAGGGATGAAGGAGGGAAGGAAGGAAAGAAGGGCAACTTATTCTTCCTGCCTTACCATCTACCATCTTCCAAATAAATTTCAACTCCTCAAGCACACTTGTCCTCCAGGTGCCCTTCCTTATCTCTTGCTATCAACCACCCCAATTCCAACCACTCGCTCATAGTAGTCATTCTCCATGTGCCTCAGACACTTCTTTCTGTCCCTAACTGCTCCCTTTGCCCTGAAAGCCTTTTTCTCTCATCACATTCAGCAAACTCCTACTCATACCTCAAAGCCCTGCCCAAATGCCCTCCCCTCTGTGAGGCCAATAGACACACTCCTATGGCAGATAATCTCCTAGCTAGGGGTCAGGCTGACCAAGAGAACCACTAGGTTCTTCCTTACTGAGCCTGCATTGGGTCTCCAACAGCAATAGGGTAACAGAGGGAGCTCTGTTCATCAGTCTCTAAGTGTTTGAAAAGGATGATGAAGATGACAATGATGAGTTTGAGGGCCACAAGCTAGAATGGTATGAGCTCATCCCACCTTCCAGCTCTCTAGCAGTTGGGCTTCTCATCCTCCCTTCTTAGATGGGGGCACTGGGACTCATTGGGTGCCCTGACTTGTCTCAGACAAGTAAAACAAAGGAAGGGCTGTAAGTTGCACAAGGTGACCTCTTTTTGAGCCTGGAAATAGCACACATATTCTCAAAACCCCGATGTGGAGTGGGGTCCCACACTCACAGCCTAGTGACCCTCCTGCTCAACTGGTCAGCAGCCATAGGGCCACTGCAACTCAGGGTCACAATGGGGAAGTGCATGGCAAAAGGATTATTCCTACCCACCTGTGCCCCACCCCCATCTCCCTTCATTCTTATCCACTGCCTACAAGGGCCAGGGTGGGGGTAGGAGAGAGGCCAGGGCAGAGCCCTGATTTTTCCAGCCAAGGCCAGAGGATTATGTGGCCAGATAAGCACTGGAGAAGGCCTCTGGCTACAGCAGGCTCCTTTATCAGACCTCAGGCAAAACCAACAGAGGAAAATGCCACAGCAGGGCAAACACCACACCCCCTGCACTCTGCGCAGCCTCTGTAGCCTCCCTGCTCCCCTGTCCCATGCAGGGACTAGCCCTGACTTCACAGGCTTATCACCATGAAAAATGTCCACCTCTGTGAATCAACGATGCAAATGCTGCCAGCTATCAGCAGCGTGACTTATCAGCCCCAAAGTAAGGAAAGTGTGATCAGCTTCGGGGGGAAACCAGGAGTTCAGAGGAGGCTGGGGAGCCACCAACCAGCCTGGTGACCAAGTTGGGAGGCCCAGCACATCCTCCAACAGCCAGAGAAAAGGCCTGCCCTGCCCCGCACCGGAGGCAGGGAGGGCCCCTCTTCCACCCTGGGTTCTGAGTGCCTTGGCCAGAAATGGTCCCTATGGGCTTCTCTGTACTCCACACATAGCAGTGAGCACCTCACTCAGAAAAGTAAGACCTAGCCCCTTCCTGAAGGAGCTCCCAGTGGGCAGGGGATGTGAGAGGCCATTATGAAGTGTGATACCCGTCATATTCATAGTGCTTAGTCCAGCATTGCTTAGAGGGTGGTTTTCAGAACATGCGTCCTCTGAAATGGTCCTCAGAAGATGTTCTGTGGGCGAACCCTTGGGAAACGTCGGGTAGGCTGGTTCTCTTTCCCAGCCTCAGGGGATATGAAAGATGGGGTGGCGGAGGGGTGTCCTTCCTGATATACCCTTTTTAAGCCTGTTAACTTCGTTTCACTCTTGCCTTTTAAACCCCAGAGCCCTTTCAAATAGTGCCTGGGAAGACCCCATTGATCTTGCTCTGTGAGGCCTGCTCCATGAATTCCATCCAGCCAACCCTTTTAAGGGTCAAAGGTGACAAAAATGGCCTCCCACATTCAGATGGCTTTAAGTCCCCTCTAAGCGTTCCAAAGCGTAGGACTGCCTCTCAATGTCAAAGCTGTGGGGAAGCCCTGCCACCCAAAAGAGGGGCTGAGCCTGCAGCACATGCTGGGTGGGAAAGTATTCAAAGACCTGAAGTTAAAACAAGTGTAGCCGGCTCAGCGCCTATGGCTAAAGCAGCTAAGGCGCCAGCCACATACACCTGAGCTGGCAGGTTCGAATCCAACCCGGGCCCACCAAACAACAATGACTGCTGCAACCAAAAAATAGCCGGGCATTGTGGCAGGCACCTGTAGTTCCAGCTACTTGGGAGGCAGAGGCAGGAGATTCACTTGAGCCCAGGAGTTGGAGGTTGCTGTGAGCTGTGATGCCACGGCACCCTACCCAGGGCGACAGCTTGAGGCTCTGTCTCAAAAACAAATGCAGCCACTCTCACAGGGGTGTTTTATGTGCTGCTTCAGCAGAACAGGTATGGGCACAAGACTCTGCCCTAGTGGCAGAAGCTGGTGCACATGACCTGCAGCTCAGGGGCCCACACCCACTGTGAGGCTCCATGCCCCAGTACTAGCAAGCCTGCTGCTTCTGAACACAGGCATCAGATGAAGAAACTGAGGCTCAGGCAGGTACAGTAACCAGCTAAGGTCACGCACTAAGTACTGAGTATCCAGTCTCCCAAATCCAGGTCAGGGGACCTTTTTGCAAAGGATGGTAGCCCTGTAGGGTGTTTGGTCCTTCCGTAAAGCGATAACTGAGCTGGAGGTCAGCCACAACAGGGTGCAGCAGGGAGCTGGGAGCAATAGGGAACGTAGGGTCTGTGACCCCAAGAGCACTGCTCCCTCCTTTAAAGGAGGAGCTCTAGGGCCAGGCCTGGTGGTTCAGCCTTTAATCCCAGCACTCAGAGAGGCTGAGGCAGGCAGATTGCCTGAGCTCAGGAGTTCAAGACCCCATCTCTACTAAAATAAATATATTAAAAAAATTAAAGGTCGGCACCTGTAGGCTCAGTAAGTAGGGCGCTGGCCCCATATACCAAGGGTGGCGGGTTCAAGCTCAGCCCCAGCCAAAATGCAACTGAAAAATAGCCAGGCGTTGTGGCGGGCGCCTGTAGTCCCAGCTGCTCGGGAGGCTGAGGCAAGAGAATCGCGTAAGCCCAAGAGCTAGAGGTTGCTGTGAGTCCTGTGACGTCATGGCACTCTACCGAGGGCGGTAAAGTGAGACTCTGTCTCTACAAAAAATAAATAAATAAATAAATAAATAAATAAATAAAATAATAAAGGAGGAGCTCTTGCTTTGTAGAAACACAACTGGCTACACATCTCATTCACCTCTGTGCACCCATGCACTCACATACACACACTTGGGTGCACACATAGGCCTGCAAGGTGATATGTCTTCACCCTGTCCCCCGTCCCCCTGGCTGCCCATGCTGGCTAACACCAGCTTCACCAGCGCCCATTCCAGCTTTCTCATCTGGCTGGTCACTCCTCAGCCCCAGCCAGGCTTGGAACAGGGTAGGTTAGTGAACTAGAGACCCTGGTCACTCTAGGTGGGCAGCCAGCTGGGACACTGACCATCAGACGTACCACGCAGGCCCCTGTTGGCCCTGCCAGGTCCCTGACTCAGTGCCCTGCAAGGCTCCTGAGGCTGCTGAGAACTTTGAGTGCCCTGCACAAGGCAGGTCTGGTCTTAGAGGGACTTCTCCCTTCCAAGATCAGCAGGAGCCTGGCACCTTGACCCTAAGAGGCCATGCATGGCAAGGAAGGCTTGGCAGGTGGGGCTAGGGAGACCAAGCAAGGTGTTGGTGTTTTAGAGGCATTTGCATCGCAGGCAACAAGACCCCAGATCCTCCAGTGGGGGACCCTGGATCCCAGGGAGGGCTTGGAGGATGGCTATATACCTGGGTTGGAGCTGCAGCCCTGGAGTCCCAGAGGACTCCCCTGTATTCTGTCTTTGTTTGGGGGCCTCTGCAGAGAAGAGCTGGGTGTCACCTTGCAGTGGGTCCTGGGGGGCTGTCCGGGGTCAAGGCCCAGCCCTGCCCCTTGGGCTCTGCAACCCTGCACCCTTCCATGTTCCTGGAAAGGGGCAGTGATACTGTCCACCTCAGGGGACAGCTGTGTACCAAGGACTAAGCCTTTGCCTGCCTTTTTCTGCCAGTGCCATAGGGACACAGCCTCCTGGGGCGGCCCTGGGCTCAGCCAGTCCATCCTGGAGTGTGATGCTGTGCTGCAGTCATGTGTGGCTGAGTCGCCTGTATCAAGTTACAAGGTTCCTGAGCCTCACCTTCCTGATCTGCAGTGGGGCTGTTGTGAGCAAGTGGGATTCTGCATAGCAGCACTGGCTGGGAATGCTGCCTGTCACTCTCTGAGATGTTCCCATCACTGCTGGCCACTGCTGCTGTCTTGCCCACTGAAGCCCTAAAGAGGTCTCCCCCGGGCCACAGTGGTCCATTTACACCCCCTTGGGGAGACCAGCTCATGGGTCAGCTTGGGTTGAGTATGCTCCTGGGTGGCTGGGGCTGTCCCCTCCTGCCAGGAGGGTGGGGTTGGTAGGTTTGTAGACACTCTTCCCAGGCTGACCCCATGACAGCAGCACCAAATCTGGCCTGTCCCAGGCTGTGCCTGCCTCCAAGTGCCTGCTCGAGATCACCAGCCCCTTTCCTCATGTACAAAGAATTTCCCAGCCACTGCAGCTGGAACTTGTCTCCTGATGGGTCGTTCCAAGGGAAACCAGCATCTCCTCCTGCAGACGTGTGCTGGCGTCCGGAACCCCTGATCCTCCTGCTCTGGCTTGGCTTCCTTTGGAGAGGAGATAAGGGGCTCTTGGCATCTCTCAGGCTGAAGAACCGCCGCAGGCTTGCTGACAGGAAGGCTCCAGAGGCAGCCCCAGACCCCAGCCCAGCCTTCCCCTCCCCGAAGGCCCCTTCTTTCCCCTTCCCAGCCAGCCCAGAAGCGAGGTGCTCAGAGGTTCCTGGAGTGCAGCAAGGGTTCCCTCCTGGGGGGCCACCATCTCCCATCAGAGCCCCTGGAACTGGGCTCGGCCAGGGAGGAGCAGACATGTTCTCTCCTGACTGTGTTGCCACATTTTGATGGCAGCAGCATGGACCAGGCCTGGGACACAGGGAGAGCAGACGTGGCCTTCTGAGCCTTCGTGAGAAGGAGCTCACTGGGGGTGAAGTTTGTGCAGAAAGGGCCAGGAGTTCTGACAGGGATTTACAGGGGTTCAGATAGAAAGCCCATGCAGCCTTGACACCTCTGGTGCAGCTCTGCACACTGGCTAGGGTCCCTTCCTGCTTTTGAGGTCAGAGGTTGCAGACAGAGCCATACAGGCTGCTTCCATGTTTTGAAAAATGAAAAACTTGGGTGATGCCTGTGGCTCAAAGGGGTAGGGCGCCGGCCCCATATGCCAGAGGTGGCGGGTTTAAACCTAGCCCAGGCCAAAAACTGTAAAAAAAAAAAAAAGTGAAAAACTTTATGTAAAAATCTAGATTTCTTTTCTTGCGAGTAAAATATATAGCCAATTGTGACCACTCTAGGTGTTTCTACAAGGCAAAAGCCCCTTGGGGTCTGTGTGTAAGCGTGGGTCTGCTTGCATGTGGGTGTGTTCACTTGTGTGTGCTAATGGCTGTGAGGAGCGTGCCCGCACACGCTCAGCACTCCCAGACCTGCACCCCACAGGTGAGAGTGCTCACACAGAAACCTGAACCAAGGAGGCCACACACCTCCTTTTCATTGTTTTTTTGTTGTTCTTTTTGAGACAGAGTCTCACTATGTCACCCTCGGTAGAGTGCCATGGTGTCACAGCTCACAGCAACCTCAAACTCTTGGGCTCAAGCGTTTTCTGGCCTCAGCCTCCCAAGTAGCTGGGACTACAGGCGCTCACCACAACGCCTGGCTATTTTTGGAGATGGGGGTCTCACTCTCACTCAGCCTGGTCTCGAACCTGTGAGCTCAGGCAATCCACTTGCCTCAGCATCCCAGAGTGCTGGGATTACAGGCGTGAGCCACCGCGCCCAGCCAACTTTTCTTTTTTTTTTTTGTAGAGACAGAGTCTCACGTTATGGCCCTCGGTAGAGTGCCGTGGCATCACACAGCTCACAGCAACCTCCAACTCCTGGGCTTAAGCGATTCTCTTGCCTCAGCCTTCCGAGTAGCTGGGACTACAGGTGCCCGCCACAACGCCCAGCTATTTTTTGGTTGCAGTTCAGCCGGGGCCGGGCTTGAACCCGCCACCCTCAGTATATGGGGCCAGCGCCTTACCGACTGAGCCACAGGCGCTGCCCCCAACTTTTCATTAATTGTTTAAGGGAGAAAAGGTTCCCTCATTGGTCAGGCCAAGCCAAACCCTGAGAGCTGCAGCCAGGCATGGTGGCTCACACCTATAATCCCAGCACTTGGGAGGCCAAGGCAGGTGCATTGCCTGAGCTTGGGCGTTCGAGACCAACCTGAGGAAGAGCAAGACCTTCGTCTCTAAAAAATAGCTGGGCACTGTGGCGGCCTCCATGTAGTCCCAGCTACCTGGGAGTCTGAGGCAAGAGAATCGCTTGAACCCAAGAGTTTGAGGTTGCTGTCAGCTAAGATGCCATGGCACTCTACCAAGGGTGACCAAGTGAGACTCTGTCTCAAAAAAAAAAAAATGTTATTTCCCCTTACATTTATATTTCTAGATTATCTATGAATTATTTATTCTTGTGGAAAAAAAAACAAAAAGTTAAAAGATGGAAATAAAGGCACACATCCTTTCAGCCCCTCAACCAGTCTTTTAATCCAGTCTTTTTGATGCTTTCAAAACCCTTTTAACTTCCCTGGATTTTCATCTCAGATCCTCTCTGCCAGCTGGAGTGGGGTTGACGCTTTGACACTCCCTGAAGTCTGTACATTGAGCAGACACAATTGGAACGCGATAAACTGCTTACAGCCGGGAAGCCCGGCGCCCCACTCACAGAGCTCCTGGGCTAGTCCTCCACCACGGACCCTGGCAGGAAGAAAGGATGGTGCCAACAAGGGCTGGGAGGCTCCTCCTTAGAGCACCCAAGACACCCACCCATCCCGGGTCCCCTCCAAGGGGTGACCGAGCCCCTCCAGGGCAGACTGCTTCAGGAAGACAAGGAAGAGGAGTGGGCTGGAGGCTGCTGCTCCCCAGGGCTGTCCACGGGATGGGTGAGGAACAGGGAAGAGACAAAGGAGGGGGCAGGCCAGAGGAGGGGGAGACAGAGGGAAGAGGGAAATGGTGTATAGAGAAGAGCAAAAGAGAAAGTTTAAGGGGGGTAGAATGGAGAAAAAGAGGGTCCCGGGTACCAGGCAAAGCCCTCCCCTGCCACCAGAGCCTGTGCCAGGGTGAGGTAAGACACCCCCTGGCTCCAGGCACCCCAAAGCTAAGCCTGTCCTGAAATCCCCAGGAGGTTGGGTTGCTGAGGTCTTGGTCAGGGGCCTTCCTCCTGGAGAAGCCAGGCCAGCTCACCTAGCACCCCCTACTCTCCCACCCCACCCCCGCAATCAATGCCACTGTGATCTTCCTCAGCCCTTACTCTGCACCAGGCCTTGGGCAGCCTCTGGGGATGTCCTGGGGCCAGAGAGCTCTCCCTGCTACGAAGCATAAATCAATCAGGGCGTGCATGTCCCGCACCCCCCAGGCTCTGGCTAGTCCTGCTCTGGTAGCCAGGAGGGGCTGCTGCGGGAAGGGCCACCCAGAGAGGCTTCTCAGGAGTGAGATGACACCAAGAACATGTCCCCATTGTCCCATTGGCCTCCTGTCCTGGGCCCTGAAGCTGTCCACTTACCCATTACAGAAGGGCACCTCTCTGTAGATTCAGGGACCACATGAGACATAGGGTTGCAGCTGATGGGAACTGGATTATACCCCACACCCTGGCCTGTCCCAGAATGGCACCCATACACAGAGTCTTAGAAACAGCCAGCAACGCCCTGCATCCAGTATGCAGAAGTCCTCCCTTTGCCCTGGGGGCACCATGAGGCCAGACTCTGCTCCTCACACCATTCGGCCTTACTGAGACACGTTGGTGCCCATCCTGAGCCTCTGAGCCCAGGGAAGGGGACTTTGAGCAGGAGATGACAGCTCAGCTGGGGTGGCCCAACACACACACCAGCAAGGGACCATGGTTCCCAGAGACCCCACCAAAGGACATCTGTGCACACAGGAATGTGGGGCATCTCAGGAAACCCCCTCCCCAGTGGCTACAAGGGAGGCCCCAAGGAGCAGAGCCTGCTGATCTCCTGGCCACCATGGCTGTGCATAAAGCTCCCTCGGAAGCCATTTTGTTCCTTGTTCTCAGCTGGCCTCACCAGGCCTGTTCACCTCACTGACATCACATGCAACCCCACTTACCACTAGGGCTGCAAGAGGGCAGGATGCATCACTCCCAGGGTGGCCTGCGGTGGGCACCCAATGAACAGCCACCAAGGGAGGACTAAATTAGTAACTGCACTCTCAGTGAGATAGCCTTGCTGGTTACTTTTCATATAAATGGAATTCCCGGCCCCAAACAACCTTGGTTGCTTTTTACTTTTGTTAATAAAAGGTATGTTTTTGCGTGCTATAAGCCTCCCACACTCCAGCCTTGCCTTAACGCCAGCCATTGGGTGGGTGGATGGAGCGTGGGACAGAGGCTTCATGCAAGTCATTTTCTGGCAAAAAAATGAGAGAGAAAATGAACAGCTGTCCAAATCCTGGGCAACTTGGGAATGAAGCCGTGACCCACGAGGGCCGCCAAATTGGGGCTCTGCCTGTTGCAGGGAGGCCCCCTGCCTGAGGATCAACAGGGACACCACATTCAGCCAAGTGTCAGGGACCCCCAGCCATGAGGGAGCAGGAACCCCTAGCATCATCCAAGGGCAGGCTGGGGACTCATCTGACCCCACCATCACCGACATCAGTGTCCAAATGAGACCCATCTATTCTCCTGCCCCAGCCTGGTCACCCCACATCTTCAAGCCTGCAGTCACTTAGGGTGAAACAATACTCAGCCAGCAGAGCGGAGCCGTCTTGTCTGTCCATCTGTCTGTGTTCCCCTGGGCTCAGAAAGCCAAGTAGCCCTGTGCTCATCTCTCCTCCCCAGTGAGCGGGCAGGCCCTGGGTGTCCTTCCACTGTGCCCAAGAACCCCATGCACCCCCACCTTGCTCCCCACCATCAACTGTGGGTCCCACCCACCCTCCCTGGAGGGTGTGCCTGGCGAGGCCAGTGCTATCCCAGCACGCACAGGACATTTGCTAGCGCCACATTTTAGGGGACCTCAAACGCAATTACATCCTTCCCACAAACAAACTTACTCTGAGTTCCTGCCCAGAAGACCCCTCTCTGAGCCAGTTGTCCGGCGGTATCCTGCCACGTTGAATGCCGAGCAATGTCACCAGGGACCTTTGAAAGCAGATTCAGTTACACACATGATATGTCTCCCACTCTCTTTTTCTCAGCAGCCGACTCGAGTCGGCTGGGTCACCCACAGTGCAGGCTGTTTATAAGGCTGGCGCTTCCCGTTTGCAGGAGCTTGCTGACGCCTCTAAGGGGAAGCCTGGCCAGGGTCTGTGAAGGGGCTGGGGCTCCCACCTACCTCACAGACCCTGTAAAGGGCCCAGCCTTGGGCCCTCGGCAGGGCACAAGGAGCAGGCAGCCAGCGGGAGCTGACAGAGGCGTTAGAGCCAGCAGGGCAGTGCCCAGGAGCTGCAGGAGCTAATGTCAAAGCCATCTCAGCTTCTGCCCAGCCGTGGCCCTTGCACAAGTCACTTCTGTCCTAGCCTTGGTTTTCTTGTCCATGAAGTGAGTGTGAGATTCACCCACCCCACGAGATAGCTAGGAGCTTTCAAGGAGTTAAAACAGGCCAAGTTGCTGAGCTATGCCAGGCACGTGAGGACACTCAGAAAATGCAGAGGTGGGATCCTAAGGACCACCTGTTGGAGCTGCCACAGGCAGAGAAGGGACATTAGGAAACAGTCACCACCCTTGGAGCCTGATCCAGGCACATTCAGTCGGCACCAATCAGAGGGCAGTAAACCTGAGCCTGGCCATGGTCCTGTAGAAGGGCACGCTCTGGACTCAGAATGAATCCTGGCAGCCCTGCGGCACTCCAAATCCAGCGCCCCCAGGTTCCCCAGCCCTTCCCAGGGCCCCCGGGGTGCCCCTCCCTGACCTCCCTCGGCACTAAGGAGTTCTGCAGTGGAGTCACACCTGTCAGGGAGGTGCTGGAGTCCTGCTTTTGGACCTCAAGGGGCAGCAAGCCCCTGAGGACACCCTCCTGCAGGGGGAAGGGGGGAGAGCAGCCCTGGACAGTAGGCAGGGAGGGGCTACTATTGGCTTTTCCCTGCCCTGGGGGCTGAGGGCATGGGCACTCCCTGAAACAACTGCTGAGGACACAGACCTCCACCCTGCTGACTATGCCCTGGGTACGGATCCTCCCTCCTTCTGACCTCCCAGCCCAGCCCAGCCCGTGGGCAGCAGAGTGAGGCCCACCCAGGCTCTGACACAGCCTCCCCACCTCCTTCCCTGTTCTGGGGCCCCTCCCACTTTCAGGGAGGGACAAGGACAGGGATTGGGCTGGGGGAGAGTGGGCCCAGCCCCAGGCCTACAGCCCTGTGCTCAGAGGCCACTTCTTAGACAGGGTGTCTCCCCAGGCTGGACAGAGGCCTGAGCTTAAAGCCCCAAGGGGGCCATAATCAGTGTCCTCAGAGACCAGCAAGCAAGGAGTATGGGCTACAGGAACTGGTCCCAGCAACCAGGAGGGATTGTGGCCAAGGCACCCAAGGAGATACCAGGTCCATCTGAGAGCTGGTCCAGGGCTCTGACACCCTGTCCCCTAAACAATGGTACTGTTTTCCTTCCTATCTGCAGGTGTCTGAGTCAAGTATTAGCTAGCTGCAGAATGAGAGGGGAAGGCTTTGGTCAAGTGGCCTTACTTCTCTGCCAGGCTGCTCAGCACCCCCACCCCCATGTAGCCCAGGAATCAGGGAACTTGACCCTGCACCAGCCCTCTCATGGGGTGCAAGGGGGTCCCCACCTTGAGGTGGCTAGGCCAGGTAGACATCCCCTCCTGCATGTCCCTGGCCACCTAAATGCCCTGCCTGTGCGGCTCCTGGGCACACAGCTCAGTGCCCCCCACCTGGCTGCAGCTGAGCTCCCAGGGTCCCAGTGTTCCTCTCAGCAATCATTTGCTCCATCCACATCCCATTGTGTACTTAGTCCCACAAGTTCCTCCCAAAAGTCACTGTGAGGAGCAGGTACTACTGTAACACTCTATCCTACTTTACAGATGAACAGGGGCACAGAGAGGAAAGTAACTCGCCCAAGGTCACACAGCCTTGAGATGGAAAACTGAGCCAAGAAAAGGTCTGACTGTGTCCAGCTAACGCTCTGTGGCTCCTGAAGCTGGGGGGTGGGGCATGGGGCTGGGCTTCTGCACAGAGCACAGGACAGGAACACACAGTCTGTCCACACAACATGATGAAGCACAAGGGACATGCAAGATGGGCCTTGAGGGATGTGTAGGAGTTTGGCAAGTAGAGAAGAGGGCAAAGGAAGGGCCCTCCAGTTGAGATGCAGCATGTGAAGAGGGGAAAGGAAGCCTTGCTGCTGGTTGGGGCAGCAGGGGTTGGGGACATCTGCCTCAGGAGCCAGCTCCCTCCCTTGGGCCCAGTGAACCTGGAGTGGAGAGTGGAGAGAAGGGTGACAAGGAAACAGAGGTGACTCTGGGGACAAGGACCTATGTCCAGCCTGGGGAGACACCCTGTCCTCAGGCTAGGCAGGGGAGGGGCCTAGGCTTTGAGGTTCGAGCTGAGGCTTTTCCTTTTGGCTCAAGGAGAATGAGCCTGTGAAGGGGCCAGATTCTGTCACAGAAAACCAGTGTCCACCCCACCCTGTCAATGTGCCAGGGCCACCTGGTTTATGTCCCACCGGGGGGGAGGCTACTGCACATTCAGATGGCATCTAGTGCCAGGCAGCCCCAGACACCCAGCAGACTGCCATGTGCCTGTCCACCTTGGAAGGGTAAATCACCTGCCCTCCAGGGAAGCCAAGCATCTGAAGGTTCTGCTCGCTGCCACCCCCCCCACCCAACATATTCTCCGGAAACATCCCCCGCCTTTTCATTATAAATATAATACACATCCATTTGAGAGATTTGTTAATACAGAAGATGCAACCAACTGCTATCACCCAGAGATTCTCTCCTTATGTCTATTTCTTGTTTTTTTTAATTACCTTATTTAATTGCTAGCTGTGTGGCCTTGGACAGGCTAGCTAACCTCTCTGTGCTTTGTTTGTTTCTCCATTTGCAAATAGGAATAACGTCTATTCATAAGACTGACAGGCAAGGTTGGTGTTTCCTATTCCAGGATTTACAAAAAATAATTTTTGTTTTGAGAGAGAGAGTCTCAATGCTCTGTCATCATAGTTCATAGCAACCTTAATCTCGTGGACTCATTGGATCCTCTTGCCTCAGCCTCCTGAGTAGCTGGAACTACAGGCACCTGCCACCACAGAATCCATCCTCCTCTTCCTCCCAGAGGCCTTGGATTACAGGTGTGAGCCACTGCCCAGCTGAATGTAGATTTTATTGCAAGTGAAAAGTACAAATCCCTCCCCCTTCAGCCGTGGCAGGATCCCACCTCTGCTGTGGGTCTTCGTTCTCTAGACTTTTTTTTTTTTTTTTTGAGATACAGTTTCACTTTGTCACACTAAGAGTGCTGTATTATCACAGCTCACAGCAACCTCAAACTCTTGGTCAGCCTCCGGAGTAGCTGGGACTACAGGCGCCGCCACAACGCCCCGTGTTTTTAGAGATGAGGTCCCGCTCTGGCTCAGGTTGGTTTCAAACCTGTGAGCTCAGGCAATTCACCCCCCTTGGCCTCCCAGGGTGCTGGATTACAGGTGAGAGCCACAGTGACCAGCCTTTCCTCTAGGCGTTTTGTTCGTTTGTTTGTTTGTTTGCAGTTTTTGGCCAGGGCTGTGTTTGCAGTTTTGGCCAGGGCCCGCCAACTCCGGCACATGGGGCCAGCGCCCTACCCCTTTGAGCCACAGGCGCCGCCCTCCCTAGACTTTTTTAAGGGAGATGTCTCAGCCCCTAGCAAGTCATGAGTGTCCCCCATTTCACTTTCCATTCCCAGTGCCACTCAGTCCTCGTCCCACTTCAGTGAGGCTTTCTCAGCCCCTGGTTCAGCCGGCTTTGCTGCTCCGCTGCGCAGGCAGAGCTGCCTCTGCCGCTGACCTTGGCCTTCCTCGCGGCGCGGACACTCCTCCCTGCCCTCCTGGAGCCCTCTGCGAAAGAATGAACCACAAACGAAGTCTGAAGGGTGGGGCGAGGGGGGACCCTGGTGGGGGCCTCCCTAATTTCAGGGAGAGCAGAAACCACGGGAGCCCTGCTGGGATCGGGAGAGGACGGAGGGACAGCAGGCGGGTGTGGAGGGAGGGCCTGGGACCCGGGAAAGGGGGTAACCCAAGGTCACATAGTTCCCTGTCCCAGTGGGGCACGCTGCCCCCTTCCCAACCTTCTGCTCTGCTCTGCGCAGGGTCCGGAGCCCACCCTGGAACCGGGGAGGCCTGCGCCTGCCCCGACCCTCGGCGCCTCCACCCACTCCGGGAGCGTCGCCTCGCCCGGGCTGAATCCCCGCCTGCTGCGGGCAAGGGGAGGCAGGTGAGGAGCCCCCGCGCCCGCGCCAGAGAACCGCAGGCTCGCGGGTCGCCTAGAGCCCCACGCCGCAGTGTCCTGGAGACTCCTACCACCGAGGCCTTTCAGCTCCGACCCCTCACTGCCCCCACAGCTGCCCACTTCCCCAGGCCTCTGCCATTCACCAGGGAAAACACTCAGCTCCTCAGCTCTGCACCCTGGGCCGATGTCAGCTGAGGGCCTGTTTCTGCAAACGAAAAAACGCACATGGCCCCAAGCCCTGCTACCACGCTCTGCCCGATTCAGCGTTGCCGGGGAATGCTGTGTCCCTTTGTGTGCGGGGTGGGCGGCGGTTGGTCACCCGGAAGCCCCTTCCGCCCCAGGGCTACGACCATCGGGCCGCCGGGGAGTGCAAGGAAGTCACGGTTCCTACGCCGTGGAGGAGACTCTTCCAGATTCCCCCAGGAGCAGCGTGAAACTCTCGCCAAGGGCTGGGGCCTTGGGAGCTGAAGCACAGCCGGAGGGCACCTGTGAGCCTTGCGGGCGCCTCTGCCGGGAACCCTGCTACAGCGGCCCCGCTTGCTCAGAATTTACCAGATCGCCGGGCTCCGCTGGACTTCAGCGGGAGGTGACCGGTAGTACACCCAGTCTGAGCCCAGGGACTCGGCCAGGCGTTCTCAAGGGAAGTTAGATCACTGCGCTGGGCCCCAAGTTCAAGCGCACAACCAGGGGGCCCACAGGGTTCCACCTCCGTGTCCGTAGGTGAGGCCAGGCCAGGGTCATGGATTCAACCATAAAACGGGGAACCAGCCACTAGGCCATCCTAGGGTGGGAGTCCCCAGCAGACGAGGAGGGAGACGAGGAGGGAGGAGACAGCCGAAATCAGGAACAAAATTATGGAAGTCTCCGAGTCCCGACTGCCCTGGGGCCCCCGGAGACCTCGGCCCTCTGTGCGCCTACGTTGGTCGTGTCTCAGCGCTGGGTGCCCCTTGCGGTATGCCCAGATCGAGAGTCCCGAGAGCTGGGCCTGCTGGGGTCACGTGGCTCCCGGGCCGGAGCCCCGGAGCTGACCCCGTGGGGATGGAGGGCGGGCGGGGAGGGAAGGGGCGGCGCGCGGCAGTACAGGCCGGGGCGGGGCGACGCCGAGGGGAGGCTGGATCGCCCGGGATTCCCTGCAGAACTGTCTTCGCCCCCGGCTTCTAGTCTCCAGCCGGCGGTCGCTGACCCACTGCACCCGCCGGTGAGTGCTTGAGCCGAGGCCACAGCCTCGCTCCCCTCGGTCCCTCACCAGCGTGGCGAAGCCCTGGCCCCCGCGATGTCCCAAGCCCAGTCCTTCCCGGCTCCCACCGAGCCCACCCCGGCGACCCGCGAAGCCCGGGCAGTGGAGGAGGTGGGCTTGGCGTGGAGGCTACACGGGGAATGCTGCACTGGTCGCTCAGAATCGTCCCTACCCCGACGGTTCTGGGACCTGGCTTGAGAACGCCCCAGATGGGGAGTGGGAAGCGCGGCCGAAGCGACGGCACCTGCCCAGCATAAGCTCTGGAGCTGGCGGGGCGCACACAGCGGCGGTGACGCTGACGTCGGTCCCTTTTCCCTGCAGGTTAAGACTGCGCGCAGGACGATGTACCAGAGCTTGGTGCTCGCCGCAAGCCCTAGCCAGACCTCTTACGCCGACTCGAGCGCCTTTCTGCACGCCCCGGGCTCCAGCTCCCCGATGTTCGTGCCGCCGGCGCGCGACCCTTCGATGCTGCCCTATCTGCCGGCGTGTGAGCCGGCCC
The DNA here is from genome assembly GCF_027406575.1 of Nycticebus coucang. Lineage (NCBI taxonomy): Eukaryota > Metazoa > Chordata > Mammalia > Primates > Lorisidae > Nycticebus > Nycticebus coucang. Next base: position 66,231,278 of record NC_069800.1, on the reverse strand, counting down.
CGCAGCCTCCTGCGCTCGCTGCACATCCCGGCTGGGCGCAGGCAGCCGTGGCGGACTCTTCGGCCTTCGGCTCCGGCAGCCCGCAGCCGCCCGGAAACACCGCCTTCTTTTCTCACAGTTCCCCGGGGCCCGGCAGCGGCTGCAGCTCGGGGAGCCGGGACGGCAGCACCTACCAGGGCGCGCTGCTGGCGCGAGAACAGTACCCGGTCCCGCTTGGGCGGCCCGTGGGCGCCTCGTACCCCACCGCCTACCCAGCCTACGTGAGTCCAGACGTGGCCCCGTCCTGGACTGCCGGATCCTTCGAAAGCAGCGTCCTGCACGGCCTCCAGGGCCGCTCGGCCGGCCTCCCGGGCCGCAGAGCCGCTTTCGGTGAGTACGGGGGTTGGGGGGCAGCTGCGCTGACTGGGTCCCGAGCGCTCGCTGAGTCCAGGGAGCAAACCCGCACCCTGCGAAACGCTTCCGCGTCGGAGCTTCCAGGCCAGGCTGGACTGCAGCAGCTCTGACTCAGAACTCCAGGGAAGTGTAAACCTCGGGGTGACAGCTTCTGCACGACCTCGCCCCTCACCACGACGAGAAGCATGTGTTCATAATTCTTTATGAACGTGTTAGTAAGGAAAATGCACCTATTTCTGCCTTCCATTCATCCGAACCCAAAAAAGCATTCTGGATTGTGCCAATTTGGAATCTAGGTCTTAAATGTTTTTCATTTCAAGTTTTGGAAATGATTTTTGTAAAGTTGAAAATGCCAGTTAAGTACCTGGTTTCAATCGCTCCTGGAGTATAAATGTGGATAATCCGATTCCAGGCCTGTAAAGCGGAGGTATTGCTCCACCCGGTTTCTGAGCAGTCTGCCCAAGGTCACTCCTCTGAGTTTGCGGCCCGCAGGGCCCCTCTGGGCCACCCCTCGGGCCCTCCAGGCTTGGCACCGGCTCCGGAGCCGCCTTTTGGACCCCCGCCGGCCCCTCGGTGGCGCGCAGGAAGCGGACCCAGCCACTGCAGCGAGGTCCCCTGTCCCCTGCATGGCGCCCACCCCGCCCCCACCCGGCGCCCCGGTCTCCCGCGAGACGCTGGCGCCTGGCTTAGCCTGGAGGGGACCAGGGAGACCTCCGGCCCTGCTTCCGTGTGCATCGCTGAGCCATCCTGCCTTCAGAGGAAGGGAAGTGGCTGGGAACCCAGCAGACGTGTCAGGCCCTCCTGTCCTTGTAGGGTATCTCGAGATCTGGCTCAAACTCACAACCCACCACTCCAGCCAATGGGGTTAGCCCAGGTCCCCTCCTGGATAAGACCCCTTCCGCCGCCTCTCTACGCTCCCGTGGATTCTGCTGCTGGTCCAGCAGAGCGGAAATGTGGAGGCTGGTACTGGACCCTGGTCAGAGAGGACCAGCTCAGAGCATCCACTGTCTCTGTTTTAGCTCCCCCCTTACAAAAGCAACCCAAATGAAGTTTCCAATATGTAAGTTTTAAAAAGACCAACTAATTACGGTTTTTTTTAATTTATTTTATTTTAATATTTCACAATTATTTTGTTTTTGGAGACACTCTGTCACTCTGGGTAGAGTGCCCTGGTGTCATCATGGCTCACAGGAACCTCAAACTCTTGGGCTCATACAATCCTCATGCCTCAGCCTCCCAAGTAGCTAGGACTACAGGTGCCCATCACAACACCTGGCTTTTTTTTTTTGAGATAGTGTTACTTTGTCACCCTCAGTACAGTATCCTGGCATCACAGCAATCTCAAACTCTTGGGCTTAAACGATTCTCTTGCCTCAGCCTCTGGAGTAGCTGGGACTACAGGCACCTGCCATAACACCAAGCTATTTTTAGAGACAGGGTCTCATTCTGGCTCAGGCTGGTCTGGAACCCATCATGAGCTCAGGCAATTCAGCCACCCAGAGTGCTAGGTTAATGGACGTGAGCTACCTCGCCCAGCCAACACCTGGCTATTTTTTTATTTATTTATTTTTTTTTTGATTTGCATTTCTCTGATAATTAGGCATTATGATGAGCATTTTAAAAAATGTGTTTATTCGCCCTTCTTCTGTCCTCATGAGAAAAGTTCCTGTTCATGTCTCTTGCCCAGTTTTTTTTTTGTGTGTGTGTGTGTGTGTGTTTTTTGGCCAGGGCTGGGTTTGAACTCACCACCTCCAGCATACAGGACTGGCGCCCTACACCTTGAGCCACTGGCGCCCTACTCCTTGAGCCACAGGCGCCACCCCTGGCTATTTTTTTAAAGACAGGGTCTCATTCTTGTTCAGGCTGGTCTCCAACTCCTAAGCTCAAGCAAGCCACCCACCTCAGTATCCCAAAGTGCTAGAATTACAGGCATGAGTAAATAAGTTTTTAAATAAAACAAGTATAATACGCAAAAGCAGAGAGTGGCCAAGAGACCCACAGGCTGCCTGTCCCTTCAGTGTCCGACTTCTTAGAGGAATTCCCTGGCGAGGGTCGAGAGTGCGTCAACTGCGGGGCCCTGTCCACACCACTGTGGCGCCGTGACGGCACTGGCCACTACCTGTGCAATGCCTGCGGCCTCTACCACAAGATGAACGGCGTCAACCGGCCACTCGTGCGGCCCCAGAAACGCCTGGTGAGTGCAGCCCCAGGAGCCACAGCCAGGGCAGGGTTGGGAAAGACACAGTTCCTCAGGGACACACTGCAGCCACACAGGGGCGAGAGCAGGGGCTGAGGGCTGTCGGTGAAGACGCTGTGGGGCCACCCACTCAGATTTGGAGCCAACAGAGCTGCTGCTTTGTGCTCAGTGGGGTGTAGCCTTGTGGGACCTGGGGGTCTCTACCCCAGGGTCTCCTGCTGTCAGAGGCCTCAGGGGGACCCTGTCCAATGATGGGGCTTGAGGAGAAGGCGGCTTTAGGTAGATACTTTGTTGGGGGGCCGCTTTCTACCCGGCTTCGGACACCAGGAGGGAGACATATGGGCTTGTTCCCTGCCTCATTGGGCAGAACTCGTTTTCACTTTTGGCTCCTCCTCGTTTGTGGCTGAGTAGGGGTGAGAGACTCGGGAACCCAGACTTCTGCCCTGGGCAGGGCACAGTCCCCAGAACCTGCCCAGAGGTTGTTTAGAATTACTTTGTTCTGTGCCATTTCCCAGGCAAACCTTACATTGAAGTGATTTTACAAACAAGAGTGCAATGTTGATGTGTCTGCAAGTTTTCTAAAGTTAAGGAGGCCACAGTGCCCCCCACCCCCCAAGGTCCGAGCTGGGATATGTTCCTGGTTGCAGCCAGCCCTCCTTTAGAGGGACATGTGCTGGCCAGGGGGAGGGCTGCTCCTCCTGCTGTCCTGCAGTTGCCATTCTGGGCTGTGCTAACTGGTGGCTACAGGACATTGTCTGCAGACTCTGCTGGGAATCAGTGGTCCCAGGTGGCTGGGAGACCCAGCCCCGTGATTTGAGGTCCTTGACAGGGCTAGGGGAGGCAGGCTTGGCAGTTGAAGGGCAGTGCTATTCCTCTTTTTGAAGCTGGACTAGGGTCCCAACCTCCATGGAGCCACTCTGTGCCTCTCCGAGGGAGAGGTGCCCCAGGGCCATAACCCCTCAGCACAGTTTCCACCATCTGTCCTGCAGTTGTGC